>NC_039287.1:19293011-19898032 GCF_003368295.1 Carassius auratus | reverse complement strand
TACTGTCTTTGATCATCCTGGAGGTGATCATTGGCTGAGCCTTTGCCATTCTGGTTATTCTTCTATCCATTTTGATGGTTGTCTTCCGTTTTCTTCCACGTCTCTCTGGTTTTGCTCTCCATTTTAAGGCATTGGAGATCATTTTAGCTGAACAGCCTATCATTTTTTGCACCTCTTTATAGGTTTTCCCCTCTCTAATCAACTTTTTAATCAAAGTACGCTGTTCTTCTGAACAATGTCTTGAACGACCTATTTTCCTCAGCTTTCAAATGCATGTTCAACAAGTGTTGGCTTCATCCTTAAATAGGGGCCACCTGATTCACACCTGTTTCTTCACAAAATTGATGACCTCAGTGATTGAATGCCACACTGCTATTTTTTTTGAACACACCCCTTTCAACTAATTCAACTAATTGCCCAATTGCACAGCCTTAAGAGCGTGCATATCATGAATGCTGGGTCTCATTTGTTTTCTGAGAATCTACTGAACCTACTGGTAACTTGTTTGCCACGTAGCAATAAAAAAATATACGAAAAACCTTGATTATTCTGGTTAGTCACATTGTACTGCTATTATTTTGAACAATACTGTATATATATATATATATATATATATATATATATATATATATTGTTCTGTGAATGTGATTTTAAAGTCTAGATGATTCGGATTAACCCTTTAACTGCCATATCCTTTAAAACCTCACTGCCAGAGGGATATTGTGAATGCATGTGCCCACTGGGCACAGTTTACCTGATGCCACCGGGGTGGCGATGGCATTGGTGGCTTGAGCCCGCCATCGCTGCTTGCAGCTATATTTATTATTTATTCTTCTAATTTTTTTCCAAGGTTTCGGGGGCTTTTAGGGCCCTTAACATGCTTAAAAAGTCTTGAAAATTGGCACACACATTGGAATCTGCGGCCATTAGGGCCGGGCAGAGACTGATACACGGGCGTGGCACAGGGGCTCTACAGCGCCCCCTGGAATACTGAGGGCCATATATCATACATACTTGCACGTAGACACACGAAACTCGGTACACATGTAGATCTCATCAAACCAAACAACTTTCGTACTGCATGTCATAGGCTCCGCCCAACAGGAAGTTGGATATTTAGGGTTTAGTATTCATATTTTTCGTCAAAGTTGTGGGGGCTTTTGGGGTCCTTAACATACTCAAAAACTCTTGAAAATTTGCACACACTTTGGAATCTGTGGCCTTTAGGAGCCTGCAGAGGCTGGGACCCGGGCGTGGCACAGGGGCTCTACGGCGCCTCCTGGATCACAGTCAGAAATGTTGATGTATAGCTCACACATACTTGCACATATTCATATGAAACTCAGTACACATATAGATCTCATCGTGCCGAACAACTTTCGTATTGCATGTCATAGGCTCCGCCCAACAGGAAGTCAGCTATTTAGAGTTATGTAAAAAGCGCATGCTCTGGAATTTGAAATACTTGTCATAGGTTTTTTTGCTGATTGCCACCAAATTCGGTCAACATGATCTCAAGACATTGGGGATGAAAAATTGCCAGGGGATTTTTGATATCTCTAACGGTTTGCTCGTGGTGAGGTGTTGAAATTATGGCGAGAAATGAGAAACAGGAAGTGTCTAATACCATCCACATACATTTCCTGATTTTAATCAAACTTCATCAGATTATTCGTTGTATGATGTCGATCGCATATATGTGACTATTAGGAGTCAAAGTTATAGCGCCACCAACTGGCAGCAGGAAGTGTGTCATTTTCAAAATGCTTTGAATTCAGCATCTTATTTTTACTCAATTTGCTTCAAACTTCATCAGAATAATGTTAAAACACAGCCAATATAAATCTGCTGGGGGGATATTGATATCTAAAAATATTGTTGCCGTGGCAACATGTCAAACTGGAATACTTCTCAGGTGATTTTGAGGCATATAACATGCTTAGAATTTCATCAAACTCAGAACACATATCAGTATTAGTGACAGCTAGACACTGGCAAAAGTTCATAAGAGGGCGTGGAAGAGGCACTCTATAGCGCCACCTTTTGTCAAAAGTGAGGGGGTTAGTTTTAGCTACAGACACTAAAATTAGTACAAAAATTTTTCTTATCAGGACGGACAACTTTCTAATTCACAGTCATCAGCTACGACCAACAGGAAGTCGGCTATTTTGATTTGAATGTGGATTGTTTTTTACATTTAGCTGTGAATTAATGCATACTGCTCAGAGGAGAGTAACACTATACACACCAAACTTGGTCTACATGTTGAAAAAACATTGAGGAACTTAAATTGTGAATGGGTTTT
This sequence comes from Carassius auratus, assembly GCF_003368295.1. NCBI lineage: Eukaryota > Metazoa > Chordata > Actinopteri > Cypriniformes > Cyprinidae > Carassius > Carassius auratus. Next base: position 19,895,727 of record NC_039287.1, on the reverse strand, counting down.
GGATAGCTTGGATGGTTTTGTCGTGGTGATTTTTTTAAATGACAGTAAAGATGGAATTATTAATTTTCCTGCATTTTTAAATTCCAAACACTTCAAAACCTTTTTTCATACAGAAAAAAAGTTATTCTGAGTAAATATGCATAGTTTCATGACTTTACAACACTGTATGGATAACATAAAATTAAAAAACTGTCAGACATCTCATCTCACTCTGTCCTTCTGTTTGAGTGTGTGTGCTTAGACTTCCATTGTCTGAGAGAAATAGCGCCCCTACAGGTGCAGTTACCGGACTAAAAAAGGCATCTGAAAAAGGGAGGAGACTCTCTTTTGGTTTCACTTTTAAATCGGTTAAAATACAAATAAATACTTGGATTTAATTCACACTGACAAGCTAAACCAACATATATGATTATTATCAGGTCAGGGCTCATTAATAATTGATGTGTGGTCAGTGATACGTTAGAAACACGAGAGATGAATCACCGCTCTGAGCAGGAGCGTGTGGAATGATGAGCTCAGAAAAAACGAGTTTATTCTTGTTTTATAGCTATTTAAAATAAAGTATTGCAGCGATATCACACAATTCACCAATTAGAGCACACCAAGAGCTAAATTAAGATGTTTTTGAACTGTTTGTGTGAAAATGAAATATTCGCGGCTGCCTATCTGAAATCACTGCCTCCGATCAGCGCGCACAGTGTCACAAGTTCAAAACTAACGAATTTATTCTTGTTTAAGAGCTTTTTAAAATAAATTATTGCCATAAATGCACACAATACATCCATTATAACACAACACGAGCTAAATGCAGGTGTTTGTGACCCGTTCAAGTGTGCAAGACTATTTGAAAGCGCGACTGGCAGAATAACATATATCTCTCGAGCTGCAGGATTCTGCCTTTCGTCGTACGAACGAATACATCAAGGACAAGATTATTTCAAAATACATAATAGCTTGGCGAATATAAACGAAAACAGCCACGTGAACATAAACTGTTGAGAAATAAATCTGAAGTGGATCTACTGGATTTTAATATTAAGTGACCGCATATACCAGCTGCTTCTGTCTTCAATTTTAATCTATATAAAAAATTAAACTCATTCATCTTGGCTGCTTTTTTAATATGTGTACGTATTTATTTATTATTTTGCTCTAACAAGACTTAATCTATATTTAATTAAATCAATTACATTTTATTTTACATTTGATTTGTCCATTTCTGCATCTAAATGCCTAAAAACCTAAAACATATGCTCTATTATACTATTGTTAGCAATTTCTTTATCGTCCAATTTATCTGGTGTACACTTTTATTTTCATAATAAACTTGTTTGTTAGATTATACACAGTTACAGTGGTCTATAATAAATATTAACGGGTTTATTCAAGCTGTTTAGAATGAATGCAGTAGGCTAATTTTTTAAAATGTAAATCCAAAAAAAAAAAAAAAAAAAACATTGGAAAAGAATAACTGTTGTACTTTTTAATAAATTTTGTATAATTTTATAGTTTATGCATTATAGTTATAAAAACAAATAAATTTAGCCACTCACATAGAAATCTTAGGCCTTATCCTTTTTTGACAGTTTTAGGGATTTTTAAAAATCCTAAAAAACCTTATTTGTGCTGCAAATAATAATTTCAAATTAATTTGATATTGACTTCTGACATCCTGTGACATGATATTTATTTGAATTTACTTAATCTCATGGATGTAACAGTAAATCTGTTCAGATCACAGATCAAGACTAAGCTGTAATGCAAGCAGAACTTTCACAAATGCTTGTAGGTCAATAAAATCATTACAAAACATTTACAAATCATTTAAGGGATTTGATAACACTGTAAAATAATGTCTAATTTGTTAACATTAGCAAATGCATTGATAACACTTTATAATAACTGCACTCATTAGTAAATAGTCAGTTCATGCTTTATAAAGCCTTGTCCCAATATTAATAGTCAGTAGTAAGCAGTTTATAAATACAGCTATAAATAGCTTGTTCTTGGTTTATAAGCACATTTATTAAAAAGGAGAGTAAAGGGTCAGTTATCTTCCTATGAAAAATAAATAAAATAAAAATAAACAAACAACAACACAGATTGATACAGAACTCAGAAATGTTATTGTGGATTTATGATAAACTCAGCCTGTAAATGAATTAATTCTCCTCCAAGAAGACACATGTAGTTCACACCAAACTTTTTTAACATGAAGCCAATATACTGAAGATGTTAAATTTCGAATGGGTTTAGCTTTATCATTTTCAAGAGCCAGCATAAAATTAGAACTATCAGAACTTATAAATCAAGCTGGCAATTCTTAGTACCAATAATGGCCACCAGATGGAGCGATAGGATTACTTTTAAATAATTATTGTAGAAACAAGTATGATTTAAATCATTTATAGAAATTTTTCAAAGAAAAATAATATGAATTTTATGTATTTTACTGATAAAATGACCCTCACTTAATAAGAAAAACAAGCTGAAGTATTGTGAACCGTATATTAAGAATAATTCTTTATATGCTTCATGGACAGATACGTTTTCAGAGACTCTTGAAGGATCAGCACCACATCCTCTTTGACCACTGTTTAAAGAATGTATCTTACAGTACAGGTGCGGATGAATTTTGAATAGCTTGAATGGTTTTGTCGTGGTGATTTTTTGAAATAACAGTAAAAAAGTAACCAGTAAATGTCTTTTATTTTTTTTAAGTGCAGCTTCTAAACACTTCAAAAAAATGTACACATAGAAGACAAGTCATTCTGAGGAAATATGCATAGTTTCATGACTATACAACACTATATGGATGATAGAAAATTAAAAAACTATCATACATCTGATGTCACTCTGTCCCTCTGTCACTGTGGGTAATGTGTGTGTGTGTGTGTGTGTGTTAAGTGAATTAGGTGTGAAACTATCAGGGAGCATTTAGTCTCCAGCGCCAACATTTTACAGAACTGCCACTTTCCTGGAGACTCAGAATTACAATGTGCCAGGTTCTGAGAGATCTAAGATTCCAAAAAAATGATTTAATTAGAATACCATGAAGTATTGTGAAATACTATATATAAAGACTTTATATATAGGCTTTATGAACAGATTAGAGTGACTCGTGAAGGACCAGCACCACCTCCTCTTGTCCGATGGTTTGAGGAATATATTTTCCTGAATCCGGGATTAAGATTTAGGAGCTCATTTTTATTCCACCTCCTTTCCTGAAAGTCTGTCTTGCAGAATTGACTAAAAATTAATCTTCACATTAATTCCTAATTATTTTGCAATTATTTTTGTCAGTTCTTCTTGACCTGTTTCTTTTTCTTCTTCTTTTCTGACCTCATGACCCAGTCAGCATTTTTTGTACAATGGTCAAGTCCTAACTTATTCATTTCTGTATTGCATTTGTGTTTGATATTTCTCATGGGTATTTCATAATTTTCTACTTTGAGTTAAAACAGTTTGAGTTAAAACTCTTTTTTAGCGCATTTCATCTGTAAAAGAAAACATGCCTAATAATTCTGCACACATGAATATAAGGAGTTAATCTCTTCCAGCTTTCCTGGACTATTGTATAGCACTCATAAATGATTAAATAAAAAATAATGGTAGTTATTAAGATTGATATGGTTTGGAATTGGTAAAATGTGCTTGGAAAAAAATCACAATAAAACAATGTTTTAATGTTTAAGTTTGGAATATTAACTGACATGAATGAATGCTATATAAATATTGTTCATGTTAACATAATGTTTATAAATTAAATCTTATTGTAAAGTGTTACTAAAGTTATATATATATATATATATATATATATATATATATATATATATATATATATATATATATATATATATATATATATATATATATTGTTCTGTGAATGTGATTTTAAAGTCTAGATGATTCGGAATAACCCTTTAACTGCCATATCCTTTAAAACCTCACTGCCAGAGGGATATTGTGAATGCATGTGCCCGCTGGGCACAGTTTACCTGACGCCACCGGGGTGGCGATGGCATTGGTGGCTTGAGCCCGCCATCGCTGCTTGCAGCTATATTTATTCTTCTTCTCCGTCATGAGTCGCATTTTTGAGGGCCTAAAAAATGCTCCAAAACTCACAAACTTTGCACACGCATCAGGACTGGCGAAAATTTACATCTGATATAGGTTTCAGAAGTGGGTGTGGCAAAATGATAGCGCCACCTGTTAAATTTCAACGGAGTGCGCCTCGAGCTGTGTTTCACGTACATTCATGAAAATCGGTACACACATTTAACACACCATTACCTACAATAAAGTCTCTTGGTACAATATCGAAAACCCAACAGGAAGTAAGTTATTTTGAATTTCCTGTATGATTTTTGTGCAGTTTTTTCCATTTCCATGCCTCGTACTTTGACGAACTCCTCCTACAGTTTTAGTCGGATTATCTTAAAATTTGGTGAGGGTCATCATAAGACCTTTGTGATGTTAAATTGCGAAGGTTTTGAGTTTTCGTCAAGGGGTGTGTCCCTGGCGGCCTGACAAAGTTTGATGTTTCGCCGTGAAACAGGAAGTTGCTGTAACTCAGGCATGCAATGTCCGATCTTCCCCAAACTTCACACATGTGATATATGTTCTGTCCTGAACAAACACACATGACCAAAATCAGTTATAGTCATAGTGCCACCTGCTGGTAACAGGAAGTGACAAGGTTAACACTGTTATGGACTCCTAGGAACATATTAAAAAGCATCAGCAAGTGTTAAATAGGCTGGCAACATACTAGATACATACTAATACATACTAGCAACACTTAGCTAAGTGCTAAAGCACGCTACTAATGTAGTGAACAAGGAAGTTGCTGTAACTCAGGCAAGCAATGTCCGATCTTCCCCAAACTTCACATGTGTGATAGGTGTTCTGTTCTGAACAAACACCCATGACCAAATTCAGTTATAGTCATAGCGCCACCTGCTGGTAACAGGAAGTGACAAAGTTAACACTGTTATGGACTTCTAAGAACAAATTAAAAATGTCAATAAGTGTTAAATAGGCTGGCAGCATGCTAGAAACATAACGAAAGATGCTAGCAACACTTAGCTAAGTGTTAAGGCATTCTACTAAGGCAGTGAAAAAGGAAGTTGCTGTAAAAAAGGCAAGCAATGTCCGATCTTCCCCAAACTTCACACGTGTGATAGGTGTTCTGTTCTGAACAAACACCCATGACCAAATTCAGTTATAGTCATAGCGCCACCTGCTGGTAACAGGAAGAGACAAGGTTAACACTGTTATGGACTCCTAGGAACATATTAAAAAGCATCAACAAGTGTTAAATAGGCTGGCAAAATACTAGATACATGCTAGCAACAATAAGCTAAGTGCTAAATTATGCTACTAATGTACTGAAAAAGGAAGTTGCTGTAACTCAGGCAAGCAATGTCCGATCTTCCCCAAACTGCACAGATGTGATAGGTGTTCTGCTCTGAACAAAGACCCATGACCAAATTCAGTAATAGTCATAGCGCCACCTGCTGGTAACAGGAAGTGACATGGTTAACACTGTTACAGACTCTTAGGAACATATTAAAACGTGTAAACAAGTGTTAAATAGGCTGGCAACATACTAGATACATAATAATACATGCTAGCAACACTTAGCTTAGTGCTAAAGCATGCTAATAATGTAGTGAAAAAGGAAGTTGCTGTGACTCAGGCAAGCAATGTCCGATCTTCCCCAAACTTCACACGCGTGATAGGTGTTCTGTCCTGAACAAGAACCCATGATAAAAATTCAGTTATAGTCATAGCGCCACCTGCTGGTAACAGGAAGTGACATGGTTAACACTGTTACAGACTCCTGGGAACAGAGTCTGTTACAAGTGTTAAATAGGCTGGCAACATACTAGATACATACTAATACATGCTAGCAACAGTTAGCTTAGTGCTAAAGCATGCTAATAATGTAGTGAAAAAGGAAGTTGCTGTGACTCAGGCAAGCAATGTCCGATCTTCCCCAAACTTCACACGTGTGATAGGTGTTCTGTCCTGAACAAACAACCATGACCAAATTCAGTTATAGTCATAGCGCCACCTGCTGGTAACAGGAAGTGACATGGTTAACACTGTTACAGACTTCTAGGAACATATTAAAAAGTGTAAACAAGTGTTAAATAGGCTGTCAACATACTAGAGACATACTAATACATGCTAGCAACACTTAGCTTAGTGCTAAAGCATGCTATTGATGTAGTGAAAAAGGAGGTTGCTGTAACTCAGGCAAGCAATGCCCAATCTTCCCCAAACTGCACACGTGTGATAGGTGTTCTGTCCTGAACAAGAACCCATGAAAAAATTCAGTTATAGTCATAGCGCCACCTGCTGGTAACAGGAAGTGACATGGTTAACACTGTTTCAGACTCCTGGAAACATATTAAAAAGTGTAAACAAGTGTTAAATAGGCTGGCAACATACTAGATACATACTAATACATGCTAGCAACACTTAGCTTAGTGCTAAAGCATGCTAATAATGTAGTGAAAAAGGAAGTTGCTGTAACTCAGGCAAGCAATGTCCGATCTTCCCCAAATTTCACACGTGTGATAGGTGTTCTGTTCTGAACAAACATCCATGACCAAATTCAGTTATAGTCTTAGCGCCACCTGCTGGTAACAGAAAGTGACGAGGTTAACACTGTTATGGACTTCTAAGAACAAGTTAAAAAGTGTCAATAAGTGTTAAATAGGCTGGCAACATGCTAGAAACACAACGAAATATGCAAGCAACACTTAGCTAAGTGTTAAAGCATTCTACTAAGGCAGTGAAAAAGGAAGTTGCTGTAAAAAAGGCAAGCAATGTCCGATCTTGCCCAAACCTCACACGTGTGATAGGTGTTCTGTCCTGAACAAACAACCATGACCAAATTCAGTTATAGTCATAGCGCCACCTGCTGGTAACAGGAAGTGACATGGTTAACACTGTTATGAACTCCTAAGAATAAATTAAAAAAGTGTCAAAAAGGGTTAAATAGGCTGGCAACATGCTAGGAGCATAATAAAACATGCTAGCAACACTTAGTGTTTTAAGTGTTAAAGCATTCAACTATGGCATTGAATAAGGAAGTTGTTGTAACTCAAGCTAGCAACGTCCGATCTGCCCCAAACTTCACAAGTTTTACAACTTGTGTCCCGTACTGAACACATCAGCATGCCCATTTTCAGTTATAGTCATAGCGCCACCTGCTGGCAACAGGAAGTGTCATGTTTAACAATTTTATGCACTATTTGCAACACAAAGTTTGCCATTGTGTGCTAATCATGCTAGAAATATTTTCAAATATTCTAACAACACTTACTATGTGCTAAAGGATGCTATTAATAATATGAAACAGGAAGTTGTTGTAACTCAATTCCCAATCTGACCCAAACGTCACGTTTTATAAGAGTCCTGGCCTGAACACAAATAAAGGCCAATATTCAATTATAGGTATAGCGATGCCTGCTGGCAACAGGAATGACTTAATTCATACTAACTTAAACATGAGATGTCTGATCTGCCTGAAACTTTGCATGTTTGGTAAGAGTCCTGGCCTAAAGACATTTACATGGCGATATTCAGTTATAATCATAGCACCACCTGTTGGCAGCAGGAAATGTGGCAAAAATATTTACTGATTTTATAAGCATATGGCCCAACGTTCACGGTTCCTCCTATGGGCACCTGGTGGTGTTGAGCCCGGGTGCGAGGGCCCTCTTGTATCTGCTTTGTTTATTCTTCTTCTTCTTCTTCTTCTTCTTCTTCTTCTTCTTCTTCTCCCGAATGAATCGCATTTTTGAGGGCTTTAAAATGCTCAAAAAGTCATGAAACTTTGCACACGCGTCAAACCTGGTGAAAATTTTCGTCTGATACAGGATTCAGAAGAGGGTGTGGCAAAATGGAACAACAGCGCCACCTATACTAAGAAAATCAACAGCCTTCCAGCTATGTTTCACGTACATGCACGAAAATTGGCACACCCATGTAACACACCAATACCTACAAAAAAGACTCTTGGACCAAAATTCTAAACCCAACAGGAAGTCGGTTATTTTAAATTTTATGAGCAAATTTTTTGTCATTTTTGTCATTTCCATGCATTGTATTTTAACGAACTCCTCCTAGAGATTTATTCAGATCAACACCAAATTTGGTATGCCTAATCTAAAGGCCTTTGCGATGTTAAATTGCGAAGATTTTGAGTTTTCGTTAATGGGCGTGTCCGTGGCGGCCTGGCGAATTTCATTGATTCGCCATGAAAAATGAAGTTGCTATAACTCAGACATACAATGTCCAATGTGCCCAATACTTCACATGTTTAATAAGACTCCTGGCCTGAACATATTTACATGCCCATATTTAGTTATAGTCATAGCGTCACCTATAGGCAACAGGAAGTGACATATTTTACACTTTGACAGACTACTCCTAGAAATTTTTTGACATTGTAACGATATTCAAATCTCCATATTGATCGGGAAGAAGGAGGCGGGAACCGGCGCACAATCAAAAACATTTTAATATTCAAAATAAACACAAAGCAGCGCGTCAGCCCCTCACGGCGACTGACGCGCACAAATAAAAAGCAAACTTAAAATAATATCCCAGGCCTGGTCCTCTCTCGTCCTTCATGGTCGTCACTCCAGTTTTATATCCTTCCATCTCCTACGTGGGACTCGATACTAGCGGTGGGGCTCAGGTGTAGCTCATCTCCAATCACTACACCTGGCCTCACTCCTCGTTCCCACGCCTCTCGGCCCCGCCCCACTCGCCACATACCCCCATCGCCCCTCGCAGGCCGGGGGGTACTCCCGAGACTGCGCTCTACTCCCCCCCCCCCCCTTCCCTCCGGGGGGGACCGCTCACGGGGACCTGCGGGAACCTGGGGGTAGGACAGACGAGGCGAGAGAAAAGGAGATGGAAGGAGGAGCGACAGGGACGAGAGAGGGGAGAGAAAAAAAAAAAAAAAAAAAAAAATCCAGTTCCCAGACGCACTGCTGCTCGGCCCTCCACCGGCTGGGTGATCTCCTCCGCGGTGCCCGGCGGTGGCACTGGACGGCCCTCGGCGGACGGCACGACACTCCTCCGCCGCCCGGTGGACGGCGACGGCTCCTCCGATTTTGGGCAGCGGCAGGAGTCCCCCGTTCCCTGCCCCTCCGGATTCCGTCACGGAGGCGGCAGGCTCCGGCCCCCTGGCGAACGGCGCCGACTCCTCCGCTCCCTCACGGACGGCAGCCGCCCCTCCATATCGTGGGCGGTCGGCAGCGAGCTCGCCCGTCCCCGGCAACTCGCTCCAGCCCACCGCCTCGAGCGTCCATGGCGGCACATACCTCGCCTGCTCGAGGGCACCGCGGATTCACAACAGCGGCGAGGGATCTTCAGCAGCGCATCCCTCCTTCTCCCGGGCTTCGGCACCACTGTAACGATATTCAAATCTCCATATTGATCGGGAAGAAGGAGGCGGGAACCGGCGCACAATCAAAAACATTTTAATATTCAAAATAAACACAAAGCAGCGCGTCAGCCCCTCACGGCGACTGACGCGCACAAATAAAAAGCAAACATAAAATAATATCCCAGGCCTGGTCCTCTCTCGTCCTTCACGGTCGTCACTCCAGTTTTATATCCTTCCATCTCCTACGTGGGACTCGATACTAGCGGTGGGGCTCAGGTGTAGCTCATCTCCAATCACTACACCTGGCCTCACTCCTCGTTCCAACGCCTCTCGGCCCCGCCCCACTCGCCACAGACATCAATGTCTTTTTTATAGTCAGTCTAATCTAAAGGCCTGTGCAATGTTAAATTGTGAAGATCTTGACTTTTCGTTAAGGGGCATGTCCATGGCGCCGTGACAAAGTTCAAAGTCTCGCCAAGGGAATAAAAGTTGTTGTAACTCAGGCATAAAATGTCAGATCTTCCCCAAACTTCACATGTTTGATCAGAGTCCTTACCTGAACACATCTGAAGGACAATATTCCATCGGGTGTGGCAAAATGGCTCGATAGCGCCACCTATACACTTTCAACAGAGTGCGCCTCGAGCTATGTTTCACGTTCATGTACGAAAATCGGTACACACATGTAACACACCAATACCTACAAAAAAGTCTCTTGGTACGAAATCCGAATCCCAACAGGAAGTCGGTTATTTAGAATTTTCTCTGCAAAATTGGCGTTGTTTTGGCCATTTTCAGGGGTTGTACTTTAACAAACTCCTCCTACAGATTTATTCAGATCAACACCAAACTTGGTCAGTTAAATCTAAAGGCCATTGCGATGTTAAATTGTGAAGATCTTGAGGTTTCGTTAAAGGGCGTGTCCATGGCGGCCTGACAAATTTCGATGTTTCGCCATGAAAAAGGAAGTTGCTGTAACTCAGTCATACAATGTCCAATATGCCCCAAACTTCACATGTTAGATAAGACTTCTGCCCTTAACAGATCTACATGCCCATATTCAGTAATAGTCATAGCGCCACCTGCTGGCAACAGGAAGTGACATGTTTTACGCTGCGACAAACTACTCCTAGAATTTTTTTGAGATTAATGTATTTTTTGTGGTCAGTCTAATCTAAAGGCCTGTGCAATGTTAACTTGTGGAGATCTTGAGTTTTTGTTAAACGGTGAATCCAAGGCGCCATGACAAAATTTGATGTCTCGCCACAGCAAGAGAAGTTGTTGTAACTCAGGCATAATTTGTTCGATCTTCCCCAAACTTCACATGTTCGATAAGAGTCCTGCCCTCAACACATCTGAAGGCCAATATTCCATTATAATGATAGCACCACCTGCTGGCAACAGGAAGATTGGCACATATATGGAATAAACTTTGATATATTGCACTTATATTTATGAGTTTAAATGCATATTTCTCACCGTTCACCTATTTACTAAAGCCACTCACTGCCGGTGAGCCCGGGTGCGAGGGCCCGTTCATCGCTGCTTGCAGCTTTAATTAGGGCCCGAGTACCGATGGTGTGAGGACCCTCTTGGAATTGCTCCGTTTATTAGGGCCCGAGCACCGATGGTGCGAGGACCCTCTTGGAATTGCTCAGTTTATTATTATTATTATTATTATTATTATTATTATTATTCTCCAAAATGAATCGCATTTTTGAGGGCCTAAACATGCTCGAAAAGTCATGAAACTTTGCACACACCTCAGAACTGGCGAAAATTTACGTCTGATATGGGTTTCAGAAGTGGGTGTGGCAAAATGGCTCAACAGTGCCACATATACACGTTCAACGGTGTGCGCCTCGAGCTACGTTTCATGTACATGTATGAAAATCGGTATACATATGTAACTCTCCCATACCTACAAATAAAAACTCTTGGAGCAAAATTCTAAACCCAACAGGAAGTCGGTTATTTGTAATATTATGAGCAAATTTTTTGTAATTTTGGTAATTTCCATATGTTGTATTTTAACGAACTCCTCCTAGAGATTTCTTCAAATCAACACCAAATTTGGTATGCCTAATCTAAAGGCCTTTGCGATGTTAAATTGCGAAGATCTTGAGTTTTCGTTGAAGGGCGTGTCCGTGGCGGCCTGGCGAATTTCGATGATTCGCCATGAAAAATGAAGTTGCTATAACTCAGACATACAATGTCCAATCTGCCCCATTTTCAGGGGTTGTACTTTAACAAACTCCTCCTACAGATTTATTCAGATCAACACCAAACTTGGTCAGTTAAATCTAAAGGCCATTGCGATGTTAAATTGTGAAGATCTTGAGGTTTCGTTAAAGGGCGTGTCCATGGCGGCCTGACAAATTTCGATGTTTCGCCATGAAAAAGGAAGTTGCTGTAACTCAGTCATACAATGTCCAATATGCCCCAAACTTCACATGTTAGATAAGACTTCTGCCCTTAACAGATCTACATGCCCATATTCAGTAATAGTCATAGCGCCACCTGCTGGCAACAGGAAGTGACATGTTTTACGCTGCGACAAACTACTCCTAGAATTTTTTTGAGATTAATGTATTTTTTGTGGTCAGTCTAATCTAAAGGCCTGTGCAATGTTAACTTGTGGAGATCTTGAGTTTTTGTTAAACGGTGAATCCAAGGCGCCATGACAAAATTTGATGTCTCGCCACAGCAAGAGAAGTTGTTGTAACTCAGGCATAATTTGTTCGATCTTCCCCAAACTTCACATGTTCGATAAGAGTCCTGCCCTCAACACATCTGAAGGCCAATATTCCATTATAATGATAGCACCACCTGCTGGCAACAGGAAGATTGGCACATATATGGAATAAACTTTGATATATTGCACTTATATTTATGAGTTTAAATGCATATTTCTCACCGTTCACCTATTTACTAAAGCCACTCACTGCCGGTGAGCCCGGGTGCGAGGGCCCGTTCATCACTGCTTGCAGCTTTAATTAGGGCCCGAGTACCGATGGTGTGAGGACCCTCTTGGAATTGCTCCGTTTATTAGGGCCCGAGCACCGATGGTGTGAGGACCCTATTGTATCTGCTCTGTTTATTATTATTAGGGCCCGAGCACCGATGGTGCGAGGACCCTCTTGGAATTGCTCAGTTTATTATTATTATTATTATTATTATTATTATTATTATTATTCTCCAAAATGAATCGCATTTTTGAGGGCCTAAACATGCTCGAAAAGTCATGAAACTTTGCACACACCTCAGAACTGGCGAAAATTTACGTCTGATATGGGTTTCAGAAGTGGGTTTGGCAAAATGGCTCAACAGTGCCACATATACACGTTCAACGGTGTGCGCCTCGAGCTACGTTTCATGTACATGTATGAAAATCGGTATACATATGTAACTCTCCCATACCTACAAATAAAAACTCTTGGAGCAAAATTCTAAACCCAACAGGAAGTCGGTTATTTGTAATATTATGAGCAAATTTTTTGTAATTTTGGTAATTTCCGTATGTTGTATTTTAACAAACTCCTCCTAGAGATTTCTTCAAATCAACACCAAATTTGGTATGCCTAATCTAAAGGCCTTTGCGATGTTAAATTGCGAAGATCTTGAGTTTTCGTTGAAGGGCGTGTCCGTGGCGGCCTGGCGAATTTCGATGATTCGCCATGAAAAATGAAGTTGCTATAACTCAGACATACAATGTCCAATCTGCCCCAAACTTCACATGTTTGATGATACTCTGACCCTGAACAGATTGACATGCCAATAATCAGTTTTAGTCATAGCGCCACCTATTGGCAACAGGAAGTGACATATTTTACACTGCGACAAACTACTCCTAGAAATTTTATGACCTCAATGTCTTTTTTGTGGTCAGTCTAATCTAAAGGCCTGTGCGATGTTCAGTTGTGAAGATCTTGAGTTTTCGTTAAAAGGCATGTCCACGGCACCATGGCGAAGTTCGATGTCTCGCCATGGGAATAAAAGATGTTATAACTGGGGCATAAAGTGTTCAATCTTCCCCAAACTTCAAATGTTCGATAAGAGTCCTGCCCTGAACACATCTGAAGGCCAATATTCCATTATAATGATAGCACCACCTGCTGGCAACAGGAAGATTGGAACATACTGTATATGCAATATACTTTGATATATTCCACTTATATTTATGACTTTAAATGCATATTTCTCACCGTTCACCTATTTACTAAAGCCACTCGATGCCAGTGAGCCCGGGTGCGAGGGCCCGTTTATCGCTGCTTGCAGTGTTTCAATTTTCTCTTGTTTTATTACTATTCTGGAGTGAGTGAGCCTGCGGGGAAAGAGTTAAAAATACAAAATTAATAGTACTTTTTTTTTGTTTTTGCTGAAATCCATTGTGCTGTTGTTGTTAACAGGCATGGTCCTCGGACAGGTGAGAGAGCGAGCTGTTCAGGGAGGATATCAAACTCCACAGAGAGAGAGAGAGAAAGAGAGAGGGAGGAGCACAAGCTTTCTCTTCTTAAGAGAATGCATAACAAGTACATTCTTCATTAGCCAAGACATAACAGTAGGAAAAAATGTGTATATTACAGTTTTTCAATATCTTTTTTTTAATGTCATATTGTCAATGGAAAAACCTAATTTCTCTAGTTTATTTTTGTGATAAAAGTTAAAAATGAAATGCAGAAGTTGTATATTTTTTTTTCTTTTTTAGTGTGTAATTTATTCATAAATAAGCCCAAGTACTTTCTGTACATTTTTTTTTTCATATTCACGTATAAATAAAAGAGAAGTACTCATGTACATTGTACATTTTTTAATGCAGTTTATAATTTTTTTTCACAAAACATTCTTTTATGTGTTTATTTTTTTTTGTCTTGTCATTTTTTTTTTTTACACATTGAAACAAATTGTTTTATACATAACTGAAAGTACTTTTTACAACCATTTACTGCATAAATTAGGTTTAACGTCAGAAAAACAACATCAGTTTGAGCCCGGCGCTGCCTCCATGTGTTCTGGGGTCTTCAGGAGGTCAATCTCTTGGTGAATGGTCCTCAGCTACTCGGAGGATAATGGGGTGACAGTGGAATGAGACACATGTCAAACGGTCTGGAGAGCATCCAGAGAGATCCAGCAGCACTGTCAGGCCTCGCTGCTCATCAAAAAACTATTGAAAACCTGTCCAGCGCTGGCACATTCAGCTTTATCCTTCAGTACAGGAGTCTGGTCTGATTTAGGGAAGGAAGGAAAAGAGAAATTGTTTAGTGCTATGGCAACGTAATTAGTACAAGAAATATTGAGATACTTTAGTAAACTATAATAACTACTAATACCATATTGGACAGTTCCCCCAAAAATAAAAATTCCCAACCTGGAACAACTTAAGGGTGTGTAAATGATTACAGGATTTTAATTTTTGGCTGAACTGTCCTTTAAGTAAAATTATTATCTTGCATACTCTAATATACTTAAGGTACTGAGAGTAAATCTACAACAATGCATCACGTTGTAAAAAACATATTTTTGTAGTGCTGCTTTCCTGTGAGAAAAAAATTTTTTTTAGTACTTTATATTTGTACGGATATGCTTTACGAATGTACTTTCTTACAGTTTTGAAAATAAAAGTAACCACATTTATTGTGAGAATATTAATACATTATTGTAACTATATGAAAGACTGCATTTGCAGGACTCTGGCCGGTTAAACACAGCACTGTTCAGCTGTCACAAATGCCACTGAACATTAAGCTGTATTATGCTAAAAAACAATTATAATCAGTTTATTCCGTTTTGTTTTCATGGTTAACTGCCTTAAAAAATCTGTGTTGCAAACCTGTCTACATATGATCACCATGGTCAAGACAATAAACTACGTAAAATTGCGCCTTTGTAAGATATCAGTCAGCATTTGAACTGCTATGTGTGTGTGTGTGTATTTTGTAGTTTTTCATATGTATCATTACATTATTCAAGTAAGTTCCAAGATGAATACCTGCATTTAAAGTTGTAATCAAACAAAGGACGCAGCAAACCAGTGTAAATTACCTGGGGCCCGTTTTTCGTACATCGCTAACTTAGTTAGCTGGATTTGAATGTTGATGATTTGGCATGATCTTTGATCATTAAGTTCTTCGAAGCTCATCCCGGAGTTGCTGTCATAGCAACAGGTCCGTAAGCTTAAACCTGCTCGGGAGCAGGCTTATTTAATGTAAACAGGATTAGATTGCTTCTTTTCAACCAGAACTGATACTCAAAATATGTCTGCTACCACCGCTACTTTATTACAAGAGTATCCTACTGATCCAGGGACAATAATTTAAAATAATAATCATTAAAAAAAATTATTTAAAAATAATATAAAAATGCTGTGTAGTCCATAACAGCCTACTATAGACACAGCCAGTTTTACTCACTGAAATATTTATTTGTCATAAAAGTATTACTTCATAATTGTATTAGAGTCTTAATAGATAATAGATAACAGATAATAGAGTCGTGCATTATTTTGAGTGATGACTGCTATTATAAGAGTGGGTTGATGGAGCGCAGGAGATGCAGATAACATGATCTTTGACCCTTAAGAAACTTTCATTAATGCTGTCACGTAACAAATCTGTTCAAATATAAAATGAAATGAATAGATAATTTTTACATTGAAATAAAAATGTAAAGACTGCACAACTATTATAAATTGCGAATCTAAATAATTGGGAATCATGAAAAAATTTCTAATAAAATAAAAACATGTATCTATTATCTGTTTCATGTATCTATTATAACATTTGTGTAGTTTTGTTTGCTTGGCTGATTCCTTATAAAAGTCCAGAAATTTGTCAAGTTTTTCGTCGGGTGTCATTTTAAATTATATGACGTCATTACATTGCCGTCTTGCCACCAGCCAATCGCTGCACTGCTGATCATGGTTTCGAGTATCGATACATATCCCCTTTTAAGCCAACAAATGAATGAGCAATTATCTCAGATAACTCAATCCAGCGATATTAATCATACACAACAGGTGTGTTCGAAGAACCCAATTAGCCGGATCAGGATTAGCTCATAAGCATATAACATAACATTTCGAGTGAAAAAATTAAGAGAAAATCTAAAAAAAGTCAAAGGTACAAGACTGTGTACATATTTTCTGTGTACATATTTTCAACGAGCCTTTTGAGCGACTTCCAAATCTGATGACGGCCGCTCCCACAAACTTTTTCCTCCAGTGAATTTTATTTTATATAGTGAATGTAGTGAATTTACAATCATGTAAATAAATAGTGTTTTATATAGGTATTGTGTGTTGATTTTTATATTTATCATTGTGTATTTTATATATTGTGTGCGTGTGTGAAAGTGGTTAACAATAACGTCAGTAACATGGTGCAGTGCTTTGTACCTGACTGCAATCACCACTCAGTCGTCAACACATGTCGTTGCCATTACACAAATGTTCAGTAAATGCACAGAAAGGTATGCCTAGGCTAAATATTGTTTTGACAGAGGCATTATTAAATGCTTGATATGACTCATACTATATGAAGGCTACAGTAGCCTAGCTAAGTTACCAACCTCCCTGCAAAACTCTCATGGCAGCAAAGGAAATCATGACTGCATTGATAAGTCTACCGTGCAAAAACGCAATACAGGTTTTTATTTAATTTTATTTTTTTATTAATAATCTTCAGTCTTCACGGACCTTCACAGGGTTTAACCAGACGGTTACACGAGCTCCACCTACTGTCTATGGCTCCACCAATCAGATGCAACACTGTGGGATTGTAGGATTGTTCAGGATTGTGGGCAATGAAGTACTTAGCCAAGACATCGCGAATAAAAGGCATTTATATCAAAACAAGGTTGGTGCCCCATGATCCTTTTGCGTTTATATAAGCATATACTATCGCTTAGTACAGCCGTAGCTGGTTTTAAGTCTAGCATGTATGGTTATGTTTTTATGGCTTATACCCCAAATGTCAATGCAGAAATTGCATTTTATATAGTGTTGACCTGTTGAACTGTTTCATCCTTTCAAAGAGTTACTCAACCTCGAGCCAATAGCCTTCGAGTATGAACTGTTGACTTGTTGATCTGTTTCATCCTTTCAAAGAGTTACTCAACCTCGAGCCTTCGACAGAGCATGTGATTTGCTGAATGTAGTGAACCAATACCCCTTCAATGAATGAGTTTCATATGAGTCTGAACAAGATCTAGAGATCTTATCGTGAATGAAATGACTGACTGGTACACATGTCGTTCGTGAACGAGTTAAATGATTTAGTACATCTCATTCATGAATGAAATGATGAACTGGCACACACGTCGTCCGTGAACGAGTCGTTTGTGAATTAAATGAACTGCTACATAGCTGAAATGAATGAGAGTAAACTGGGTTAGTCAGTTTTTGTAACAAGTGAATACGTTCGTTGACTTAAGACATAACACATACACACTCTTTTTTGCCACCTGCTGGCTTATTTTGTGTAATACGAAGAAATCGTCACTGAACGAATCATTTTGGTGAACGAACTGAAAATGAGCGAATCTCTTGAAAGAATCATAATTTCCACCACTAATAATTACTTGCTGATCAGTTGGCAATATATATATATATATATATATATATATATATATATATATATATATATACATATATATATATATATATATATATATATATATATATATATATATATATATATATATATATTTATTTATTTTTATTTTTTATTTTTTGAAGCGTTGATTGACAAACGGCGCCTACCAGTGTTTGTGTCAGTGTAATGCGCCTCAGACTTCGAGGCTTCGCGTACGAATGCATTTTATTTTTTCACGTAATGGTGTTTGACCATCATATATGTAGATAAAATTGAAGCATTCCCCTTCCAGTGCATAATCGTGTCCTGACTTGGTGGTACTCCTGTTATGCCAGTCTTAATAATGGTTGTCTGATGGTCTGTGTTTTGCTTTAGGAAAATGGCCATGTGAAGGGGAACGGTGATGCATCTCCAGCAGCTGCTAAGGAAAAAGAAGGAGTTCAGGTTAATGGCACTGTGGCAGCTGAGGAGGGAGAAAAGGCTGTGGCAGCTCCAGCTGAGAAGGAGGCTGTGGAGGGAGGTAAAACAAACACAGAAGTGAGTGCATCCATTGAAGAGGAGGCCACAAAATCTGAGGATGGCGCACATCCGTCCACAAGCAATGAGACGCCCAAGAAGAAGAAGTGCTTCTCTTTTAAGAAGTCCTTCAAATTAAGTGGCTTCTCTTTTAAGAAAACCAAGAATGAGACAGGGGATGGAGATGGCGGCGAGGAGGCCAAAACCGAGGCAGATGAAGCTGTTGAAGGAGGTGATTCAGAAGAGAAGGCCAAACCAGTGGAGGAGGCAGAATCCAAACCAGAGGATGAGACCAAGGCTGCCAGTCTTGCCCCTGAGGAATCCAAAGAGGAGGAGAAACCTGCAGAGTCAGCAGTGGTAACAGAGCCTGCTCCTTCTAAGAATGAAACATGTAGCAGAGGAATCCACTCCCACTGTTCAAGAAGCAGAATCCAGTCCAGAGGTCCTTGCAGAATCTGCCACAGATTAAAATGCACAATGCAGATCAGAAGAGAAGGGGGGGGGGGGGGGTGTTGATAGCAAAAAAAAAAAAAAAGATAATCAAGGCATATTTCCCTGTTTTACAGTAGAGAGGTCCCAGGTTATGAGATCTTGGAGAACTTTGTTTGCAACAAGGAATATTTTAAAGCTTTTTAGTCTTTACTTTTTTTATACCTTGATTATGCTATACCACAGACTACCATGTAGTAGTACAAAAACAGAAGAACTAACAATTAATCCACTACAATTTATAACACTAAAGGGATTTCTTTCCCTTAATAACAAGCCAGTTTAATTTGTAATGCCAAGGTTAAAACTGCAAATTTCCTTTTTTTTTTTAAGTTGTAACCATCTGAATTTAGTAGGAAAACAATTTGCATATGCTTTATGGTGTATTGCTGGTTCTATGAGTTTATTAAAGTGTATGTATAGAAGGGGTGTTTTAACTGTGATCATTGTACAAATTATATCTTGATCTCAAGAAGCACATGCAGCTCTTTTATCACCAAGTCTGTTTTTTTAAGTCATCCTCAGACCATAGGTCATTATTTTATTTTTTAACTCAAACCAAGCTGTGACACGTATTGCTGTTTATACTGTGGTTTTTAATTACAACTGAGGATGTTTTTCAGTGGTCTTTTGTCAAAATTAAGGATTCTAACAGATGTAATGTTTGTGTAGCATCTTGTCTCTTTCTTTTGTACGTATTGGAGAAGATTTTACCTTTTACTTAGACATTGAATGTAACTTTGCTTACAACATTGATATTAAACTTCTCTGCTGAAGGTGTCTATATTTTATGAGCACATTAAAAGCAAAATAAATGTGAATGAAATTTGAATTTTTTTGTCTAAGTTTTTGGATTAAATAAGTGGCCATTGTTGATTGTATGTTAAAGAAAAAAAGTACTTAAACAGAAATTTACTAAAATATAACACAACAAACATTTAAGAGTGGTAAGCTGCCAAGTCTGAGCAAGAGATTTCTAGTCATTATGGAAGTAAAATTGTTGTTTTGAATTTTTAATTTGTGTATAAAAACAATCCAGCTGGTGGAGTCATAAAGGAGATGTTAAATAACGTTGGTAATCAAACATTGAATGTGTTTTACAAATGGCCAAGGGGGAAAATCATGTCCCTGATTTTTAAGAAATTAACTGAACATTGAGTTACCATGGAGTTGCCTTAACTTAACTGACTTGCTCTAGAAAACCGGGCAGTCATGTCTTGCTTCCTGCCAGGATTCAGCACTTAACCACTACACCCTAAATGCAAGTCATTTTATTTATTTACAGTTTAAGGTTTACCTTCTGCTAACTTCCTTTAGTACAGCCACTTCCTTTAACCCTTTGAAGGTAAAACCATTCTGTCTGAATCAAACCTGTGGTCCAACTGTGCTATTCAATATGACAATGACACAATAAAGCAGCCCTACCCAAAATTCTCCTCAGATCAAAAAGAAAGAGCAAAATATGCTGTTGGAGACCACACCGTGACCCTGTTAAGAGAAAAGTAAAATAATCCGGCCTCAAACTAACTTGCACTCTTAAAAATAAATGTACTTCACAATGCCATAGAATAACTTTTTTTTTGTCTAAATGGTTCCATAAAGAACCTTTAACTACTGAAGAACATTTTTGTTTCAAAAAAGGTTATTTGTGGCAAAAGAAGGTTTTTCAGATTATTAAAAGGTAATAAAGAGATTGTTCTTTTAAGAACCTTTGATTGAATGGTTCTTTGTGAAACCAGAAATGGTTCTTCTATGACATCACTGTGAAGAACCTTTTCAACCCTTTTTTTATTTTTTAAGAGTGTAAGATACAGAAGCACTTGTATCTACAGTAGGAATGTGCAGAGAGTTCCTTGGGGACAAGAGATCAAATGTTAAAAAAAAACAAAGGGTGGGGGGGGCACTTCTATATGGAGTAATTCCAAATTAACACTGTGTGTGTGTGTGCACAATTATAAAAAATAAAGTTCCTAGTGTGTTCTTGAACTGCCTACATAATATATATAATATTCCTGTTGGTGGCACTTGAGCTTCATTTCACAAACAATGATAGTTACATCAACTGGTTTTCTAACGATATATCCTATACCCACTCAGGATGTGCCATCTAGTTCAACCTATCATGTCTAATCTAACGATATGAGTTTCTTCTTCAGAATGAACTACCATGCTAAAAAAGGATGTAAGAAACAGGTAATGCATCTTGTCAGCTTCAAGTGTGTTTCCGAATTAACTGTCACTTAAAAAATGATGACACAGGGGTAGGACATCTAAAAAAGGATGTTGAAATCGGTAGCACAACTTATCAGAATGAACTACCACCTAAAAAGATGTAGAAATGGGGGTAGCAGATCTTGTCAGCTCCAAAGACAAGAGTGAACTACCACCTTAAAATAGATTGTAGAAACTGGTAGCACTTCTTGTCAGCTTTAAATATGTCTCAGAATGAACTGACACTTAAAAAGGCATGTAGAAACAGGGGTAGCACAAATTTTCAGCTTCGAAAGGAATATCAGAATGAACTACCAACTAGGATGTAGGAGCAGGGGTAGCACATCTTGTCAGCTCTTAAACACCAGAATGAACTATTACTTAAAAATGATGTAAAATAGGACATCTTGTCAGCTTCAAACCTCTATAAGAATGAGCATGTTAAAAGGATGTGGAAACATGGGAAGCACATGTAATTAATTACCCATTTCTCAATATCCAATGTCATCCCTGGTCAGTAATATCTGGCACACAATGCATTTTTAGTTTTAAATATTCCACAGTGCCCTCCAATAGGGTTGCCTTGGAACTCTACAAACAAAATTCTGCTTTTCTCTTTACTGCTTTTCTTCTTCTGTAGAATATGTATGCCATCTGCAACCATAATTAAAACACTTAATTTATTTAAGATATTTACTTAAATTACCTTTGGTACAAAACTGCTAACTTCATACTAACCAGTGAATCTGAACTTTGCAGCATATCACTTCAAACTTTGTCACTGGAACACACACACACAGACACACACATACAAATGATTCAGGAGCAGACAAGTGACAAATCAAGATTTGTCTTGCAATTTATCATTTTAACAAATAAATAAGTATAGCCAAACAAATCAAAGGTGCACTAATTCGCGGGTTCATTTTTGTTGGTTGATACTGATGATCTAATGGTGTGTGTTACGTCCCAGGTTATAATTGTGTTTTGGGTACGATGTTGTTTCTCCCTCCCCTCCTTTCTCTCTCCATCTTTACTTTCTATTTCAGCAGGGTGACGCGGGAATGGGAGTTGTCGAATTGTCAATCAAGGAAAATGTTAAGTGATGACAACGCGCGGCTTCACTAATGAGGACGTGCCATATGATTAAAGGCTGCACCTGTGCGGGAAGCGGGAGGGGCTCTCGCACGCTAGAGCACTCATTCGGTCGCGACAGCACTTGCGTGCTTGGTTATGTTTGTCCTGTACTATCTTGTTCGGATATTACTTGTGGTAAAGTGTGTTCTTTGATAACTCAGTGATTAAATGGCCCATTTGATCATCTTCTCTCTAAGGTGTTCACCGTTTCTGCTATCTGGTTGTCAAACAAATGTTAGTAAACGGGGAAAGGGAAAAGAACAGGTAAGATATCACGTGATATACATGTGCCACACTGAGGTTGTCAATTGTGTATTAGAACACTAGTTTAGTGACTTGTGCAACTTGATTGTATGTTTTCTTTAGCTGGTAGCTAGTGTAGTTTATTTAGGGCGTCTTCGACGCTGAAGATTTTTTTCTTTTCCTTTTATATAGGGGTTTGTTTGTGAATATTGATGGTTGAGTTAGATTAGGAGTTTTTTTTATAGTAAGATTGGTTATCTTTTTGTTTCTTTCTTTGTTTTGGCACGGTCTTGTTTTTCTCCCTTTTCCCCGTTCTTTTGTAAACCTCTATATTTTTTTTTTTGATTTATGAAGTGTATATAATTTTGTTAAGTTATGTAAATAATATTCTGGGTTAACATTTAGCTTGACCACTGTAATAAATGGACACTCACTTTGCCGAATTGAGGACCGGTTGTGTGTTGATGTTTATTTCCAGTACACGTTCAGTGTTTCAATGTTGCACCCCTTTATTTTCCCCCTAGACTTTAAAAAGGGTTTGTAACATTGATGGGGGCTCGTCCGGGATCAGTTCCGGGACATATATCATATATATATATAACAGTCTGTCCCGAGCAATTGAACATTGTTCAGGTACTGGAAATTAAGTGATGGTACAGGTTACAGAGCGTTTGTCTGTTGGATTAAAGTTTAAGTCGTGGATTGTTGCTTGTTGGATAGGAGTAATAATCATGACTTTGTTTAATTTGCAAAACTTCATTGATAATCCGACTGCAGAGCTCCTTGATATATGTAGGAAGGATGAATAATTAGCTATTGCGAGGCACTTTAATATTTCTGTAGCGAAACAATCACTTAAGAAGGAGATTAAAAATATTGTGTGGAATCGTCTGATTGAATTAAAAATTCTGGTGTCGGGTTCCGAGATCGAGTTAGTGGGTGCGGATGGCGTTTTTAGTCCTGTTGTAGTTGATAAGGATAAGGCAAGAAACGGAAGGTTATCTGAAACTGGAGAGGAGGGTGACGTTAGTACTGTTCTGCCGCGGTTTGATCCATTTTCACCCGTTTGTTGGCCGAAAGAAGTATGGACAATTTTATTACAGTGTAAATTGGTAGGTAAGGCACAAGAGGTTTTTTCGACATTACCTCTGGAAGAGAGTTTAAAATATGACACCGTTAAGCTAGCCATTCTCCGAGCATATGAACTGGTTCCTGAAGCCTATAGGCAGAGGTTTCGAAACCATAAAAAACATACTAGTTCTACTTTTGTAGAATTTGCTAGAGAGAAAAGTGCTTTGCTCAAAGTTGATGACTTTGTGTCACTGAGAGAATTAATTCTGCTTGAAGACTTTAAAGGTTGTCTGCCAGAACGTGTTGTAGTTTATTTGAATGAGCAGAAGGTATCATCATTGTCACATGCCGCTGTTTTAGCAGACGAATTTGTCCTTACACATAAGACGGTGTTCTTTTCACGCATGGATAAAAGTACAGTTCGGCCTTCTACATCTGATCAGTCTTCCCGATT
Organism: Carassius auratus; assembly: GCF_003368295.1. Classification (NCBI taxonomy): domain Eukaryota; kingdom Metazoa; phylum Chordata; class Actinopteri; order Cypriniformes; family Cyprinidae; genus Carassius; species Carassius auratus. The sequence continues at coordinate 19,871,600 of NC_039287.1, read as the reverse complement.
AAAAGCTGTCCCTTCATCTAAAGATGTTCGGGAGTGTTTTTATTGTCATAAGCAGGGCCATTTAATTGCTGACTGCAATGCTTTAAAACGTAAACAGACACAGCAGCCTAAAAGTGTTGGCTTATTGAATGCTATGCGTCAAGAAGAACGCTTTATTTTCGAAGGGAAGGAGGATACGCCTGATGTGGGTTATGAGCCTTTTGTGATGAAGGGGTTAATTTCCTTATCTGATGATGGGACTGAACAAAAAGAAGTACAGATATTAAGGGACACCGGAGAAAATCAATCTTTTGTTTTGGCGGATGTTCTATCATTGTCATCTGACTCTTATTGTGGTTCAAGTGTATTTGTCCGGGGCATTGAGATGGGAGTGGTTAAAGTTCCTCTACATCGTGTGTATATGAAGTGTGCGCTTGTAACCGGTTACGTGAAGGTTGGGGTACGTCCTTCACTTCCGGTTAAGGGAGTAACTTTCATTTTGGGGAATGACTTGGCTGGGGGTAAAATCATGCCAATGTTGGAAGTCACTGATATGCCGAAAATGGGTCTTGCCTCTGACGAGTTATCTAGAGTTTATCCAGATGTGTTTTCTGCATGCGTCGTCACACGTGCACAGTCACGAGAAATGGTGGATGAGGTTGATTTGACAGATACTTTTATGGTGCAGAATTTGGGTCATGAGGGAAGGACAAAGACTAATTCAGAGTTGGTTCAGAAACATGAGTCTAATTTAAAATGCTCAGAAAAAGCACTTAGTGGTGTTGACTTAAGGCTGCCTGTAACTCGTGACAAAATTATTGCAGCACAAAACCAAGATCAGACCTTGAGAAAATGTTTCTCTAATGTTGTTAATTCTGATGTTGTTGAAAGTAGAAATACTGTATTTTTTTTAGAGAGTGGAATGTTGATGCGCAAGTGGTGTTCTGTGGTTGACGTGGACTGGAATGCAGTTTACCAAATTGTTGTTCCTAGTGAGTATCGTCAATATGTTCTGTCTTTGGCACATGAACATGCACTATCTGGTCATCTGGGAGTGACTAAGATGTATAATCGCATTCTCAGACATTTTTTTTGGCCAGGATTAAAGTGAGATGTGGTTAGATTTTGTCAAATTTGCCACATTTGTCAGTTAACGGGAAAACCAAATCAGCTGATTCCACCTGCTCCTCTGTCACCTATCCCTGTAGTGGGTGAAGCATTTGAACAGGTGCTTGTAGACTGTGTTGGACCATTACCCAAGACAAAGAGTGGTAATAAATTTTTGTGTACGATCATGTGTAGAGTTACTCGATTTCCCGAGGCAGTGCCCTTGAGGAAAATTACTGCTCCAGCAATAGTAAAAACGTTGCTTAATTTTTTTTCCACATTTGGTCTCCCTAAAGTTATACAAACTGACAAGGGAACAAATTTTCTTTCACGACTTTTTGCTCAAGTTTTAAAATCACTGTCTATCGAACACAGAGTGTCTAGCGCTTATCATCCTGAAAGCCAGGGAGCTATTGAAAGATTCCATCAAACATTAAAATCTATGTTGAGAAAATATTGTATAGAGACTGGAAATAGCTGGGATGAGGGTGTTCCTCTAGTGTTATTTGCCATTCGAGAAACTGTGCAAGAGGACTTGGGATTTAGTCCTGCTCAGTTAGTGTTTGGACACACTGTGAGAGGACCATTGAAAGTTCTCAAAGAGAAAATGCTAGAAGTTGATTCTAATTCAGAGATGCATATTCTGGATTATGTTAGTCGTTTTCGTAAACGATTGCATTTTGCTTGCAGTTTTGCGCAGAAATCTTTAGTAACCACTCAGTCTAAAATGAAGAATCGCTACGATGTCAAGGCTGTTTCTCGTTCTTTTCAACCTGGGGATGAGGTATTAGTGTTATTGCCAATTCAGGGGTCTGCTTTATCAGCATGGTTTTCAGGACCATACGTGGTGTTGAAAAAAATTAGCGAGACTGATTATGTTATTCGAACTCCTGACAGAAAACGCCAGTCGCGCGTCTGTCATATCAATATGCTCAAGGCTTACCACACCAGAGATAATACACGGAACAGATTTACTGAGATGACCATAGGGCCCATGGAATCTCCTGTTGCTCTGACCTGTGAAGTACAATCAAACCTGGAGGATGAGGTTGGTGCAGATGATGACATAAACTTGCGAAATACTTTTCATCAGTGTGCCAAGCTGGAAAATTCAGAAATTTTGAAAAACTTGCAGACACACCTTTCTCATTTACCTGAAGATCAGAGTCAGGACATTGTTGGTGTTATTACTGATTTTTCTTCCTTATTTGGAGATGTTCCGTCACAAACTACTGTGTTGCGACACGATATCAATGTTGGTGGCGCATCCCCTATTAAGCAACATGCCTATCGGGTTAATGCTGTTAAGAGAACCATTATGAAGCAAGAAACCGAATATCTGTTGAAAAATGGGTTAGCTAAATATAGTAGTAGCCCTTGGAGTTCTCCCTGCCTTTTGGTGCATAAGCCAGACGGTTCGTTTCGTTTTTGTACCAACTATCGTCGTATAAATGCAGTTACAGTACCGGACTATTATCCATTACCCAGAATGGAAGATTGTATTGACAATTTGGGATCCGCTAAGTTTGTCAGTAAGTTGGATTTATTAAAAGGGTACTGGCAGGTCCCGTTAACCTCTCGTGCCTCTGACATCTCTGCTTTTGTGACACCGGACTGTTTCATGCAATATCATGTGATGGCGTTCGGGTTACGAAATGCACCTGCCACCTTTCAAAGATTAATCCAAACTGTGTTGGTTTTTGGTGTTGGGGTTTTTGCTGGTGCCTGTTGGTGTCGCTGTTGGACAGTGTTTTCTCTACTTCCTGTTGGCCTTCTGTAGCTAATCATAGCTCCATGTAGCTGTTTTTATTTTATATTTTTTCTCTATAATCTTTCTTACTATCACTGTCTGTTTGTTTGTTTTTTAAATTGTAAAATATAACTTAATTCACACCATATTTCTGATATTACCGATCAATCTTATCAGATTAACTTTGATCGTTCACTCTTCTGTGACTGCAGCACACCTGCAAAGCATTAGCACTCGTTAGCTTGTCATTAGCGTTTTCTTTTCTCCTCTCCTCTCCTCTCTCACGCTGCAGTTTTCCACAAGCTCATCAAACAACCGCAGTAAGAATATTTCATCAAGCACGGTGAGTAATGGCTTCTCCTACAATTGTTATTTGCACCTCTTGCCACATGTACAGTTTATCTATCTCTGTCGCTGATGAGGGATTCACATGTGATAAATGCAGGGAAACAGTTAGGCTGACAGAGAAGATTTCAGAATTAGAGACACGCATCCAAACTTTAATTGAGGACAGTAAGAATGTTAGGGCTCTAGATATGGCTTTGGATGCGTCTAGCTCAGGGATTCCTGTACATTGTCCGGTTCCAGCAGAGCCCCTGCAGCAGGGCAACTGGGTGACGGTGAGGCAGCATAGTCGTGGGTCAAAACACTGCTCTTCTGTTCCGATCCAAACATTAAACAGGTTCTCCCCACTCAGTGATGCACCCACTGAGAAACCTGATGAAAGTGCTCTAGTTATTGGCGATTCTATTGTACGGAACGTGAATATAGAGACACCAGCCACCATAGTCAAATGTTTACCGGGAGCCAGAGCGCCTGACATCTTGGCAAATTTAAAAGTGCTGGCTAATGCTAAACGTAAATACAGTAAGATTGTTATTCATGCCGGCGCTAATGATGTTCGACTTCGCCAGTCGGAGATCACTAAAAATAACTTTAAAGAGGTGTGTGAACTTGCAAGCACGATGTCAGACACTGTAATATGCTCTGGTCCCCTCCCTGCTTACCGTGGTGACGAGATGCATAGCAGATTGTCATCACTCAATGGCTGGATGTCTAAGTGGTGCCCACAGAATAACATAGGTTATATAGACAATTGGACGAGCTTTTGGGGCAGACCTGACCTGTTTAAAAGAGATGGTCTTCATCCCTCCTGGGGTGGCGCCACTCTTCTGTCTAGAAATATGGCAAATAGTCTTAGTGTTTATAATTGACTAACTGGGGCCCAGGTCAGGAAGCAGACAGACTGGCTAAACCGACCGTCTGCTAGCTGCCTCCCGTCACAGAGGTCAGTTAATTCTCAGCACATAGAGACTCTTTCACCTAGATATCACACTATAGAGACTGTGTCTGTTCCACGAACTAGAAAATACAAAAAACGTCCAAACCAAGTTAAGGTTAACAATTTAATTGAGGTTCAACAAATAAAAAACAAATGCAATATGGATAAACAAATGATAAAGATTGGCTTATTGAATATCAGATCCATTTCTATGAAAACACTTTTTGTAAATAATATGGTAACTGATCATAATATAGATGTGCTCTGCTTGACAGAAACCTGGCTAAAACCTGATGATTACATTATTTTAAATGAGTCCACCCCCCAAGATTATTGTTATAAACACGAGCCGCGTCTAAAAGGCAAAGGGGGAGGAGTTGCTTCAATTTATAACAACGTTTTCAGGATTTCTCAGAGGGCAGGCTTCAAGTATAACTCGTTTGAAGTAATGGTGCTTCATATAACATTATCCAGAGAAACCAATGTTAATGATAAATCCCCTGTTATGTTTGTACTGGCTACTGTATACAGGCCACCAGGGCATCATACAGACTTTATTAAAGAGTTTGGTGATTTTACATCCGAGTTAGTTCTGGCTGCAGATAAAGTCTTAATAGTTGGTGATTTTAATATCCATGTCGATAATGAAAAAGATGCATTGGAATCAGCATTTATAGACATTCTGAACTCTATTGGTGTTAGACAACACGTTTCAGGACCTACTCATTGTCGAAATCATACTCTAGATTTAATACTGTCACATGGAATTGATGTTGATAGTGTTGAAATTATTCAGCCAAGTGATGATATCTCAGATCATTATTTAGTTCTGTGTAAACTTCATATAGCCAAAATTGTAAATTCTACTTCTTGTTACAAGTATCGAAGAACCATCACTTCTACCACAAAAGACTGCTTTTTAAGTTATCTTCCTGATGTATCCGAATTCCTTAGCATATCCAAAACCTCAGAACAACTTGATGATGTAACAGAAACTATGGACTCTCTCTTTTCTAGCACTTTAAATACAGTTGCTCCTTTACGCTTAAGAAAGGTTAAGGAAAACAGTTTGACACCATGGTATAATGAGCATACTCGCACCCTAAAGAGAGCAGCCCGAAAAATGGAGCGCAGCTGGAGGATAACAAAACTAGAGGTATTTCGTATTGCTTGGCGGGAAAGTAGCATATCCTACAGAAAAGCATTAAAAACTGCTAGATCTGATTACTTTTCTTCTCTTTTAGAAGAAAACAAACATAACCCCAGGTATTTATTCAATACAGTGGCTAAATTAACGAAAAATAAAGCCTCAACAAGTGTTGACATTTCCCAACACCACAGCAGTAATGACTTTATGAACTACTTAACTTCTAAAATCGATACTATTAGAGATAAAATTGCAACCATTCAGCCGTCAGCTACAGTATCACATCAGACAGTCCACTATAGACCCCCTGAGGAACAGTTCCACTCATTCTCTACTATAGGAGAGGAAGAATTGTATAAACTTGTTAAATCATCTAAACTTACAACATGTATGTTAGACCCTATACCATCTAAGCTCTTAAAAGAGGTGCTTCCAGAAGTCATAGGTCCTTTTCTGACTATTATTAATTCCTCATTGTCATTAGGATATGTCCCCAAAACCTTCAAACTGGCTGTTATTAAGCCTCTCATAAAAAAGCCACAACTTGACCCCAGAGAACTAGTTAATTATAGACCAATCTCGAATCTCCCTTTTCTGTCCAAGATACTAGAAAAGGTGGTATCCTCACAATTATATTCCTTCTTAGAGAAAAATGGTATATGTGAGGATTTCCAGTCAGGGTTTAGACCGTATCATAGTACTGAAACTGCTCTCCTTAGAGTTACAAATGATCTGCTCTTATCATCTGATCGTGGGTGTATCTCTCTATTAGTTTTATTGGATCTTAGTGCTGCGTTTGACACAATTGACCACAACATTCTTTTGCATAGACTTGAACACTTTGTTGGCATCAGTGGAAGTGCATTAGCATGGTTTAAATCGTACTTATATGATCACCATCAGTTCGTAGCAGTGAATGAAGATGTATCATATCGATCACAAGTGCAGTATGGAGTACCTCAAGGCTCAGTTCTAGGGCCGCTACTCTTCACGCTTTATATGTTACCCTTGGGAGATATCATCAGGAAACATGGTGTTAGCTTTCACTGTTATGCTGATGATACGCAGCTCTATATTTCCCCGCAGCCCGGTGAAACACACCAATTTGAAAAACTAATGGAATGCATAGTCGATATAAAAAATTGGATGACGAGTAATTTCTTACTGCTTAATTCAGAAAAAACAGAGGTGTTAATCATAGGGCCTAAAAACTCTACTTGTAATAACCTAGAACACTCTCTAAGACTTGATGGTTGCTCTGTCAATTCTTCGTCATCAGTTAGGAACCTAGGTGTGCTACTTGATCGCAATCTTTCCTAAGAAAGCCACGTTTCTAGCATTTGTAAAACTGCATTTTTCCATCTCAAAAATATATCTAAATTACGGCCTATGCTCTCAATGTCAAATGCAGAAATGTTAATCCATGCATTTATGACTTCAAGGTTAGACTATTGTAATGCTTTATTGGGTGGTTGTTCTGCACGCTTGGTAAACAAACTACAGCTAGTCCAAAATGCAGGAGCAAGAGTTCTTACTAGAACCAGGAAGTATGACCATATTAGCCCGGTCCTGTCCACACTGCACTGGCTCCCTATCAAACATCGTATAGATTTTAAAATATTGCTTATTACTTATAAAGCCCTGAATGGTTTAGCACCTCAGTATTTGAATGAGCTCCTTTTACATTATACTCCTCTACGTCCGCTACGTTCTCAAAACTCAGGCAATTTGATAATACCTAGAATATCAAAATCAACTGCGGGCGGCAGATCCTTTTCCTATTTGGCGCCTAAACTCTGGAATAACCTACCTAACATTGTTCGGGAGGCAGACACACTCTTGCAGTTTAAATCTAGATTAAAGACCCATCTCTTTAACCTGGCATACACATAACATACTAATATGCTTTTAATATCCAAATCCGTTAAAGGATTTTTAGGCTGCATTAATTAGGTAAACTGGAACCGGAACACTTCACATAACACCGTACTTTCTACATCATTAGAAGAATGGCATCTACGCTAATATTTGTCTGTTTCTCTCTTGTTCCGTGGTCACCGTGGCCACCAGATCCAGTCTGTATCCAGATCAGATGCTCACTGCAGTCGCCCGGATCCAGTACGTATCCAGACCAGATGGTGGATCAGCACCTAGAAAGGACTTCTACTGCCCTGAAAGACAGCGGAGACCAGGACAACTAGAGCCCCAGATACAGTTGCCCTGTAAAGACCTTGTCTCAGAGGAGCACCAGGACAAGACCACAGGAAACAGATGATTCTTCTGCACAATCTGACTTTGCTGCAGTCTGGAATTGAACTACTGGTTTCGTCTGGTCAGAGGAGAACTGGCCCCCCAACTGAGCCTGGTTTCTCCCAAGGTTTTTTTCTCCATTCTGTCACCGATGGAGTTTCGATTCCTTGCCGCTGTCGCCTCTGGCTTGCTAAGTTGGGGTCACTTCATCTACAGCGATATCATTGACTTGATTGCAAATTAAAACAGACACTATTTAAACTGAACAGAGATGACATAACTGAATTCAATGATGAACTGCCTTTAACTATCATTTTGCATTATTGAGACACTGTTTTCCAAATGAATGTTGTTCAGTGCTTTGGCGCAATGTATTTTGTTTAAAGCACTATATAAATAAAGGTGATTGATTGATTGATTGTTGGCTGGAGTTCCTAATTGTAATGCTTACTTGGATGATCTTGTACTGTATTCAACTGGGTGGATGGAACATCTGAAACTCCTTCGTACATTGTTCGAACGTTTGAAGAAAGCTTCGTTAACTCTCAATCTATCTAAATGTGTATTTGGTAAGGCGATTGTAACTTATCTAGGAAAAGAAGTGGGAGAAGGCCAGGTAAAGCCTTTAGAAGCTAAGGTGGCTGCTATTGTAGATTTTCCTGTGCCTACTTCTAGGCGAGAGTTGAGACGTTTTCTGGGTATGGCAGGCTACTACCGTAGTTTTTGTAAGAACTTTTCCACGGTAGTTACCCCTTTGATAAGTCTACTTAGCCCGGCTAATTCTTTTATCTGGACTGAGGAGTGCCAAAATGCATTCGAGGAAGTAAAAGCTATGTTATATAGTGCTCCTATCTTGGCTGCTCCAAATTTTGAACGGTGTTTTAAATTAACATAAAGGAGCTGGGGCTGTGCTTTTGCAACAGGATGATTTGGGAGTAGATCATCCTGTTTGTTACTATTCGAAAAAGTTTATTAAACACCAACGGAATTATTCTGTTATTGAAAAAGAGACCTTGGCTTTGTTGCTCGCTCTGCAGTTCTTTGAAGTGTACCTGGGTTCTTCAAATGTACCAATAGTTGTTTACACGGATCATAACCCTCTGGTTTTTCTTTCAAAAATGTATAATAAGAACCAACGCCTTATGCGTTGGTCATTGGTTGTTCAGGGATACAACCTTGAAATTAAGCACAAGAAAGGCTCTGAGAACCTGTTGGCTGATGCTCTGTCTAGAGTATAGCTTGGTAAATAAACATTGTATGTTTATTTTTTTTTATGGGGTGAAGTGTTACGTCCCAGGTTATAATTGTGTTTTGGGTACGATGTTGTTTCTCCCTCCCCTCCTTTCTCTCTCCATTTTTACTTTCTATTTCAGCAGGGTGACGCGGGAATGGGAGTTGTCGAATTGTCAATCAAGGAAAATGTTAAGTGATGACAACGCGCGGCTTCACTAATGAGGACGCGCCATATGATTAAAGGCTGCACCTGTGCGGGAAGCGGGAGGGGCTCTCGCACGCTAGAGCACTCATTCGGTCGCGACAGCACTTGCGTGCTTGGTTATGTTTGTCCTGTACTATCTTGTTCGGATATTACTTGTGGTAAAGTGTGTTCTTTGATAACTCAGTGATTAAATGGCCCATTCGATCATCTTCTCTCTAAGGTGTTCACCGTTTCTGCTATCTGGTTGTCAAACCAATGTTAGTAAACGGGCAAAGGGAAAAGAACAGGTAAGATATCACGTGATATACATGTGCCACACTGAGGTTGTCAATTGTGTATTGGAACACTAGTTTAGTGACTTGTGCCACTTGATTGTATGTTTTCTTTAGCTGGTAGCTAGTGTAGTTTATTTAGGGCGTCTTCGACGCTGAAGATTTTTTTTCTTTTCCTTTTATATAGGGGTTTGTTTGTGAATATTGATGGTTGAGTTAGATTAGGAGTTTTTTTATAGTAAGATTGGTTATCTTTTTGTTTCTTTCTTTGTTTTGGCACGGTCTTGTTTTTCTCCCTTTTCCCCGTTCTTTTGTAAACCTCTATTTTTTTTTTGTTTGATTTATGAAGTGTATATAATTTTGTAAGTTATGTAAATAATATTCTGGGTTAACGTTTAGCATGACCACTGTAATAAATGGACACTCACTTTGCCGAATTGAGGACCGGTTGTGTGTTGATGTTTATTTCCAGTACACGTTCAGTGTTTCAATGTTGCACCCCTTTATTTTCCCCCTAGACTTTAAAAAGGGTTTGTAACAGTGTGTATACATTGTTTTTTAGACCTTGATCTGATCTGAACATGGCAGAGATTATGAAATAATCAAAGTAAAACAAATATAAACCATTTTAAACATAAACATATATACACTGTGCAAAGTTCCAAAGACTAAAGTCATAATCCCAAAGAGATATTCTTTACAAGAGTTAAGACTCATCCACGCTCCTCATATAATGGCTTGGTTAAATATGCCCCATACATGTCTACATTACTATGTAGAAATATTTGAATAACACCACCCCAAATGTTCACACAAAGAAAGAAGGTGTAACTTTACTGTTGCTGCCACCACCTCTGCCATGTTTTGAAGACGCTGTGCGTTTCATTCCAAAAGTGAAAATACTCACAACGTCATCAGTACGTCCTTCCAATGTGACAAGATAACGTTTACTAACACTACATTTATTAATTTAGCACACGCTTTTATCTAAAGCGACTTACAAATGAGGACAGTGGAAGCAATCAAAAACAACAAAATAAGCAATGATATATAAGTGCTATAACAAGTCTCATTTAGGTTAACACAGTACACTTAGCATGGTCTTTTAAATAATAGAATAAATAAAAGAAAACAGAAAAAGAATAGAGCAAGCTAGCTAGTTCTAATACAAGCTAGTGTATTAGAATAGTGAGCGTTAAAGTTAGAGGGTCAAATAAAGATGGAAGAGATGGGATTTAAGACGATTCTTGAAGATGGCTAAGTTGGGGAGGTCATTCCACCAGGAGGGAACATTTAATTTAAAAGTCCGTAAAAGAGACTTTGTGCTTCTTTGGGATGGCACCATCAAGTGACGTTCACTTGCAGAACGCAAGCTTCTAGAGGGCACGTAAGTCTGAAGTAGCAGATTTAGGTAAATGGGTGCAGAGCCAGTGGTAGTTTTGTAGGCAAACATCAATTCCTTGAATTTTATGCTAGCAGTTACTGGTAGCCAGTGTAAATTGATAAACAGAGGTGTGAAGTGTGTTTTTTTTGGGGGGGCTCATTTAAAATTAATCTTGCTGCCGCGTTCTGGATTAATTGTAAAGGTTTGATAGAACTGGCTGGAAGACCTACCAAGAGGGGATTGCAATAGTCCAGCCTGGACAGAACAAGAGCTTGAACAAGGAGTTGTGCAGCATGTTCCGAAAAGAAAGGGCTTGATTTTATTGATGTTGAATAAAGCAAATCTGCAGGATCAGACAGTTTTAGCAATGTGGTCTGAGAAAGTCAGCTGATCATCAATCATAACTCCAGGGCTTCTAGCTGTTTTGAATGAGTTATGGTTGATGTGCCTAACTTGATGGTGAAATTGTGATGAAACGATGGGTTTACTGAAATCACAAGCAGTTCTGTCTTGGCAAGGTTAAGTTGAAGGTGATGCTCCATCATCCAGCAAGAAATGTCTGTTAGACTAGCTGAGATGTGAATAGCTACCGTCGGATCATCAGGATGGAATGAGAGGTAGAGTTGAGTTTCATCAGCATAGCAGTGGTATGAAAAGCCATGTTTCTGAATGACAGAACGTAATGATGCCATGTAGACAGAGAAGAGAAGTGGTCAAAGAACTGAGCCCTGAGGCACCCCAGTAGTTAGATGTTGTGACTTGGACACCTCACCTCTCCAAGATACTTTGAAGGAACTATCTGCTAGGTAAGACTCAAACCATTGATGTGTGGTTCCTGAAATGCCCTTTGCCAGTAGGGTTGATAGGAGGATCTGGTGGTTAACCATGTCAAAAGCAGCGGACAGATCAAGCAGGATAAGTACTGAAGATTTGGATTCCGCTCTTGATATCCAAGAGTGTCCCAGATAGGTTCTCTATTCATAATATTTTGATAATTGCATGACTTACTGGCAACGTAACTACAACATCAAATGCACGTTTTTTCACCAAGTCAGAATATGGAGATGCTTTTAATATATAGTGACATGACATACAGCACGCACACTTCCACAACTGATGCACCACGCGCACAGTATTGACGAGAAAGGAGTTGTGAAACTTTCTATTTCATAAGGAGTTATGATCATGAAATAATGGCACAGACTGGCTACACCATCCCATCTCAGGATAGCGTGTTTGTTTGAGGCACTTTTCACTTCAACTGTGTCTGACAGGAGAATGAGCTTTTCTGAGGTGAGTCTTACAGTTTATAATAAATCAGTTGGTTGATAAAATGTATAAAATAAAGTAAAAACAAAAGTATTATCCACAGTCTACTTTAAATACTTTTTGTTAATATGTATACCTCTGTGATTATGGTATCTTTCCTTAATTATCTGAACTGTCTGCTTGCAAGTAACGTTATTACGCTAGTGTAGAATCATGACTATAGCATAATAGATTTGAGCTCTTATTAATGAAAGTTTGGGCTTTTAATCACATCTTATGTGTAAAGGAGCGGTATTGATAGCTTTGTAAATGTTTTTGATGGTAATTTGTCAATAGATAAATGGAAGTAAGCTAATTAATTTAATCTAAAAGTCTGCACTGTAGAGTCTTTCAGTGACGTCACTTGCGGTCTAAAAATGGCCTGAAACTATTTCAAACCACTGTGTTTCAAGCTAGCTTTGATTTTTCATTTTAAACAAATATTGATAAAAATTGTACTGTGATTTCAGGAGTGTCTTAAAAACACTATAAAACGTGAATTCTGATATCTTAAGATTTTTTTGTATGTTTTCCATAATACTATTTTCTTTTCTGCATTTCCTCTATTCTCTAGTTTGTTTATTTCTAATAAGGAGCTGGAGGCCGTGGAGAAGCAGATCACGGACCTTGTGGAGAAGCAGGCTCAGCTGAGAGAGCGGAGAGCCATGCTGGAAACAGTCAGGGGTTGACAATCATAAGTCCGGGGTAATTATATAGCACACTGCTAATTCTCCCACCACCTCTACCACAGAGTGGTTCTCTGCACAGACCCTGTGCACCCAGGACGCCATCTTCCCAGATGTCCTTCCCCCCATGCCACAGCATAAGACATGAGCCAGGCCCTGGCCGATGACCTCTCTCCCTTCGCCGCCTCCGGTCTTCGGGATCTCTGCCGGAAACTGATTTGCTCCACTTCGTGAGACAGAACACGACTCTGTGATCATTGGAGACTCCATCGCCCGGCACGTTCATGCTATGTTAGCTGAAGGTAAAGTGCACATTTACTGTTTCCCTGATGCTCATGTTCTTGATGTTTCTGCACAGATTCCCGTGATCCTGAAGGGTGAGGGGAGCATCGGAGTGGACTTGCTTCACGCCGGGGTTAACCACACCAAGCTGCGGCAGATGCAGACACTAAAGAGGGACTTCAGGAGCCTGATCGAGACGGTGCACAGCATATCACCTGCACGATGATCATTGTGTCTGGACTGCTTCCCATGTTTAGATGAGGACACGAAAGATTCAGTAGACTTTTTGCATTAAACGAATGGTTATTGTTATGGTGTAAAGAACGGAAACTACTTTTTGTTAATAATTGGAAGCTTTTCTGGGAGCTTTTTCGTGCTGATGGCCTACACACCAGCTGTTTCGGAGCAGATCTCCTGTTGGACAACATCTCCAGGACTCTACACTCCATATGACTAGTAAGCCAATTCTCAAATAACAGCTATGATGACGTTTGTTCTAGCCACTTACTTGTTATGTCCAATCAATAAAGACTTTGTATGTTCCAGTGTTAATTTTGACAGGCATTTTTGAATTAGCATTAGTCTTTAGGTTGAGATGAAAATGCTTAATACTCCTAGTCACATTTTAGTCATTTGAGTCTTTCATAGTTTTAGTCTAGTTTTAGTCTATGAAAAGTCATTGTATTTTTTCAACTTTTAGTCATTACGTTTATCTATTACTTTTAGTCAAACTGTAGTTACCAACATTTATTTTGATGGCTATTTTATATCTAGTCTTCAAACAAAAATAGTAATTAATTATTCTCTCTTTAGAGAGCCTGTCCTCCAACAAAAAACATCCATATAGGTTGTTTGTGCAAGCACCTTTTTTACGACCTATATTTACATTTTAAAGTTAAGCAGCCTCTAGAGGACATAAAAATAATGACAGTATCACGTTGCATCTGTCATCATGAAATGACTTATAATGTCATTACCAATCAAAACGCATGTTTATTTAAATGTAATGTGTTGTCAGGACTCGGGTATGATCTGTCCTTTTTTTTCTCCCTTTTTTACTACTGGTTTATTTTATTTTTCGTCTCTACTCATTTTTCTACCCTTTTATTAATTTTCGTTTCCATTTTTTCTCTCTCTTTGGTTTTAATATATTTTCTCTGGTTTTTCTTCCCACTCTATAGAGCCGGCTGATCCCGCTCAGCAATCTTGTCTGTGGCTCGTCTGACGCACCTGTTCCCTTTATCTCATTACCCACCCTATTTATTCTGCTTGATTTCTCTACTCTTTGTCAGTGTGTTTTTTGATGTATGGCATTTTGGCTTCGGCTCCGTCCGGTTCCTCCTGTCTGGTCTGTGCACTCGATTACTTGTTTGCCCAGTTAGTGTAACGTGTGCTTTGCCGTCAGAGCCTTTTGGACTGTTCTTCTGGTTCTCAACCCGGCCTGTTTTTAACCCTGTTGCTGCCCGCCGTTCTCAGCCCTGTCTGCACCTCACTTGACCCCCCCATCTGCTCGACTACTCTCCTGCCTGCCGTCTCATACTCATTGCCCTCTCCGCTCCTGGCGCTTTCGGAGGCTGAGTGCGGATGCACGCTGTGCTGTTGGAAGTCAAGACTGAGCTATTTTTTCCCTTATTATGTTTTTGGTTTCTCTGGACTTTAGGCCTTTGCCTTCCTTATCATAATAAAGTATAATTTTTTCAGCCTCATCTGCTCTTGGGTCCTTACCTGTCCTGACACCACACACTGACCAAGAATGGACCCAGCGGATGTCTCAACTTGGCATACTGCTTTGGAGCATCAGGGAGCGATGCAGGGTTCTGATGCCTGTCAGTAACCCAGTTGTGCAGGCTCGTACTAAGCGGGAGAGACATCCACCAGCCTACTTAAGTGATTATGATGTTGGGTATGAACAAGCCACATTCCAGATTCCAGTGCAGATGCAAGCAGTATGATGCCAGTGGCTACCATTCCAGCTGCAAAATCAGACGAAGTGCCTGTGCCTAGCAGAACAACTTCAGCACCTTCATCTGCGAGTTCACTTAGATGAAGAGGCTCGTGCAGCACATAAGACCAAAGAACTGATCACCAAAAAGCTCGAAAGGCAGCGCCACATTAAGCAGAAGGAGATGGAGCTGGACGAAGCATGTCTCATTGCATCACTTTCTTCAAGAATCAGAGACTGAAAATGCAGCAACTGTTCCACAAACCAGAAGTGTACTTAACTCAAGGCAGGTACAGACTGATATACTTTGTTCACAGAAGGTAGAGGTTGCTCACCACACACCGCATCAATTATCGGATAATACACAGCACTCTACACCTATCATACATCAGAGTGATCCTGTAACTACTAGTGATCGACCGATATTGATTTTTTATAACGGATACCGATACCGATTATTTGCATGTTTATGTACCCGATAACCGATATGCAGAACCGATATTTATTTACTGTTATACTTCTGTTTCTGACAATTATTACAACACAAATGAGCTGAAAAAAAACATTTTATTTATAACAATCACTCCTTCCTTGCATACAAAAAAAACTTTATATTTATACACAAATAAATAGAGGGGTCTGAGTCCAAAAAATTTAAGTGCACTGTGCAAGTGCAAGTGTCTTTGTTTTAAAATAAAAGCTTTGATGAGGTAAAAAAATAAAAACGGGTAAAAAAATAAAGCACAAAAATGATTCTAACATATTGGTGGGGGCGGGAGGGCTATTTAGGAGTGCATAGCTATTTAGTAGTGTAACTTAATACTCCCAGTTAAGCAGAACTAGGTTTTAGTGTAGAAAACAGAGTCTTTCAGCATTCTGCCCTGTAAGCCTGCTTCCTTCAAAAATTTCATGCAGTGGCCGTGCTTGAGGCTTCCTGATCATCAACCCAGTCAGGTGCTGAGCAATATGAACGAACTTTTATCCCGAGACTATATAAAATTAAACAGCACTTGTCAGTTGGCATTTTATGATCTAGATTCAATCTAACGTTAGATCATGAAATGCCAACTGACAAAGTGCTGTTTGACTATAATTTAATCAACCGCGATCGCGCATGGAGATAATAAATAATTAATTTCCACAAAGCGGTATATGTATATGTGTATTAGCGAAATAATTGTTATGTAGTGAATGATAATATAATCTAGTGTGTTTAAACAAGATAATCTTGTCAAAAGTTTCATTCAGTGGCATTGCTTGAGGCTTCCTGATCATCAACCCAGGTGCTGAGCAATATGAACGAACTTTTTTTCCCGATACTATATAAAGTTAAACAGCACTTGTCAGTTGGCATTTTATGATCTAAATTTAATCTAATGTTTAATCATGAAATGCCAACTGACAAAGTGCTGTTTGATTATAACTTAATCAACCGCGATCGCGCATGGAGATAATAAATAATTAATTTCCACAAAGCGGTAGGCTATATTTATATGTGTATTAGCGAAATAATTGTTATGTAGTAAATGAAAATATAATCTAGGGTGTTTAAACAAGATAATCTTGTCAAAAGTTTCATTCAGTGGCCGTGCTTAAGCCTCCAGATCATCCGTCAGTTGCTAAGCAATATGAACGAACTTTCTCTTCTACACTAATGGTGAGCAAATCCAACAGATAGTGAATTAAATTCAACGCTTTTCAGAAACAGAATCAGAATGAGCTTTATTGCCAGGTATGTTTACACATAGCGTACGAGGAATTTGTTTTCGTGACAGAAGCTCCGCAGTACAACAGAATAACAGCGACAGAACATAAAACACATAATAAAAGAATAAAAAAAACATTTTTTTTATTTTCAACATGCACTCATTCATGTCTGTTTTATTTAAATCATGTAAAGATACGTCTTTATTGGAGCAGGACATGACGAACACTACATAACTCAATGAGTTCGTCTCAATTGTTTAGAAACAAGCTGCATAAATTAACTATATCAGGAATTTATGTCTCAGATCTCATTTGTGCATGTCTGTTATGTTAAATAAAGTTGATTAATTAAAGCAAACCAAGTAGAACATATACTTTACCTGTGCACTGAGTTGTTGTTGACTGATCTCCTCAGACGCCCGGGCTGCAATGGCGGAAATCTCAAAACGGCCACAAGATGGCGCCGTAAATCGGCGAATCCGATATTACAAAACCGATACCCGATTATGGAAAAATGCTTAAATATCGGGAAAAATATCGGTAAACCGATACATCGGTCGATCACTAGTAACTACTAAGTCCACAACTTCACATTCTTTTCCTGAGCACATTAAATCTCTCTGTGAATCCAAACCATTACATCCAGAACCTGTAACTGTTGTTCCTTCTCCTATCTATCCTGTAGCATTGCCAAGTATGTTACCCCAACTGGTAAAATTGCTGACTGCAGATGTTTACCCTCCTACAACAGTGCAGCCATCCTTGTCTTTTGGAAAACGTCTCAGGTTACAAATGTAACCTTGGTTCCCTGAGAACAGGGAACGAGACAATACGTCAACAACGCTATGGGGAACGCCTCAGGTGTGACAGGTGTCTGAAATCAAATATCAACTCACAGCAATCATGCTGACCGGCGACAGCCGTGAATCATCAGCTTGAATGATGAGCGTGCGACCTGGATATAAAAAGGGCGCCTTGAAACCATGACAATATCCTTTCGTCTGAAGGGACTGTTTGGCAGGCAGACCCTGAGGCATGGCTGGGAGACGTATTGTCTCGTTCCCTGTTCTCAGGGAACCAAGGTTACATTTGTAACCTGAGACGTTCCCTTTCGAAGGGAACTTCGACAATACGTCAACGACGCTATGGGGAACGAAATACCCACGCCGCCATGCTAAAGGGAGTGCATGCCCAATGGCAGTGACAACTGTCAGAACCAGCATTCAGTGAACGCTAGAACCACTCACCCTCAGGTCACACAGGGCTGTCAGTGACAGGACTCCCTACGGTCATAGCCCAAGCTATATGATACCACAGAAAACCTCCATAAACATAGTTTAGTGAAAGGTCTACCTGGGCCTGCTCAAGGGCCTAGGACCACAACTTCAACTTCTTAGAAGGGGTCCCTTCTAGGGAATGTGGCTAGGGAACCCGAGGGAACCCCAGCCAGTCACTATTCAGGGGAATGTACCACCTGAAAAGCCACCAGGCAGGCCTGACCTGGTGTCACTACATAAGACACTACAGACTGGCCACTTCCTGTCTGTCCGAAGACAGAGCCTCTGGACACTTGCCTTTAGGAAGGCATCCAGCCCGAGGAACTGCGGAGCAGGCAGTGAACCACTCGGCCCGGATCTCAGAGACGGGATATCCTGGAGAGCATGACTCAGCGTAGTGCTTTGCAACCCTTGCCAGCGAGGGGAGTTTCTCTACTCGATCCACGGATCTACCCAGTGTTTGTGTTTCAAAAACACTGAGGAGGCCTGTGAGGGCCTTAGGACTGATCTAACTGGGAGGCCTCATGAGAGGCCTACGACCGACGGACCAGACTCAGGAGACCACATACTCACATTGACCCTCAGTGAGGGGAGCATGAGATCTACCTGGTAGGCAACCAGGCTGTAGCAGGATAAAAAGGTTCCAGGAGGGAACCCGTAGCAGAGAATAAAAACTTGAGCCGAGCCAGGGCGCAAACTCACCTCCAGTAGCTGCCTGATAAGGACTGCTAAACTGAAAGTAAGTGGCCACTAGCTTACGAAACCCAGCATCACCGTGAAACTACTCCCAGGGAGACCTGGAGAAGCCTACTACCTGACAACCACAGTATGTGGGAGCTCACCTTCAGAGAGGCCTGGTGAAGCCTGCTATCTGATAACCACAATATGTGGGAGTTCACCTACAGAGAGGCCTAGAGAGGCCTACTACCTGTTACCAGATAACCACCTTAAGTGGAAACTGAAAGTCATTTGGAACTCAACTCCAGGGAGGCCTGGTGAGGCCTACCACCTGACAACCACAGTATGTGGGAGCTCAACTTCAGGGAGGCCTAGTGAGGCCTACTACCTGATAAACACAGTGCAGGAAAGCTTACTTTCAGGGAGGCCTGGAGAGGCCTACTACCTGAAAACCATAGCTGATAGTGAGCCAGACTGGCAGTCCAGTTGACTGTCTTTGGGGCTTTGCCTTCAGGGAGGCTTTATGAGGCCTACTGCCTGACAGTTCAAAGAAGCGGGAATTCAACTCCAGGGAGGCCTGTGGGGCCTGCCACCTAGTAACCACAGTATGTGGGATTAACCCTCAGGGAGGCCTAGTAAAGCCTACTACCTGACCACCACAAAATGTGGGAGCCCACCTTCAGGGAGGCCTGAAGAGGCCTACTACCTGAAACAGTCTAATCAGCTGGATGTAACTGCTGCTGGGGACTCGCCTAACAGGGAGGCCTGGGCGAGCCAGCTAGCTGATAGCGAGTCTATTCTGCTACTTTACCGAACACTGCTGGAACCATACTATTAAAAACTTTTCCTATAGTTTTGTCCAAGTGTATGTTCCACAATGTTGCGACCCACCTCAGAGGAGGCCTGTTAAGGCCTACTAATCAGCAGTGAGCCTTCTGCCCGAACTACCAGGGCCAACCATCGAAGGTGAGCTGGCCTAGGAGCCCTATTGGGGGCTATTCCGTCAAGGAGGCCTGCTGGGGCCTACTACCCAACTGCAGCCTTCGCGGCAGAAATCTGTTGCTACAGCATCCTGGTACCTAATCACATTGCCAGAGGCAGTGTACTCAGCAAATAGCAATACCCTTATAGCAGGGGAGTACAACATACGCCATTCTGCCTAGTGGAGGCCCCATTAGGGGCCTACCTACTAAATGCATAGGCATCAGCCCATGGCAATGCTCTGGCTTCAAAGGGAGCGGAGTTCAAAAACCGGAATGGAATGTAGTTTAGAACTCCCTGCTCAACCGGAGCCATCGTGGTGTGAGGTAGATACATACAGAGCTGAGAATGGACTACTCAAAACTACCCTGAGTTAGCGGGGGAGTAACAACCATATGCCCCTGCAATGTTAGACAGGGAACAGGCCTGCAAGTGGCTCCAAAGGGTGACAGGGATTTGTCCTGCGCCCAGCCTAGGGGAGCGGGGGGGCTAAATTGCAAGCCAACCCACTTCAACCCATCGGTCGAGCGATTATCTCAACGGGCTGAGTGGAGCCAGCTCTAGAGGCCCAAAAACATCTCTGTTCGGCAGGGTCTGACAAACTCTCACTTCGCAGAGCGAAAGATGGCCTAACCCTGCCAGACTGATCCTACCTCAGCTACCACCCTGCATTACTCTATCACCCCTGAATGCAGAGAAAGGGGCGGGCCTTGGCCAACAACTCCCATTTAAGGGAGGAGGCTGAAATCAAGGGGAGGAAGCCTAACACATAATGAATGTGGCAGCTATACTTAGCAACACGCCTCCAACATCCCTAGCATAGCCTAGGCCAGCTACAGAGGCGGCCCGGATGAGGGCCGACCTACAAGCATAGATCTACCTGAGGGCTCGGAGGAGCCACAGCCTACTTGATTGAGAGGCCGTGAAAACACTCAACCTACTGAAACCCAACAGAGCTCAGGGGAGCGAGTACTCAGGATACCAATGTCACAAACCGATAGGCAGGACATCTATCTGAAGATCTATCTGAAGCGCCAGCGTCAGTCTAAACCTAAAGCAAAAAAGTTTTTTTTTTTTTTTTTTTTTTCTTTCTAGGAAGACCAACTACTCTACCCTCTGGGTGGCTAATAGCCCTGAGGCTAAACAGAAATGAGCGGTGGCCCACCACGCATATAAAATGTTATGACAGGAAGGCCATCACATACTCAGCACAGAAGCCAAATCTTCTTTGAGCTTCTTCCTAATTCGTTCTAGCCACCAACTGGGGGAGGCTTCAGGGCCCTAAAGTCCATACTTTAATTGCTCCTCTAAGAATGACCCCCTAGGTCTATACAGGGAACAGGGTCTGTAGAGAAATACAATCAGTGTTAGTTATACACAGAATTTTACAAACCAAAAGTTCACCTGCGGCGTGCGGAGTGAAGACCTTCGTTGCAGCGCTTGTGCTGAATGACCTCCCTTAAGTCCCTCTTTTTGCGGGAGGCTCGCCTCCTCTGTGTCCTACTCCTCCATGGAGGGGGGGCACGAGAGGCGACACTAGACCTCTGGTCCTGCCTACGGTCCTCAGACCAAGACGGACCAGGTCCTCCCGCCTGCCTGGGCTGGGGCCCGGATTTCAGCGGTATACAGGTCTTAAATGCAGCCGAGCACGCCTTCGCCTCCCTAAACTTCCCAACCACCGCCTCAACGGAGGTGCCAAAAAGTTTAGCAGGCGAAACTGGTGAATCAAGGAGAAGGGACTTTTCTTTCTCCCCGATATCAGCCAAGTTGAGCCACAGATGCCTCTCTGTGGTCACCATCGCCGCCATCGATCGGCCGATCGCGGCAGCAGTCTGTTTAGTGGCCCGGAGGGACAAATCTGTGGTCCGGCGCAACTCAGCGACCGCCTCAGGGGACAGCCCTGCCCCCTGGTCGAGATCCTGCAGCAGGTCAGCTTGGTAGGCTTGGAGCACTGCCATGGTATGAAGGGCAGCACCAGCCTGACCTGCTGCCGTGTACGCTCTGCCATTCAAGCGAGCCGTGGTTTTAAGGGGCTTGGATGGCAGAGTCGGAGCTTTTAGTGTCGACACCCGCCCAGAAACGAGATAGTTCGCAAACGTCTCGTCAACGGGCGGCATCGACACATAACCGTACTCACCGATCCCCTCAACATCAGCGAAGTTACCCCGCTGATGTCGATGAATACAGGCAGAGTACGGTTTCTTCCATGCCCTCTCGATCTCTGAATGGAGATCAGGAAGGAATGGAAGGCTCTGCTGAGCTGGTGTTCTATGTTCAGGGAGAAACCGATCATCCAAACGACCGCGAACGATCTCTCCCTGAGCGCGCCGCCATGGCAACTGAAGTTTGTCAGTGGCGCGCTCCATAACTTCCACCAACTCTGCGTACATGGGGCAGGATGGCTGACGAGGTTGAGGATCTAAATCATCCTCCTCAGCCATCTCTTGCCCGGCCTGAAGAGCACTCGCTGCAGTATTAGTAGGAGAAAAGTCTCCGTCATCCCCCTGCAGCTCACTCTCGTCAGCCGATGACGCGTCCGAGAGGTTAATGCCCCCCTCGAGACTGTCAGCGAGCTCCATCTGGGAGCCCCATGAAGCGCGTCGCCGCTCTGCCTCGGCACGAGCGGGACCCGATCCGCGAGGACCAGACGCTGAACTCTCTTCCCTCGAGAAGAGAGCCAGACGAGAGCGGAGCGTTCTCATAGGAAAATGCTCACAATTTGCACAGGACGCTCCCTCAAGAGCATCCCGTGCGTGCTCTTCACCCAAACAGTACACACACATCTCGTGAGTGTCACCCGGCGACAAATATCTTGGGCACGGGTCAGCACATTTCACGAATTTTTTAAGGACTTGCCTTAGATGTGCGTTTCATTTTCGCTGTAAGCAGACGTTTAAATCAGACAAAACAGTCCCTGAAGACGAAAAGGATATTGTCATGGTTTCAAGGCGCCCTTTTTATATCCAGGTCGCATGCTCATCATTCAAGCTGATGATTCACGGCTGTCGCCGGTCAGCATGATTGCTGTGAGTTGATATTTGATTTCAGACACCTGTCACACCTGAGGCGTTCCCCATAGCGTCGTTGACGTATTGTCGAAGTTCCCTTCGAAAGGGAACCAACCTATAGTCAAGGTCAATCAGGTGCCAACCTTACATTTTCAGCTAAACCAAATATGTGTCAAGATTCAGCAGGGACCAGTTATGCCCAACAACCTACCTTTTTAGTCCCAGCAGACACTCAACCTCATCCTCCAGCAGGTCAGTTTCAACAACCTGTTAGGCAACTACAGTTTAGCCCACAGCCATTATTAGAACCTATTGTTCCGTGTGTACAGCCACATCCACAATCACAAACCCCGGTAAATATGATGGACATGTTGATTGCCAGCTCACATTTTATACCCAAACCAGCTCTGCCTAAATTTGATCGTGGTAAGTAGTCTGACTTTGCCCTACTCAAAATGGCACTAGATAGTCAAGTGAGTGCCTACAAATTAGCACAAGCCTACATGCATGACCCCACCCATTTAGGGCTGTAACGATACACCAAACCCACGATTCGGTTTGACAAAATTCAAAATATATTTTGAGGAAAAAAAATATTTTTATTAACCCTCTGGAGTCTAAGGGTATTTTTGCAGCCTGGAGAAGTTTTGAAATGCCCTGACATTTGTGCTTTTTTCAGTTTCTTATAAATTTTATGCGTGGTTAGTGAAAAACTAAAAATGCACTGAAACACTTGAATAAGGCAAAAAAAAAAAAAAAAACAGAAAAACAACACACATAAAGAACAATGGTCCCCGGGATTTTTGAGAACTGGAGCTTGTAGCCTAGAATTTTTCTTTCTAAATTATTTGAAAATCATCTTGTTTACTCACTCACAGAAAACAATATATTGATTTAAATTTCTAAGACACTTTTTGTTGGTAAAAGTCATATGCGAGTAGGCGTCAACTATCATGAATATCATTGTGATTTACACCTGAGAAGACAAAGGCCTGCATAATGAGCCATTCAGTCAGCTGTCACTGAAAGGGAAGGGTTACAAGAAAGAATGTAAAGAAAAGAGAAGTCAGAGTCAGTCATCATCATCTGTGTACTACAACACCAGTAGTAGTCCAGATAAAACACCCCTTACCTCTCCATCCCACTGTACCTTCCGACCAAAGCCGAGAGACAAGTTTAAACCTTATTGTCCATACTGTGACACACAAGATCACTATCTCAGTTTGTGTTCAAAATTCAAGTCACTGACAACTACCCAGTTCGCAGAGTGGCTTAAAGGCAAAAGCTGTTACCGCTCTGGACGTAATCACAAACCAGAGGCTTGTACCCTCAAGAAACCCTGTAAAATATGTAAAAAGCAGCATCTTAAAGTGCTACATGATGTGAACATAGAGAAGCCCAACAAGATCCTTATGGTTAGTGCCTCTCCAAACACCATTTATCTTGACCATCCCAACCGTCCTCAACAGGTCATGTTAAAGGTGGTCAAAGTACTTTTGCATAATGCTAAACATTCACTTGAGGCTTATGCTTTGCTGGACGATGGTTCTGAGTGGACTATCCTCCTTTCTACTGCTGCACATTATCTCCAGCTACAGAAAGAACCAGAAACGCTCTCTCTAAAAATTGTGTGACATGAGGTTGTTCACATGAAAGGGGCATCTGTGTCTTTTGAAATTACCCCAGCTGACAACCCGAAACATAGATACAAGATTAATCATGCATTCACTGCTGATGACCTGGGTCTTTCCAAGCGTAATTACCCAGTGAGAGTACTGATGAAGAAGTACAAGGACCTACAGGGACTGCAGATCCCAGCAATTGACAAAGTGCAGCCTGTTGGTTTTGACTTTCCACATTTGCTTACCCCTACTCAGCCTGTTCGTGTTGGCCCTTCGGGGGGACCTTTGTCAATATGCACTTCCCATGGTTGGACACTTCAAGGTCCTGCCAGTGTGATTCATCTTCCTTTGGATGAGCAGCAGTGTTTTTTAACTGCAGCTGGACCTACCAACTTTGATCTTCAGGGGCATGTGGGGAAACTGTTGCAAATTGACACTTTGCCTTATATCAGTGAGAAAGCAGCTACCCGATCCAAGTTTGATTAGCAGCGCACTGTAAGATTGAATATAAATGGCATAATGAGATATGCCACACCACTCCTCAGATGGAAGGACAGTCCTTGTCTAAAAGCACCCAAATCTGCTTGCCTTTCACAGCTTCGAAGTACAGAGCGAAAAATCGTAGATTGTAGACCTGAGAAAAAAACCTGAGATTGTAGATTCCTCTACTGAGACATGGTACCTCCCTCATCACTTAGTCCACCACAATAACAAAGCAAGGCTTGTTTTCAATTGCTCATATCAGTTCAATGGACAAGCGCTGAATGATCAACTTATACCTGGTCCCATCCTGGATCCTTCCCTTCTTGGTGTTTTACTCCGGTTCCATGAGCACATAGTGGCTATCAGTGGAGACATCAAAGCAATGTTCCACCACATCAGACTTTTGCCAGAAGATCGCTCACTGTTACGCTTCCTCTGGAGGGACATGAAGAGGGACGAAGAGCCAAGTGTCTTTGAATGTCAGGTTCTCCCATTTGGGACTACCTGCAGTCCTTGTTGTGCAACATATGCACTGCGAAGACATGTAAAAGACAATAGTGAAGGCTTCGAAGATGTCCAAAAGTTTGTAGAACAGGCATTCTACGTTGATAACTGTTTGCAGAGTCTTGACTCCCCAGAGAAGGACTGTAACCCTTATCGACAGGATGCGTGTGTATTTGTCTTCTGGTGGGGATTGAAATCCGCCAGTGGGCCAGTAATGTATCTGCTGTAGTACAACACCTTCCAATTGAAGCCAGAGCAGCCAGTACTGAATTGTGGCTTTCTGAGCATAGTTTAGACCCACAAGAGCCAGGTTTGGCGAATAGGGCGCTTCACGCGAAACGCGTGTTAAGCGCGAATGGTGCTTTTTGTGCATTTAGCGTTTGATGCGAATTCGCATCTGCCGCCCGAGTTGAAAAATTTTAACTTTGACGTCAATTCGCGCCTCGTTAACCAATCAAGAGCCTGCTAGGAGTCACTCATTCAACAGTATGTTCCTGCAGCCTCCGGTTGTGCAGGAATACCCTTCTCCACTCATTCAACAAGGAGGAACGACTGATGTTGTCAGTGAGCAGTCAACCGGAGCTATATGACAAAATAAACAGGAATAAAAAGGACCTATCTATCTATCTATCTATCTATATATATATATCTATATATAAAACATATTAATATATAAATTGAATAAAGGCCAAAGATAAGAAACGTTTCATTTTACCCCAAACAAATTATATTTTATCTTGAACCACTAAAGAGACATCAGAGCCAGCGGCAAATGTCAGATGATCTATCCGAGGTGAGGCTGCTCTCGGCGGATACATGATGACAGAGCTCCCGCTGATCGCATGTAGCTCATCTCCGAGATCGGCGAAACACATTTTTTAAATAGACGCTGTCATTATAAATAAACCGCATATTTGAGTTTAAAACAACTAAATTCTCGCCTGAAATACTTTTAAAACTACATTTCATGACACAATAACAGTAATATTTTTGAAAATTATCCGAATAAAAATATCGGTTGAAAATGCTGCGTGAACTCAGCTGGCAGAAGCCCCCCCATGACGCGAATTCGAGTCTGTTGTGAAGTTAATTTCACGCGCGAATGATCTCAAAATGGTCAAGCGGCATAATAGGTGCGTAGACGCGAATTTGACTCTTAATTCGCGTTTGGTGTGAACACAGCATTAGGAATTGATATGAGAACACATTGTGCCTTACACATTGCACCAGCAGAGGCGCCATTGAACGGGAAAATCAGACGGTAAAGAACAAATTGGCAAAGTGTTGTGAGGAAACTGGACTCTCATGGGTGAAAGCACTCCCAACCGTGTTATTGTACATGAGAATTTTTTGTTTTGTTTTGTTTTAAGAGTTCATGACTTAGTTATTAACCACAAACTATCCATTGAGACCAATGGAGTTGATCATTTTTATTGCGTTTTGGATATTTTTGGACTTTTTTTTTACATCACATGCCCAACAAGACAAAATAAGACGCTGGATCTCTGTTATGGGACTATAAAGGGGGCATATAAGTCTGTACCATTGTCAGCACTGGGATCTGCTGACCATAATTGTGTGCAGCTCCTTCCTATATATAGACCCTTATTCAAGAGAGACAAACCTCAGACGAGAGAAGTCAAAATGTGGTCCAAAGATTCTATTGTCCGTCTGCAAGGGTGCTTCGATTGTACGGATTGGGAGGTGTTCAAAGACTCTTGTGTATATTGATGAACTGACAGATGTTGTAAGTTTATACATAACCTTTTGTGAGGATATGATTGTGCCTACACGTAATTTTAAAGGTCCCCTTCTTCGTGATTCCATGTTTTAAACTTTAGTTAGTGTGTAATGTTGTTGTTAGAGTATAAATAATATCTGTAAAATTCTAAAGCTCAAAGTTCAATGCCAAGCGAGATATTTGATTTAACAGAATTCGCCTACAAAAAAAAAAACGACCCGTTTGGACTACAGCCCTCTAGTTCCTGCAGTATTAACGTCACTAAAACAGTTTTTTTGACTAACCACCGCCCACATGAATTCACAAACAGGGGGCGTGGCCTTGTTGCGCTCCGACGGAGAAGAAGGAAGAGCTGTTTGTTTTTGTCGCCATGTCATTGAAACGCTGTTTTTTCATCTCTGAGTCCAATCACCTTTGTTTGGGTTTCCCAGGAACGCTGTACTTTGAGATTAATGGTTACAATTTATGTTTAACTCGGTTCCCGAAAATTATAATGCACATGTAAAACTATGTGCAGCTCATTTTGCTGAGGACAGCTTGCTGAGGACAACTTTCTCAATCTCAATCGGTTTAATGCTGGATTTACACAAAGATTATTCTTGAAAGATGGAGAAGTTCCCTCTTTGTCTGGAGAAGGCGTTGTTTATGGACCACAACTCGTAAGTGTATTGTATTATTTAAGTTGGTGTGTTTAACAGTTTCTTTAACTTATTACACAAAGGGCAACGCTGTTTAGCTTTGTTAACTAGATGTTAGGGCTGTGCAAAAAAACAAATGCGGTTTCATGCGCATCTCGTCAGTAAAAACGCTCCTGTGATTATAAATACATCTCCAGCACGTGCGTTCTAGCCCAATCACGTTACCAGGAGGGCAGCCTGCTCTCAGCTGCTGTCAAATCACAACACAGGTACCACTGGCCCAATCAGAACTCGTTACGTATTTCTGAAGGAGAGGCTTCATAGAACAAGGAAGTCATCAGCCCGTTTTTGTGACAGTGAAAACAGCAGTATACAGATAGGTGAACTGTGTGAAAAAAACTGTGTTTTTTTACACGCGAAACATGAACACATGTTATATTGCACATTGTAAACACAATCAAAGCTTCAAAAAAGTGCGTAAAACGGGACCTTTAAGGTTTTCCCAAATACTAAACCATGGATGTCAAAATCAGTCAAAATAAGTTTGCAGAATAAAAAGCTAGTCTACAATCAGGAGGAAGATTTAGAGAGGGCAATAGCGAGGAAGGAGGTTAGAATGGAGATTGTAAGGGAAACAGGTCAATTTAGCTCAAAGGGAATCATTTAATAATTTAAAGGGAATTTGAACAGAATCACTGTTTCACGGCTGATCACTGAGACACCCTGCGATTCACTGAATGAGCCGTTTAACATCAAATCTGCGCTGGATATTAATATCCAAACTATAGTGAAAACACTATCAATTAGCACAGTAACAAAATCGGCAGTTTAAGGCATTAACTTGTAAGCACAAAACACAAGATACTTCTCTTTTCAATATATTAGACATCTAAGACATATAAACTAATCTAACACATAAACGCACGCACTCACACATTCACACAAGTTGCAGGAAGATTGAAAGTTAGGGAAAGATGAGTTTAAAAGAATGGAAATATGGAATCCCAAGTTTACAGCAATACGTTAAGTTGCATAGACATGAACAACCATCAATCACGTAATTAGCCCTCGCATTGAGTTCCTCAATGAGGTTAAAATTACATTAGATACACCAGTAAAGGTCACAGTCTGGAGGTTACTTGCGTCTCCTGTGAAAAGGGAGTCCCATTTGTTGTCCGATGTCGCTGATTGGCTGGAAGTTCAATAGTCGCTGAAGTGACGTCTTGGGTAACCCTGGTTGGGCGTTGGCTGAAGACGGAGTTTTGTGCGGGTTGAAGTTGAAACTCGACATTACAAAACTTAACTCAGAACACGAAACTCTCAAACAGAAAAGAAAAGTCTTTTGTGTGGGTAATTTACTCAGGAAAGATCAGAGGGGTTAGCCATAAATAAAGACCTTTGACCTCACAGGTGTGAAGATAATAAAAGCCCAGGGGGTTAGGAAGACCATTGTGTTTTCTGAAAACAGCTAGTTTTGGTTTACGGGGTTAAGTGGAAAACTTAAAGAGAAGGAGCCTTGTTAGAAGTGGGGGTGATAACAGTATAATAAGGCTGTCTGTTTTTAGTGTGATTCAGAGTTTGTTGTGTTTCAGGGTAGCTGCTGAAACAGTGAACACACCTCTTTAAGGAAAATAAACTTCTTCCCTTAAATATAATTTGATTCCTTGTCTCTTACACTGAGATGCTATTTGTTAGTAATTTTTGTTTTTGCCACAACACAGCAGATGACCTGACTAGGGGGAAGACTTTGTTAGAGTTAAGCAAATCTCAGCGCTGTAGTCAAGGTCCACAGTTCCTCCATCAACATCCTAACACTTGGCCATCCCTGCCTGAATTTGCAACTCCTGATGACCGTGATGAGAAAAAACTATTATTCTGTGTAAATGCATGTCTCATCAAGTCTCAATCTGACATCTCCAATATTAAGAGTTGGAAAGTATTGTTGAAGGCTACTCACCAGTCCGTTCAGGGGACAGCAGCTATTATGACTGCAGCAGATGCCAAAGCAGCTGAACTACACCTATTAAAACAAGCTCAGAGGGACAGCTTCCCTGAAGAGCTTACTGCCCTGACTAAAGGTAATTCCATATTGGCCCAGAGTCATCTTGCTTCACTTTCCGCCGAGAGTCGGGGGACAACTCCGCCGAGCTGAGGGCCTAGATCCAGACACAATGCATCCCATAATATTAGACCCTTAACATCAGATTATAATGCCTTTTGCCTGTATACCTTAATGCTCACCAATGTGGATTGTATAAACCCAACTCGTTAAAGCTTTCTTGGGTGTTACCCTCTGAGCCCCTTACTCTCTTACCGGAGTCACCAGTTTTCCAAGGTCTATCAGAACAATCCAGAGGTTCCATTTCTACACACCTCGTGGGCACTTTGAATATCGGGTTCTTCCCTTCGGCTTATCCAGACTTTCAAGCACTTGTCAACGATGTGCTGAGGGACATAGTCAACAGGTTAGTTTTCGTTTACTTGGATAACATCCTAATTTTCTCCTCTTCTTTTCAGGATCATGTCCAGAATGTTCGACAAGTGCTTCAACGTCTGTTAGAGAATCAGCTGTTTGTTAAGGCGGAGTGTGAGTTCCACGTTCAGTCAGTTTCGTTCTAGGGCCACATCATCTCGGTGGGGGGGATTCGCATGGACCCTGCGAAGGTGAGGGCTGTCTCTGAATGGATGACACCTGATTGCCGTAAGGCATTACAGCGGTTCCTGGGTTTCACAAATTTTTATCGGCGATTCATCAGGAACTTCAGGCAGGTGGTGGCCCCTCTGACCAAGTTAACCTCCACTAAAGTCAATTTCGCTTGGTCATCTGACTCTCAGAGGGCGTTCAATGACTTAAAACATAGATTTACCACAGCCCCTATCTTGGTAACTCCAGATCCCTCCCGGCAGTTCGTGGTGGAGGTGGATGCGTCAGAGGTCGGTGTCAGAGCCGTGCTCTCCCAGGTATCCTCCTTAGATAATAAACTGCATCCTTGTGCCTTTTTTCACACTGTTTGTGTCCCACAGAACAAAACTGCGTCATCGGTGATCGTGAGTTGTTGGCAGTTCGACTGGCATCCCTGGCTGGAGGGGGCGGCTGTTTAGAACCTGGAGTACATCTGGTCTGCACGCTGAGACAGGCTCGGTGGGCGCTCTTCTTCGGGCGCTTCGACTTCACTCTCTCTTACCGACCTGGGTCCAAGAACGTTGAACCAGATGCGCTGTCATGTCTTTTCGCTTCTCCAGGCGATCCGCCCCCCGACACTACAATACCTCCAGGATGCGTGCTGGGGTGCTTACCTGGGGAATAGAGAAGCTCGTCAGACAAGCGCATGAGGGAGTCGGGCTGACCGCCAGTTCATACGCCGGTTCGTGGGGGCGTGTTTGGTCAGTGCTCAAAATAAATCATCTAATTTTCCTCCCGCTGGTCTGTTAATGCTGCTTCCCGTCCCATCCCAACGGCCAGACTGAGCGTGCCAACCAGGATCTCGGTCGGATGCTTCACTGCCTGACATCCCATAACCCGTCCTCCTGGAGTCATCAACTGACGTGGGCAGAATATGCTCACAACTCGTTACCGGTGTCGTCTACAGGTATGTCCCCATTCATGTGTTGTCTACAGTAGGTGGCCAGCATTTCTGGGGCTTACCGCCGCGGCAGTACCGCGGTGGTAACTGAAATTGAGTCGCGTGTTAAAATCATTCGCGAAACTACCGCCGGGTGGCGCAAAGGGTTCAGCTGGAGGGCAGGGCTGGCCCGCGGCATAGGCAAATGCTAAGGGCGCCACTCATCCATAGGGGCGCCAGAATGGGTGAACGAGTGAAATTTTTTTTTACATATTTTTTTTATAATAGGCTACTATTTAAAAACCATTAATTCGAAATACTACCAAATAAAGCAAAAAAAAAAAAAAAAAAAAAAAAGTCAGGCTCTTCAATCTTCCCCCGCCCATCGACTGCTTGAAGTGTGTCAGAAACAGAGCGTGCGCACGATCAGTTGTTGGTAATTTGTGTAGCGTGCCCGAAGCCGCATCCAATGTAGACAGCACTGCTTTTGTTAACACACAGCTCGTAGAAACGGGCCTGGCAGCTCGCGCCAGTTCTAGACACGGTGATAGTTTCCTGATTGTGATGGAAGGCCGAATTTACATGACACATTATAAATGAGCATAGTCTGGGATAGATACAGTGCCAAAAAGAAGAGAAGAGGACAAAGACAGAGGTAAAGAGATGTAGGGAAAGAACAATTTATTGCATAGGAGTAAGATACTATAATTTAATGGCAGTTATTTTTACCTTAAACTTAATGTTAGCAGTTGTTCTGAGTTCTGAGTCCCCAGACTGTGATTTTGTACAATCATGTCAGTTTTAAGACGCATTTTTTTATTATCACTTTTTTATTAATGTTTTACTCTACAGTTGTGCAGTTTTGGGGGGATACAGTACAGGCCAAAAGTTTGGAAACATTACTATTTAAAGTTTCTTCTGCTCATCAAGCCTGCATTTATTTGATCAAAAATACAAAAAAAAGTAATATTGTGATATATTATTACAATTAAAAATAATTTGTTTTCAATTTATTATACTTTAAATTATCATATATTTCTGTGATGCAAAGCTGAATTTTCAGCATCATTACTCCATTCTTCAGTGTCACATGTTACATCCAGTCTATCACATGATCATTTAGAAATCATTATAATATTATGAGTGTTGGAAACAGTTCCGCTGTAATGTGTGTGTGTGTGTGTGTGTGTGTGTGTGTGTATATATATATATATATATATATATATATATATATATATATATATATATATATATATATATATATGCTAAATCATGAACACAATGACAGGGTGAAATGGGCTGTGATGCATGGGGCGCCAGGTAAAATCTTGCCTAGGGCAGCAAATTGGTCAGGGCCGGCCCTGCTGGAGGGGGTTGGGTTTTGGATAGTTATTCATGGCTTGTGGGGTCGAGATAAAGATGTGAATTGCTCTTTCATATGGATAGTGTCATGATGCTTTCACTTGCTGAACCGGTTTATATAGGACTGTTGTTTTGGTTATATTCACAGTGCTGGCTCTCTCTGATGAGAGAAATGCAACATTCACACATTACACTATTCCTTTTCGTTTAAAAACATTTCAAGCTTTCTGTAGATATATTTTTAATGAACCTATGTGAGACACCACGATATTATGTTAATTAAAAAATTATCATTATCATGAAAAATTAAAGTGATGAGATGGCGCCTCCCTGTCATTAATGCACATTAATAATTTTTGCATAAACACTTGAATATGAGCTTCTTATCACGAGTAAAATTCATGCCAATAGCCAACATATTTAGCTTGATCAGAAGGTTGACTGCAAGAGTCGAGCGGGATGTTAGGAGTTAGTCTGTTTCTTTTACTGATTATTTTCGGGTTAAAGCATGATTTAAGCAGATTCACACAAATCACACTCAACCGCTTTCGCAATAATGCGTTCAAACAAATGTAATCTTACAGTCAGTGTTGGGAAAGTTCACTTTCTACATGTACTAGTTCTAAGTTCAATTCACAAATTTTAAAATGAACTAGTTCAGTTCATAGTTCAAACCACAAAATTTTGAACTAAGTTCACACAGTTCCAAAAATGAACTAGTTCATAGTTCTTTTTTTCCATATGTTGCTGCGAGCTTTCATTTTTCAAAATTATTGCAACAGCCCATATAGAATCACAGACAGCAATTATTTTATCAGTTTTAACAATGAAACTATGCGTCAGATTTCATCTTCATATCCAATTTTGAATCCTTATCCAACCAGGGTTTACATTAGCATTGAGGGGACAGCACTTCCCCCTTGTTGCTTTAATGCTTTGTCTCCTATTCTCACCGACCTTGTCTATCATAAACATCATAAATTTATTTTAAATGATCATACGCCTTCTTTCTACATGCTGCTGTCGCCTTTTTTTTTTTTTTTTTTTGATGACGCGTCACGTATGAGACGGACGGTGTTGCCAGATTGGGTGTTTTTCCGCTACATATTAAGACCCGTTTACGGTGTGTTTTAGCCAGTTTTTCGTCTGGAAGGCTCTATAGAAATCTGGCACCCTATTGAACAGTTGACCTGAGAGAGCGTGCCGTTCACAGACACCAGAATGAACGAGTTGACAGTAACCTTCATCGGGCATTAATTCAGCACGTTCAGTTCACGTTCGCCCAAAATATGAACGAGTTCATGAACTATCGTTCAATGAACGCGTTCAGGAACAACACTGCTTACAGTGCTATATCAGCATGCTATCTGATTTTTAAATCTTGAAGAAGTTATTCGATCTGTTTAGATAAAATAACTGACAAAGATGTTATTTTCATCACAAACAAAATTTTCACAGCAGAAAGCAGCAATTAAAGATGTAGCTAATGCTTACAATGTTTGGCATGAGATATAGGGAAAAAGTTTTCACATAGCTTAAGCCACTTTGAAACTCTCCTGTTATTTTTTTACAATTATTATTTTATATGCTTTGTTATGAACATAACATTTCAAACATACTGATATACTTTATTCATGGAGTGAAGGCGGAGCGTGTTTCTGGTATCAGTTCGCGCGGAGGGGAAGTTGTTGCTGCTCACAGACTCTGCTGCGAGTGAGAGAGATGTTTAACCTGACGAAACGAACATCCGCCAAAAATCAACCTGCAGCAATGCTCGTTCATTGACTCGCCAAGCTTTACTTTTGTAGGTCGCATGGCAGTAAATAATTCGATAATATAACCATGCAGTCAATACAGATATTTAATAAAAACGTTAAAACAAGCAGGGCTGTAAAAAAAACAATAAAAAAACGCATGCCAGGTCTACACCGGTCTGGAGTGGAACGATCGAACCAAATACAGCAGAACACAGTGATGGATACACTGGACACGATCCCCATCAGTGAACTGATGCTTGTTCTGTTTATGATTAAATGTTCTTACACTGCGTTCAGATGATTTGACACTATAGTGTGATGTCATCAAGTTTAGACACACTTTTCGCTGTGGGACACAGATGACAACTGGGATTTTTTTTAGGCCATATGATATTACCCTACTTTAAAAGCAAGTAAAGAAGGTTCCCTTTAAAATTACTTTAGTTATCAATTACTAAAGCTTTTTTTTTTTACATCGTGTGAATGTTGTTGATTATAATGAGAGAACTTGCGTTTAATTGTGAGGACGTTTTATTAATTCTTTAGAGTTTCAAAGATTTAATCGTGCTGGTTTAATTTTATTCGTTTCTTGTTTTAGGCAAATTAGGCCTAAATAATGGGAACGAAATTATACACTGCTTCACATTTAAACATGCAACAATTTCTTAATCAGTTTACAGAAAAATGTCTTTTTCCCAATAGGTTATGTCAAAATAAAGGGCAGGTAACGAATAACAAAAATGCATGTTGTTTTATTAAAGGAAAAAATATATTTATATTTAAAATATAAATTAAAATATAGGCATAATATATTAAAATATTGACATTTTGCATATTAATCCATGTAGCCTACCCCCCTAAAATAGGCTACAACTTTTAATGCTTGGATGCAAAGTAAACCACAATTTATTTCGAATAATATAATGCATAATTAATATAATATAAATAATACTGCACACCTTTTAAATGTGTCCAATCTAAAATATGGTTTAATACCATGTAGCTTAGAACATATAAGCACAGACTCTTTCTCTTTCTTGTTCTAAGAAATGCATATAACTTCATAAATACCAAACTTTCTTCTGTGAGTATTAAATATTAAATATATTAAATATTTAAACTATAGTGTTTTTCTTTCATTTTCCGCGACTGAAGCAGTCAAATGTAACACATCAGCAAGGCAAAACTGACGTCTATTTGCGAAAATGTGCTTTGATGCACTTGTTTTATAACTTGTGGTTAAAGCGCCACTCAGCGGTCAAAGGCTGCACATGCACTTTACACCGTTGCGGCGTTTTGGATGTCTAGTTAGTGTAGGTCATCAGCCCCCTCTGTTTTCTTCCCAAGGCAACGATGCAGCTGTCCCTTAAGTTCAGGCTTTTGTTCAGCTCTGTTGTCGCACCTGGAGCAGGGACAGGGAGGTGCTTATCCGAGCTAGGGGACGCTTTAAGATTGCCGTGGACCATCACCATAGGTTGATGCCTCATAATGTCTACAGACAACTCGTATGGCTTTCCACCAAGGATGTGCCACTGAGGGTCCCATCGCAAAAATTGGCTCACAAGTTCATTGGACCATACTGCATTTCCAAGGTTATGAACCCGGTGATGGTCCGTCTTCTATTGACCAATTCTCTTCGTCGTGTGCACCCTGTCTTTCATGTGTCCAAAGTTAAACCTGTCTTGCGTTCTCCTCATTCCCCTACTGTGTCTCCCTCTCCTCGGGCGCTTGACGCTGGATCTATAGCTGCCCATTGCCTCAGGTGTGTGTTCATGGTGTTTTCACTACTGTTTGTGTGCACTTGGATGGGTTAAATGCAGAGCACCAATTCCGAGTATGGGTAACCAGACTTGGAAAATGTCATGACTTTCATATTAAGTCTGCCCCCCCCCCTCCACCTCCCTGGATCCCTTCCAGTTGGCATATCGGTCCAACCGCTCGACCGATGATGCCATTGCAACTGCCCTCCACTCAGCACTCACACATATAGACAAAAAGGACTCATACATCAGAATGCTGTTCATAGACTTCAGTTCAGCATTCAACACTATCATCCCTCAACTGCTCATTTACAAACTGGTCCCGCTGACTCAACACTTCGCTGTGCAACTGGCTTTTGGACTTTCTGACAGGAAGATGTCAGGCAGTAACACATCCAGGGATCAGCAGCAACACATCCAGCACTATCACACTGAACACTGGGGCCCCCCAAGGATGTGTGCTGAGCTCCCTCCTCTTCACTCTGCTGACCGTCACACAACTCCAACCACTTTATTAAGTTTGCGGATGACACGACTGTGGTGGGTCTTATTAGCAACATAGATGAGACCAACTACATGAGCAAGGTGATCCGCCTGGCCAGGTGGTGCAGTGACAACAATCTCTCTCTGAACGTGGAGAAGACAAAGAAGATAGTTGTTGACTTCAAGAGAGTGCACACTCAGCATGTTCCTCTGACCATCAACGGTCCAACTGTGTAGAGAGTGAGCAGCACCAAGTTCCTGGGTGTGCTGGACTGAATTCACAGCAGCACTGGCCAAGTTATCACGTAATTTTTCTACTTCCTCCGCAAACTAAGAAGAGCCAGAGCCCAACCCCCATCATGTACACCTTCCACAAAAGCACCATCGAGAGCATTCTAAGGAGCTTAATCACTGTGTGATATGGTGCCTGCAATGCTTCCTGCCACAGAACTATGAACCCCCCCTGCCCCCCCAAATTCCACATGCCCAGATCCTTACACCCCCCCCCCCCCACACACACACACACTAACATACGATCATATGCAACAGTCACTTTGTCCTATGTTACAAAGTAACTTTACATAAAATGATGCTTCTACAATATTTAGTAGTAGCTTATAATTGGTGACTGTCAGTTTGTGCGCGTATGAAAGGATATTTCAGAAGAAATTTTTTTTTAATACAAGTCGCAGTCAGCCAGAAGATGAACATTATTTACAGCAATTATTATATGATGCAGTCACACTTGTAGCAATATTTGTTAATTCTGTTTGTTGATTCAGGGTTAGCATCATCTGGGGTCCTCTGAGGGGTCATCATCATCTCTTCTCAGGTATTCTAGATCCAGACTGGTGCTTGTGTAAATCCCGTGGCAAAACAGAGAAACAAATAGAGACATAATTTGCATAGCTGCTGTTCCAATAAAGTAAAATTAATTAGTTTAACCCAAGTTAAAGAATAGGAATGTGCATTTGATCAGATACAACTGCAGTCACAATTTAAGAGATGCATTATTCAAATGCTTGGCAAAAGAGATGCATTTTTAATCTAAATTTAAACAGAGAGAGTGTGTCTGAACCCCGAACATTATCAGGAAGGCTATTGCAGAGTTTGGGAGCCAAATGTGAAAAAACTCTACCTCCTTTAGTGGACTTTGCTATCCTAGGAACTACCAAAAGACCAGCGTTTTGAGACCTTAGGGAGCGTGATGGATTGTAGCATGGTATAAGACTAGTTAAGTACGCAGGAGCTAAACCATTTAGGGCCTTATAGGTAAGTAATGATAATTTGTAACTGATACGGAACTTAATAGGTAGCCAGTGCAGAGACTGTAAAATTGGGGTAATATGATATTTTCTTGACCTGGTAAGGACTCTAGCTGCTGCATTTTGGACTACCTGTAGCTTGTTTATTAAAGATGCAGGACAACCACCTAGAAGTGCATTACAATAGTCAAGTCTAGAGGTCATGAATGCATGAACTAGCTTTTCTGCATCAGAAACAGGTAACGTTTCGTAGCTTGGCAATGTTTCTAAGATGGAAGAATGTAGCTTTTGTAACATGGGAAAAATGATTTTCAAAAGACAAGTTGCTGTCTAATATAACACCCACATTATTGACTGTAGAGGAAGTAGCAGTGCATCCGTCTAGTTGCAAATTGTAATCTACAAGATTCTGTGTACTGTTTTTTTTGGTCCAATAATTAATATCTCTGTTTTATCCAAATTTAACAAAATAAAATTATTGGTCATCCAATCTTTTAAATTTTTAACACACTCTGTCAGCTTAGATAATTTAGAAGTTTAATATAGTTCAATCAGGACCACTTCCGTCAAGTATATTTAATGACAATTATAATTGCATACAGTTAGTGTTGGCGGTATGGTTATGTTCTGGGCAACACTCCACACACCTGTCCATGCAGCCATGCTTGGACAGAGTGGGGAGAGCAGCAAGACAAACCCCCAAAACAAGCAAATGCCAAAACACCCCAACACAACTAATGCAATTTGAATGGCCATAAATGAGAAATGTTGCTTGATACTATATTTATGGGGGAAGCATCACCCAAACTCGGAGAGAAGCATACAACAAGCATGTTGCTTAGCTGCTTATGCAAAATATTTGAGAGAACAATATGGGGAGCATACACCCCTAGCAGCAGCAGCAGCCTAATATGATGGAAGTTTGTATATCATTCAATTTAAGTCTAACATGCTGAAAAATCACATTAAGGTGGGGGGTGGGAGCGTCACCCAAAGTTAAGCAATTGTGCAACAAATGTGTTCTTAAAATGCTTAAAAAGCTGCAGTAGGTAACTTTTGACGCTCTAGCGGTTAATAAACAGAACTGCTTGCGTCTTGCGGTAAAACATTGTAGCCGGAACTACTTCTCTCTGTTTATGTCTATGAAGAATCACAAAGGTACTGGGTTCCTCCGCTGAAGCAATCTAAAATAGTCTGAATATAAACACTCATTATAGGTGTACTCTAGTGATTCAGGACAGGCTGAAAACAGGGTTTGGAAAATGGATTCATGGTGTACTCACGTATTCTATACATTTATACAATCTATACCACCCAGAAATAAGATTTCTCCACTCATCCGATTTGGCCATGTTCAGCATGAAAATCCATCTCTTTAACACTGAACAACTCTAAATCCATGAAACACCATTGTAGCCCCCCTTTGAGCAAACGTCTGATGCATACAACCCCTTGCTGCGGCATGAGGAACACGTAATATGCATTAATGCTGTAGATTGCATAATGGAGGGTGGTAGTCCAGCAGGGGAAGCATGTGTCACACCCAGGGGCGGGCTATGCTTTGACTAAGCCACACCCCTTCTCAACTTCCACCTCGAGGAGGTCCCCAAAGCCAACCCAATGGCCAAACAACACGAGAACAAGTAAGTGATAAAACAAATCTTTATTTAAATATTTAAGAATAGCTTGGGGAATAGGGAAAGGGCAATTAAAACTAAACTCTGACTCGGCCCTCCAGATGGGCTATGGCCGGGAAGAGGTCAGGGAGCAAGGGGGCCACGGGGATCCGGGGCGTGGGACTCGGGGCCCGGCCAGAGTCTTAGGTATCCGTAGCGCCCTCCTTCTTCCTCCTCTTCGCTGAATACAACTCACGGTAAGTACTGGTTCACACAGTTCGTTCTCGGGGTGCTCACTCGCTTTCTCTTTCTCCACAGGCAGCGGCGTAAGTACAGGTTTCCTCGGTCTCTCCTCGTGTTACCCACTCTCTCTCCTTTTCTCTCCACAGGTATCAACTTGGGCACAATAGCACAGTTAGTTTGCTTTGAATGGCTCTCACCTCTGGGCTGGACACAGCGTACTGTAAGTACAGGTTTCGCTCTATTTCTCCTCGCGTTATCCACTCTCTCTCCTCCTCTCTACAGGTATCAACTTGGACACAAAACACAGTTACTCTGCTTTGGATGGCTTTCACCTCTGGGCTGAACACAGCGTACTGTAAGTACAGGTTTCCTCTGTTTCTCCTTGTGTTACTCACTCTCTCTTTCCTTTCCTCTCCACAGGTATCAACTTGGACACAAAGCACAGTTACTCTGCTTTGGATGGCTTTCACCTCTGGGCTGGGCACAACGGACTGTAAGTACAGGATTCGCTCTATTCCTCCTCGTGTTACCCACTCTCTCTCCTTTTCTCTCCACAGGTATCAGATTGGACACAAAGCACAGTTAGTTTTCTTTGAATAGCTCTCACCTCTGGGCTGAACACAGCGTACCGTGCTATCTCCGGAGATCTGAAGCACGCTCACAACATATACTGTACTGAACTAGGCTAGAACCAGCAGTCTCCTTGTCCTCCCGCGACGAAGTGCGTGAAGGCGGGGGTTTATCTGACAGGACACACGGCAATACACAGCAACCCACAGCAATATACAGCACCACGTCAAAATTATAGGTTTTCACAGCACGAAGACTCACCCACCACACTCAGTGTACGAAAAGGACACCCGTCTTCCTTCACTTCGCTTGGTTCGGATCTGGCGATGGAATATGCGGCCTAGCTAGTGATGTCGTCGTTGTGACTACTTCAAAAAGTATTCCTTCGGCTCTCCCACCACGCTATATTAGGGGTAGGGCCGCCCTCCTCCTCCTGGGGAGATCTACACAACGCCAGGTCAATATACAGGGCACTTTCGGCTTGCTCTTAGTACTCACATCAATGCCGCTTCCAATCCCCTTTTTCACGTCGTCTCAATTCGCCGTATAATCCGTTCACTTCTCAACCTTTAAGGTTCGCGATGTCTTCACAATCATACAATTCCAGCCTGAGGGAGAGAGAGAGTTAGACAGCCACCAGCAGCGCACCAAGACGGGCACGACACAGTGCTTCACACACACCAGAAAGAGCCCCCGGACTGTGAAATAACTTGGCCTTAAGTACTGCCTTGTCCAGCGTATCCTCCAATCACCAACCGCTGTCCCTAACTAGGCAC
The DNA here is from genome assembly GCF_003368295.1 of Carassius auratus. Classification (NCBI taxonomy): domain Eukaryota; kingdom Metazoa; phylum Chordata; class Actinopteri; order Cypriniformes; family Cyprinidae; genus Carassius; species Carassius auratus. The sequence continues at coordinate 19,830,739 of NC_039287.1, read as the reverse complement.
AGGTGCATCGAATTCCCTGATTCTCCCTCTTACGGCGCTACCGGAAGTTCCGGTGTTCTGTTTTTCCGGTCCGGGCGGAAACACTTCCGGGCGGAACCAAACTTCCCGAATTTTGGTTCCGCCCCTAAAGATCGTCACCTTGTGACATCCTCCCCCGCCAATCCGTTCTAGTCCCTAGAACGTCCTCGGGCTGTCCACTCACCATAGCGGGCAGGGGGTCGGCCTCGGTTCTCTCGCTGGGATCGTCTCACTGGTGAATCGGGCTCAGCTTGTTCAGGGGCTGCTTCTGGTTCTCTCGGGGCGATCGGGGGTGGTGCCACCACGGGTCTCCCTGGTACCACAGCCCAACCTTCAATCCAGGGGGCCGCTGGTACAGGTTCCGTGGGGACTTCTTCCACGGCTTCAGGGTAGTTAGGGCATGGGCGAATCATGTTCCGGTGCACCACACGGTCGGGGCCTGACTTCCCTTCTGGCCGGATGGTATAGACCGGCTGTCCCGGCCTCTGCTGCCGGCAGACTACATAAGGGGTGGCCTCCCAACGGTCACTCAGTTTCCCCTTCCCCTGCCGCCGATTATCTCTCACCAACACCCTCTCTCCTGGCAGTAGAGGGGCTTCTCTAGCAGTCCGATCATACAACCGCTTACTTTTCTCTCCTGCCGTCTGTATCCTTTTCGACACCTGCTCGTAGGCGAAATGCAAGCGCTGGTGATGGCGCCCCACCCACTCCGTTACACTTGCTCCCTCTTGGTCGGCTGTCACTCCTAGGACCAGGTCAGTAGGCATTCGTATGTGTCTGCCAAACATCAGGTACGTGGGGGCGTAACCCGTAGTACTATGTATACTGTTGTTATAGGCCTGTAGGAGGCTTGGCAATGCACTCACCCAATCGTCCTGCCGTTGTTGGTCCAAGGTCCCCAGCAGCCCCAATAGGGTCTGATTGAATCTCTCACAGCCGCCGTTCCCCTGAGGATGATACGAAGTGGTGTGAGTTTTCGTGCAACCGTACAACTGGCATAGTTCTTTAATTACCCTGGACTCAAAGTTGGCTCCTTGATCGGAGTGCAGAAACTCCGGGCATCCGAACGTCTGGAAGACGGCCCGCCATAAAACTGTAGCGGTGGTGGTTGCAGTCTGGTCGAGGGTGGGGATAGCCCAAGCGTACTTTGTGAACAAATCCGTTATTACCAAGATGTTCTGGTAGCGATCTCGTGGTCGGCCCAGTGTCAAGAAGTCCATAGCCATGATATGAAGGGGGGCCTTCGCATGGATGGGTACCATTGGCGCTCGGACCTCCCGTCTGGACTTAAACAATATGCATCTCGGGCAAGCTTGAATTAGGGCGTGCACCGATGCCTCTAGCCCGGGCCAAAAGAAGAATCTCCTAAGCAGGGACACGGTCCTCTCCTGTCCCTGGTGCCCCAACTGGTTGTGGTACGCCGAAACTAACGCCGTTACCTCATCTGCGGGTACCACGATCTGGCGTACTTCTTCGCCCAACTTCGGGTCACTGACCCTTCTGCACAGAACGCCATCTCTCAGCTCCAGCCTGTCCCATTGCCCCAGCAGCCTCCTCCCAGTATCCGTCTGGGCTAACCTCTCCGCTGGCGTCAGCCGTCGGCCCTGTTCCAGCCATTCTCTTACCAGCCGCACATCTTGATCCCTGGCCTGTCTCTCCCTCCACCGACGGGGATCCCATCCCCAGTTCTCAGGCACGGCCTCTTGTCTGCTGCCTGGTGCCTCTACTGCTCCTACCATATAGCCCTCCTCCGGGCTGGCCCCTCCGGGGCTTTCCGCTTCGGGCAGCCTTGAGAGGACGTCCGCGTTCGTGTGTTCACGCCCTGGTCGGTACTGTAGTTGATAGTCAAAGTTGGCCAGTTGGGCCACCCACCGCTGCTCCACGGCTCCCAGCTTCGCCGTCTGTAAGTGTACTAATGGGTTATTGTCTGTAATGATCGTCACCTTGGCACCCCAGAGGTAGTCTTTAAATTTCTCACTTAGGGCCCACTTCAATGCCAGCAGCTCCAATTTGAAAGAACTATAGTTCGCATCGTTCCTCTCGGCTGGGTGGAGGCTCCGGCTGGCGTACGCGATGACCCTCTCGACTCCGTCCTGCCGTTGAGCCAACACCGCTCCCAGCCCGAGATTGCTGGCATCTGTATACAAAAGGAATGGTTTTGTGAAATCTGCGTATGCCAAGATAGGGGCCTGTAGCAGCTCCTGCTTCAATGTCTGGAACGCCGACTCACAATTTGCATCCCAGTCTACGTTGGGCGACCCCCGGCCCCAGTTACGACCTGTGCCAACCAGCAACTGATTAAGGGGTTTAGCAATTTTTGAAAAGTCCTTTATGAACCGCCTATAGTATCCCACAAATCCTAAAAAGGATCGCACTTGCCTCACTGTCCTCGGGGCCTTCCAGTCTTTCACGGCCGATACCTTTCCAGGATCTACGGACACTCCAGGCGCACTGACCACGTGGCCCAGAAAGTTGACTTCTCTCCGTAGTAAGTGACACTTATTGGGCTGTAGTTTCAATCCGTACTTCTCCATGGCCCGAAAGACTTCCTCGAGGTGCCTCAGGTGTGAATCAAAATCTGGGGAGTAGACAATCACATCATCCAGGTAAACTAGTACTGACTCCATTAACTGACCTCCCAAGCACCGCTGCATCAGCCGCTGGAAGGTGGCCGGAGCGTTACAGAGCCCGAAAGGCATCCGGTCCCATTCAAATAGTCCAAACGGGGTTGTAAAGGCAGTCTTCTCCCGGTCTGCTTCGGCCACCTGCACCTGCCAGTAGCCACTGGCCAAATCTAGGGTAGAGTACCATGCTGACTGCGTGAGGCTGGCAAGCGAATCTTCGATCCGCGGCAAAGGGAAAGCGTCTTTCTTAGTCACGAGGTTCAGCTTACGGTAGTCCACGCAGAATCTCCAAGCCCCCGTCTTCTTTTGCACCAGCACTATGGGGGCCGCCCACGGGCTGCTGCTTTCCCTGACAACCCCTTGCTTCAGCATGCCTTGCAGGAGTGTACGTACCTCGGTATACAAAGTGGGCGGAATTGGGCGATACCTCTCCCGGCTGGGCCCTGCATCCCCGGTAGGTATATGATGTTGTACCACCTGGGTGCATCCGTAGTCTTCATCGTGGGTGGCGAACACATGCTGCCATCTCCGAAGGAGGGCCTGTAACTTCTGTGTCTGTGCTTGTTCTAAATCCTCCCCTTGTAATGACTCACCCGCCAGGTGGCTCGGCACACTCCTCTCCATACCACCCCATGGGGTGTCTACTTGTGTCAGGGCCACCTCGATGACAGTGGGGCACACCTGACGAAAACTAATATCCCTCTCTTCCCTTACTTGGTGGGGTGTAACCGTTGTCAGACGGGCTAATCGTTGGTGCCGATGTAGTTGCACCGCGTATGGGTGTACATTCCGTATCCTCACGGGGACTCTCCCCCGCCGGACCGTCGCTAGTCCTCGTGCCACTTCCACTTGTGGACAATCCACATGGGGCTCCACCAGCACCCACTCTTCTGGGCCCACTCTTCGGGGCGGTACTCGCGCCCACACAACAGCCTCACTTTTTGCGGGGACAGACAAAGCAAAACGACACATCACTCTTCCTACCTCTTCCTGTTCTCTGCGGACTTGGCTCATTTGCACCCTTCGACAGTCAGCTACCACACACTCCCACTTGGGCCTCTCTGCAGGTGGTATCTTCGATCTAGCTCTTCCCAGCAATCAGCGAGGACATTCATGCCCAACAGGGCTCGATGTGCACCCAGACAATGGTCTTGCACGATAATCACACCTTTCTGGGGGACCATCACTCCGTGAACCTCTAGGTCCGTCAATCGGTAGCCAATATATGGGATGTCGAGGCCGTTTGCGCCCTTCAGAGTAAGCCAGGGGGCCTCCGCCCCTGGTGCCCCTTGTTTCCCAAACACTTCTTCGGATAAACTCTCAGCAAATAACGTCACTTGGGAGCCTGTGTCTACCAGGCATTGAATCTCCTTGCCGCACACTCTCACCTTCGCCACGGGGCTACGCCCAATCATCTGGCTCCTAGAGCCATATCCTCTTCCAGGGTCTTCTCGAGGGGTCCCGGCCACACGACCCACAGTGGCCGGCCGACCTAAAACCCCCCTTCTGACGCCCTGCGGGGCCCACACTGGCGGCTATAGTGACCTGGTTTGCCACAGCGGTTGCAGATGGGTCGCCCTTGCTCGTCCCATTCAAAACGGGGCCGATTAAAGTGATTCGGGCGCCTGAACGGCTCTCGGCCTCCCTCTGAGTACACTCGGTCTCGGGGCGCCGGCCGTGGTTCCTCCCGCGCCCATCCTTGGCGCAATTCTCCTACGAGGGCTTGAGACAGTTCAGACATCTGATCGCGGACATCTTTCAAAAGTTCAGCCTTCAGTGCTTGCTTCCAGTCAGGGCCTCCGGGTTGTGCTGGTGCTACTTCACTGACGGCCGCACACACTGGGGGACCACTCACCTCAGTCTCATCACCTTCCAGGGCCAGTGCCTCTTTCTTCAGATCTTCGAACGTAAGACCCGGGTCCCTTCGAAACTGGATACGTAGGCTCTGTCTCACCGGACCCTCCTTCAGCCCCAGAAGAAACTGGTCCCGCAATAGAGTCTCTCCATCTCCCAACCCGTGGTCCTGACGGGTCTGTAGTCGGGCGAATTGCTCTCGCAACCTCAGGGCGTAAGCTCTAATCGGTTGACGGGGGCCCTGCTTACAATTGAAGAACTGGGAGCGAAGGACAGCTACGGGGGTGTGGTCACCATACTGTTCAGTGAGGAACTGGAACACGGTTTGGGCGTTGGCTCTAACGGCTTCGGGGGCGGCATGCACCTCTCGCCGCGCTTCTCCATCCAGGGAGTTTAACACAAATTGAAGCCGCTGGGCTGCACTAAGGCCCTGTAGGTCGGCCAGGTACTCTAGTTGGGCCTTCCATTCAGACAATCGTACCTCGGATTCTGTCCCCCCATACTTTTGGATCCAGGGGCTCCTCATAAAAACGGGCATAGCACGGGGTTGGGCTGAAGGCCCCGCGTCGTCGGTCATTGGACGACCTTGGTTACTCAACTCGAGGTGGAAACCCTGTCGACTACGCCAAATCTGTCACACCCAGGGGCGGGCTATGCTTTGACTAAGCCACACCCCTTCTCAACTTCCACCTCGAGGAGGTCCCCAAAGCCAACCCACTGGCCAAACAACACGAGAACAAGTAAGTGATAAAACAAATCTTTATTTAAATATTTAAAAATAGCTTGGGGAATAGGGAAAGGGCAATTAAAACTAAACTCTGACTCGGCCCTCCAGATGGGCTATGGCCGGGAAGAGGTCAGGGAGCAAGGGGGCCACGGGGATCCGGGGCGTGGGACTCGGGGCCCGGCCAGAGTCTTAGGTATTCGTAGCGCCCTCCTTCTTCCTCCTCTTCGCTGAATACAACTCACGGTAAGTACTGGTTCACACAGTTGGGTGCTCACTCGCTTTCTCTTTCTCCACAGGCAGCGGCGTAAGTACAGGTTTCCTCGGTCTCTCCTCGTGTTACCCACTCTCTCTCCTTTTCTCTCCACAGGTATCAACTTGGGCACAATAGCACAGTTAGTTTGCTTTGAATGGCTCTCACCTCTGGGCTGGACACAGCGTACTGTAAGTACAGGTTTCGCTCTATTTCTCCTCGCGATATCCACTCTCTCTCCTCCTCTCTACAGGTATCAACTTGGACACAAAACACAGTTACTCTGCTTTGGATGGCTTTCACCTCTGGGCTGAACACAGCGTACTGTAAGTACAGGTTTCCTCTGTTTCTCCTTGTGTTACTCACTCTCTCTTTCCTTCACTCTCCACAGGTATCAACTTGGGCACAATAGCACAGTTAGTTTGCTTTGAATGGCTCTCACCTCTGGGCTGAACACAGCGTACTGTAAGTACAGGTTTCCTCTGTTTCTCCTTGTGTTACTCACTCTCTCTTTTCTTTCCTCTCCACAGGTATCAACTTGGACACAAAGCACAGTTACTCTGCTTTGGATGGCTTTCACCTCTGGGCTGGGCACAACGTACTGTAAGTACAGGATTCGCTCTATTCCTCCTCGTGTTACCCACTCTCTCTCCTTTTCTCTCCACAGGTATCAGATTGGACACAAAGCACAGTTAGTTTGCTTTGAATAGCTCTCACCTCTGGGCTGAACACAGCGTACCGTGCTATCTCCGGAGATCTGAAGCACGCTCACAACATATACTGTACTGAACTAGGCTAGAACCAGCAGTCTCCTTGTCCTCCCGCGACGAAGTGCGTGAAGGCGGGGGTTTATCTGACAGGACACACGGCAATACACAGCAACCCACAGCAATATACAGCACCACGTCAAAATTATAGGTTTTCACAGCACGAAGACTCACCCACCACACTCAGTGTACGAAAAGGACACCCGTCTTCCTTCACTTCGCTTGGTTCGGATCTGGCGATGGAATATGCGGCCTAGCTAGTGATGTCGTCGTTGTGACTACTTCAATAAGTATTCCTTCGGCTCTCCCACCACGCTATATTAGGGGTAGGGCCGCCCTCCTCCTCCTGGGGAGATCTACACAACGCCAGGTCAATATACAGGGCACTTTCGGCTTGCTCTTAGTACTCACATCAATGCCGCTTCCAATCCCCTTTTTCACGTCGTCTCAATTCGCCGTATAATTCGTTCACTTCTCAACCTTTAAGGTTCGCGATGTCTTCACAATCATACAATTCCAGCCTGAGGGAGAGAGAGAGTTAGACAGCCACCAGCAGCGCACCAAGACGGGCACGACACAGTGCTTCACACACACCAGAAAGAGCCCCCGGACTGTGAAATAACTTGGCCTTAAGTACTGCCTTGTCCAGCGTATCCTCCAATCACCAACCGCTGTCCCTAACTAGGCACAGGTGCATCGAATTCCCTGATTCTCCCTCTTACGGCGCTACCGGAAGTTCCAGTGTTCTGTTTTTTCCGGTCCGGGCGGAAGAAAACACTTCCGGGCGGAACCAAACTTCCCGAATTTTGGTTCCGCCCCTAAAGATCGTCACCTTGTGACACATGCACCCTTCGGAAACTTAGAATGGCATCCAGTATGAATGAAAATGCTCCATAGAAGCACCTCCGTCAGAATAAAAATGCCTAAACGGAAATGGTAATCTGTTGAGAGGTAGGATAACCTTCTGTAACCGAACTAAATTTAAATCCTGCCATGTAAACATGTTAAACTGATTACTTGTACCCATGTAATCACATCAATAGTCGGTCATCAGAATGGGAACGTGATGTCGGCAACGCTGTGCATTCAGTGAATAGTAGACACTGACATTACAGTAGAGACTGGGAAATAGTGGACAAAGATGATAAAAATTGCAGTTACACAATAACACAGATTAGAATGGAATCTGGAATCTCATGACCAGAGCAGAAAGCTGATGTAATAGGTGAAGCACAATTAACTGCTTTCAGCTTAGAAACAACACTATGACTGCATCTGAAAACTTAGGCAGATGACTTGCTGGCTTGCTGTCTAATCATTCAATGACTTTGCAGGCAGCGTTTTTTCCCAAAGGCACCTCATGCAATGGATTTTGGACAGGCTTCTGAGACGGAGTAATGATTTAATGATCTACATCAAAATATATTGAGAGCTTTGGTTATAACTAAGTGGATATTTCATTACTGTGTAGCAACAATCACTTTCTGGGGAATAATTAACTCAAATGAAGTGAATATACATGAGTCTATGAATATAACGTGCTTATTGCTTATTACACGGAGTAAATATGAGTATATAGCAAAACGAAAATACAATTTAAACAAGGTAAACGAACAAGAATAATAATGAAATAAATGAGAGAGAGAGAGAGATAAAGAGAGAGAGAGAGGGGGGGGGGAGAGAAAGTGAAAGTGAGAACCAATCTCAGCGTGACAATTTCAAACAGTTAACTTTGCAAGAGACCCCAAGTCATTGAATAATTTCACAAACATGGAATAGCCTAGACAACCTTAAACAGCAATTTTAGTTGCGATATAAGAAAGTACTTGCTTTGATCTGGCTCTTGTGTGTAGCTGCGCTCAAATTGTCCGGTCCGTGCGGCCTCAGCGTGGTTCTTTCCAGAGCAGATGATGCGCGAGCTCGATGGTTAACGCGAAGGTAAACTTTGCCAAAAGATGACTAGACTTAAGTTTGTTTGGCTCGTGAAGGCAATTGAACGAAGTCAAATATCAGAAGACAATAAAGAAAAACTAGAATGAAACGAAAAGTAAAGAAGAATAAACGGGAGAACTTCTTGAAGTCCGGTTGCAAAGCTGGGAATCCTCTTTTCTCTCTGGCGGAATGCCCAGAATACAGGTTTCCCTGAGCTTTTACGTAAATCTAGGTTTACACCTATTTTTTAGTATGAGCCAATGAAGTGTAAACAAACTAAGGCGGGAAAAATCTTCTTTGTTTGCTGATCTCCGCCCACTGGTCTAATTTATGGCGATGTCAAAGTTAAACATTTTTCTTAAGCAAGATCGTTCCTCTGAAACAATGCATCTTTTTGTAATTTGCTATCAAGATTCATTACAGCCGTGTTTTTACGATTATACAGACACCAAGAACTATGATTTTACCAATCCCGTATCCAAAGGTACAGAGTTATTCTTAACTAAATGCATATAAAGTTTGCATTAAACACACAGTAACATTCATATATTCCACTATGCCGCATACATACATTTGAGCACAAAAAGGGAGACATTAAAATACATTTAGAGGTAGTTTAAGTAAAAAAAAGTCCATGGGCTAGCCAAAAAATGCTTGTGCCTGTTTTTGAGTGTGTGTGCGTCTCATGACTGTGTGTGCGTCTATTTCACTGGAATGTGCGATCAAGAAGGGGGGGTGTTTGTCTTCCCTTTTGAAGTTCGATATCGCATCTCTGGATAGTCTCCAAGGTGTTATAACTCTCATCCACTCCAGGACGTTGCCGTCATGGCGGCGCCCAGGGTGGTGAGTTATGTTGTAAGAGGGTTGTAAAACGAAAGTCCTGTTTTTTTCTTTAACTCACGTTCTGGTCTTTGAGTGTAGAATGTGTCAAAAGGGTCAGGATTCATTAATATGGAACAGATGGTTGAATACCATCCGCTCATTGGTGTTACATTCCCCCTTTGTGGTCGGATGATGCCCTGTGGTCATTATCGGACAACACCCACCACCATGGTCGGATGGCAGGTGAATCCTGACAGTCGGATAGCAGGTGTTTGTTAGGGCTGAGGACTCAACTCGATGAGGTCCTTATCCGTCTCTGGTGTGGTACCTTCCCTTCGGGGTTTCCATCGGAGACCTCCAATCCTAGTTGTCTTGAGTTTAGCTGCAGAGATTCGCATCTCGTTGAGTTTCCTGTATAGGACTAAGGCCACGCCAAGGGTCAGGGTGTGGCCGACGACCATGGAGATACACAGTGCTGTGTCAGCTGCAGTCCAGGCTTGGACAACAGGTGAGGTGTTCAGGATGGGCAATCGAGACAAGGCTTGGAGGGCTGCGTCGACGGGAGCAATGTCAATGAGCTGAGGCCCGCCTTTTTCAATCCACAGTTACAACTCCGGACCTAGGGTGAAGTTGTAGTTCTTGAAGAAGGATGGGATTTCTAGTTCTGATTGGTACTCTTCACTCGGAAGATGGTATAAGGCCAGATCGTCGAGGTGGAGGATGGCCCCTCGTGGGACTTGAATCCACATGCTCTGGTCAAGCAGATTGACACGGGTGGCTGTGTCATGCTGGTCGTAGGTCAGTGTAGCGGTACGTACTGGAGTGTTAACGAGCCATCTATCACCTACAATCTCAGCTTACGTCTCGGTGATGTGGCTGCGAGGCTGGGCATCGGCAGGGCAACGCGTGTCGCTGATCATGGGTTGCAACCCGCAGATTCCATCAGTATTGTCTCTGAGAAACGGTTTGCTGGGGCAGAGGTAGTGAATGTCTTTAGTTAGGGTGCACATGTGAAGGTTTGGGGCTAAGTACAGCTGGGTGTTGCTGTCATGGTACGCCACCACCTCAGGGGTACGTATCTTGATATGAGTGTTATCCTTCCAGAACCCCACATTAACAATGTCTTTGAGTCTGTAGATTCGGCTTGACTCTATGATGGGTAAGTTCAGGAGGAAACTCATCTCCTTCTGCTCAGGATCCACGTAAAGGGGAATAGCACTACCTAGAGAGTAGGCAAGGTGGATTTGCATAGGATCAGTGGGTGTGGTGATGGCGGAAGCCAGCACATTTTGCACCAAGCTTAGGGGTATCAGGTATGGTGGAATTCTTCCCATGGTTAGACTGTCGATGGAAGAACTCACTTCCCGTAGCATGTCAGTCATTAATGTTGTGACCAGCTGCGTTTGGGCAAAGTCATTCTGGAACACAGTGAACAGCTGTTTCATGGAGTTCATGGTCTGGTTCAAAAGCATGCTGTGGGTGTTGAGAATGACCACCGTTCCTTTCAAAGTCTTTCCAATGGTTTGCAAGGATGCACTCTGTGTAGTGAGTTGCTCTTTTAGCTGTGGAAGTTCAGTCTGAATTTCAGCCACATGCCGTCTCACAGTGGCTATATTTACTGCATTGACACTGGACATACCAATGTTGAACAGAGTTCCAACAGCAGCGGCGGCTCCGAGCAGCGCTCCCAGGAAACGTTTGGGGCGGCGGTTGTGTCCACCTAGTTCCGCCTGGGTAACAGTCATCTTCTCATGTTTGTTGAGCATGTGCTTGACATCAGCCTCAGCGTGCTGGAGGGAATCCTCTGTCCAACGGGCACCAGCCCAGCTGTACTGGGCTACTGCGCGGGGGTAGTGTGCTCTGTAGACGTTGCGGGGGTCGAGTCGAACGTATACTTTCTGGGTGTACGTCCGACAATTCGTGATCAGGAGTCCTGGTTGCTCTCTCAATACAATGCCCGAGGCAGGACCCGGTGTGATAATGTCTGATGACGGCTGGCCTCTGGTTGACTGGAGGCACAGGATGAGAATCCACAGCAGCATCCTGTTACAGGCCAGAGAGAGAGAGAGAGAGAAGGGGAGGAGAAGGGAAAAGAGAGAGAGGGAACAGGTCAGTGAGGTTTGTCCCGGGTTGGATGGGACAGTCTTTTCGCTTCGATGGCGGCGGTTGGTGTTTAGCTTGCATTGGCCCCTCCCTGTCTTTCTCTGCTAGTGGCCACATGTCTCTTAATCTGGTTACGGTGGACCCATTTGAGAACTGGTTCTCTCGATCCCCGACTTAGCTGGATTTGGTACGCAACTGGGGAGAGTTTGTTCGTAATCTCATGAGGTCCCGTCCAGTGTGGCAGGAATTTCTTTGACAGCCGCTGGGGGCCTGTCTGAGTTGGCGGGGTGAAGCGGTAATACAAGACCCTGTCGCCCACATTCAGTTCCTGGTGTGACGCTTTCCGGTCATAGTATGCTTTCTGGCCTTCAGTGCTTTTTTGCAGGTGTTGCTGGGCAAAAGCAAACGTTGTTTTCAAGTGTCTATGGAGCTCGTCAAGGTACTGGAATGTGGTGTAAGCAGTGACAAGGTTGGAGTCTCCTGGTTGATACAGCAAGTGTAGTGGCAGGGTCATCTGCCGCCCAGTCATGAGTTCAAAAGGGGACACCCGTGTTGATTCCTGTGGGGTGGCTCTGATGGCCATCAACACAAGGGGTAGTTTCACATCCCAGTCTTTCTGATTAGCAGACACATACTTTTTCAGCATGGCGACCACCGCTCGGTTCGATCTCTCTTAACTTCGATCTCTCTACCTGGCCGGATGCAATTGGATGGTGGCTGATGTGTAGTTTAGCTTGTACCCCTAGGCATTTCCAGATCTGTTGCATGATCTCGGCCGTGAAGTGGGTACCTCTGTCTGAGTTGACTCTCAGTGGCAATCCGAACCGGGAGAAGATATGGTTCATCAGGAGGTATGCAGTGGTTTGGGCAGTGTCATTGGGTGCTGGCAGACACTCTACCCACTTGGTAAACTGGCACACCACCGTGAGGAAGTACTTGTTGCCTCTTGTTGATCTGGGCAGGGGCCCTACCCAGTCGATTTGGAGGTCTGACCACGGGAACGTGATCCCTCTGCGTTGCAGTGGGGCTCTGTAGTTTGGGTTTGCTGGTGTGAACTGGCAGCACACAAGACATTCTCTGACGTACTCTGCCACATCTTGTTGCATGCCAGGCCAAAATGCCACCTGTCTCAGTGTGTCATACGTGGCTCTGGCACCGTGGTGTCCAGCACATGGTGTGTCGTGGGCGTACATTAGCATTACCCCCTTTTGGCATCGTGGCACCACGAGCCGTGGCGATGTGCTGTCATCAGGTGCAAACCACAGAATGTCATCTTGTACACGTAGCATGTGTCTGGTGTTATACAGGTGTCGGAGGCACGAGTCATCATTGAGCTCGGCTTCAGTGATAGGGTGGTTGGAGGGGTCAGAGAGGTGGTTAAGAATTGTCTTTATGGCAGTGTCAGAGGCTTGCATATCCGCAATGTCGTTGTTGGAGATCTGCGGAGTTAGCGATAGCGACTGTGAGGCGGGCACTGCCACAGGTGAAGGTCGTTTGCTGCAGGTTAACACTGCAACATCGGGGCTGGGTGTGGGTTCTGGGGGTGACCACACCTCCCCGTGTAGTGGGCCTGTTATGGCGAGGGTGTCGGTTTTATCATTTAAGTCTTTGTCCAGCCCTGGTAGCTTAGAGTGTCCTTTTACCTTCTTCCAGTACACAGTCATATTGTGCATTTCGGTGATGTTATCACATTCTTGGAACAGGTGTTGGTGTCTGACTAGCTCGTTGTTTGCCGTTTTGAAACCATTCTGTTTCCAGCCCGGAAGGTGGCACACAAAACTGAGTCTGGCATAGTTAGAGTCTGTACAGATGAGGATTTCTCTGATGTCATGGGCTGATGCGATCTGCAGAGTTATGAGAATGGCTGCTATTTCTGCATATTGTGATGACTGGGGACCTAACTTGAAGTGTTGTGGGGAACACGGCTGGTTGTTGACCCACAGCACTCCTGCACCTGCCTTAAGGATGCAATCGTGATTGTAGGAGCATCCATCGACGTAGGCTGTGAGCATGCCCTGACACGCATTCTCTTCAAAGTACCTGTGACAGGTCGGTTGTTGCTGTTGGGGTTCTTGCACACCCATTTCTTCTGCAGATGTGTTATCAGAACAGTTTTGGCATGCGGCCAGGCCATTGCCCAGTGCAGACTTGTGATTCTGTGCATACCGTGCCTCAACATTGCGTCCTTGGAGGGCCATTAACCATGTGGCTATGCGTGAATTGGTGACCACGCCATCTCGGATTCGCTGGCTGTTGAGGAACATTACTGGCTGGTGGCAAGTCTCTATGATAACTTTCTGTGCCCCAATGTAATTGGAGAATCGCTGAATTGCCCATACAGTGCAGAGCAGAGCTTTTTCACAGTCTGAGAACTTACACTTTGGTGGAAGCAGTGTCTTGCTGGCATAGGCAACTACTTTCTTGTCTTGGTCATGCCGTTGGTACAGGCCAGCACTGAGACATTGGTTGGAGAACCCAGCTTCCAGGTAGAATTCCTTTTGTGGATCGGGGTAAGCAAGACACGGAGCTGTGCATAAATGTATTTTTAGTTCTTTCATGGCGTGTTCTTGAGCCTCTGACCAGACGAAAGGGCAGTCCTTGTTTAGCAGAGCTGTCAGAGGTCTGGCAATGTCTGAGTAGTTTTCGATGAGCTGTCGAGAGTAATTGCATACCCCTAGAAAGCTCCGCAGCTCAGAGACGTTGGTGGGAGGCTTGATGTTCTGAATGGCATGAATGCGGTTTGACTGAGGTTCAATGCCTTGGGATCCGATGAGCAGGCCCACGTAGTTAACCTTAGTTCGGCACCACTGTCCTTTGTGGAGGGCGATCTTGGCTCCACCACCGGACACCTGTTGAAGGTGAATGCCAACTTGTGTTGGTCTTCCGGGTGCACCGGAATGGTCCAGAATCCAGAGGCCACATCAAGTGTAGAGAAGATTGTGGCTCCTCTGATTCGGGGTAGTTCTTGTTCTAGCTGGGTCATGGGCCATCGTGACAGTGGCACCTGTTGATTCAGTTTCCTGTAGTCAATGGTGGGTCGCCATTTGCCGTTAGGTTTAAGGACGGGCCAGATGGGGGCTGAGTAGGTGCTGTTGCATGGACGGATGACCCCCTTTTCAAGCATAGATTCGATGATCTCCTGCACTGGTTCGTGTGAGGCGATGGGAATCTTGTACTGTCTGACAAAAGTGGGAGGAGCATCAGGGTTCGTAGGGATGCGCACCGTGTGGAGGTTGGTGAGACCACAGTCTAGAGAGTCTTTGGCAAAGGATTCTTTGAACTTATACAGAACTTGTCTGAGTCCTTGACGATCCGTATCGCTTTGAAGTGCATTAGCGTCTTGTAGAATTTGCTGCACTTGAGATTCAAAACCTGGGTAAGGCTCCTCCATCGGTGTGTCATCAGTTGGGTTGGTATTGAGAGGTGTAGTAGGTTCATGAGCCTCACCGACGTTCTTGTGGGAGACTGTGTATATTGTGAGGTGTTCGTCCTCGGTCAGCTCCGTTCTGCACACTTGGTCTTTAGGCACCGACATAACAGATGTGATGGCAATGAGTTTGAAGGGTGCAGTGAACAATGTACTGTCTGTACTCCCTTCGGGTATCAGTGCGGGTGGAATGGGACCAATGACAGGTAGTACAAGTTCAAAATCATGAAAGTCATGGCTTACTAGCCATCCCAGCCGGTAGGCCTTGGGAATGTTGATGTCAGTTGCCGTGCAGTGTTGAACAGGATGTAGACTACACGACATGACACTTCAGTGAGGGGTGTGGCTTCCAGTGTGAGTCCGAGTTCCACACATTCAGGTGAGGGTTGGAAGAAACCCAGCGTGTGGTTTAAGGTTTGACCCCATCGCATGTTGAGCCGAATAGCGACCCCTTTGGTGTAAGCTGGTACCACCGTTCCCTGTTCGTTGACCAAAGTGTCGACTTCTGGGATGGTCTGCCCTGATATGAGGTTGTCATGGTGGATGGAAACGTGTGGCTGCAAAGTCAATGGGGCCCATACAACTTCATTAAAAGTGTCCACATGAGCCTTGAGGCGAATCAAGAGGTCTGCACCAATGTAAACATCGTGGGGCAGGTCCGGAAGGACCAGGAAATAATGAGTCAGGCACTGGTAATTCCATTTCACATGCAAAGCGCAGATTCCTCTAGCAGACACCATTGAGGATGGGTGTGAGTTCAAAGGGAAACGAGTGCGCTTGCTGGTATAAGGGAGGTCACGTGTCTTCTCAGTGATTGCATTGTATAGTGTAGGCCTTATGTGCTAAATCACGTAACTGTTGCGTTGACATGCTACGCGGGCACGCTAACACTCCCAAATGGTGGCTGACAGTAGGATGGAGGTTTCGCAGAAACAAAGTTCGGAAGTTGACGTCTTCCTCCATGCCTGGTTCATTCCTTGCTCCGAAGTAGGCACGTCGCAGTCGGTTGTAGAAATTTGGTGGGGTTTCAAGTCAACCTTGCTTGAGGTCCATTGCGGTTACTAGCCCTTGGACTGATTCTGGATCAGAGAATTCACGCACCAAAGCTTTTCGCAGTTGCTGGTAGTCTGTTTTGACAGTCTCTGGTTGACGGTCTAAGAAACTGCGTACCTCACGATGGTAGTAAATTCTGAGCAGGTACAATTTGTCCCAAGTGGTTACGTTGGTGACAGTTTTCAAGTGAAAGTCTATATCTTGTAAATAAGCGTGAATGTCGTGGCCTCCTGCAGTATCTGGGTTGAACTTAGGGATGTTTCTAGCCAGCTTGTCCAGTTCTTTTGGAGTTATGTGTCCGTGGCTGGTGACCCGGACTTTCTGGAAGGGTTTTCCTTCCCCCACTGCTGACAGGGGTTCGTGGAGGCTGGCTGGTGACATTTTGAAAAGCAGGCTTTCACCCCCTTTTTCAGCTCGAAGTTCTTGGCTGACAGGCTGGGGTTCACTGGCCAGGGGAAACTCTGTGGAGTGTGTTTCCTCTTTCTGTTCACATTGTAGGCTATAAGAATGTTTCAGTTCTCTGTGAACCATGTCAAGTTCATCTATTAGAAAGTCTTTACGCTGTGTAAGGTCGTTGATTTCAGCTCGGGCAATTTTCAGGTGATTTTCATAGGCCTTAACTTTAGCATCTCTTTCTTTCAGTTCGATTTCAGCCCTTTCAAGGAGAGCGTCACCTTGTCGGAGCTTTGCCTCGAGTCTCTCTCGGGTTTCTCTCTCCAAATGTTTTCTTTGGTCTGTGTCCAGACGAAGATTCTCCAGGGCATTTTGAAGTCTTTCCACTTCTTTCTGTAGTTCTGGATCTGTAGCGTTCTCTTTCTCGTGCTGGTCTTGGGTCTCGAGAAGTAGCTTATCTAGACGACTCTGGGTGTGGGCCTGATGCTGTAGGGCTTCCTCCACTCGAAGTCTCAGAGCCGCGGCTTCCTGCTCCAAGTCGTGGTTGCTCCTTTCGCTGATCCGTGCCTGGGCGATGAGGAGGTGAGCTAGGGTCCCTGTGATCCTGGCGAGTTCTTTGTGGGTGTAACTCTGCGTCGGATCGTTCTCCATCAGCTGGTCCATCTCAGTATCCAGTTGTCTCTGGCTCAAGTGCTGCAGGTCACTGGTGTCCTTTGGCAGGAATGAGGTCGTCATCGTCTCCAGCCATGTCGCTAGCTGATCCCAAGGGACTGCGGGACTGGATGCACGCGACATCTTGGCTCACTGCGGACAAGAGAAGCACAACACACACACAAAGAGGCCAATGCAAGTTTGTTCTCTGGCTAACGAGCTATCGTACGGGCTATGCCGTCTATAAGAATTTTGGCTAACTGATGCAGACAGTTAGACAGGGAGGTGGGTCCAATTAGGGTCGGCCCAAAATAGAGACTTGACAGGGGATAGCCTCGTGGGTCACCTAGTTACACCGGCTGCTCGGTTGTCACTCTACTACTTAGCTCTCCTTGGGGTCTCTCGGTGAACTGCAAGAAACAGAATCACAACAGCATGCAAAAAGGTGAAGATAGGAAAGAGCACCGTGAAAACAAAACACCAAATAAATTGGTCTGCAATGAAATGGAATGAATAAGAACGCTAGAAGTGTTAGGTAGAGAATAAAGGGGCTAAGCCTGCTACTTTTCACAAGAGTTTCTGCTAGGGGCCTACAGCACGTGCGGCTAGGTGGGTAAGAGACCTAGGAAAAGGGTGTGGCTTAGAGAGGAAATGGACCAAACACTTAACATAAATATCAGGGGGAATATCTAATATTCTGTGCCTTATAATAAGTGGATAGGTTTTATCACTTTTGGTTCACCTGGTGGAATCCAGCGGCACGGTCAGCCTCCCTGGCGCTCCCAAACACTCAACCGCAGTGTCCCTGGCCCTCCGTTACTCTGACTCTGCGCCCTCTCAAACAGCTTGTGACTTTTAACACAACCGGCAACACCAAGATGTCAACCGCCAGACAGCACTACAAAATTGGGCTGTTCCCCAGAACCCTCTCTTTAGAAAAGAAAGTGGGCCCCGATTTAGCCCCCGGTTTAGGTACTGGTCCCAGAGATTGCGTCGTGTGTCGGCTGGACTGATTGATCACCGTTGGAGTGCCAAATTGCTGATGTCTCCACTGCGTACCGCAAACGGACAGAGATAAGAGGGACCGAGTTTCACTCACAGCCAGTGTTGGTCACGCCGGTCAGCCCCCTTGCTCACTGGAAACCTGAGATGACTGTCCAATCCCCAAGGGAGTTCTACAATCAAATACACAAAGGATGAACAAAGGAAACTTAAAGTGAATTAAGGTTTGGTTTGTTTAATCATCAACTGAGTCAATATATATGTAGAAATAAGAGGTAACAGCTTTACCTAATAATGATAAAACAAAAACAAAAGCTTTATGATAATGATGGTAATTATCAAAATAACCTAAGCCAAAAGAGAGAAGAAAGATAAACATCAAAAAGGGCTATATAAAACAAAAAACAAAAAAAAAATAAAATAATTTTTTTTTAAAAAAGTAATAATAATAATAATAATAATTAATAATAATAATAATAATAATAATAAAATTAATAAAAAAAATTAAAGAAAAAAAAACAACAATAATAATAAAAAACAATTAATAATATAAATAACATAAGACAGGAATGAGCACGGGAGAAGAAGAAGCTGGTTTTCACCACAAAGGGGCGTATTCACTCTCTGTGGCTTAACCTGGTGAGCAGAAAACTTAATTCAAATAAAAAATTCAAAACTGGTTTAAAACAAAATTGAAAATAAGCAGGTGAGAAGAATTAATAGGAAAATCTGAATAAATGCCCTATAATACCCAACGATAACAGTAATGTGTCATTAATAATTATGAAATTAATCAGAAAGGGTAAAAGTAGACGTATGCAATTCAAAACAGAACCGAAAAGAAAGAGATCAGAGAGATGCAAGCTGTGAACTGACTTAACAGGTTACTGCCACTAGATGGCTTACTTCCTTCTAAATGGGTTAATCAGTGGTTGGCCGGAGACACTTAATTTGCACTATTAAACAATTAAATTCTAATTCAAATCATGTTTGAACCAAATTCAAAGTAAATGTGAACAAAGGCAGGCAAAAATTGTCTAATGCTGAAATAATATTCGCAGGAGCAAAGCTGTTAATGCAAATAATT
Source organism: Carassius auratus (assembly GCF_003368295.1). NCBI lineage: Eukaryota > Metazoa > Chordata > Actinopteri > Cypriniformes > Cyprinidae > Carassius > Carassius auratus. The sequence continues at coordinate 19,812,029 of NC_039287.1, read as the reverse complement.
ATTGAGAATTTAGACAGCTAATTCAATAAATCACAGAGAGAAATAGAGGTTAGTAATTCGAGAGCCTTATCTGAAACGGCCACGAGATGGCACTCATGCAAGCTGGAATCAGAAGACAGGGCAACTTGAAACTTCTAAAATTCCCTCTGGTGTTTAGATAGCGGAATGACAGTCAGTTTCACTATTATCTAATCTCTGTGCGCTCATCAGCGCTGATTCTCTGCATCAAAATCGCAACTCACAAACAGACAAAGGTTTTATGACCCTTGAGGTGCTAAATTAAACAGCGCGTGAGGCCGGAGCTTTTCTCTAACCAACACCCGACTGTTAATAACAGGTTTTGTCCATCTGTTGACCTCCCATAAACATTTAACAAAATAGCACTTATGATTTAAATGTTTTAGGTTTAAAATCGGGTAGCTAAGCCAATTTAGACCAGGAGTTTTTATAGTTTAAATTTTGAATATCACTGTGGCTCACCACGAATTCAATAACGATATTTAATAAGCAAGGCCTTTTTAACTGAATCAGAGGAACATCGCTCAGGTTCAGATTTACATATTACAATTAATAAAAGATTTCTTCATCTTTTAAATACTCATATGAAAATGTTGGTCTTCTCTTGACTTTTAACATTTACTGTAGTTTACTTTTATTAAATAACAGTGACTATAGGTATTTTTAGAAACTGTTATTGTGCTGGACAGCTCGCTTTGCCAAATGAGTTCGCTCGAAGCGCGACTTAACTCACAATTCAAAAATGTGCATACATAATATTAACATCCAAAAATGCTCATGAAAATGAAAATGAATATTGCTCACAAAAACAAAGTTTGAACGCTGCCCAAATTAAACTCCACCATAATAATGTAGCAACAATCACTTTCTGGGGAATAATTAACTCAAATGAAGTGAATATTCATGAGTCTATGAATATAACGCGCTTATTGCTAACAAATATTAAATTACCCAAAGAGGGAATATTTAATCATTTAAAGGTAACCTTTACTAGAATTAATTTAAGTTACTCTAGACAATCTGTTCGTCCAGCGAACTGGAAGCTAGACTTCCTTATCAAAATTCAATAAAAATACCCTTCTTACAAACTCCAAGAAATATTAATCTTCTGATCAGGAAAAACAATATTTTCTGTGTCTGTACTACTAAGATTACTGAAATTAATTAATATAAAACAAAGCTCGTAGCGTAGATCACACGATTCAGGGACTTCGATCTCAATGAGCAATAAAACAATTCAATTCAAGCAAATTATAGGATTTAATAAAAACAGACTAAAGAGTACATAACTACAATTCACATGGATTAAATATGAGTATATAGCAAAACGAAAATACAATTTAAACAAGGTAAACGAACAAGAATAATAATGAGATAAATGAGAGAGAGAGAGATAAAGAGAGAGAGAGAGGGCGGGGAGAGAAAGTGAAAGTGAGAACCAATCTCAGCGTGACAATTTCAAACAGTTAACTTTGCAAGAGACCCCAAGTCATTGAATAATTTCACAAACATGGAATAGCCTAGACAACCTTAAACAGCAATTTTAGTTGCGATATAAGAAAGTACTTGCTTTGATCTGGCTCTTGTGTGTAGCTGCGCTCAAATTGTCCGGTCCGTGTGGCCTCAACGTGGTTCTTTCCAGAGCAGATGATGCGCGAGCTCGATGGTTAACGCGAAGGTAAACTTTGCCAAAAGATGACTAGACTTAAGTTCGTTTGGCTCGTGAAGGCAATTGAACGAAGTAAAGACAATAAAGAAAAACTAGAATGAAACGAAAAGTAAAGAAGAATAAACGGAGAACTTCTTGAAGTCCGGTTGCAAAGCTGGGAATCCTCTTTTCTCTCTGGCGGAATGCCCAGAATACAGGTTTCCCTGAGCTTTTACGTAAATCTAGGTTTACACCTATTTTTTAGTATGAGCCAATGAAGTGTAAACAAACTAAGGCGGGAAAAATCTTCTTTGTTTGCTGATCTCCGCCCACTGGTCTAATTTATGGCGATGTCAAAGTTAAACATTTTTCTTAAGCAAGATCGTTCCTCTGAAACAATGCATCTTTTTGTAATTTGCTATCAAGATTCATTACAGTCCTGTTTTTACGATTATACAGACACCAAGAACTATGATTTTACCAATCCCGTATCCAAAGGTACAGAGTTATTCTTAACTAAATGCATATAAAGTTTGCATTAAACACACAGTAACATTCATATATTCCACTATGCCGCATACATACATTTGAGCACAAAAAGGGAGACATTAAAATACATTTAGAGGTAGTTTAAGTAAAAAAAAGTCCATGGGCTAGCCAAAAAATGCTTGTGCCTGTTTTTGAGTGTGTGTGCGTCTCATGACTGTGTGTGCGTCTATTTCACTGGAATGTGTGATCAAGAAGGGGGGGTGTTTGTCTTCCCTTTTGAAGTTCGATATCGCATCTCTGGATAGTCTCCAAGGTGTTATAACTCTCATCCACTCCAGGACGTTGCCGTCATGGCGGCGCCCAGGGTGGTGAGTTATGTTGTAAGAGGGTTTTAAAACGAAAGTCCTGGTTTTTTCTTTAACTCACTTTCTGGTCTTTGAGTGTAGAATGTGTCAAAAGGGTCAGGATTCATTAATATGGAACAGATGGTTGAATACCATCCGCTCATTGGTGTTACAACTGCAATATTAATTTCTCGCTAGAAATTACATAAGTGGAAAAAGTTGTTCAGAAACATACATTTACACACAAACTGAACACTGAATCTTTATTTTTTTGGCTTAACTGTCACAGAATGGAACACACGGGATTGTGGAATATCAAAGGCAGCGAAGGATACATCTATGCTGCCTTCAAAACCGGCCAGATGAAGTCATCTCAGGAGACAGGAAATCAAGCTGACACTGATTTCGGATGTGCCTTGAAGCCTTCCTACTTTGGAATGCGACCTCCAAAGGCAGCATTTTTCAGTTTTCAGATGCAGCCTATGATAGTGAATAGCTCAATAAAAACACATGACCAAATTTGCCTGTCACTGTATGAATTATTACAGATTCCGAAACCCATTTGTAAATGTTGTAAGATAGCTCATTGCAAGCACTCTGCATTCATAAGCTGCCCCCTCGTGATTCAGGTTTTAACAAAACTTCTGAGAATCATGTATTTTACCATTTAAATTTACCTCCTTTTTATCATAATACAATTCATTTCAGAGCTTCATTAAAGAAGGTCTTAGGCTCCAGTTATTTCCCCTTGCTGAATTGACATGCCTTGGTGTTTTCCAGTTTTCCTCTTCATGCCAATAACATTATTCTGGATGTTTTCAGCCAGCAACATTACAGAACCTTTAATGTTCTCATGTGTCACACGACACGACACGACAGTATCAATAATTCTGTGTAACATCTGAATGGCTGAAGCGGTTTATCACTTTACATTGTTGCGCAAACTCAGTGCTGTGTGGGAGACTCTGCTCTTGCGTGCAGCTGGCGGATGCAGTGCGTAGCGCCGCCTCACATTTTTTTGCAGTTTGGTGTAATTTAGAAATGGTGCCTAAAGTGGGGGAAAACTCCCTCGCTTCGGCGATCAGCTCTCACTCAACCGGACCAGAAATGTCCCGGTGCTCCCGATGGCATTTGAGCGGAGTTGTCTCGCTGTAAAGGACACACGCACTCAGTAGATGATGGGTGGGGAAATGTGAGATGACAGAACTGATAATGCACCAATTACAACAAAGAATAATTAGTTTCACAACTGCATGGTACACCATTAAAGGGAACGATTCATGATAGTAAATTACAGATTTTGCAAAGCAACAAAACAAGTGGGCCCGACCACACCAGTGGTACGATAGAAGACGGCCTTAGTGTGTATGTGATCATGTACAGGCCACATGACTGAGCACACGAATGAACACTAGAGGTTCAATATTTGTCTGTTAATTCCAAGCAAGTGTGAGCAGCTATTAAAAATATTAATGCAACCCCATTTTTTTTTTCCTCCTCTCTGGTAATTTGCATGTCATCGTAGCAACTTATGTCCCAAAATCGAAGCACGAGCACATGTAAACACCACATCGGATTAGATAACGTCTCATGCGGTCCACCGTATCTTTGATCTGGATGAAGAAATAAAATCCATGTAAACGTGAATATTTTGTCACGTTCTTATAACCCTATGTATAGAAGCCATAGAGCGACAAATGCCTGCTTTTGAAGCTGTGTGCATCTGAAACATAGTAAATGTGACATCAACCTTAGAAATAAACACCAGTGACATTGATATTTTGCCGCTAAATACAGCAAACCCCCGTTGAAACGCTTATACGAGAATGCTGGTCTCGTTTAACACTGTTCTAATTGCTTAATCGGCGTGTCCTTAGACCAATTGCATGCTCTAGCTGCGTATTGCTCCAGGTGTATGAACACAGATGTATAAATGCTGCTGCAAATATGCTAAATATTCGTTCCTGCAACCGATGCAAAACCATGTTAACCACCAGGCAACTGGATTGGTACACGTCAGCAACAGCTGAGTGTCAGCTGATGCAAGCATGACTAACATGACCTGACTGAACTAACGCGATGCTCGATTTCCTCTTTCCACACTCATGAACTCGACTGCATCGGAGAATGCTTTGGGGAATGAGAATGCCACGCCGCCTGACTTTCAAATCTCTGCCAAGTGTGGAAGAGCACAGCTAAAGCAAGAGAAGGAGACAGGAGTCTGACAGTAATCGGGGACAACCTGTCCAATGGCCAAACTTCAGAAGGAGTGAGTCTTGACCCCCAAGAGAGGGGAGATCAGAGGACTCGAGGCTTAGGATAGCATCCTGATCATCGCTTAGCATAAGCTTCTTCTGGCCGGAGGCATCAGGGCACCATGGAGGAAACATGTAACCAGAGGGTGTATGCCCACTGTCTTGCCACCGAGAGGGGCGCGATATTCTGCCATGGCCACCACGTTGACCTTTGTTGTGGAGTCGGTCAACCCTGTGGAGAGAAGGGCCTGCAGGAACTCCAGCACTGTACCAACCGGGCAATTAACTGGGTCAAGTTGGCGGTCTCTGCACCAAGAAGGGAAAAGCTACCATTTTAATGCATACAGTTTCCTCATTGAGGGAGCTCTGTATTGGAGAACGGTCTCAACAACTTTGGTTGAAAGACCGGAAGCTAAGAGATGTGCCTCCTCAGAAATCACACCTACAGCCTCCAAGCTCCATGCGGGAGCACACCGTCTGCCTGCAAGAGGAGATCTCTCCTGACGGGAACCTTCCATGGAGTGCAGTCAAAAAGAGAAATCAGGTCCAAGAACCGTACCCAGCCTGGCCAGAACGGAGATACTAACAGCAGCCATACTCCGTCACAGCGCACTCTCTCCAGAACTCCTGGTAGCAGAGCAATCGGTGGAAAAACATACAGATGAAGCCTCGGCCACGTCTGTACCATGGCTTTGTTGCTGTGTTGTAGTTGTTCACCAACACATGGTGACTTCTTAGGTCTGGGAAAAAGTAATGTAGGGTTCGAAGCATGGCCAGCAGATGATATGCCATGTCAGATGGCAGCCACTCCACAGACCGCGGACAGGGTGACCACTTATGACCGCACCCCAGCCGGTGAGGGATGCGTCCAGCGCTAACGTTACATGGCGACAAGGAGCTCCTGGCACCGGGACCTGAGACAAGAACCAAGGCTTCCTCCACATGTCCAAGTCATGTATGCACCACCTTCCGGGAGAACCCCTTGGTCTTGGGCCACCACTGTAGGGGTCTCATGTACAGCATGCCAATAGTATTCACATTGGACACAGCTGCCATCAGACCCAGCAATCTCAGAGACTGCTTGACAATGAGTGACAGGCCTTCTCTCACTCTCACGGCTGCAGTGAGGATTGACTCAATCCGAGCAGGTGACATACGTGCTTGCATCGTGGTCGGATCCCACGCCACAGCAATATAAGCGGTTCTCTATACTGAAGAAAGCACACTTTTCTTGGTGTTAATTCTTAATCCCAACTCTTTCATGTGAGCGAGAATGACACCTTGATGCCGAACCGCCATACGCTCTGATCAAGCTAATATCAAGTCAAGTCAAGTCACCTTTATTTATATAGCGCTTTAAACAAAATATATTGCGTCAAAGCAACTGAACAACATTCATTAGGAAAAGAGTGTGTCAATAATGCAAAATGATAGTTAAAGGCAATTCATCATTGAATTCAGTGATGTCATCTCTGTTCAGTTAAATAGTGTCTGTGCATTTATTTGCAATCAAGTCAACGATATCGCTGTAGATGAAGTGACCCCGACTAAGCAAGCCAGAGGCAACAGCAGCAAGGAACCGAAACTCCATCGGTGACAGAATGGAGAAAAAACCTTGGGAGAAACCAGGCTCAGTTGGGGGGCCAGTTCTCCTCTGACCAGACGAAACCATTAGTTCAATTCCAGGCTGGAGCAAAGTCAGATTGTGCAGAAGAATCATCTGTTTCCCGTGGTCTTGTCCTGGTGGTCCTCTAAGACAATGTCTTTACAGGGGATCTGTATCTGGGGCTCTAGTTGTCCTGGTCTCGGCTGTCTTTCAGGGCAGTAGAGGTCCTTTCTAGGTGCTGATCCATCATATGGTCTGGATACGTACTGGATCCGGGTGACTGCTGTAGGACCTCGGTGAACAGTCACGCCAAAAACTGCAGAAACGGCTGCTTCGGCCAAAGTAATTATAAGAGCCTTCTTCCTCCCATCTGCGATCTGAACACAGTTAATGATTAGCTGAGGTAAACAATGCTCAAGATTGTCTGGACCCCTTTTTTGTCAGGGAAACAAATGGCTAAAGGACATTGGGACATTAAGCGAATTGATAACGTGATCATACAACAGAGGAAAGGTCTGTTGCAAAATGCCCCCGCTCATGAGGAAACTAATGGTACATTGACATCCTGAGTCCCTAAAAAGGAGCTGATTTAATTAACTCTTTTTACTAGATACAAGGACCCTGTGTATCACAGCATCACATAATCCCAATGTATGGAAATGCCCCAGGAATTGTTAATAATTAGTGGACCTCAATACAAAGAACCGATACAGGATCATCCCATGACTTTGCTTATTGCTTGCTTGAGAATCTTTCTACGAACTGAACTTTTCAACAAACTATCTCAAAAGGACAACCATTAAGAAATCTGAAGGTTTAACTATAGTCACAAATAATGTTTTATGCCTTTTATATATGTTTGATGTGCTCAAGGTAATCAGTGCAACGTTCACCAATGTTTAATGTATGGTTTTTATAACTTTAACAGATTGATTGCTATTGAATGTGTGAAAGATATGGAAAGTTTAGTATTGAATGAAAGCTCACGTTATTTATCTAAACTTGGAGCAAATGAAATTTCCAGATTCTGTATTGTGTGCATATTATGACACTTTATAAGGTATTAACCCAAAGATCCATCCCACATGACAATGCCACATGATGTTTAATCGAGAAACAGTACGGGGCGTGTCTAAGCTCTGCAACAGCATCCCATTGGGAGATCGCACCGTGGGATGGACCAAATCTGCTTTGATAAAACCCCAATGCTCCAGTCTAGTCTCTAGTCTAGTCTCCAAGCGCGTCATCTCTTGTCGAGGGTGGTGTCGTGTATCGTGTTGCTTAAATGCGGTGCGGTGCGCTGCTCTTCCATCTAGGCCATGGCTTGAACTACCTACACGCTTGCTAGCGTTCTTGCCATCCAGAACTCCAAACCACTCCGTTGAAACTTTGTGACAGCGAAACCATGCTTGCTTGCCCCTCTTCAACCCTGGCTTCTAGCCATCAGCGTGCTTGCAAGTCATAAAGAGTTTCAACTTTCCGTGACAGAATCTTCAAAGCTCACGCCGCACAAACGAGAGGACTCGGAAGAAACTTTGTCCACCGTCAAGGCAAGAGCTGTTGAATCTCTCAAAATTCAGTCGGGCAGTCAACCAACCAATCAAGGCACAGGGCATCCCCAGACGTCATCTACGCAACCGCGAATCCCAGCCGGGATTCCACTTTCAGCTCAACGCGAGCCAAGGAGACGAAACAACACCGCGGCCAGCAGCACAACCACAAGTAAAGGCAAACAAACCTCTATCTATTGCTGAAATGGTGCAAGGTCGTTATTAAGTTGTAAAGATAAACTAGGGCTCTGCTTTTATTGATTCTTGATACGCCTGTGAATTTGGTAGAGATTTTCTCATTAACTCACCTCATAAATCCGTTGCAACTGTGTGTGTATGTGTATGTATGTTTGTGTGTGTGTGTTCATTTAGTTTAGATCCATATAATCTATAGAATAGCTCAATAAATTCTTGTTTCATTTATAAAGAAGTATTGTCTTGTGTGGTGTATTTTAAGATTAAACTTTGCCCAGATCCTGTGCTACCTAGCCTGTACCGTATAAATTTTCTTTCTGTTTGTATTATCTTGTTCATGAAGTAAACTCAAACAGATTTTAAGGATATACTGAATTTTAAGTTTGCTGGACGAACCGTTGATGAAGTATAAACTAAATCAATTTGGACTCAGTTCAAGGAAAGCAATTTGAATCTTTAGATCTGATTTTTCTCAGAATAAATGAGCTAATATTTCCTTACACTGCAGTGACCCTCTGATCTGGATACAGACTGGATCTGGTGGCTACGGTGACCTCGGAATAAGGAGAAACAGACAAATATTAGCGTATAAGTCATTCTTCAAATGATGTAGCAAGTACATACCGTGTTATGGGAAGTGTTTCCCACTCATTCTCTACTATAGGAGAGGAAGAATTGTATAAACTTGTTAAATCATGTAAACCAACAACATCTATGTTAGACCCTATACCATCTAAGCTCCTAAAATAGGTTCTTCCAGAAGTCATAGATCCTCTTCTGACTATTATAAATTCCTCATTGTCATTAGGATATGTCCCCAAAACCTTCAAACTGGCTGATATTAAGCCTCTCATCAAAAAAACACAACTTGACCCCAAAGAACTAGTTAATTATAGACCAATCTCGAATCTCCCTTTTCTGTCCAAGATACTAGAAAAGGTGGTATCCTCACAATTATATTCCTTCTTAGAGAAAAATGGTATATGTGAGGATTTCCAGTAAGGATTTAGACTGTATCATAGTACTGAGACTGCTCAATTTGATAATACCTAGAATATCAAAATCAACTGCGGGCGGCAGATCCTTTTCCTATTTGGCGCCTAAACTCTGGAATAACCTACCTAACATTGTTCGGGAGGCAGACACACTCTTGCAGTTTAAATCTAGATTAAAGACCCATCTCTTTAACCTGGCTTACACATAACACACTAATATGCTTTTAATATCCAAATCTGTTAAAGGATTTTTAGGCTGCATTAATTAGGTAAACCTGAAGGTAGGTTATTCCAGAGTTTAGGCGCCAAATAGGAAAAGGATCTGCTGCCTGCAGTTGATTTTGATATTCTAGGTATTATCAAATTGCCTGAGTTTTGAGAACGTAGCGTTCGTAGAGGGCTATAATGTAAAACCAGCTCATTCAAATACTGAGGTGCAAAACCATTCAGGGCTTTATAAGTAATAAGCAATATTTTAAAATCTATACGATGTTTGATAGGGAGCCAGTGCAGTGTTGACAGGACCGGGATAATATGGTCATACTCCCTGGTTATAGTAAGAACTCTTGCTGCTGCATTTTGGACTAGCTGTAGTTTGTTTGCTAAGCGTGCAGAACAACCACAGAATAAAGGATTACAATAATCTAACCTTGAGGTCATAAATGCATGGACTAACATTTCTGCATTTGACATTGGCCATAATTTAGATATATTTTTGAGATGGAAAAATGCAGAAAAATGCTAGAAACGTGGCTTTCTAAGGAAAGATTGCGATCAAATAGCACACCTAGGTTCCTAACTGATGACAAAGAATTGTCAGAGCAACCATCAAGTCTTAGACAGTGTTCTAGGTTATTACAAGCAGAGTTTTTATCCTATAATTAACACCTGTTTTTTCAGAATTTTGCAGTAAAAAATTACTCATCATCCAGTTTTTATATAGACTATGCATTCCATTAGTTTTTCAAATTGGTGTGTTTCACCGGGCCGCGACGAAATATAGAGCTGAGTATCATCAGCATAACAGTGAAAGCTGTGCCCTCTGAGAAATCCTGAAAACATTGTTATAAATTGAAACAACTCCTCCCCCTTTGCCTTTTAGACTCGGCTCATGTTTATAACAGTAATCTTGGAGGATGGACTCATTTAAAATAATGTAATCATCAGGTTTTAGCCAGGTTTCTGTCAAACATAGTACATCTATATTATGATCAGTGATAACATTTTTTACAAAAAGTGTTTTCGTAGAAATGGATCTGATATTCAACAAGCCAAGCTTTAGCATTTGTTTATCCATATTTTTGAACCTCAATTGAAATGTTAATCTTAACTTGGTCGATATGGTCATGAGTCATGAAAGTGTGCGGTGAGAGTACAAGGCCAGAGCAAGAACCATATTGGTAGGCTTCCGATGAGGAAGGATGGAGATAAGTGCATTTTTTTGATAGATCATGACACACCAGTCCTCGGACTTGGTCTGTTTAAGCGTGCTGAACTTCAGTCCCTTGACTGAGTGGTTCAAAAAAACACATATAAAAAAGGACACACCATCTCATCCTTCCTCGGAACAGTGAAGTACCAGCTGTAGGAGCCGGACTCTGCAACGCAATGAGGGACCACCTCGATGACCTCCATCCTCAGAGAGTGTCTTCTTCTGTTCCATTACCAGAGCCTGCTTGGGGCCCACCAGAACTGGATTCTGTGGCCTCTCACTACAGTGTGCAGGACCCACTGAGACACATTTGGCAGTAGTTTTCACACTGCCAAATAGTATACTAAGGAAACCAGCCTCTCAAGACAAATCTCTGGTGTCATAAGAGTAGTTACATCGGGGCACTGAAGTGGCGCAACGGCAGGAGATAGCCGAACTAGCTGCTTTGGAAACCTCCCAGGAGGTCGCGAGCCTCTTAGCACAGCTACATTTCCGGGTGGTACACCGCTCTTCCCCAGAGGGAGCTGACCCTTAAAAAGTTCTAGGTTTTAGACGTCAGGACGTTATGACTGAAATGATGGTCCGCAGAATCGCTTTCCATTAGAAGCCTTCGACCTGGGAGCGCCACTCTGACTCTAGCATCTATGGAGTACAAAAAGTGACAGACGTGACAGTAATTCCTAACCTCTGGTCTCCACATAATTTTTTGTCAGAGAATGGCACAGAAACTCTTTTCCTAATGGACCAAAATAAACTTCAAATGACTTATAAATGATTATAAGTCATATAAGTCCATATTAATTTATATGTAACCCACTTTAATTAGCATGTTATAATCACTTGTTGTTTATGTCTTTTAATAACTATTGGATAGCTTAAGGATACATATTCATGTTTCGTATGTACGTGTTTGAATCTGTTAGCTTGAAACAGTCATGACCATCAGTTATTTGTCAAATGTATCATATTCTTGTTATAGGAATCATGTCCAAAATTATGCCCTGCAAGAGCGGGAAAATTTGGACCACGTGCTTGATAAGATAATATATGATTTATGATACCCTGAGCAAAGACAATATCTAATTGGTCAAGACAACATTTGAGGTGTGGCCAAAAGGCCAGTTTAAATACTCAGGACGCCATTAAAATTTTGCTTTTAGCTTGCTTGTAGCGTTTGCTTCTTAGCTTTTGCAATTAGTCATACCGGCTTTTAGCCTGCTTTTAGCTTTTGCTCCTAGCTTTTACTCTTAGCCATGCTTTTAGTCCTCACTGTACGCTTGCTGCTACTATCCACGATGAGAAGAAACACCAGGGATGTGCACAGACATTTTGAGGGGCAGGGGCTCAAGTGAAATAAAGGGCACTTCTCATAATTACATTTTTTTTTTTCTTTTTTTTAAACAAAAAAGTATATATATTAACGCAACACTGACTTCCTTTTAAAAAAAATAATTAAAAAAGTTAATTAATTTTATCTTCCTCAAACTAATTTTCAAAAGATGTCTACAAAATAATCAGTTCACACAGAAACCATGTACACATACACGATAACCTATGGTAACTGATAAGGACTTAGTTTCACATTTGAGGGAGGACTGTATCATCACCATCATCAAATAAAACCTTCAAAATCCACATTTAGATGGAGTTTGTTTTAAACCTACTACACTCAAAAATATTCTGTGGCTTAGTAAATATTTAACTTAATTAACTTAATAAAATCTCTGAAAATCTTACTTGATTGTTTGAATTAAACTTACCAAAATAATTGAGTAAAAATTTAATAAAATTAAATAAAAGCCAATGTCATGTATGTATTTGTGGTTGTATGGAATACTTTTTTATAAAGGTTTAGAGGAAATTAAAAAAAAAGTTCATAAATAAAAAGTTAATTTATAAATATTGTTATTTTTAATGTTTAATGTTAACTTATTTCTACTCAGTTTTATTTATAAATGTACAGATGCAGTTACTCAGATTTACTACATTTTTTAGCGTGTAGCCTATCCTCCATCTGTTTGCATCTGTAGATTTCTTCTAGATTCACCAATTTAGATTTCTAAATTTCAGGGGCAAAGACTCTTGATGTAAGTCATTAACTAACTGGGGACGTTCTTATTTTATTAACTTATTTTATTACATGGCTTGGTTGATCTCCAGTGTAGAATGCGGTCTGTTATTTCTTGATAACAGACCGCTGTGCGGAGTATAACAGACCGTTGCCATGAAAAACAGAGCGTTGCTATGGACTCACAGGATTTTAACCGTAGAGACGGAGCGTACTATTTTCTTTAGTGGAAGCAATACAATCGGATTTAAATCAACAAACTACCTTTTAATATTTTGTGTCAAATTATTTATTTATTTGGTAGGTAGCCATGTAATAAGCAGGAGGATAATGTATAGCGATTATCCCTTACACAGCTCTAGTCTAGTAGCTCATGAGGCATGCATGCTAGCAAAACACAGGTTAACTAAGTTATATTTGCCTTTGGCTAATCAGCAGTAAATTCGAGCATTATTCAAGGCACTGGTATTTTAATCTTTTGTTCATCACCAGCTCCACTCACCTCAGCACAAGCCAAGAAAAACACTGCTGGGAGGGGCTGTGTGGCTCAATCCAGGTGTGTGTCTGTGTACAGTGTTGCCAGATTGGACTAAAGATTTCCAGCCCAACTACAGCTTAAAACCCGCCCATTAAAAAAAATACCAGCCCAAAATACATACTGTTATTAAAACTGTTATAGAATAAAACACACCATTTTTTTTCTTATTAAACAACCAGACTAACAAATCGCACATTGGAGAGCACGAGGCTCGCCCCAAGTATATCCAGTGCATTTTATATATATATATATATATATTTATAAATGATAATTTTAATAAAACACAAGGTCTACATCGGAAACCTCAGAAGGGGACATCATTTTTTATTGTTCTTGTGCTACTATTGTCAGAACTACAGTTCTTTTCTAATAGGCCAATTCTCAAATCATTTCATTATACTTTTCTTTTTGTATTAGTAGGTTACTTACAAATTTGCGCTTAATTACCAACTAATTATTTTTTTATATTATCATTATTAAAATTATTATTATTATTTAACTTATAGACCACTGGGCGAATCAACATGAATTCTCGTTTTCCTTCTTTTAATTTTAAATAAAATAATGACTGAATGATACACTGAATCGTAATCAGCTATTACGTTTCAGAAACGATCAAACATCAGAATTGTACATCAAAATAAAACTGTAGGCTAATAGCATAAACACGCTTACCTTTTAATATGAAAGTTAACGTAGATAATCCCCGCAGAACTGATGAAAACGTCTTTATTATAGAACAATTCTAGAACTATTTAAAGATAGGACCAACTTTGTACAGTCACAACCAGTTTGATTAATAGATCGTTGAGTCAAATCTCTCCAGCAACTGCCTGGGAGGTTTGAATGTTGCCGAGGTAAACCCATTCAGACCGGGCCAGTGCGCACATCCATGATGCTGGAGAGTAAAGGTAGATGCGATTCCTAGTGTCATCTTTTAAAAGCGAGACGAGGGAAAATGCCCGCTCAACATGGCCATTGGAAACAGGCAGAACAAGAAGTCTTATGGCACCTTGTGCCAATTCCTGGAAACACTTGTGCCAAAAAGCATGCTCTTTCAAATCATTTAACTGTGCTCTGATTTCTGATTGACAGTATTTACAAAATGCCTTTGTATCATCGCCTACCACAGGTGTAATACATGTTTTTAAAGACTGGTCGCTCTCCCATTCCTTTCTGTAGGACTTTTTATATTTACCTCACTTTGGCATGATGATGATGATGAATGATGATCACAGTTTTGACTATATAACGAATTAGCCTACAACAACCCGCCAATCAAGCTTGAAGTCTGATTGGAAAGGATTCCCCTGAACCTTATTGGCTAAGCTGAACCATACCTAATTTAAACATCATCCTACATTAGCTATATAATTTATTTTATAGTTCGTTTTCATTAAAAAAAAATAAAGAATACTGTTTATAGTCAAAAATAAAAACCCGCCTGTTGTATCAAAAACCAGCCCAAATTTTAAAGACCCGCCCAATGCATTTTTTTCCGGTTGGACGTGACCAAAAGGAGCCCGCCCAATCTGGCAACACTGTCTGTGTATCTGACGTGTGCCGATGTGAGTCGCTGTGCGCCACTGCGCACAAGGGGGGGGGGGGGGGGGTCAATGAGCGCTTCAGAACTCCTGACCTGATATTTAGATATAATATTCTTCAATAAATAAATTTGTTTGACAGGGAAGCTGTGCGCAAACAGGAATATATATTATTTTTTCAAAAAAAAAAAAACAAAAAAAAAAAACAAAAGCACCCCAGAAAAAAAGGGCACTTTCCCTCCAGGAATAAAATGGCAGGTGCCCAAGCCCCCTTTGATGTCTATGTGTGCACGTGCCTGAGAAACACCACCTAGTCTCGTCAAACTTCTGTTCTCTTACTTTAGTTTCTTTTCTTTTCTGTTGAGAGTTGTGTGTTCTGAGTTAGGTTTTGTAATGCTGTCTCAGAATCTGAACTCGAGTGCCCGTTCAACTTCAACCAGCTCACAACTCCGCATCGTCAGACGACGCCCAACCACAGGCTTTCCAATACGTCACTTCAACGACTACTGAACTTCCAGCCAATCAGCCACCTCGGGAAACCCCCTTTCAACTACAACAATGGGAACTCCTTTGCACAGGCAACGCAAGTAACTTTACCTCCAGACTCACATCTGGTGTATCTAATATAATTTTAACCTCATTGAGGAACTCAATGCGAGGGTTAATAAAGTGACTGATGGTTGTTCATGTTTAAGCAATTTCACGTATTGCTGTGAACACATTTTCATTCTCTTAAACATTCTTTCATAACTTTCTATCTTCCTCCAACTTGTGTGAATGTGTGAGTGCGTGTGCTTATGAGTTAAATTAGATTATATATCTTAGATTTATCTAAGCCTTATTCATATTGAAAATAGAAGTATCTTGTGTTTTCTGCTTACAAGTTAATGTCTTAAACTGAAGATCGTGTTACTGTGTTAATTAATAGTGTTTTAACTATACTTTGGATATTAAAACCCAGTGCAGATTTGATGTTATACGGCTCGTTCAATGAATCGCTGGCCGTCTCAGTAATCAGCCATGAAACAGTGATTCTGATCCCTTTAAAATCTTAAATGATTTGCTTTGAGCTAAATTATAGTTATAATCATGAGACATGTCCAAAAGGCAAACGGGGAGGTGTTTCTTCAATTTACAAGTTCAGTTCGTGTTTTCAGGATTTCTCAAAGGGCAGGCTTCAAGTATAGAAGTGATGGTGCTTCATATAACATTATCCAGAGAAACAAATGTTAATGATAAATCCCCTGTGATGTTTGTACTGGCTACTGTATACAGGCCGCCAGGGCACCATACAGACTTTATTAAAGAGTTTGCTGATTTTACATCCGAGTTAGTGATGGCTGCAGACAAAGTTTTAATAGTTGGTGATTTTAATACCCAAGTCGATAATGAAAACGATGCATTGGGATCAGCATTTATAGACATTCTGAACTCTATTGGGGTTGGACAGCACATCTCAGGACCTACTCATTGTCAAAATCATACTCTAGATTTAATACTGTCACATGGAATTGATGTTAGTGGTGTTGAAATTATGCAGCCAAGTGTTGATATCTCAGATCAATATTTAATTTTGTGCAAACTTCATATAGCTAAAACTATAAATCCTACTTCTTGTTACAAGTATTGTAGAACCATCACTTCTACCACAAAAGACTGCTTTGTAAGTAATATTCCTGATGTATCCAAATTCCTTATCATATCCAGAACCTCAGAACAACTTGATGATGCAACAGAAACTATGGACTTTCTCTTTTCTAGCATTTTAAATACAGTTGCTCCTTTACGCTTAAGGAAGGTTAAAGAAAACTGACACCATGGTATAATGAGCACACTCGCACCCTTAAAGAGAGCAGCCTGGAAAATGGAATGCAGCTGGAGGAAAACAAGAATAGAGGTATCAGAATCAGAAATGAAAGCTTTAGCCTAAGTTCTGCCAGGAAGACTCAATTACTTCGTCACTTATTACCTTCATCATTATCCAATCAGGTCTTTTGGTATAAAAGATCGTAATTACACATGTTTGAATTTGCAGATGCCGGCGTGATAACAAATTAATAAGCGTATAAACAATTGTGCTATAAATGATAATAGAATGCGATTGAGTAAGATGGAGGGGTAACAAATAAATATAAGGATATTGCATGTTTTTATTGCATAAGTGGGGAACATTTAACTGTTCATGAGGTAGATTGCCTGGGGCAAGAAATTGTTCTTGTGCCTGACTGTCCTGGTATTTGCGGCTCTAAAGCGCCGGCTAGATGGCAAAAGTTCAAAGATGGGGCAACTTGGATGTGAGGCATCCAGAGTGATTTTCTGAGCCCTTTTCCTCACTCTGGAAGTATACAGTTCTTGAAGGGTGGGCAGGGGAGTACCAATAATCCTTTCAGCAGTCCAAACCGTTCTCCGTAGTCTTCTGATGTCTGTTATTGAAGTGCACAGGACAGACTCAATTATCGCTGAATAGAACTGTTTCAGCAGCTCCTGTGGCAGATTAGATTTCCTCAGCTGGCAAACGAAGTACTATCTTTGTTGGGCCAATGTGACTGTCCCATTTCAGGTCCTTAGATATGGTGGTTACCAGGCATCTGAATGACTACACTGCAGTCACAGTGCTGTTCATGATGGTGAGTTGGGGGAGTGCAAGGAGGTTTCTTCTGAAGTCCACAATCATCTCCCCTGTTTTGAGCAGCTCCAGGTATTTCATATTGCTTAGCGGGGAAGTAACCTGTCCTACTGAAAAGCATTAACAATAGCTAGATCTGATTACTTTTCGTCTCTTTTAGAAGAAAACAAACACAACCCCAAGTATTTATTCAATACAGTGGCTCAAATTAATGAAAAATAAAGCATCAGCAAGTGTTGACATTGTCCAACATCACAGCAGTAATGACTTTATGAACTACTTTACTTCTAAAATCTATACTATTAGAGATAAAATTGTAACCATTTAGCCGCCAACTACAGTATAGCATCAGACAGTGCACTATAGATCGCCTGAGGAACAGTTCCACTCATTCTCTACTATAGGAGAGGAAGAATTGTATAAATTTGTTAAATCATCTAAACCAACAACATGTGTGTTATACCCTATACCATCTAAGGTCCTAAAAGAGGTGCTTCCAGAAGTCAAAGATCCTCTTCTGACTATTATTAATTCCTCATTGTCATTAGGATATGTACCAAAAACCTTCAAACTGGCTATTATTAAGCCTCTCATCAAAAAATCACTACTTGACCCCAAAGAACTGGTTAATTATCTCGAATCTACCTTTTATAATGACTGGCGCCGATACAGGATGGCTGCCTCCGTGATGAGCTCTGCATATGTTTTTGTGTTTTTGTTAGTTTGTCCTGTCTTTAGTTATATTCCTGCCATCAGTTTCACCAGGGAAGAACTGCTGAACATTCGGCAGAACGCACCACAAGATGTTTTTCCGGATTTCAATTATTCAGATGTTTTAGTGAACGTTGTTATCGGAGGAGCGGCGGCGCTGATCAAACGCTTCAGGACGCGCAGACGGGGGAAGCGAGCGGGATCGCTTGTCAGACTCAGGAAGCGCGGATTTCGAACGCCGTTGCCTAGCATCCATCTGGCAAATCTCCGCTCTCTACCCAACAAAACGGACGAACTCCTTCTGCTTTCTCGGACAAATAAGGATTTCACACACTCTGCTGCTCTGTGTTTCACGGAAACCTGGCTGAATGACACCATACCGGACAGCGCGCTCCATCTGCCAGACTTTCAGCTGTTTAGAGCGGATTGCGAATCAGAATCAACTGGGAAATCGCGCGGCGGCGGGACATGCTTTTACATCAATGAACGGTGGTGTACAGATGTAACTGTGTTAAAGAAGACGTGCTGCTCAAATCTCGAAACACTCTTCATTAACTGCAAGCCGTTCTATTCGCCGCGGGAGTTTCACTCGTTCATTCTGGTCAGTGTTTACATCCCTCCGCAAGCGCATGTGAGCTCAGCTTTACAGAAACTCGCTGATCAGATTACAGAGACAGAACAACAACACCCGGACTCTGTTTTAATCATTCTTGGGGACTTTAATAAAGCCAATCTGTCCCGTGAACTGCCAAAATACAGACAGCATGTTACTTGTCCCACAAGAGACAGTAATATATTGGATACCTGTTACACCACAATAAAGGATGCATTTCACTCTGTTCCACGAGCAGCTTTGGGACGTTCTGATCACCTTCTGGTTCATCTTATACCGTCCTACAGGCAGAAACTAAAATCAGCTAAACCTGTATCAAGGACTGTAAAAAGATGGACTAATGAAGCAGAGCAGGATTTACAATCTTGTTTTGACCTCACTGATTGGAGTGTTTTTGAAGCTGCTACCACCGATCTGGATGAACTCACAGAGACCTCATATATCAGTTTCTGTGAGGATATGTGTATTCCTACAAAGACTCAACTAATTTACAATAATGACAAACCGTGGTTCACTGCAAAACTCAGACAGCTCCGTCAGGCCAAAGAAGATGCTTAAGTGAAGGGGGACAATGTCTTGTATAAACAGGCTAAATACACGTTGGAAAAGGAGATCAAAGTGGCAAAGAGGAATTATTCTGAAAAAATAAGGACTCAGTTCACTTCCAACGACTCCGCATCAGTGTGGAAAAGTCTAAAGAAGATCACCAATTACAAGACACCACCCCCCAGCACTGTAGAGAATCAACGACTGGCAGACGATCTGAACGAGTTTTACTGCAGGTTTGAAAGAACACCCATCACCTGCCCTGAACGCCTCCCCACACAACCATTCACACCCTTCACAACTCCTGCAACCAGCCCCAAATGCCTCTCCAAACAACCGTTCACACCATTAACAGCTCCTGCAACCCATCCTGAACACCTCTCCAATCAAGCACTCTCACCATTCACACCTCCTGCATCCCCCCTCTCAGGTGGGGCACCTGCAATTCAGATCAGCGAGGATGCGGTGCGCCAGGTCTTCCGGAAGCAGAAAAGGAAAAAAGCACCAGGCCCAGATTGTGTTACACCAGCCTGTCTAAAATCCTGTGCTGACCAGCTGGCCCCCATCTTCACACAGATCTTCAACAGATCGCTGGAGCTGTGCGAAGTCCCTTCATGCTTCAAACGTTCCACCATCATCCCCATCCCTAAGAAACCCAAAATTACAAGACTAAATGACTACAGGCCTGTGGCTCTAACGTCTGTAGTCATGAAGTCATTTGAGAAACTGGTGCTGGGCCACCTGAAGGACATCACTGGGCCCTTGCTGGATCCTCTTCAGTTTGCCTACAGAGCAAACAGGTCTGTGGACGATGCAGTAAACATTGGACTGCATTATGTTCTGCAACACCTAGACAGACCGGGGACTTATGTGAGGATCCTGTTTGTGGACTTCAGCTCGTCCTTCAACACGAACATCCCAAACCTCCTCCTGCCCAAACTAAATCAGCTCTCTGTACCCACCTCCATCTGTCAGTGGATCAACAGCTTCCTGACAAATAGGCAGCAGCTAGTGAGGCTGGGAAAATACACATCCAGCACCCGTACAATAAGCACCGGAGCTCCCCAGGGCTGCATTCTCTCCCCACTGCTCTTCTCCCTGTACACCAACGATTGAACATCTAAGGACCCCTCTGTCAAGCTCCTGAAGTTTGCAGACGACACCACACTCATCGGCCTCATTCAGGACGGTGACGAGTCTGCTTACAGACAGGAGGTAAAAGAGCTGGCTGTCTGGTGCACTCTCAACAACCTGGAGCTTAACACCCTCAAAACAGTGGAGATGATCGTGGACTTCAGGAGGAAACTCCCTGCACTCCCCCCCACTCACCATCATGAACAGCACTGTGACTGCAGTGGAGTCTTTCAGGTTCCTGGGAACCACCATCTCTCAGGACCTGAAGTGGGACATTCACATTGGCTCCATTGTGAAAAAGGCCCAGCAAAGGTTGTACTTCCTCTTCCGCCAGCTGAGGAAGTTTAACCTGCCACAGGAGCTGCTGAAACAGTTCTACTCCACCATCATTGAATCCATCCTCTGCACTTCAGTAACTGTCTGGTTCAGCTCAGCTTCTAAATCTGACCTCAGAAGACTACAGAGGGTAGTCCGGACTGCTGAGCGAATCATCGGTACAACCCTCCCTTCTATTCAAGAACTGTACTTATCCAGAGTGAGAAAAAGGGCTGTCAAAATCACTTTGGACCCCTCACATCCAGCACACTCCCTCTTTGAACTGTTGCCATCTGGTCGACGCTACAGAGCACTGAGCACTAGAACAACCAGACACAGGACCAGTTTCTTCCCTCAGGCAATCCATCTTATGAACAGCTGATAATAACGGCGAACACACTACACTTTATATTTATATACACATACACTTTATTTATCTAACACACATACTTAGTATACACTTAAATTTTGCACATAATATATATGTACATACATAACTGCATTTTGTAATATACCTGCCTACAATTGTCATTTGTATATTGTCATTCACTATCTACTTATTTGTATTTTTTATTCTTTTATTATGTGTTTTATGTTCTGTCGCTGTCATTCTGTTGTACTGTGGAGCTTCTGTCACGAAAACAAATTCCTCGTATGTGTAAACATACCTGGCAATAAAGCTCATTCTGATTCTGATTCTGATTCTGATTCTTTTCTGCCCAAGATACTAGAAATGTAAGTATCCTCACAATTATATTCCTTCTTAGAGAAAAATGACAGAAGAGGTATGTATCACGGTTCATTCATTCACTGCCTCACCTTCTCTGTTTGTGCGGTTGTGTTGGAGGTGGGGTTATTGATTACCGATCACTCTAATCACTGCCACCTGGAGCCCATGCAGGTGGGTAGAGCTCGGCCTTCCTAGGAGGAGAGAGAGAGTCGACGAACTGAGGGACTGTGTCTTTACTGCGGCACGGTGGGACATTTCCTCAATCACTGTCCACTAAAAGATCGAGTCCAGCAGTAGGGATGAGGCTACTTTCGGGTGGAGCAGCATTGGGGAAATCCTTGTCCGCGACTCTCATTCTGGGAAGATTGGAATGGGCAACCGGCTCTTACGATTGCCAGGCCCTGGTGGATTCCGGAGCGGAGGGTAATTTCATGGATTTTTCTTTGGCCAGTCACTTCCGCATCCCCATCACTTCACTTCACAAACCCATTGCAGTTCACGCTCGCAATGGTCAGACATTATCCATTATCACGCACACCACGGATCCCATCACGTTGACGGTAGCGGGTAACCACACTGAGACACTGGAATTCTTAATCACTGACACTCCCCTCAGCCCCATCATTCTTGGGCACCCTTGGTTGATCAAACACAACCCCAGGGTTGCCTGGGGTCAAGGCTCTGTTTCCACCCAGAGTAATCAGTACCATGCCTCTTGTCTTGTGTCTGCTCATTCGTCTGTGTCTAGTTCTGTGTTTCAGGAGGAGACTTTTCCAATATGCCCAAGGAATACCTCAACCTAAAGGAAGTGTTCAGTAAGTCCCGGGCTTCTTCTCTTCCTCCCCATCGTCCCTATGAGTGTGCTATAGACCTAATGCCAGGTACGTCTCCGCCTGAGGGCAAGTTATAGTCACTTTCTACTTCTAAAATGGAGGCCATGGGGAAATATATGTCTGATTCACTGGCTTCCGAGTTCATCCACCCTTCCTCTTATCCAGCGGGGGCGGGGTTCTTTTTTGTGGGTAAGAAGGATGGATCTCTGCGACCTTGCATTGATTACCTAGGGCTGAACATCATCACGGTGAAGAATAACTATCCTTTTCCATTGATGTCTTCAGCTTTCGAGAGGCTGCAGGGAGCATCAATATTTACAAAACTGGACTTACGTAATGCTTATCATTTGGTCCGCATAAGGAAGGGGGATGAAGGACAGCATTTAATACCCCAAGGGGCCATTTTGTGGGACATGCCTTCCGGGCTGTCCAACTCCCCTGCTGTCTTCCAAGCACTAGTCAATGACGTGGTAGATCATTTCATTTATGTCTACCTGGGTGACATACTGATATTTTCTTCTTCTCTCCAGGAACATGTTCAGCACGTCAGACTAGTGCTCCAGAGTTTGTGAGCGAATGGGCTTTTTGTCAAGGCAGAGAAATGCACTTTTCACGCACAGTCAGTTCCATTTTTGGGGTACATTTTGTAATCCGAGGGAGTGCGCATGGACCCCGACAAGGTTAAGGCTGTGGTGTATTGGCCAAGTCCAGATTCTTGCAAGGCCCTGCAGAGGTTTCCGGGGTTCGCCGACTTTTAACAGACGTTTCCTCGTGATTTCAGCCAACTAACCATGCCTCTGACAGCGTTGAACTTGCCCAGAATGATGTTCAGGTGGTCTGGTGTAGCCGAAGCTACATTTTCCAAACTAAAGAGCCGCTTTGTTTCGGCTCCCATTCTTGTTGAAACTGGTCCATCACGTCAGTTTGTGGTGGAGGTGGACGCATCAGATGTGTGGGTAGGTGTGGTTCTCTCTTTGGCTCTTCCTCAGATGTCAAGATGCATCCATGTGCGTTTTATTCCCATCGCTTATCGCCAGCCAAACGCAATAACGACATTGGCAACAAGGAACTGTTGGAAGTCAAGCTTGCATTGGAGAGATGGCGCCACTGGTTATAAGGGTCGGGGGTTCCTTTTATGGTATGGACTGATCATAAGAATCTGCAATACATTAGATCTAGTAAAAGACTCAACTCTAGGCAGGCTCGGTGGGCTTTTTTTTTTTTTTTTTTGGGACGTTATGATTTTTCTCTTTCGTACCGTCCGGGTTCTAAAAGCATAAAACCCGATTGCTTTGTCTTGCATTGTAGACTGTTCCAAATGTCTGTCTACTCCCGAGTGTATTTGTCATGAAATGCACACACACAGAGCAGTGAACACACACACACTGTGAGCACACACCCGGAGCAGTGGGCAGCCATTTATGCTGCGGCGCCCGGGGAGCAGTTGGGGGTTCGATGCCTTGCTCAAGGGCACCTAAGTCATGGTATTGAAGGTGGAGAGAGAGCTGTTCATACACTACCCCCACTACCCCCTTCTGTTCATACACTACCCCCACCCACAATTCCGTCCGGCCCGAGACTAGAACTCACAACCCTTCGATTGGGAGTCCAACCCTCTAACCATTAGGCCACTACTTCCCCTCGGTCGTTTTGACCGTGGTGGACAGGTTGTCGAAAATGGTTCATTTTATTCCCTTGCCCAAATTACCTTCTGCCAACGAGACAGCCGTGGCTGTCATAGATTACATCTTTCGTTTACATGGCCTTCCAATGATCGTGGTCTCCGACAGGGGGCCCCAATTTGTATCCAAATTTTGGTGGGAATTTTGTAAATTACTGGGGGCTACAGTTAGTCTGTCCTCGGGATCCTTCTGTCCTTCCATCCCCAGAGCAATGGCCAAACCGAGCGGACCAATCAGGATCTTGAGACAGTTTTGCGATGTTTGGTCTTTAAGAAACCTCCCTCCTGGAGTCAGCAAATTTCTTGGGTTGAGTATGCACATAACTCGTTGCCAGTGTCGGCTACGGGCTTATCTACGTTTAAGTGTAGTCTTAGTTACCAGCAACCAATTATTCCCAGCCTGGAATCCGAGGTTGTCACTGTCATGATGGGTGGACTCTTCATCCTGCCTGCCTGCTTCAAAGCCCTGCTTCACTCGTCTGTGCTTTTTCCAGCGAAACTCTTTTACCATTGTCGAGTACTTGAGTATAATAAACCTCTGTTATTCACTCGCTATTGGATTCTCTGCCTTTTTTCCCGTCACTAGACATAACATTATCATATTGTTCACAAGTCAATCAATCAATCAATCAATCACCTTTATTTATATAGTGCTTTAAACAAAATACATTGCGTCAAAGCACTGAACAACATTCATTGGAAAACAGTGTCTCAATAATGCAAAATGATAGTTAAGGCAGTTCATCATTGAATTCAGTGATGTCATCTCTGTTCAGTTAAATAGTGTCTGTGCATTTATTTGCAATCAAGTCAATGATATCGCTGTAGATGAAGTGACCCCAACTAAGCAAGCCAGAGGCGACAGCGGCAAGGAACCGAAACTCCATCGGTGACAGAATGGAGAAAAAAACCTTTGGAGAAACCAGGCTCAGTTGGTGGGGTCAGTTCTCCTCTGACCAGACGAAACCAGTAGTTCAATTCCAGACTGCAGCAAAGTCAGATTGTGCAGAAGAATGATTTGTTTCCTGTGGTCTTGTCCTGGTGGTCCTCTGAGACAAGGTCTTTACAGGGGATCTGTATCTGGGGCTCTAGTTGTCCTGGTCTCCACTTTCTTTCTGGGCAGTAGAGGTCCTTTCTAGGTGCTGATCCACCATCTGGTCTGGATACGTACTGGATCCGGGCGACTGCAGTGACCCTCTGATCTGGATACAGACTGTATCTGGTGGCCACGGTGACCTCGGAACAAGAGAGAAACAGACAAATATTAGCGTAGATGCCATTCTTCTAATGATGTAGAAGTTACATGTTATGTGAAGTGTTTCCAGTTCCGGCTTACCTAATTAATGCAGCCTAAAAATCCTTTAACGGATTTGGATATTAAAAAGCATATTAGTATGTTATGTGTATGCCAGGTTAAAGAGATGGGTCTTTAATCTATATTTTAAACTGCAAGAGTGTGTCTGCCTCCCGAACAATGTTAGCTAGGTTATTCCAGAGTTTAGGCGCCAAATAGGAAAAGGATCTGCCGCCCGCAGTTGATTTTGATTTTCTAGGAATTTTCAAATTGCCTGAGTTTTGAGAACGTAGCGGACGTAGAGGAGTATAATGTAAAAGGAGCTCATTCAAATACTGTGGAGCTAAACTATTCAGGGCTTTATAAGTAATAAGCAATATTTTAAAATCTATACGATGTTTGATAGGGAGCCAGTGCAGTGTGGACAGGACCGGGCTAATATGGTCATGCTTCCTGGTTCTAGTAAGAACTCTTGCTGCTGCATTTTGGACTAGCTGTAGTTTGTTTACTAAGCGTGCTGAACAACCATCCAATAAAGCATTACAATAATCTAACCTTGAAGTCATAAATGCATGGATTAACATTTCTGCATTTGACATTGAGAGCATAGGCCGTAATTTAGATATATTTTTGAGATGGAAAAATGCAGTTTTACAAATGCTAGAAACGTGGCTTTCTAAGGAAAGATTGCGATCAAGTAGCACACCTAGGTTCCTAACTGATGACGAAGAATTGACAGAGCAACCATCAAGTCTTAGACAGTGTTCTAGGTTTTTACAAGCAGAGTTTTTAGGCCCTATAATTAACACCTCTGTTTTTTTCTGAATTTAGCAGTAAGAAATTACTCGTCATCCAATTATTTATATCGACTATGCATTCCATTAGTTTTTCAAATTGGTGTGTTTCACCGGGCTGCGAGGAAATATAGAGCTGAATATCATCAACACAACAGTGAAAGCTAACACCATGTTTCCTGATGATATCTCCCAAGGGTAACATATAAAGCGTGAAGAGTAGCGGCCCTAGTACTGAGCCTTGAGGTACTCCATACTGCACTTGTGATCGATATGATACATCTTCATTCACTGCTACGAACTGATGGCGGCCATATAAGTACGATTTAAACCATGCTAATGCACTTCCACTGATGCCAACAAAGTGTTCAAGTCTATGCAAAAGAATGCTGTGGTCAATTGTGTCAAACGCAGCACTAAGATCCAATAAAACTAATAGAGAGATACAGCCACGATCAGATGATAAGAGCAGATCATTTGTAACTCTAAGGAGAGCACTCTCAGTACTATGATACGGTCTAAATCCTGACTGGAAATCCTCACATATACCATTTTTCTCTAAAAAGGAATATAATTGTGAGGATACCACCTTTTCTAGTATCTTGGACAGAAAAGGGAGATTCGAGATTGGTCTATAATTAACACGTTCTTTGGGGTCAAGTTGTGTTTTTTTATGAGAGGCTTAATAACAGCCAGTTTGAAGGTTTTGGGGACATATCCTAATGACAATGAGGAATTAATAATAGTCAGAAGAGGACCTATGACTTCTGGAAGCACCTCTTTTAGGAGCTTAGATGGTATAGGGTCTAACATACATGTTGTTGGTTTAGATGATTTAACAAGTTTATACAATTCTTCCTCTCCTATAGTAGAGAATGAGTCTATAGTGCACTGTCTGATGTGATACTGTAGCTGACGGCTGAATGGTTGCAATTTTATCTCTAATAGTATTGATTTTAGAAGTAAAGTAGTTCATAAAATCATTACTGTTGTGATGTTGGGAAATGTCAACACTTGTTGAGGCTTTATTTTTCGTTAATTTAGCCACTATATTGAATAAATACCTGGGGTTATGTTTGTTTTCTTCTAAAAGAGAAGAAAAGTAATCAGATCTAGCAGTTTTTAATGCTTTTCTGTAGGATATGCTACTTTCCCGCCAAGCAATACGAAATACCTCTAGTTTTGTTTTCCTCCAGCTGCGCTCGATTTTTCGGGATGCTCTCTTTAGGGTGCGAGTATGCTCATTATACCATGGTGTCAAACTGTTTTCCTTAACCTTCCTTGAGCGTAAAGGAGCAACTGTATTTAAAGTGCTAGGAAAGTGAGAGTCCATAGTTTCTGTTACATCATCAGGTTTTTGGATATGCTAAGGAATTTGGATACATCAGGAAGATAACTTAAAAAGCAGTCTTTTGTGGTAGAAGTGATGGTTCTTCGATACTTGTAACAAGAAGTAGAATTTACAATTTTGGCTATATGAAGTTTGCACAGAACTAAATAATGATCTGAGATATCATCACTTGGCTGAATAATTTCAACACTATCAACATCAATTCCATGTGACAGTATTAAATCTAGAGTATGATTTCGACAATGAGTAGGTCCTGAAACATGTTGTCTAACAGCAATGGAGTTCAGAATGTCTATAAATGCTGATCCCAATGCATCTTTTTCATTATCGACATGGGTATTAAAATCACCAACTATTAAAACTTTATCTGCAGCCAGAACTAACTCGGATGTAAAATCACCAAACTCTTTATGGTGCGCTGGTGGCCTGTATACAGTAGCCAGTACAAACATAACAGGGGATTTATCATTAACATTGGTTTCTCTGGATAATGTTATATGAAGCACCATTACTTCAAACGAGTTATACTTGAAGCCTGCCCTCTGAGAAATCCTGAAAACGTTGTTATAAATTGAAGCAACTCCTCCCCCTTTGCCTTTTAGATGCGGCTCATGTTTATAAAAGTAATCTTGGGGGGTGGACTCATTTAAAATAATGTAATCATCAGGTTTTAGCCAAGTTTCTGTCCAACAGAGCACATCTATATTATGATCAGTTATCATATTATTTACAAAAAGTGTTTTTTCGTAGAAATGGATCTGATATTCAATAAGCCAAGCTTTATCATTTGTTTATCCATATTGCATTTGTTTTTTTACTTGTTGAACCTCAATTAAATTGTTAGCCTTAACTTGGTTTGGACGTTTTTTGTATTTTCTAGTTCGGGGAACAGACACAGTCTCTACAATGTGATATCTAGGTGAAAGAGTCTCTATGTGCTGAGAATTAGCTGACCTCTGTGACGGGAGGCAGCTAGCAGACGGTCGGTTTAGCCAGTCTGTCTGCTTCCTGACCTGGGCCCCAGTTAGTCAGGTATAAACACTAAGACTATTTGCCCTATTTCTAGAGAGAACAGTGGCGCCACCCCAGGAGGGATGAAGACCATCTCTTTTAAACAGGTCAGGTCTGCCCCAAAAGCCCGTCCAATTGTCTGTGGGCACCACTTAGATATCCAGCCATTGAGTGATGACAATCTACTATGCATCTCATCACCACGGTAAGCAGGAAGGGGACCAGAGCATATTACAGTGTCTGACATCGTGCTTGCAAGTTCACACACCTCTTTAAAGTTATTTTTAGTGATCTCCGACTGGCGAAGTCGAACATCATTAGCGCCGGCATGAATAACAATCTTACTGTATTTACGTTTAGCAGGCGCTCTGGCTCCCGGTAAACATTTGACTATGGTGGCTGGTGTCTCTATATTCACGTTCCGTACAATAGAATCACCAATAACTAGAGCACTTTCAACAGGTTTCTCAGTGGGTGCATCACTGTGTGGGGAGAACCTGTTTAATGTTTTGATCAGAACAGAAGAGTGTTGTTTTGACCCACGACTACGCTGCCTCACCGTCACCCAGTTGCCCTGCTGCAGGGGCTCTGTTGCCGGAACCGGACAATGTACAGGAATCCCTGAGCTAGACGCATCCAAAGCCGTATCTAGAGCCCTAACATTCTTACTGTCCTCAATTAAAGTTTGGATGCGTGTCTCTAATTCTGAAATCTTCTCTGTCAGCCTAACTATTTCCCTGCATTTATCACATGTGAATCCCTCATCAGCGACAGAGATAGATAAACTGTACATGTGGCAAGAGGTGCAAATAACGATAGCAGGCAAAGCCATTACTCACAGTGCTTGATTAAATATTCTTACTGCGGTTGTTTGATGAACTTGTCCAAAAAAAATGCAGCGTGAGAGAGGAGAGGAGAGGAGAAAAGAAAACGCTAATGACAAGTGCAGTGTGGAGAACCTCAAGGCTCAGTACTAGGGCCGTTACTCTTCATGCTTTACATGTTAACATTGGGAGATATCATCAGGAAACATGGTATTAGCTTTCACTGTTATTCTGATGATACTCAACTCTATATTTCATCGCGGCAACAAAATGCATAGACGATATAAAAACTGGATGACAAGTAATTTCTTACTGATAAATTCTGAAAAAATAGAGGTGTTAATTATAGGACTTAAAAACTCTGCATGTAATAACCTAGAACGCTGTCTAAGACTTGATGGCTGCTCAGTCAATTCTTCGTCATCAGTTAGGAATCTAGGTGTGCTATTTAATAGTAATCTTTCCTTAGAAAACCACATTTCTAGCATTTGTAAAACTGCATTTTTCCATCTCAAAAATATATCTAAATTACGGCCTATTCAACGTAATGGTTTATTGGGTGGTTGTTCAGCACGGTTGGTAAACAAACTCCAGGTAGTCCAAAATGCAGCAGCTAGAGTTCTTTCTAGAACCAGGAAGTATGACCATATTAGCCTCCCTCTGTCCACACTGCACTGGCTCCCTATAAAACATTGTATAGATTTTAAAATCTTGCTTATTACTTATAAAGCCCTGAACAGTGTAGGACCTCAGTTCTTGAATGAGCTCTTGTTACATTATAATCCCTCATGTCCACTGCGTTCTCAAAACACATCTTTTGTATAATACCCAGAATATCAAAATCATCGAGGGGCGGCAGATCCTTTTCTTATTTGGCACCTAAACTCTGGAATAACCTATCTAACATTGTTCAAGAGGCAGACACACTATTGCAGTTTAAATCTAGATTAAAGACCCATCTATTTAACCTGGCTTACACATGGCACACTAATATGCTTCTAATATTCAAATCCATTAAAGGATTTTTAGGCTGCATCAATTAGGTAATCTGGAACCAGGAACACTTCCCATAACACCCATTGTATTTGCTACATCATTAGAAGAATGGCATTTACGCTAATATTAGTCTGTTTCTCTCTTACTCAGAGGTCACCATAGCCTTCTGATCCAGTCTGTATCCAAGTCAGAGAGTTACTGCAGCCACCTGGATCCAGTACGTTTCCAAACCAGATGGTGGATCAGCACCTAGAAAGGACCTCTGCAGCCCTGAAAGATAGTGGAGACCAGGACAACTAGAGCCCCAGATACAGATCCCCTGTAAAGACCTTGTCTCAGACGACGACCGGGACAAGACCATAGGAAACAGATGATTCTTCTGCCAATCTGACTTTTGCTGCAACCTGGAATTGAACTGCTGGTTTAGTCTGGTCAGAGGAAAGCTGGCCCCCCAACCAATGGAGTTTTGGTTCCTTGCCGCTGTCGCCTCTGGCTTGCTTAGTTGGGGTCCCTTATTTTACAGCGATATCATTGACTTGATTGCAAATGATTGCACAGGTAGTATTTAAACTGGATTCACCACTGATTGCACAGATAGTATTTAAACATGACATCACTGAATTTAATGATGAACTGCCTTTAACTGTCATTTTGCATTATTGATAAACTGTTTGCCTAATTAATGTTGTTCAGTTGCTTTGACGCAATCCTTTTTGTTTAAAGGACTATATAAATAAAGGTGACTTGACTTGACGTTTCTTTTTATTATTATTTTTTGCCACTCTGTCACACAAACAACATCAATCTCCTCAGAGAAAAATCAATGCTGCAGCATGCCCGGCAAGAGCGCCCTCTCACCAGGAGCGGGTGCCGGATCTGGTGGTTAAGGAAGAAGATAGGTATTTGCCTATCTACAATCCTTCCAGTGGATCTAAAAACAAAACCAGTGAGCACAACCACCGCTCTGCCTCGGCGAAAGTGGGCCACAAGAAATGCCAGTGAAAGCTCCCTCCTCAAAGAGAGCCTTCTGAGAGTAAAGCAAAACACTTGCGTCGCAACCGTCAACTCCCTCGAGAGCTGATCCTGCGCACTTCACTCTCAGGCAGACAACACACAAACTGCGTATGTCCCTACTCCCCTTTTTTTTGCTGGCAGGGAAAACACAGCCTGAACGCTGCCTGCTCTCACCCAAAACTTCTCTTGATTGAAGCTTTGACAACTGGAGTTTATCAGTGGACAAACAATACTAAATAAGACTAGAAAACAGATAGAAAACAGCCCTTGCTGAAGACAGAAAGCTTAATCCCGACTTCGCCGCTTGTGCTTTTAAGCTTTCTGGTCTCTGACATCACCTGCCCATGATGTCTCTCCAATCCATTAGACTGATTACACACGTGATTCAGAGCCATCACGCTGGAGGCGTTCCCCAAAGCATTCTCAGACGCAGCTCGAGTTCCTAAAGAGGAACTATAATGCATGCAAGAGTTTTTTCCACATCTTTTTGTCATTAGAGGCTGAACTTAAATTCTATTATTATTAAAATATTGCCATACTGCTTCTGAATGATAAGTATGATCTATTTCATAAATATTGTAATAAAAAAAAATAAAAAAAATAAAAGTATTGAATATAAAACCATATATAGAAATGGGTGCACACTTATAGTCAACAATGGAGCCTGAATGTCATGAATCCTGCCCGTGGTATGCTTGCCACCAGAGGTCACCTTTGCATTATATTGAAAAAAAATTCTGAAAAATCCTGTCATAAGTGCACAAACTGATCGTCACCACTTATAAGCTATTACTAAATATTGTAAAAATGTAATTTTCTGTAAAGTTGCTTTGTAACGATTTACAAAGGAGTAGCATGAGCTTTTTTGGCTCATTGAAGACAACCCTCGCTGCTGCATTCTGGATCAATAGGTTGGTTTCACGTGATGTCACATTGCTGCTTCGGGAACACACGAAATTCAAATGGAGGGCAGGAAGTGAATTAGCGAGGATCCGCAGTCTTCAAAAATGCCCATGTTTTGTGCAGTTTACGGCTGGTCCAATCGTTTTAACCATGAAAAAGGAAAGGGTTTTTTAAGAGTTCCAAAGATTGTCGTTCATAAAGGTGAGAAATGTTAAAAGCTCACAGAACAACGACGTAAAAAGTGGATTTTAAACATATGTCTGCGGTCGGGAGGAGCGGAGTCAAGTTAAACCTGATACACATGAAATGTGGTTGATCTTTACTCTCCTTTGCCTTACAGCTCTACGGCTAAGAAGTCACAACATGAAGAGTGAAGAGTGTCCCAAACAGAACCCTGACGTCATCCTCTGAATAGTGAGCTGTAACAGAAATGAGTCGAACCAGACAAATTAAAGAGTCTATCAAAGCAGGGCCGGCCCGCAGCATAGGCGGTATAGGCAAATGCTTAGGGCGCCACTCATCCATAGGGGCGCCAGAATGGGTGAACGAGTGAATTTTTTTTTACATATTTTTTTTATAATAGGCTACTATTTAAAAACCATTAATTCGAAATACTACCAAATAAAAAAAAACATTAATTCGAAATACTACCAAATAAAGCAAAAAAAAAAAAAAAAAAAGTCCGGCTCTTCAATCTTCCCCCGCCCATCGACTGCTTGAAGTGCGTCAGAAACAGTTGTTGGTAATTTGTTGTGTAGAGTGCCCGACGCCGCATCCAATGTAGATGTTGCACTCCTGGACAGACAAAACTTTGTCTTCTTTTTTTTCTTTTTGACAACTTTATTCTTCCTGGTTCAAAGTTGGAGTTAGTATTTACACGCGAGAACTTCTCTGTATACACACAATCAACAGTTCACGTTCGCTCTTCTCCTCCGTAAGCTGATGACATCACTCTCCTTTTTTTCCTCTGACCTCTCGGCATCAAAAGTCATTCAACATAATATAACAAAATAAAACTCAGATGTAATTTCGATATATTCCTCTTATAACACTAAAATTCACATCTGGTTCAAAAAAAGTAAATTACAACATTCTTCTAGCATGCAACACCCTCCCCCACTAAAATAAAAAATGTTGTCAAACATTTCCTCCTTAATCATATTTAACAATGGCAACAATCTAACTCCAGACGAAAAGTGAATCCACAAATACGTTTTTTTTTTTCTTATACATTATATAATAATTGGGTTTTACTATCTCTCCATACTTTTTTTTTCCTTAGCATCAGTATCTCATAGCATCAACACAAGACTAAGAGTCCATAGTCCATTAGTGTTAAAGGGTGCATAATCCATAGAAGTATTGGTGGGCCCCCCCAAATCTTCACATAGGGACAAGGAAAATACCATTTACACCCATTCTTGTATACCTACACATTTTTCAACTATGAATTTAATCATTCTATATGGTAAGTGTATATATAACCATTACTAAACTACTTTCCCGTTCCAATATACTCCAATAGTAGTCCCTTTCTGTAACTATTACTTATAATAGTTGTACAGATAACTTATTTTGTAAACTCTGTCATGAAATATAACTTATTAAATGTTGAACCAAATTAGCTATGAATTATAAACTACAACTTATGAACTATATTACGTATGAATTTGTTTCTCTGAGGGAATATTATTTATTTATTTTTCTTTCTTTCTTTTTAACCACTAGCAATGATAGAAAGGATACATGAACGATGAACCTGTAGAGAGGTCATAGCTGTTTCCTGGAGACCACTTCACTCCAACAGGGCAGATCTTCAGCTGCTGAAATGTTGGCTTGCCTAACTGATCATAAGTGTAGACACGTCGGGGCTTTCTAAATCTCTTGGGCCTGTCCTTCCATGTCTCAGCCTCACTCTGCCCATCCTCAGATTCAGTGGCTGGGGCTTCCATCTCTCTTTCTGCGTTCCGTACCTCCTGAATGTTCTGTTCTCCAAGGGGTTCCTCTGGTAACATCGTCCCCTCAGTCACATGTTTAGATATTTCCATTCTTGGGCGGAACTCCTCTGCTTCAACATTGAGAGGCTGATTGACACGTTTATTTGTTGTCCACAAATGATATTCTTCTTCACTGGAACTATCTGGATCTGTCAAGTCAGGACCACAGCTGCGTTTATAATTCCTCCTTACTGTCTGTTCTACTTGACTTCTCTTGCTTTTCTTCTCCAGGTTGGGTTCATGAATGTCTGGCTCTTCGACCAGGTAAGGACATGGCAGAAGTAAGTTAGGATGCAACACACGTCTTCTCCCTGTTCCTTGCAATGGTTCTACCACATACACAGGACTCTCAGCCCCTTTTCGTTCTTTGACCACATGAATTGTGTCCTCCCAGTAACTACGCAGTATACCCGGACCACCTCTGGGGGTGAGGTTCCTCACCAAAACATGGTCACCTGGCTCAAGAGCAGAACTCCATACCCGTCGATTGTAATTTTTCTGTCCTCTCCTCGCACTTTTCTTTAGATTTTGCATTGCGATAGCATAAGCTTCTTGCATGACATCCCTCCACTTTTCTGCATAGCCAGTGGGTGACTGGTTCCGTGTAGTGCCTTGCTTCGGAAACATCAAATCCACAGGTAATGTTGGCTCACGACCAAAGAGAAGGAAAAATGGAGAAAATCCTGTGGCTTCGTGCACAGTGGAGTTATATGCATGTACCACCTTATTCAAGTTTTCCTTCCATCTTGACTTCTGAGACTCCCCCAGAGTGCGCAACATACCCAGCAGCGTTCTGTTGAAGCGCTCTGCAGGATTAGCCTGTGGGTGATATGGGGAGGTGCGTGAATGATGGATACCACAGTAGCCTTGGAGCTTGCGAAACAGGATATTTTCAAACTCCTTCCCCTGGTCGTGGTGGATCTTGGATGGGAAACCAAAGCGCATAATAAAATCATCAAAGAGCTTTCTGGCCGCAGTTTTCCCAGATTTATTTTTTGTAGCATACGCCTGTGCATATTTTGTGAAATGATCCACGACTACCAATATGTACTCCTCTCCTCCCTTACACTTGTCCAAGTGTAAGTAATCAATAGAGACCATTTCAAAGGGTGCCGAGGTCTCAATACTTTGGATAGGAGTCTGAGTTATCCT
Organism: Carassius auratus; assembly: GCF_003368295.1. Classification (NCBI taxonomy): domain Eukaryota; kingdom Metazoa; phylum Chordata; class Actinopteri; order Cypriniformes; family Cyprinidae; genus Carassius; species Carassius auratus. The sequence continues at coordinate 19,776,822 of NC_039287.1, read as the reverse complement.
GTTAGGTTTTTTTCTCTTCATACAGTGGCAGATCTGAGTAACATGGTGTTCCATTTCTTGCCTCATCTTAGGCCAGAAGAAGCGTTCCCTAGCAAGGGCCACCATTCTTTCTGCACCTAAGTGTCCCATTTCCTCATGTAAGTGCCTGTAAACAATAGGCTTTAAGGATTCAGGAATGACCAACTGGTTCCTTGTCACTGTCTCCCTTCTGAGAATGCCATCTCCATCGATCTGTAGACGGGGCCACTCCCTGGGAAGCTGTCTAACGGCTCCATCTTCTGCTACTCTGTCTTTATGTTTTAAGTATACATGTGTTCTTTTCAGAGCCAGGACTCTACTAATGGCTGGGTCTGCATTTTGAGCGAGTCTGATGTCTTCTGCTACAAGAGGCTGAATTGATTCTGAGATGCTATACTCCCCTGGCAATGCATCCGCATTACAGGTGATGGCAGAAATCCAATTAACTTCTCCTGTTTGATTTCCCTCCAGAGCTTTTCCAATACACTCAATAGCCTCCTGTTGGCATTCCTCTGTGCATTCTCGCATGATTTCGTCAATGGGTTTCGACCTTCGTGACAAGAAATCCACATCCCGGTTTGCTGTTCCCGGTCTGTATTTTAGTGTGAATCTATAATCCGCCAACTCTTACACCCAGCGGTGTCCGGTTGCGTTAAGCTTCGCCGACCTGTTGACATATGTCAGAGGATTGTTATCACTATATACCGTGAAGTGAGGTGCATGGAACAGATAATCATGAAAGCGTTCCGTTACGGCCCATTTTAGCGCCAGAAATTCTAATTTTCCTGAGTGTAGCTTATAGTTGCGGTCTGCTGCTGTCAATGTCCGCGACCCATAAGCTATCACTCTAGGACACCTTTCTGACGCCTTTCTGGTACAGAACTGCACCAATGCCCTCTTCCGATGCATCTACATGAAGGATGAACGGTTCCTCCAGGTCTGGGTATGCCATCACCGGTGGGTTTGTCAGCTGATCCACAATTTTGTTCACTATCTCCTGATGGATCACTGTCCACTGAATTTGGTGGGAAGGTGGCAGCTGAACAGACTTTTGGCCAGTCCCCTTTTTCTTTTGGCTTTTCTTCAGTTCACACTTGGGTTTGGCTAAGAGTTCATAAAGGGGTCTAGCCAACCTAGAGAAGTCTGGTATATAAGCTCTGTAATAACTGAGGAAACCCATCAGCTTTCTCACTCCTTGTACAGTGGTTGGAGACTCTTGCTTCAGTTCTTGAACTGCTTCCACCTCTTTGAGATTCATTTTATATCCCTCAGCAGAGACTATCCGTCCGACATAACAGACTTCCCCTTTAAAGAAATCGCATTTCTTTGGCCTTAGTATTATTCCGCACTCTCTTTGCCGCTGCAGAACTTGCCACACATTCTGGACATGCTGATCAAAGCTGGGGCTAAACACCAGGACATCATCCAAATACGGGACACAGATTTCATCTCGGAGGTCTCCCAGGCATCCCTCCATGTAGTGTTGAAAAGAGGCTGGGGCGTTAGTCAGCCCAAACGGGATCCTCACCCATTCGTACAATCCCCAGGGTGTGATAAATGCGGTGCAGGGTCTGCTTTTCTCGCTCATGAAGCCCTGGTGGTAAGCCTTCCCCTGATCCAACACCGTGAACCAGGAGTTACCTCCCAAGTTTTCCAGGATCTCCTGTATTCTCGGAATTGGATGACGGTCTGGCAGCGTCTTCTCGTTCAATAGCCTGTAGTCTATACATAGACGAAGACCCCCATCTTTCTTCCTGACACATACGACAGGTGAGGAATATGAAGAACAGGATTTCTGAATCCAACCACGGTTAAGTAGATCCTGAATGTGTGTTTTCACTTCTTGGTAGAGATGCTTAGGAATTGCGTTGTATGTTTTCTGTACAGATACATTGTCTTTTAACTGTCTTGGTAGAGATGCTTAGGAATTGCGTTATATGTTTTCTGTACAGGTACATTGTCTTTTAACTGTATGTTCATCTCCAAATCTCTAATAAATCCTGCATCCCAATCATCCTTTGCAAAGACATCACATTCTTCTCTGAGCATTTGCCATACCTTTTCTCGCTGGTCATCTGGCAAATGGTTCAGATCCACGGGTGGATCCCAGGGCTCAGCTTGTGGCCCAAGACCGGGTTGCTGCACAGGTGAGTTGACACTGCTGTCTGACATCCTGGAACTCTGATCCTCAGTAGGCTTTGTCTGCAGTGGGTAGACAGCATCCACATTGTGTAGCCAGCCAAGTGTAGTGCGACTGCCCAGTGTGATATCATTATCTGTCACATTTTCCACAGAGACCTCAATTTTACCCCCATCATCTGCAGATAGATAGATTAACTGTTCTCTGACCACTAGGCCTGTTGGCCAGGGTGCTTCATAGTTCGGTTCCAACACTACAGGTGACGCACTTAGCACCCTCTTATTCACCCAACTGCAATGCACTGCCATCACTATGTTCTTGGGTATGGTCACTGGCTGCCTGCCTACCCTGACTGTATGGGGTTGAGCTTCAGGCTTCTGTTTCTTTAAAACAGATAGAACAGCCCTTGCAGTTTTGCGTCCTACCTCCATTGCTGAGCACAGCCTCTTTACCATGTAACCCGAGCGTGTGCAGTCTCCAGAAAAATCATTCGCCAGCGCTAATTCTTCAACCACATTGAACCCAATTATAGGCCGATCAATGTCACTGCTGGCAAACAGGATCGGAACCAGCACAGGTTTGTCACTCATCCCAGCTACCGCATCCTTGCACAAAGTGAATTCAATTGCCATCCACCATTCATACGGAATATCTGTTCCATTTGCAGCTGAGAGTTCCAATGCTCCTTCTTCAAGCAACTCCTTCACAGGTCGCACCTCAATGTCTGGCAGGTACTTTTTTTTCCAGTTCGTTCCCACTATTGATACCTGCGAACCCGTGTCCCACAGTATTGTGGTGTCAACTCCTCCCAAAGAAGCTCTTACTAGACACCTTTTCCCTACCAGCTTGGCTGTCTGTCGCTGCTTGCCAGTGAGTGGAGTATTTACACTAAACAGATCCGTTTTTTCCATGTCTTCTCCATGATGGAGTCGGATATCAATTTTGTTTGTGCTGACGGAGGCATTTTTCTTCCGACAACCCAAAGCCCAATGTTCAGTGCTACCACACTTATAACAGTGATCACACCTTCCCTCAGCCTTAGACAACTGACACATCTGACAGTGTTTACTGTTTGGGGTTTTTGACTGTAGTCTGTACTTCCTATCTGGTTGATCACTCATTCTCACTAGTTGAGGCTGGGGCGTTTGTTGAAGGCTTGCTATTTGAGTGGTGAGATTCTGAATGGCCTCGCATATAGCTTTATTGCCCTGATCAACCTTTTCCATCAATGTGTCACGTTTGTTCTTACTGTCTGGTTTGTGTGCTTGGACCTCTTTATCCATATCTTCATTTTCCTCAGTAATCATGGCAACTCTGATCATTCTCGCTTTTGATGTAGATGACAACTTATTCTTTCTTTCTGTCTCCAGATTGTATGCCATCGTCACTTTCTCCAGAAGAACCTCGTCCTTGACTTCCGGATCTTGTAAGTATGGTTTCACATCTGCACGGATGGTGTCGTCATGGAGACCAGTGAGTACTGTTTGGAGGAACTGATTTTGAATTAGCTCTGCACTGTACTTCAATCCAGACTTAACTCTTTCTGAAGCAATCAATCAATTAATCACCTTTATTTATATAGTGCTTTAAACAAAATACATTGCGCCAAAGCACTGAACAACATTCATTTGGAAAACAGTGTCTCAATAATGCAAAATGATAGTTAAAGGCAGTTCATCATTGAATTCAGTTATGTAATCTCTGTTCAGTTGAAATAGTGTCTGTTTTAATTTGCAATCAAGTCAATGATATCGCTGTAGATGAAGTGACCCCAACTAAGCAAGCCAGAGGCGACAGCGGCAAGGAACCGAAACTCCATCGGTGACAGAATGGAGAAAAAAAAAAACCTTGGGAGAAACCAGGCTCAGTTTGGGGGTCAGTTCTCCTCTGACCAGACGAAACCAGTAGTTCAATTCCAGGCTGCAGCAAAGTCAGATTGTGCAGAAGAATCATCTGTTTCCTGTGGTCTTGTCCTGGTGGTCCTCTGAGACAAGGTCTTTACAGGGGATCTGTATCTGGGGCTCTAGTTGTCCTGGTCTCCGCTGTCTTTCAGGGCAGTAGAGGTCCTTTCTAGGTGCTGATCCACCATCTGGTCTGGATACGTACTGGATCCGGGTGACTGCAGTGACCCTCTGATCTGGACACAGACTGGATCTGGTGGCCACGGTGACCTCGGAACAAGAGAGAAACAGACAAATATTAGCGTAGATGCCATTCTTCTAATGATGCAGAAAGTACGGTGTTATGTGAAGTGTTCCGGTTCCAGTTTACCTAATTAATGCAGCCTAAAAATCCTTTAACGGATTTGGATATTAAAAGCATATTAGTATGTTATGTGTATGCCAGGTTAAAGAGATGGGTCTTTAATCTAGATTTAAACTGCAAGAGTGTGTCTGCCTCCCGAACAATGTTAGGTAGGTTATTCCAGAGTTTAGGCGCCAAATAGGAAAAGGATCTGCCGCCCGCAGTTGATTTTGATATTCTAGGTATTATCAAATTGCCTGAGTTTTGAGAACGTAGCGGACGTAGAGGAGTATAATGTAAAAGGAGCTCATTCAAATACTGAGGTGCTAAACCATTCAGGGCTTTATAAGTAATAAGCAATATTTTAAAATCTATACGATGTTTGATAGGGAGCCAGTGCAGTGTGGACAGGACCGGGCTAATATGGTCATACTTCCTGGTTCTAGTAAGAACTCTTGCTGCTGCATTTTGGACTAGCTGTAGTTTGTTTACCAAGCGTGCAGAACAACCACCCAATAAAGCATTACAATAGTCTAACCTTGAAGTCATAAATGCATGGATTAACATTTCTGCATTTGACATTGAGAGCATAGGCCGTAATTTAGATATATTTTTGAGATGGAAAAATGCAGTTTTACAAATGCTAGAAATGTGGCTTTCTAAGGAAAGATTGCGATCAAGTAGCACACCTAGGTTCCTAACTGATGACGAAGAATTGACAGAGCAACCATCAAGTCTTAGACAGTGTTCTAGGTTATTACAAGTAGAGTTTTTAGGCCCTATGATTAACACCTCTGTTTTTTCTGAATTTAGCAGTAAGAAATTACTCGTCATCCAATTTTTTATATCGACTATGCATTCCATTAGTTTTTCAAATTGGTGTGTTTCACCGGACTGCGAGGAAATATAGAGCTGCGTATCATCAGCATAACAGTGAAAGCTAACACCATGTTTCCTGATGATATCTCCCAAGGGTAACATATAAAGTGTGAAGAGTAGCGGCCCTAGAACTGAGCCTTGAGGTACTCCATACTGCACTTGTGATCGATATGATACATCTTCATTCACTGCTACGAACTGATGGCGGCCATATAAGTACGATTTAAACCATGCTAATGCACTTCCACTGATGCCAACAAAGTGTTCAAGTCTATGCAAAAGAATGTTGTGGTCAATTGTGTCAAACGCAGCACTAAGATCCAATAAAACTAATAGAGAGATACAACCACGATCAGATGATAAGAGCAGATCATTTGTAACTCTAAGGAGAGCAGTTTCAGTACTATGATACGGTCTAAATCCTGACTGGAAATCCTCACATATACCATTTTTCTCTAAGAAGGAATATAATTGTGAGGATACCACCTTTTCTAGTATCTTGGACAGAAAAGGGAGATTCGAGATTGGTCTATAATTAACTAGTTCTCTGGGGTCAAGTTGTGGCTTTTTTATGAGAGGCTTAATAACAGCCAGTTTGAAGGTTTTGGGGACATATCCTAATGACAATGAGGAATTAATAATAGTCAGAAGATGACCTATGACTTCTGGAAGCACCTCTTTTAAGAGCTTAGATGGTATAGGGTCTAACATACATGTTGTAAGTTTAGATGATTTAACAAGTTTATACAATTCTTCCTCTCCTATAGTAGAGAATGAGTGGAACTGTTCCTCAGGGGGTCTATAGTGCACTGTCTGATGCGAAACTGTAGCTGACCGCTGAATGGTTGCAATTTTATCTCTAATAGTATCGATTTTAGAAGTAAAGTAGTTCATAAAGTCATTACTGCTGTGGTGTTGGGAAATGTCAACACTTGTTGAGGCTTTATTTTTCGTTAATTTAGCCACTGTATTGAATAAATACCTGGGGTTATGTTTGTTTTCTTCTAAAAGAGAAGAAAAGTAATCAGATCTAGCAGTTTTTAATGCTTTTCTATAGGATATGCTACTTTCCCGCCAAGCAATACGAAATACCTCTAGTTTTGTTTTCCTCCAGCTGCGCTCCATTTTTCGGGCTGCTCTCTTTAGGGTGCGAGTATGCTCATTATACCATGGTGTCAAACTGTTTTCCTTAACCTTCCTTAAGCGTAAAGGAGCAACTGTATTTAAAGTGCTAGAAAAGAGAGAGTCCATAGTTTCTGTTACATCATCAAGTTGTTCTGAGGTTTTGGATATGCTAAGGAATTCGGATACATCAGGAAGATAACTTAAAAAGCAGTCTTTTGTGGTAGAAGTGATGGTTCTTCGATACTTGTAACAAGAAGTAGAATTTACAATTTTGGCTATATGAAGTTTACACAGAACTAAATAATGATCTGAGATATCATCACTTGGCTGAATAATTTCAACACTATCAACATCAATTCCATGTGACAGTATTAAATCTAGAGTATGATTTCGACAATGAGTAGGTCCTGAAACGTGTTGTCTAACACCAATAGAGTTCAGAATGTCTATAAATGCTGATCCCAATGCATCTTTTTCATTATCGACATGGATATTAAAATCACCAACTATTAAGACTTTATCTGCAGCCAGAACTAACTCGGAAGTAAAATCACCAAACTCTTTAATAAAGTCTGTATGGTGCCCTGGTGGCCTGTATACAGTAGCCAGTACAAACATAACAGGGGATTTATCATTAACATTGGTTTCTCTGGATAATGTTATATGAAGCACCATTACTTCAAACGAGTTATACTTGAAGCCTGCCCTCTGAGAAATCCTGAAAACGTTGTTATAAATTGAAGCAACTCCTCCCCCTTTGCCTTTTAGACGCGGCTCGTGTTTATAACAATAATCTTGGGGGGTGGACTCATTTAAAATAATGTAATCATCAGGTTTTAGCCAGGTTTCTGTCAAGCAGAGCACATCTATATTATGATCAGTTATCATATTATTTACAAAAAGTGTTTTCGTAGAAATGGATCTGATATTCAATAAGCCAATCTTTATCATTTGTTTATCCATATTGCATTTGTTTTTTATTTGTTGAACCTCAATTAAATTGTTAACCTTAACTTGGTTTGGACGTTTTTTGTATTTTCTAGTTCGTGGAACAGACACAGTCTCTATAGTGTGATATCTAGGTGAAAGAGTCTCTATGTGCTGAGAATTAACTGACCTCTGTGACGGGAGGCAGCTAGCAGACGGTCGGTTTAGCCAGTCTGTCTGCATCCTGACCTGGGCCCCAGTTAGTCAGGTATAAACACTAAGACTATTTGCCATATTTCTAGACAGGAGAGTGGCGCCACCCCAGGAGGGATGAAGACCATCTCTTTTAAACAGGTCAGGTCTGCCCCAAAAGCTCGTCCAATTGTCTATATAACCTATGTTATTCTGTGGGCACCACTTAGACATCCAGCCATTGAGTGATGACAATCTGCTATGCATCTCGTCACCACGGTAAGCAGGGAGGGGACCAGAGCATATTACAGTGTCTGACATCGTGCTTGCAAGTTCACACACCTCTTTAAAGTTATTTTTAGTGATCTCCGACTGGCGAAGTCGAACATCATTAGCGCCGGCATGAATAACAATCTTACTGTATTTACGTTTAGCATTAGCCAGCACTTTTAAATTTGCCAAGATGTCAGGCGCTCTGGCTCCCGGTAAACATTTGACTATGGTGGCTGGTGTCTCTATATTCACGTTCCGTACAATAGAATCGCCAATAACTAGAGCACTTTCATCAGGTTTCTCAGTGGGTGCATCACTGAGTGGGGAGAACCTGTTTAATGTTTTGATCGGAACAGAAGAGCGGTGTTTTGACCCACGACTACGCTGCCTCACCGTCACCCAGTTGCCCTGCTGCAGGGGCTCTGCTGGAACCGGACAATGTACAGGAATCCCTGAGCTAGACGCATCCAAAGCCGTATCTAGAGCCCTAACATTCTTACTGTCCTCAATTAAAGTTTGGATGCGTGTCTCTAATTCTGAAAGCAAGGACAATTTGTTGTCTCAAGTCCATAGCTCGCACCACAAACTGTATGGGTGTTTCCTTTGGCTCTTGAACCGCACGTGTGAGGGAGCGGTACAACTCCGTAGCATCCTTCTCAATGTAATGAGTCCGTAGTATCTGTCTGAGACCTTGTAATATTAAATCAACCCTGCTTTCAAGGTAACTTTTCAGTTTTGTTCCTGGAGCTATGGCTTGAATAACAGCCTCAACTACTTCTCCTTCATCATATCCTTTTTTTAACGCCCTCTGAATTTGTCTTTCCAAACTAGTGTACGCCAATTTATCCTTCTGATTTGGTTCCCCAATTTGTCCTATTATTTTAAGATCTCTTCTGTACAGTGGATGAACACAGGCTACACTCTGATTCGCAAAAGATGCGGCTTCAATTGCATTTGCAGCAGAAACATTCTCTCTTTGTTCATCTAAGTGACTGGATGTTATTCCGACATCGTCCACAATGTGGCAATGTTGTCCCATCTTTTGAAACGGTGCTTCACCATCATCATTTTTCTCTTTTAGTTCATCAATTTTATCATTTAGTTGCAGTAACACAGACAAGCCTTCATCCTCTCGTGATGTTACCTCTTCTCCTTCTACATACTGAAGAATACGCCTCCTCAGCTTACGTGGTAGGTCTCTTTCACTCATATCCACAGTTAAGCTCAGTGCTGCGCATATATCATTCAACTCCGATGCTGACAGTGTTAACAACTTTTCTTCGATCTCCGCCACGACATTTTCCCACTCAGATGACATCTGCGGTGTTGTAGACATGATTGAAAGGTTTTACCTTCACAACTTGTGTGTAGCACTGCAGTATTCGGTCTTCCTCGCTAGCCGCCAGCTCTCACTGCGTCACAGCCCGTAACCGACATGTCGTCCTGCCTCCTCGCTATCAAACTCCAAACTGGGCGGGAACACCAAGTTTATGTTGCACTCCTGGACAGACAAAACTTTGTCTTCTTTTTTTTCTTTTTGACAACTTTATTCTTCCTGGTTCAAAGTTGGAGTTAGTATTTACATGCGAGAACTTCTCTGTATACACACAATCAACAGTTCACGTTCGCTCTTCTCCTCCGTACGCTGATGACATCATGCTCCTTTTTTTCCTCTGACCTCTCGGCATTAAAAGTCATTCAACATAATATAACAAAATAAAACTCTGATGTAATTTCGATATATTCCTCTTATAACACTAAAATTCACATCTGGTTTAAAAAAAAAAAATTACAACATTCTTCTAGCATGCAACATAGACAGCACTGCTTTTGTTAACACACAGCTCGTAGAAACGGGCCTGGCAGCTCGCGCCAGTTCTAGACACGGTGAAAGTTTCCTGATTGTGACGGAAGGCCGAATTGACATGACACATTATAAATGAGCATAGTCTGGGATAGATACAGTGCCAAAAAGAAGAGAAGAGGATAAAGACAGAGGTAAAGAGATGTAGGGAAAGAACAATTTATTGCATATGAGTAAGATACTATAATTTCATGGCAGTTATTTATTTATATCTTTATTTGACATGGACATACAATTACATTGGACGAACCATATGCATTGGTTTTAGTGTTATAGCATGAATGCTAATTTTCAACACCTCTCCATGAGAGGCTTTTAGGAAGAAAATACAATAACAAGACTAATAACAGAGTAATAACAACAATACCAAAAATAAATAAATAAAAAATAAAAATAAAAAATCTAAATACAGCAAAGCATGAGAATCAGAGAGTATCTTAGTTGTAGGTTATACATGCGAGCACTGTTATTTAGTTTTTAGCCATTGTTTCAGACCTCTGTTAAAAGCATTGCCATCATTCTCTAGTTTTAAATTGGTGGGTAAAGCATTCCAGAGTTTTGGCCCCATTACAGAGAAAGCAGACTGACCAAAAGAGGTCTTGCACTTTGGGACTAGGCAGTCGCCTTTGACAGCGGCTCGTGTGCTCGCCCTGTGAGAGCTTTGACGCCTACAGACTAATTTAGAAAACAGTGGTGAAACATGATTATTTAAGCATTTATAAACCAATTTAATATAATTAAAATCAATAAAACTGTCAAAGCTTAAAAGCTGATGCTTTCTTAAGACATCATAATGATGCCATCTCATAGGTTTCCTGTCCATAATTTTTATTGTCTGTTTGTAAATTGAGAAAATAGATTTTAGTTTGGATGGGGATGCTTGTGCCCATGATGTAACGCAGTATGATAGATGTGAGAATATCATTGCGTGCATGTATAGTTTTGCAGTTTGACGAGACAAATACCTCCTTATAAAGCGAAAATAGTTTATATTAGGTTTGACCTTTTTGCAGATGTACTTAATATGATTGTCAAATTTTAAATTTTTATCCAAAATAATCCCAAGGTACTTGACTTCCTTTACTACTTGTATTACTTCATTTTTTATCTGAACCTCAAATATATCGCTTATAGGCCTATTTCGTATGGAGAAACACATGGAGACTGTTTTCTTAACATTAAGAGATAAATGGGATAACTCGAGCCATTTAGAGATATTATCTAATGCTTTTGTCAGGTGTTCACCTGCCAGACTGGATGTTTTAGCGGAAACATGGACCACAGTGTCATCCGCATACATCTGACAGTTTATGCCCGGACAGCATTTTGGTAGGTCATTTATGTACATTGTTAACAGCAATGGGGCAAGTACGGACCCTTGCGGTACTCCCATGTTGTTGGCTTGCAGAGATGACTTCACTCCATTAACCCTAACACATTGCTGTCTTCCGCCCAAATAAGATCTAAACCACTGCAAAGATTCAGAGGACATTTTAAAATGATTTAATTTTTTTAATAAAATATTGTGATTAACAGTGTCAAAGGCCTTTTTTAGGTCCAAGAACACTGCCCCGACAACATTTCCTTCATCCAGTGATTCCTTAATTTTGTCCAGTAAATAAAAGTTTGCGGTTTCGGTGGAATGTTTGTCTCTAAATCCAAACTGCAGTGGATAAAGCAGCTGGTTGGACTCTAAATGTTCTACTAATTGCTTGGCAACAATCTTTTCCAGAACTTTTGATACTACAGGAAGGATAGCAATAGGCCTATAATTGCTTGCTATATCCTTTTCACCCGATTTATAGATCGGTGTAATTATTGCTGTTTTCCAGCTCTCTGGGAACATTTTTGTTTGTATTGATAAATTTACTAATCAATAAAAAAAGTATTAAAAACATTTGCAATAGCCTCATTACTATGAATCAAGTCATGACAAACTTTAAGACCATTTATTTTTAAGTGTTTTTGTCTACTTGGACTGGTTAGTCTATTTATGTGTTGCCACAATTTATTTCCACTGGCTTCTTCGATTAGTTTAGAGAAATAATTAGTCTTGGCTTTTCGCAACTCTGATACTACCTTGTTCCTCAATCCCGTATAAATAAGGTGGTCAGTATTAATTTTTGTTATTAAAGACTTTTTAAGAGCAATATCTCGCCTTTTAATAATCTGAAGGATGTCACTATTAAACCATGGAAGAGAAAGTTTCTTAGATGTTTTTTTCCAAGTTTTTGTGTATTTACTTATTAGATCCCTTAACACATAGTTGAAATTACTTAGAGTTTAGAGTTAAGTGCCACATCGCAAAACCAACTGAAGGCGGTGTTGTTATTTGTACAGTGTTGAAATTAACCGACATTTCATGTAACACGCTTAACTGTATTTGCAACAATGCAACGATTCATGTGCTAACGTTAATTCACTACGTTACACACTACGAGTGTGTTTTGGTTGCCATAGTGACGCCCGTGACCCGGAAGCCTTAACATACTTCCGGAGCAACTCTGAACTGTGTCAATAGTGTAAACAAACTCCACGGGGTTGCTAAGCAAACGAAACCATTGCATTTACATTGAAGTCTATACTAAAGACACTAGCCTCAAAGGTTAGCCGTTAGCATTACCATCCAGTGGTAGAATAATGTGTGTTTGGACGACGCTGAGGTGATTTAACCATTTTAAACATCTTAACTAACACTTGTAAGTCTCTTTCTCTTTTATTGCTCTCTTTTCTCACTAAACCACTTATTTTCATTTTACTAGAAAGGGAAATACTAACTCACAATTATTAATTGTGACAAATTGAAATTTAATTGAAACATAAAATTTATTTTGAATTTATTATTATTATAATTATTTTAGGAATGAATAAGCCTTGAACTTTGGAATTTTAAGTAAACTTATTCTTCCTTAATTCTTCCTAATTTATTTATTACCCACATGAATATATGCTATTCAGACCTTTACTTATTTGAATGCGTTTTACCCCTCTTCCGGTTTTGGTTATACACTTAACCACTATTGCTTTACTTATTGATTTCCTCTAATTTCATTTTTGCATATTTTGCCCATTTATTATTATTTTTTATTTATTTTACTTTTTCTTACCATTTCTTTACTTTGTGTATCCTAGCCTGGGAACGACACACCTGAGCCCTAAAAGGATATTGTTATCCCTCGAGTTCAAATAAATTAGAAAGACAACTCTCTTTCACTTAAAGTTTATTTTGTTTGATTAGTTGTGCCGCAACTAACACAACGCTCTCCTTGTAGTTGAGATAACCGCTACAGAGACTTACCATCTCCGTCCTCTCCCTCCTTTACTTTCCTCTTCTCTTTTTACATTTGTAGGACATGTAAGAACCATCAATCAATTCTAAGTGAATTAAATACACAATCGTACCAAAGACGACGAATCATCCTTATGAATTTTGATTGTAATCATCCTCTCCTTTGTTCTTCCTAACCTCCCTACATTTGGAAACGCAATCCAAGTTTTAGCATCTCATCCAACGTTGAGATCAATTTAATAGAGATACGTGTTGAAAAACTGTCGCCTTCGCAGCCTCCCTGGTGAGCGGTCCAACTGTAAGGTGTATGGTGTCAATCCTGTCAGACTAAGCAAAGAGATATCAGAATTATTATTGTATTCTTTTGTCCAAAACAAGAAATATAATAATATAGTTTACCCTTTTTGATAACATTTAATTGGAAAAAAATAATTTTCCTAATTTGAAAAACATTTTTGCTTCATTTTTGTCATTGAATTTTGTTTTTCACCTCTTTCTCTTTTTTCCTCTTCCTCATTAGAGTGACAAAGTCTTCGCATCTCTAATCTACTTAGACCCCCTGATATCAACACAGTCATCACCACATTTCACTAGTGGTTCACAATCACTGATACAACACTTAGTTGTCCCACCACACATAGGCTTTTACTCCATACAGATCTGTGTCAGTCTCTCTTCTCCCCAGCGTGCCAACATGCCGCAGACTGCAGACCCCATTTCCCATGGGGAAGATGTGAACACTTGGCTGAGAGGCATGACAGACAGCCTCACTCCAAAGACATTTGAACTCTTATTATTTTTAATAATAATCCTAATCCTGAGAAGATTACTGACACAAGATTCAAGCCAGAACAACAACCACGAGGAGCTAGTCAAGATCACAAGCTCACTAAGCTATGCCTTCACAACCCAGCTGAAACTGAGCGACAAGCACATCACCCACCTTCAAGAGGAGCTGACACATGCTCAACATCGCATAGACAAGCTGGAAGTGAAAGTTCAAGATCAACTCAAAGCACCCAGCGAGAGGGAGCAGGAAACAACGGAACAAGTTATGAAGCTCCAAGCAGCCCTGGCAGTAGCTCAGCTTGACCAGCAACATGCAACGGCTGCTCAGAAAGACCTGGTAAACAGACTCCAGTATGCCGAACAGCTACTAGAGAAAGCCAAGATAGACATCAGAAACAAGAATTCTGAAATCAGTGCTTTGAAAGACCACCTTGAAAGGTACAGAACTGAAACGGACAATCTGACCCAACAATTAGACGATACCAACGATGAGCTCTACATGGTCAGAAAAGAACTCCAAAATTCTTACAAGCACAAACAAGAGCCAAGGAAAGAGAAACCTCTCTTAGCCTCATCACTGCTGAGCAGAGCAGAGTCCCACGTCCAAGAATTGGCATATGACGAAAGGAGCAAAGGGCCACAACCCAAAACCTCACCTGCCTTCGCCACACAACCCTTTCCTGCCAGCGAAAGAAAACCTCCCGTCCAAGACCTTGGAGCTGCACACAGGATGACCATCAAAGACCTCAACAAGCTGTCTGTAAACATCAGCAGGTTCAACCCAGACTCCACAGAAAGCCCCGACATCCAAGCTTACCTGCGAGATATCGAATTTCACCTGGAAGTGAGACCTCATGTGACTGACAGAGACTGGTTATACCTCCTTAGAGCCACGTCCTGTCCCGAGGTATGAAACTTCCTAGATCGGCAGCCCAGTCAAACCAAGTCAAACTACCAGCGAATTCATGAGGTCCTGATTAAAGAGTTTACAGACCCAGAGTCTGAACATGGACTGTTAACTGCCTTGGAAACCAAACAAGGTCGTCAAGAGACTCCACAAGCTTACTACAACCGACTCCGTCAAGCCTAGTTTGGTGCACACAACCAACCTGACCTTGAAGAGGATGTGAACTTCAAAACCCTCTTCCTAAAGAATCTGCACCCTGGAGTCAGTCACCATCTAGGTGTCATGGCCTATCCGAACTCCATGACCATCCAACAGTTGCGTGACCTTACACAGAAGGCCTATAACAAACAGAAGTTGGCCTCAAAGAAAGGTAACAAAACATCCACACTCTTGAACTCTGTCAACAAAGACTCAAGCCTTGCACTGGACGACACCCAGTGGCATCACAACACCAGAGTCTTCCATCAAGAGCACAGAGAACGTGACGCCCATATCCACGACCGCTTTCAGCCCAATTGCTGGATAAATCCATGGGACCAGCCACACTTCTCAAGAAACCAAAAGGATAAGAACATCTGGAAACCTAACCAGATATCCAAAGGTAATCACCTGACTCATCCAAGAGCAACTCGTGTGGGTAAGCGACAACAAAACCCACCTCAGCAAACACTCAAACACAGTGCTGAGTATGCACAAGAACATGGGTAGAATATCCAACTTTTAGTGTAACAAAGTTGCACATACCCACCATGAAGAAACGTGCAGCCATCCTCACAATAGGTAGAACACCTGACACTAAGTTAAGGTTCATGACACACTAGCTGCACCTGACATCCTAGCTCAATAGTAGTTGTAACCCATGCTAGGAAAACCCACAGCAACCTTGTTTTGTTTTGTTCTTCTTTTACCTATCCTTCTCCTTCCCCTCTTTCCTGAGTAGGTGAAACGCCTAAACACCCTGCGAGGGTCGAAGGTCTGATGTTAGGATTGACTCGCAACACCTAATATCCGCCAGCCACTCTAAACTGTATGGAAGCTAGAGAGCTCCATTCATGATAGGTCAATTCATTGAATTGAAAATGAAATTACTAGAAAACTAATGGTAAACGTGTAAAGTAAGACAACCTAGAAGAACCAAACAAAGTTAACCACAAATTTGATTGATGAATCAAAATAAAAACAATTTCCAAGACGATCTAAACTATCCTCAGTGTGCTAAACTACATTGACTAATTGAACTTAACCACGTGTACCTAAATAACCTGATGCCTGCACCAGTACAGTAACTGTCATGGAGGTGTTGTCTTGCTGTTTGCTGTGTTTGTCTGCTTCTTCTGCCTTTGTTTCTCCAGCGATCGACGATGTCTTCACCTAAACACCTCGCCGATCGAAAGGGGGATATATGTAACAGAAATGAGTCGAACCAGACAAATTAAAGAGTCTATCAAAGCGATGTTTGAAACACGAGAGCCGAATTCCTCAGGAAGTAATGAATCAGTTCTAGTGCCACAGGAACCAAGCAAGATGACCAACCAACTTGTTCACACAACAGCTTTCAACATTAACACCACTGGAACAATTATTTACAATTTCAATTCAAAGAAGAGAAATTTGGTGCCAAATGTGTTGTTCGTAATGGAAATGCAACGCTGGACATCACATGTAAACCCAGGAGATCAACTTATTTTAGCTTTATAACTTTTTTTATATTCTTCTAAGAGCGCACTTTCCTGGAAAAAAGAAAATTTGGAAATTACATGAAAATGATTTTTCATCAGGAATGGTTGTTTGGAGACTCTGCGTGAACACCAACCTCAACAGAGCCAGTTTATATGGCTATAAATACTATGTCAGCCTTAAAGACAGTCTTTCTCGGTTTAAAATGTTAAATCTTTAAAATCTATAAAAATGTATTATTATTATTATTATTATTATTATTATTATTATATTTTTAAATCTTTTAAAGACTTAGATTTTTGTCAAATATTGGTAAAAATTTTGCTGATTTACAAGTCACCAAGGTAAAGTAGCTGGCTAACCTATATATGAGGTTTTGTGGAAATTGTTAAAATAAATTGTAGCAGTCTTGGAATCAAGGTACTGTGTCCAGGAGCCATAGATTGTTTTGTAATTAGCTGCCATTTGCAAGCAAACGTGCATACATATCATAAAACACTATCCAAGGACTCAAGACTACAGCTGGCATTTCAATGAGTGTGTGACAGCAGCTGCAGCCGTCCCATCTGTGTGACACTAAAACAGTGTGCTCTCAGACTAAAAGCCTTTAGTGCCTGCAGTCTGAAAACCACATGAGAAGGTAATTTATGATCTGAAAAAACAAAAAACAAACATATTTGTACAGTGATTTGTACAGCCCGATGCCGCTCACGATGCTGTTCCGGAGGCCGAGGCAGTGCCCGATGCTGTTCCGGTGGCCGAGGTGGTGCCCGATACCGAGGCGGTGCCCGATGCTGTTCCGGAGGCCGAGGCGGTGCCCGAGGCCGTTCCCGAGGAGGTGCCCAATGCTGTTCCGGAGGCTGAGGTGGTGCCCGATGCCGAGGCAGTGTCCGTTGCTGTTCCGGAATTCGAGGCCGTGCCCGATGCTGTTCCAGAGGCCGAGCCGGTGCCCGATGCTGTTCCGGAGGCCGAGGTGGTGCCCGATGCCAAGGCAGTGTACGTTGCTGTTCCGGAGGCAGAGGCGGTGCCCGAGGGCATTCCCGAAGCGGTGCCCGATGCTGTTCCGGAGGCCGAGGCGGTGCCCGAGGCCGTTCCCGATGCGGTGACTGAGGCGGTGCCCGAGGCCGTTCCAGAGGCGATGCCCGAAGCCGAGGCGCCTCACGTCTCCACAGGCAGTCCAGAGTCAGGTCAGATTCCTGTTGACCTTCCCAAGTCAAGTCAGGTGCCCATTGACTTTCCAGAGTTGAGTTAGTTGACTTGAGGTCAAGTGAACTCTCAATCAATCAATCACCTTTATTTATTTAGGGCTTTAAATAAAATACATTGCATCAAAGCACTGAACAACATTCATTTGGAAAACAGTGTGTCAATAATGCAAAATGATAGTTAAAGGCAGTTCATCATGGAATTCAGTTATGTCATCTCTGTTCAGTTTAAATAGTGTCTTTGCATTTATTTGCAATCAAGACAATGATATCGCTGTAGATGAAGTGACCCCAACTAAGCAAGCCAGAGGTGACAGCGGCAAGGAACCGAAACTCCATCGGTGACAGAATGGAGAAAAAAGCCTTGGGAGAAACCAGGCTCAGTTGGGGGGCCAGTTCTCCTCTGACCAGACGAACCCAGTAGTTCAATTCCAGGCTGCAGCAAAGTCAGATTGTGCAGAAGAATCAGCTGTATTGAATTCAGTTATGTCATCTCTGTTCAGTTTAAATAGTGTCTGTGCATTTATTTGCAATCAAGTCAATGATATCGCTGTAGATGAAGTGACCCCAACTAAGCAAGCCAGAGGCAACAGCGGCAAGGAACCGAAACTCCATCAGTGACAGAATGGAGAAAAAAACCTTGGGAGAAACCAGGCTCAGTTGGGGGGCCAGTTCTCCTCTGACCAGACGAAACCAGTAGTTCAATTCCAGGCTGCAGCAAAGTCAGATTGTGCAGAAGAATCAGCTGTTTCCTGTGGTCTTGTCCTGGTGGTCCTCTGAGACAAGGTATTTACAGGAGATCTGTATCTGGGGCTCTAGTTGTCCTGGTCTCCGCTGTCTTTCAGGGCAGTAGAGGTCCTTTCTAGGTGCTGATCCACCATCATGTCTGGATACAGTATGTACTGGATCCGGATGACTGCAGTGACCCTCTGGTCTGGATACAGACTGGATCTGGTGGCCACGGTGACCTCGGAACAAGAGAGAAACAGAAAAATATTAGCGTAGATGCCATTCTTCTAATGATGTAGAAGGTACATGTTATATGAAGTGTTTCCGGTTCTGGTTTAACTTATTAATGCAGCCTAAAAATCCTTTAACAGATTTGGATGTTAAAAGCATATTAGTATGTTATGTGTATGCCAGGTTAAAGAGATGGGTCTTTAATCTAGATTTAAACTGCAAGAGTGTGTCTGCCTCCCGAACAATGTTAGGTAGGTTATTTCAGAGTTTAGGCACCAAATAGGAAAAGAACCTGCCGCCCGCAGTTGATTTTGATATTCTAGGTATTATCAAATTGCCTGAGTTTTGAGAACGTAGCGGACGTAGAGGAGTATAATGTAAAAGGGAGCTCATTCAAATACTGAGGTGCTAAACCATGCAGGGCTTTATAAGTAATAAGCAATATTTTAAAATCTATACGATGTTTGATAGGGAGCCAGTGCAGCGATGACAGGACCGGGCTAATGTGGTCATACTTCCTGGTTCTAGTAAGAACTTTTGCTGCTGCATTTTGGACTAGCTGTAGTTTGTTTACTAAGCGTGCAGAGCAACCACCCAATAAAGCATTACAATAATCTAACCTTGAAGTCATAAATGCATGGATTAACATTTCTGCATTTGACATTGAGAGCATAGGCCGTAATTTAGATATATTTCTGAGATGGAAAAATGCAGTTTTTACAAATGCTAGAAACGTGGCTTTCTTAGGCGAGTCAGGTTCCAGCGAACTTTCCAGAGTCAGGGCTAGTCACTGATGACCTTCCAGAGTCAGGAATAGGTACCATGGACTTTCTAGAGACAAGGCTAGTCACCGGTGATCTTCGAGGACTGAGTCAAGTCACCGGTGATCTTCGTCCTCCGGTTGGGCTGACCACAAGGACGTGGTGGTCTTCCGCTCCGCCCTGGGGGACTCCGGCCTCGACCACGAGGACGTGGTGGTCTTCCGCTCCGCCCTGGGGGGGCTTCTGCCGTGACCACATGGTGGTGATGGTCCACTGCTCCGCCCGGGTGGGCATCACGTGATGTCCTTCATGGACCCATGTTTTTGTGTTTTTTGTTTTCTTTTGGTTTTTTTCTCTGTCTGTTTCCTTCTTTGGACCTGGCCCTCCGTCCCTCCCCCTGATCCTCCGCCGGTCCACCACCCTCCTGGACTCCTTGTTTTGTGTTACACTTCTCTTGTCTCTGTCTTTCCATTGTACCTGGTTCTCCTGTCTCTGTCCTTCCATTTTACCTGGTTGTCCTGTCTTTGTCTTCCCATTCCACCTGGTTGTTTGTCTCTGTTTCCCCATTCTACTTGGTTCTCTTGTCTATGTTGTCCCATTCTATCTGGTTCTCCTGTCTTTGTATACTATGTTTTCTGACCCTCCGTCCCTCCCCCTAGTCCGCCGCCAAACTTTATCTGTTGGGTTTTTCCTGGGTTTCAGGTGGAGCATCTGGCAGCTGCTCCGTAGGGGATGGCGTAATGTCACGCTGTCAGTCTCTGTTTTCCTGGGTGTTCCCTAGTGAGCTCACTTCTCCTTAGGCACTTCACCATAGGCACTTTAATTCCTCTAGTCTGGTCCTGTCTTCACAGTAATTGCACTCCAATTAATCGCACAGGTGCAGCCAATCCTTTTTTGTCGTTGGCCTCCTTATAAATAGCTGTCCTTCTCTGTTGTTTGTATGGAGTCCTTACCCTTGTGTGATATGTTCTCGTCTCCCGAGACTTACCCCTGCCTTCTCGTTCCTCCGAGTTTCCCATTCCGTTTCCTCTTTTGTTTTGTTTGTCTCCCTGGACTGTTTATTTTGTATTACCCTTTTTGTTATTAAAATCATACTTGCAATTGGATCTACCCTCTCCTTGTGTTTCCTATACACGATCGTCACAAAAACACTGCAGTGTTTTTGAAAAACAAATTTGAAGTACCAAAAATAATAAGATACATTGAGGAATTCACTTGTGTGTCAGGTCTTAAAATGAATTTAGATATTTCTGTATTATTTCCCCTTAAAGATTCTCCTCTTCAGAAATAGAAAATATTCCAGTTAAACATAAATTAACATATTTAGGTGTAATAATTTGTAAAAATGAAAAACAAAGGAGTCAGTTAAACTTTGAACCAATTATTGAAAAAACTAAAAAAGAAATTTAATTTGTGGTTATTGAGGGACATCTCAATATTTAGGAGGGTTTTATTGTCAAAGGCGGAAGGTATATCTAGATCTGTTTATACGTCATTATCATTAGATGTGCCTCCCAAGATTATTAAAGATCTAGATCAGATTCTTTATAATTTTATTTGGAGGAAAAAAAAAACATTATTTAAAAAAGGTAATTTGTAATCCTGAAGAGCAAGGGGGACTTAGATTATAATACTCTCAATGACACTTTTAAAATTAAATGGTTGATAGAGTTTATGAAGAATAGAGAAAGTCCTTGGAATGCATTCCACAATTATATATTTAATACTCTTGGAGGCATAGACTTTTTGTTGAAATGTAATTTTTCTGTTGACAAAATTCCTGTTAAATTGGTCGGTTTTCACAGACAAGCCGTTACCATGGAAATTGGTCTACGAGCACAATTTTTCACCCCACAGCTATTTCATATGCAACAACAAGGGCATATTATTTAAAAACGAATCTTTATTCTATCATACTTGGTTGAAGGAAGGTATTCTTTTAGTAGGAAAGTTAGTTAATTCCCATGGATACATGTTATCGTATACTGAATTTCTTCAGAAATTCCAATTACCAGTTAAACCAAGAGAATTTGGGATTGTTTTTGATGCAATTCCAAAGAGTGTGATTTTACTTTTAAAAACCTGTAACTTAGAAGAAATCAGTTTGGTTAATCGTTTTGGTAACATTTTCATTGAAAATACTGATGTTTTAAAACAACAGTGTAGCAATAAGAAATGCTCTTTGTTCTGTGTCCTTACCTGCAGCAAGATTTTCTTGGTAATCTTTATTTGGTAATATCTTGTGGGTTAAAGCGTGGAAACTGCCAAATAAGTTTTGTATCAATAACAAAATAAATGAAGTGTCTTATAAAATACTCCATAGAATGTATCCTGCTAAACATGTTTTGGAAATATTTAAGCTTAATATTTCACATACTTGTGAATTTTGTGGTCAAGAAAAATAAACTATCTTACACCTTTTTTTCATTGTATTTACTTAAGATTAGTTTGGAAAGATTGGGAATTATATTAACAGAAAAATTGAAGGTATGATAGAAATTTGTATATTTGATGTCATTTTTTAGACAGAAAAATTTGAATAGTAAAGAACAATATATCTTACAATTGTATTTTTTTTTTTTTTTTTTGAAAATAAGAAAAAGTGGGCTCAATGTAAAACAAATTGTGTACATTTTATAAATGACTTCAAATTATATATAAATCTCTTGGAACAAACAGAAAACAAAAAAGCACTGAAAACATGTAATGCTCTGAAATCATTAAAATGTATGTAACTTTTTTCCTCTCTTTCTCTCTCGCTCTTTTTTCTATGGCAGCTAATGGTAATTTGATTATGTGAATTTGTAATATCTCATGTTCTTGCGGCATTGAATTAATAAAGCATAAAACATTTTCTAGAAAAAGATTAAAAATTAATTAGCAGCCAGGCTGGATGCTATATAACAGTCTTCACTGTTTGCATAAGAGAGATTCCCTGGTCTACAGTTTTGTTGCGGTTTGGATGTGTGGCTCCTTCATGTAATCAAGGTATTTGTAGATATCTATACGATGTAGCAGGCTAAGCATTTAGTATTGTTCTTTTAACACTGGGTCATTGGAAAATAGGTGTTGGACCGATTGCCAGACACTTCTGGGTAGTCGTTCGGTGTACTACTGAAGGTATTTCATTTTACTGCATTATTACATGGGTGTCATTCTTGGACATGCTTTGTAGTTTAAGCATATTTGCACACAGGTCTTGGGCAAGGCACCTGCATCTAAAAGGTAAACGTTTGTTATGGGTAGAACCAGTGTGTTAGCCAGTATACTAGCTTTGAAAACATGCAAAATGAGTTTGTGTTGTCCTGACAATGCATGGCTGTGTTAATTGTTAACCCTTGATAGAAATGTATTAAATCTGTTGTGTGTAACTTATGTAGGATTGTGAAGATTGGCACAAGGGCTCCTTTTCCACTGGCCATCTCGTATGTTACATGGAGGCAGATTGATCCTGCTGCTTTGCCTTGCCTAAATTAAGTGTATTGATAGCTGTACCTTTTATATTTTCTTTTCTTTCTTTTTTAGTTTTGTTGTGGCTATTGTCTAGTGCTCCTGTCGGACCATTGTGGTAGTGGCTGTTCCATACATAGTCTTAAGATTCTGTCTATTCTTTTGGTTGCAACTATTGTACCTCTACTATGACCGTGTGGCTCTTTTAATTGTACCATTTACTAATAAAGTGTCTTATTTAATTTTTTTACTGAAAGCACGTCTCTGTTTAGTTCATCTTTTGGTGTATTTCTATGAACCTGCTTTCCTTAAATTAGGTATTCAGCAGTTAATAAACAAAGTATATCTTGATGTGAGAGGCACCAGGTGCGTAGCCAAGAACTGTTAAGCCTAGATCTGGTTAAAGTTCTCCAAGGTCACACTTCCTCATACTGTACATTAAGAAATAAGAGTAATAGTTTTTTTTTTTCTTCCTCATTTTGGCATATGTAGTGCCAATTACAGAAACGTTACTTTATGCAGAGACTGTATACTCAGTTTTTTTTTTTTTTTTAAATAGAAGCCAATTTTCACCACAGAATAAAAAAATCTATGGTAAACAAAACAAAGCAAAAATCAAACAACAACAATAAAAAAATTGTAAGATGTGAACTAAGAATAAGTCAGAATTCTATGTTAATATCTTGTAGTTCTGTTTATTTAAAAAATGCCAGAAACAAAGTCCGAACTGTGATGTATAAATCTAGAATTGCAAGAACAAAAGTCTGTATTGTGAGATAATGAGGCAATTACTTATTTAATTAATTAACTATTTAATATGTAGCCCCACACATGGAAAAAGTAGCAGGCTAAATTGTGTGCACGATTTACTATTTCGTTCCCTCGATTTATAAATTGTGCACACAGCTGACTAATTCTTTCCCTCAATTTGCTATATCGTGCACACAAATGTATAAATCGAGAGAACAAAATAGTAAATTGTGCGCTCGATTTAGCAAATGGAGTGAACGAAACCTATGAGCTTTTAACAGTTAACTAAATAACATAAATGTTTAATGTAATTTATTTGAGAGTTTTACAAAAAAGAAAGAAAGAAAGAAAGAAAGAAAGAAAGAAAGAAAGAAAGAAAGAAAGAAAGAAAGAAAGAAAGAAAAAGACAAAACAGGAATAGACTCAATACAATGAGAGGTCATAGTGACTACATCTGTCAGGTTTATATTATATTTACTGATAATGTTCCCCTTATCTTGTGACATTTAATAGCTTTTGTTTGTCCAAAATCACTATATTCCACAACAATCATTGCTTTGGTATCCACCAGTATCCCATCTCATAGGAGATGAAGATTTACAACTGGTCATTGGTAAACATTACTCCTGTCAATTATAGTGCTGATTGCCTATAATGATGAAATACTTCTAACTTAAACCCTAACCTTATAGCATTTCTGTTTCTATCATTTCTGTAACGATCACATTATTATATTTATGAACATTGCACATAATCCATCAAGTTTGAACTTGAACCTGTTAATTGACTGCGATGGTTCACCTGAACAGTGTGACCACAAGATCACCTTTTAGGAAAACCTATTATTCATTGTGAGTACAATATGATGACTGGTCGACAGATGGAAGCACTGAGCCAAGCATTATTGTTAACATAGACACATCTAAATCTGTCTATTACTTTAACTTAAAGCACACAGCTGTTTTCCCGAATAAGTATAATTAATATATTTTAAAAGAAGCATGCTTTACGGTGAATTGTGAATATAGACTAAAGAGAATTAGAAATAGTGGAGTGATAAACTAATAGCACAGCCTCGCCGCTTTACTTTTTTTAATATATAAAACTTACAACATAATACAAATATTCAGCATGCATGTTCCATTAAAAAGTTACTTTACTAAGGAAACTGCGCTGTTCTAGAAGCCCCGGACGTGTAAAGTAAAAGTGGCCTCTATGGGCGTGCAAAGGAAGAGAGAGAGAGGAGAGAGTGACTCCAGTTTTAACTTGATGGAAGTTTAGTCATCAGTGCATAAACACAGATATACTAGGATTTTGTGGCAAAGAGCTGAACTCGTTTGATGGAACTTCTTCGTGGATGGAGCGGTTTCGAACCGCCATTCACTGTAACTTTTTGAACGCTCTCCGACTGCCATGAAACTCTTAAGTGAGGAGTCATTAAACCAACACATACAGTCGCCCCCCCCGTGTTCAGTCCTTCGCCTACCGTTTACAAAGCCCCGGGATGGGGGCTGATTGACAAGCGTCTCAGCCAATGAAATGCCTAAGCTCGCGATCCAGACCATTCTATTGGTTAAAGGAGCTGTCAGTTAAAACGCAGCGCCATTGAATTTCATTATGCTGCCGCTGCGCCATCATCAGCCAGCCGCTCGGAGCAGTGAATAATATCCTGCTGAAAACGCTATTTACTAGCCGTTCCCTGATCGCCGGTAATTCTTTGCACCATCACGGATATCTTTGTGATTGGTTTGTGTACCATGGAAAACATAAAGGCAGGCCTATAGGCTGTTATCTGGGTAAGTGCATTATTTGTGTTGATTATTGTAGTTTAAAAGAAATGGAAGCGTGCTTAAAATCCATTGCATTGCAATACACGCCCTCATTCTTTACATATAAACATATAGTAATAACTAGTCTGTGTGATGGGATTTGCGCAAAGCTGGGATTCTGCAGTTGTGATTTTTGTTACATGCAGTGATTGTAACACTGCAGAAACAATGTTGTCTTTACTGTTACTGATATTTGTAGATGCAGTCGGTATTTAATTACGCTCCTGACCTCAGGTATGCTGCTGTGTCGGCATAAACCTGAAGTCCGCATCCTTCACTTCAGCTCAAACCATATCCTGCAGCCCAACATTTCTTTATTAACGGATACTGCTTAAACTGCGTCAACTGGGTCATATTTACGAGTTATGTTTTTAAAAATTAAATCTCTCTCTCTCTCTCTCTCTCTCTCTCTCTCTCTCTCTCTCTCTCTCTGTGTGTATGTGTGCAAGCAATATCATATCAGTAACAGTCGCTTGTACTGAATATTAGCATGACAGTAGTGTGAATATTAGGAGCACAGTACAATAGTACAATGTGATACTGATTTTAAACAGCTGATAAATAAGATGTAACTTGACTAACTTTTAGACACAGTTACTTTGTCTATTATCACAACTCCAACAAAAATAGTTCCAAACAAAAGGCAGAAAAGGATCAGATGCTGCATGTTTTCAAGCAGTGGTCTTGGTGTACTTTCTCTCCTGAGTGAATACGTGTTTAATTGCGAACTAATTAAACTTCATTAAACGGTTCTTGAACTTATACATCAAAAGAGTATAAAATACGCTTGTCACCACCTACTGGCCCAATTTTTAAAAAGGCTCGCTGAACAATTCTCATCTATTGGTCAGCCTGTCTGGAACACCACAAACAAATCATTTTGTATGCATTGGTGTAGTACATTTTGTCCAGTTAAATTATCTGTAAATTGTCCCTGCTTGAATTCTAATTAATCTTTATGGCAGTTGTTTATTTGGTGCATGATCCTCTGAAAATACAGTATGCAGTTTCAACGGGCACTTTGGATAGAGATTTTTTTAACTAATCAACTGAGCTTCTTATGACATTTGACTAAACACTCTGGCACCATATAATCCTTCCCAGTTTCAAAAGCGAATATGTCATAACTATTTCATTGGGTGCTGAAAGCAGATGGTTCAACTGTGATACTGAGGCTCAAGACTGTGGCTGTGTCTTAAAAGTGAGCCTATCTAGACAGCAGTTTTGAGCATCATGTGCTCATCTGACTCAGAATGTATTCAGTGCCCAAAATCTAGATATACAAATAAACGGATTAGGGATCAATAACATGTCCTGGTTCATGTTCATTAAATGCACTGACCTAGTTTTAGAAGTCTTTTTCTTTGATCTGTGACATACTTGCCTTTAATGGTTCTACAACTGATGTACAGAAGCATTGCTTTCAATTTTTAATGTTGCCTTTGGAGAGAAATAGCTATCGGAGTAAACTTAGTAAGAACTTTCTAACATTTTCAATTTGTTAACATGTACTGATTTATTTACTGCTATTTGTGCACTTTACTTCAAGTCAAAGCATTCATTAGTTGTGCACACATTCAAATCTAAAATGGGTGTTATTTTCTTTATTATAATGCAACATTGATTCAGATCTCTTTGAATGTTCTATAGCTCTTTCACAAAACATAAATAGCCTACCTAGACAGCATTTTTTGGTGCATAATCCCAGAGCCATTGTTCACTGACAAGCTGTGCAAAACAACAATCATATGTTGTGCATGTTTTGCGCAGCTTGTCAGTGAACAACGGTCCTGTGTAGTAAAAGCTGCTCCATGTGAAAAAGTGCAGGTGATGGAGATTTACAGCTGAATACAGAATCGGCTTTACTGACAAGATGCGCATTAAATATCGCATGCGATTTATCGTGCAGCCCTACTGTCTAGGTAAGCAGCCCATCTGTGTGTCTGCCAGGCAGTGTGTAGTCTTGATTCTTTCTTTGTTTTATTCATTATTTCATTATTATCGGATGCACTCATGAACCTTCACACAGCAACACACAATAATCCTCCTACAGTACATGTCATACACACTAACTGTTCCATCTGGAAAAATCAAGTAGACTTTGTGGGATGTGTGGCATCTCTTTCGGGGTTGGTGGAAATCACAAACATACTGTCTTTCTCTGACTTTTTCTCTTCACTTTAAAAGAAGGTAGTATGTAAAAAAAAAAAAAAAAAAAAAAAAAGAATAGTTTACTCATAAAAATTGTACACTCATTTCTCTGCCATTCACCTTGCCCCCACAGGCTGTAAATATGATCTGCAAATAGAAAAGAGATCGTTTCCATCAACATCCTTACAGTCATTTTCGAAACTGCTTGCCCTATGTAGGGTAGCTGGGATGCTGGATCCTATCCCACTCTCACAGGCGTTAAGCAGGGAAACAAATCCCTGGACGGATGGCCAGTGTGTTCCATTAAGTTCTAAACGCAAATACAATTATTTGGGATCGAAACTCCTTAATAACACCATAAAAATAGACCAAATTACCCATGCACTATATTCCGTGCATATGGTTTGTTTGAGAAGAACAAACAACAACAACAACAAAAAAAAAATTATTAATTGAAAAAATGTATATCCACTGCATTTTATTTTCTTATCCGAGACAATCATGAGAAAATTAGAGTGTGTGAACAAAACATTCTTTTTAGTTAGATAATTGGAAGGAATTTGCTCACAAAATACGTGAACCATGTGTCTGATTTATCTGTTTCTTGAGTTCAACTCCTTTCTCAGTGATTCAGTCACAGCATGTCTGGATTTAACAAAATCATGTTTCTGGAGTTATCTGTAATAACTAAATAAAGGACATTCTTTCATGACTAATCATTTGTCACTTCAGTTATGT
This sequence comes from Carassius auratus, assembly GCF_003368295.1. Taxonomy (NCBI): domain Eukaryota; kingdom Metazoa; phylum Chordata; class Actinopteri; order Cypriniformes; family Cyprinidae; genus Carassius; species Carassius auratus. The sequence continues at coordinate 19,748,654 of NC_039287.1, read as the reverse complement.
TGATTTAAAAAATGTATTTCAACTCCCAGCTCTTTGCTCTCCATAAGTTCATGTCATTTTATTGGTAATCTCATGCACCATTTTGTTGATGCCATCATGATTTCAGGGCTTAAAGTTCTCCGGTACTGTGCCAGATATCTGGCGTGTGGCATTTGGCTGCAGGAAAAAAATAGTTCTTCTGAAAAAAAAAAAAAAAATCTTGTTGATTTAATATCACTATCGAGTCAATGAGCTCACCTACAATGGTAGGAGAGGAGCACAGCTTTTACTCTTAACCAAACTAACTAGCCAAGTTACTAGCCAATCTGTATGATTTGCTCTTATAAACCCGAGACGTGCATATAGTATCCAATTGTGTAGGAAGCCCTGGTCAATGGAAAAGCGCGATAAAAGCTGTGAGGCGCAATGGTCAAAGATGTCCATCTAGTGCATATTTGCATAGAAAAGCTAATTAAAAAGCAGTGGAACTTTGTAAACCACTCAGAGTAATCATGTCATCTCCATAAAACATTATGTTTGCCAGAACAAATTTACCAGGATTTTTGAAAAGGTCCTGTTCACATATGATCTCTTAATGGTAATTTACCAGTGAAGACTGTATGTGTGAAAGGGGCTAAACTCTTCCTCTGTATATGCTGTGAATTTGAATTGCTTAATGTTCCTCAAAAAACAGTGTGCATTATCGCACTAGATTTGTAACGTAAATAATTTATAAACCTTTGCCAACACAGGAGAATACACTATGCCATGTATTGTACATCACGATTTCAAAATAAAAGTTTCTGCATGTGGCCAAATATCAAAATTTAATGGATGTAAACATTGTTTAATCATGCTGTAAAGTGAAACGTCACCAAGCCGTTGGCGCCCTTTACCGGTATTTGTTATAATACATAATATACTTAAGTTGGTTATGTTCACATAGTATTTTAACAGTGTTGTTATTTATTGGTTTTAATATTTTATTGAGCCAGTTATTATTGCCTCATTGTTAGTTTATATCTTAATAGTCATACTAAAGCCTGGTTTTTCCACTTGGGTCTGTTTGTTACTAAAAATATCAGATTACTCAAAATAATTCAATTAAATAATAATTCAATAATTCAAAATGATTCAGTTGTCAAAATAATTAGAAGATTACTTGATTACCAAAATATTAATTAGTTACAGTCCTAGATTAATTAAAATATTTCTAAATACAACTGCATTGTTTTACTATTTGTAAATAAAAAGTATATTGTCAGTGAAAATTTCTTACTTGTTGATTACGGTTATCACAATTTACATTGAATGACGTTTATACTATTGTTTGATGCAACTAAACAAACTGAAAACACTAACTGAACAACTTTTGGTGCTTTTCTATAGTATTAAGCCTCAAATGTCAACTCTACATCGGATTTGTTGCTTCTTTAAATTATATATATAAAATAATAAAATATATGGGGAAAACTCTTAAGATAACATGCAGAAGGAACGCATCTCATGCGTGCAGAATAACATAAGTAGGACTTTGAATGATTAATTGCCGCTTTGAACGATTACGTAAATGCCACAATTACATAATCATTCAAAGTGGCTTCCATAATTGTAGTTGTGATTAGAAATTTGATTCATTGTGCAGCCTTAGAACCAAGTATCTGTATTTTGACTCATCTCGTGAGCAAAGTATATTGTCATAACCCTAGTGTCGATAAGTGGTGATTTAGCTCATCATTTTTTCAAGTGTATGAGCTTTCATTCTTCAGGTCAACCATATATTCGTGTGGAAAAAAAATCAGTTTCAATAAAGAAAGTAATCATTTTGCCATAGTATCCTTTCAAATGTTAAGATTGCCACAGTCTTTGCTTTGCATGCAAAACCACTTCCAGGAAATTCAGTCACATTCTCCATAACCACAAAAGCCATTTGCTTCTCACATGTTCCATTTTGTTTAAATATTTGACTTTTATTTTCTGGTATTAATCACTTAACCCAATGCTTCTTGACTCAACCTGCTGAACCCTGGAAAGGTAACCGTGAAAACACAGACGAACGTTTGGAATATTGCTGTTCTGACTGGGATGCACCTTTTAAGCTGGAGGGTTTGTAGAGGTGAAAATATCTTGTTTATTTTTAGATAGTATCATGTCTTCCTGTTTTGTTCAGATTTGTTCTGAGAGCAAACATATGGGGCTCATCTTATAGAGACGTGCTTATGCCATCAGACGTCGCCTTAACTGCCCTGCCTGCATTTCAGATGTGTTCTAGAATATGTAACTTACACTGTGTAAGGTAATTGTCAGATACTTTGCCTTAATACTGCAGGTAAAATCTCACATGTTGAGGAACAGAGCAGAAAAAATGGCAACATTTTGTGTTTTTGCTGTGTTGGCATATAAACCTAAAACTAATTCTTCTAATTAATAGGTTCAAAATTCAGATTATTGCTGTCAAAAATGAACAAGACCTCAAAACTACATCAGCATTTTTGTTCTTTTGTTTAGCTTTTACATGTTTAATTAAATTGAGGGATCCCTCTTTCATTTTCCAAGTTACTAGACCACTATTCACAGATGCAAACTCAAAAACGATAATTTAATTCTCTTAAAGTAAAATATATAGGATGAAATATGTATACATATTGAAGTTTAGCTCACTTATTTTGCTTAAGAGCACAATCTATTTAAGTCCACATATGATACTAAAAAGAAACTGAAATTGCTTCTAACCACAGTTGGAGAGCTGAAGTTCCAACCACACAACTTTGCGGTTTTGTGTGTGTAAGTTCCTTAGAACTATGATTTCAGGAAACAAGGGATTGTTAAACTATGTTGGTAACGATGGAACTTGCAACTATAGCTGGCTAATGAATATTTTGGGGAACACACACCCCTGAATAGCTAAATAATGACTTCATTAGGCAGACAAACAAATTCATCCCTAATTCATGCTATTTGTTGGGCCAGTGTTGCAGTTAACACATTTTAGGAGAATCATCCTGTGAATTGCTTGTTTTAGCTGTACTTGCATATTAAGCTGTGATAGAAGGTATTTTAACATCAAAAGATTGTACACTTTACCTGCAATAAGGAGAGTCTACCAATTCTAAACAGACCTGCAAACCTGTTCACCAGTGGTTAAAGTAATATCTTTCATAGTGCTCAAGAAGTGTTGGGAGTAATGCATAATACCGTATTTTCATAGTTTGGCTGGTGCTGCGACTTATTTATCAAAATTAATTTGACATGAACCAAGAGAAATGAACCAAGAGAAACAATCTATATATATATTTTAAGGGGTCATCAGATGCAAAATTCACTTTTGTTGTTGTTTGAACATAAATGTGTGTTGGAAGTGTGTGTACACATCCACCCTATAAGGATAAAAATCCAACCAGTTTTTTTTTTTTTTGTGTGTTTTTTTATCACTATTTTAAAATCCCTTCTGAAATCAGGCTTATCTGAAATTCCTGTCAGAATGACGTAGTTTTGCACAGGCCCCTCCCACGATAGTTGATTCACATGGCTGTCATTCCTTACACCTGCCTGAGTGAGCTGTCCGCCATTGTGTCAACTCCGGTGTGGGGTTGTCGCCTAACGCCTGTTTCACACGTAATCCATCTGCAGTGCGTATGCAGTCCGTGTGCGTTACGTATGTGGTGCTGAAGCAGCAAGGACTCATTGTGCTTTCACACAGGACACGTTTGCAGTCCGCTACTGATCTGTGGCTGTTTAAGCCACAAAACACAACATTTGTCCATTATTTTGATATCAAATCATTTAAAAACAAAACAAAGTTTGGGGGTTCGATTTCCAGGAAACCCATGATAGGTAAAAATTGATAGCCTGAATGCACTGTAAAGTCACTTTGGATTAGGGATGTCAACGATTAATCGATGATCGATTAATTGTCGATAAGAGATGCAATCGATTAAAGCTATCGATGGTCGGTTAACCGATTCAATGTTGGGCTGCGTGCGGCTCATGCGCACTCAACACGTGCGAGCGGCTGTGAGTGACGGTGATGATATATAAAAGCATCATCATTCATTCACAATGTACAAATTAAGCTTTTAATGTGATTTAAACTTTAAAGTACATTAAAATAGAAACAACATAAAAGTTCTTCAACATTAAATGCAATAGAAATGTAGTTACTAATCATTTCATCAGATAACTGTTTTATATCGTGCGCTTTGCAGGGCTGCGGGACACAGTGACAGGACAGGTAGTCTATTCATTCCTACAACTTGTTAATTCATTCCTACGAATTATTAATGTGGCAATTGTCCATGTTTCATTAATTTTGTTCCCTAAATAACCCATGATTTAAGTGAAATAAGGGAACAAATTAATAAATCGAACGAATTCTTAATTCATGAAATCTTTAATTTCCCTTCCCATGTTTACCACAGTAAGAGATGCGAAAACAGTTATTAAAAGCGAAAGATAATAAAATAAACCTGGGAAATTAGAGGGTTAGACTATGAAGATTTAGGAAAAGAAACAATGCCTAAATATACTGAATTTGTGGAAATTCGTGATCAACCGGCAAACCAGAACAAAGCCGCGTAAATGAAGACTATGGGTTCCAAAAGCATGGTCGCGATCTAACATTTTCCAGTTAACCTATTATTCGTCTAATAAACAAAGCTTTTATACCACACTTGTCATAATCAGATCTTATCATTTCTAAATAAATAATTGCTGGATTCAAAACAGCGATTAATAGGCGCTGTGACCGACACATTCCTGGAGCATTCAGTTTAAATAGACCGTAGTATACCGGTCCACTCTGCTGTTATGCCAAAGACGTTTTTGCTCATATGAAGAGGATCATCTTTTCCGTCTATATGCGAATGCGTGTTAACTACAAGCCTAGTTTACATTATAAATAATAGTTTAACATTCAAATACATTGCGAATATGGAAACATTTCGATTTGTGCCGAATGAGACATGAGCAATAACCTCCAAATAAATCTAGCCAAAGCCGCGCTCGCTCATCCTCGTCTGCACGCATGCACTGTCACGATCTAATGCGCTGTATGCCGGATTTTTACAAATCTGACATTTTCTAGGACAGAATCCAGCAGGATCAAATTAATGTGAGCAACTGTGTTTTGGTGCAGCAGCGCCGATGTAGTTCACTTAATGTGCAGCGCAGTCACACGCGCTCCACATTTCGGATAATTTTATACAATAATGTCAGTTGAAAACATTGCAATTGTGCTTTAAAATACAACAACGAGCACCACAAAACCATTTAAAGATGCGCGTTCAGCGTTCTTCGTGCGGGATTGGAAACTGTCAACAAAGTAAAATGACCTCAAAAGTATGGCGCGCTCTCTTCATTTTATCAAATGATCATAATCGCATCTATTTATTTTATAATCCTGCTACTAGCATTTTATTCAGACTAAAACCTCTTTAATTCAAGTGAGAAAGCGTTTTGTGTGTGTATGTGGCTTTTGCACATCCTGTCATACCGCTGACTGCGTGCCTGCAATAGACGCATTTTGCAGTATTATGGTTAACGATTAATCGATTAATTGATCGTTAATTTAAACGACGATCGATCATGGAAATAATCGAAATTTGACATCCCTACTTTGGATAAAAGCGTCTGCTAAATGCATAAATGTATTTATTTAGTACAGTAACAATCTTTCATAGACCTATTTAAATTCAAATATAAACAACGTATTACTCATGCATTTGACTGCTAGGTTTTTATAATAAGTTGCTGGAACAAGCTGCAACACATTTAAACACAACATTAGCATCCTTTTCTTGTTAGGATATCACAAACATTTAAAGTTAAAACTCCCTACTGACAGAAACCGTCGAGTCTCGTGCCTGTTGCATTTAAATCTTTATTACACGCAATCCAACGGGTCTTAAATTATTTTTGTTTTTCTGCCTCTATAAAAGTGCATATATAATATTGCCTTGTTTCTCTAAAGTTGCTCTTTTTCTTGTTTTAAATCTAGCCAAAACCCATGTGTTGCGTGTGAAACACAGTACGCTTTAATTAGTATACATTTATTGTGAAATGACTGCATTTCCATGTCAATCCATGTTAATTTTTACCGCAAACAATGCGCTGTCACTTTAATTCAGCACATGCAGCTCAGCAAAAATAGACTCGGTATATAAATGTTCGCTGCACTGCTGTAGACGCACCGCTCCTGTAACGCACATACGGACTGCAACCACATGCAGTGTTAACGCTGGAATCCGTTAACATGGGTCGGGTGCGTAAAAAAATATGCAATGCATACGTACTGCAGATAGAGTATGTGTGAAACAGGCATAAGCTATTGAGATGTTTTGTTGTTGGTATAATAATAAACATAGCAGTCATCATTTACTCCCGACATCTGAGCCACTGACATTATAGTAACAGTTTAATTATTGATCGTGTGTTTGTAAGGAACAGACTGCAATTTTGGTTGTTAGTCAATAGGTTCAGAAGTTCTAAAATCTCAGATGCTACTCTCAATGCATTTAAATTTCATTCATCCAAATAGTGCCAGATTTGACTTTATCCACCAGGATTTGATTGGATTAATTTTCTTGCAAACCCTTCAGAGAGTATAAAAAGCAAAGACGGGTAAATACAATGTTGGTACTTTTTGTTTTAGGATGTGGAAGTGGATCTTTTAGGTATCCATCTTCTGATCCAGCTGTTCTTTCTGTGTGTGTGGTTGACCAATGGAAAGTCTGAAGTGGGTCACACTCTTTTTCGTCACAGCTAGCCTTTGCTGAGGTCATCACATATCACCACAGCCCACGGTGCACTCTTCTGCCCTTGTGTAGGCAGCCTATGCCTGTTCTTTGAGAGAGAACATCAGCCAATACATAGAGAGACTCAACAATGGGCCACAGGCCAGAAACATACTTTACACAAGTATGCTTAGCCAGAAGAGAAGCGTGCTGTCCCACTGACCAAGATAAACATGTTTTTGCACTGTCAGGTGTTGTTTTTTCAGGCAGTTTGCAATAAACATGACAGTTTGATTCACTTTTTTTTCTGTATTTTGAGCCTTAAAGCTGCAGTAGGTAACTTTTGTAAATATATATTTTTTACATATTTGTTAAACCTGTCATTATGTCCTGACAGTAGAATATGAGACAGATAATCTGTGAAAAAATCAAGCTCATCTGGCTCCTCCCAGTGGTCCTATTGTCATTTGCAATTACTGACCGCTCCCAGTAAGAAATCAACCAATCAGAGCTGCGGTCCGTAACTTAGTTTGTGTTCAAAATGTAGAAAAATTTATATAATAAGCGAGTACACCATGAATCCATTTTCCAAACCGTGTTTTTAGCTTGTCCTGAATCACTAGGGTGCACCTATAATAAGTGTTTATAATCGGACTATTTTAGATTGCTTCGGGGTTACCGCGGCGGAGTAACCCAGTACCTTTGTGATTCTTCATAGACATAAACGGAGAGAAGTAGTTCTGGCTACGATGTTCTACCACAAGACGCAAGCAGTTCTGTTTATTAACCGCTAGAGCGTCAAAAGTTTCCTACTGCAGCTTTAATGTCCATGACTTAATGCCTTAATGTCCATAATGTCCATGCAATAACATCATTTTCAGAATATGTCCAGAAGTTCAAAAAATACTGTAAAAATACTATTCGGGTAAATATGTATGTTTCTGTCCTTAGAAATTGTGTACCTCAGTATTGCACGTTCAATGTACAGAATGTACATATTAAGGTTAACACCATAACCATAAATCTGTATTTATGCTAAACTTTAAACTTAATTAATAAAAGTGGGTGGTGTTGGTGCAGTGGATAAGACACATGCCTTTGGTGTGAGAGACCTGGGTTTGAATCCACTGTGAGACACCAATGTGTACATGAGCAAGACACTTAACCCCTAGTTGCTCCAGAGGCGTGCGACCTCTGACATATATAGCAATTGTAAGTTGCTTTGGATAAAAGTGTCACTTAAATGAATAAATGTAAAGTGTAAATGTAAAAGTTATTACTAGGGTTGTCACAGGTATTGGCACTACAATTGTTTTATTTGCAGTAGCGTAGTGTGTCAACTCAAATTAAATGAATTTCTTAGTCAGGGTGCATTTTATGTAAACATACAGTAGTCAGTTTGTCCTCCAAGTAAACAAATTGGGGAAAAAAAGTGTTACATTTAATCTGCCTTGCAGTATACATGCAACCAAACAGACCTTCTTCTGTCTATTGTGTTGTTAGAATTAATCAAACAAGAAGAAAAAAAAGGAAACAATACTTTAAGAAAAATATGCAACTTGCATGCCATTCTTTAATAAAAATGTAGGCCAAACTTAAAAATTATCATTATAAGCTAACTATTAACTATGACTTTTACTTCAGTGAACTCCTAATTTGCTGCTTAGTTGTTGTTGTTTTTTATTCATTTTAGTTAGCAAGGTAGTTGTTAAGTTTAGGTATAGGGTTGGATTAAGGTATCTAAAATATGGGCATGCAGATTAAGGCATTAAAATGTGCTTTATAAGTACTAATAAACAAACAATAAGCTAGAAATATTTGTGCTAATAGGCAACATGGTAAGAATTGGTCCCCCATAATTTAATTTAATTTGTTCATGGTTACGTGATAACATTTTAATGCCAACCGAAACTGTTACCTTTTAAGGGGTTAGTTCACCTGAAAATGAAAATAAGCCCATGCATACTCACCCTCATGTCATCCTGTAAATGACTTTCTTCTTTCAGATTAATCCAGTCAGAGTCGTTTTAAAAATTGTATCTGATCTTTCAAGCTGTTTAATGGCACTCAGCATGTCTTGCAGTGCATTAGTCCAAAAGAAGTTAAATAAATGGCGCCCGTCCATATAAAAAGCTCCGCTGTGTGAACAAATTCCTCTCGTTGCGCACTGGTTCCCAATCTTGGTCCTGGAGAACCCCCAACACTGCACATTTTAGGCCCCGTCCACACGGAGACGGAGCTTACCCCAATCCAATCTTTTTTTTTCCTCGTCTCAAGAAATATCCGCGTCCACACGAAACCGCATAATGATGTAGTATACATGCCAGACCAGACTACAGAGATACACTAAAAGCAGAGAAGAAGACTTGGACTATGCTCATAAACCTTGCGCGTGGTACACAAACGAACATGGAACAATACATTTATTAATCAGTGTTAATGTTACTTAATAAAAAGACAATCGTTCAGTGTTTGTTCATGTTTTTGTTGCTGTTACGTGACGTAGAGGTGTCTGACTAGGGGGGAGACGTGGGCTGATGACGTCATCGTTTCAGAAAATATACGGATTAGCCGTCCAGACGAAAACGCAAAGACGGCGTTTCAAATTTATCCACTCTGGGACCCGGTTTCAAAAAATAGCGGTTTCACCTTATGAAAACGCCGGATCCTTGTGGACGAAACGCCTATCCGATAAAAAATTTGTGCGTATTCACAGAAACGCATTTCTGTGTGGACGGGGCCTTAGACGTCTCCCTATTCACACACCTGATTCAACTCCTCAGTTCATTAGTGAAGACTCCAAGACATCAAATGTGTGTGTCAGATATGAGAGACACCAAAACGTGCAGTGTTGGGGGTTTCTCCAGTACCACGATTGGGAATCACTGCTGTAGATAGATGAATTTTGGTAAGAAAAATATCCATATTCAAAACGTAATAATCACTTTAATGTAGCTTGCGTCAACAGTTGCATATGGAAGTAGTTTCCGGGAGGATGACATATGATGTCAGCGTTGCACATCCTCCTGTGAGTCTTGGGAAAACCAATGTTTGTTAACAGGAGCAAAGGAAACCAAAGTCTACTCTTGGCTTCTATTGAAATCCTCAGACATTGTTCTTTACAAATCCTCATTTGGTATCACTTCTGACCTCATACGTCATCCGCCCAGAACTGCTTCCATGTACAACAGTGAGCACAAGCTACTTTAAATTGATTATTACATTTTAAATATAATTTTTCTTAAAAAATGAATCGATTCACTACAGGAGGACTTTGTTTACCCCCCAGAGCTGTGTGAGACACTTTTTATTTAGGATGGGTGCTTTTTATTTCACTTATTTTAGACTGATGCACTGCAACACCTACCGAGTTTAAAATTCGAAAAACACAACTAAGTCTTACTGTACTGCATGGTTTAGTTACACACATCCTCACAATTGATGGCCAAATGTGATTGCACTTTAGGGTGTTCCTAGTGTCTGGATCAAATTAGTTGGTCTGGGGGTGAAATATATACCACATATCTTGGTGGGAAGCTTAGACTCCTAAATTCAAAATATCACGGTCCCTAGGGCAAAAGCTGAATCACACAAACAGCCACATTCTTTCTCTGATCAAACACGTTCTTGATCTAAACCACTGCATGTTTGTGTTTGGATACAAAACATTTGCTAAATTAGGGATGCATCGATCCAATACTCAGGATCGGGATCGGCTCTGATACCGGCTCTTTTCTGTGGATCAGGTATCATTCAGACGAGACCGATCCAAATCCGATATTTTGTGTTATTGTTGAGCCCCACGAAAGGCACAAAAACATTATAAAGCACCACAATGTTTTTGTGCACTATATTTCAAGTGTCCTGAAGCTGTTCTGTAGTTCAATGTGAGGTACAGATTATTATTTAAGTCATTCAATTCAAGTTCGCCTAAACTCTTCTTTCCGCTGCGGCAATCTGTTATCCTCCATTCAACAGTCAAACTGCATGTTGTGTTCGGTTACAGTCAAAACGATGAAACTCTTCAAGAACGCACAGTAACTGAGGTTTGAAACTGTTCAAAGTAAAGGCTTAATAAACTAATGCACAAATTTAATACACTACGTATTAATATTTCTTGCCTGAGGACTGGTTCAATTTAACCGGTTCTTCTTAGTGAACCAGTTCACCAAATCAGACTGAATCGTTTGAAACTTTCCGTGTCTCCAGTAAGCATTAATCCACAAATTACTTTTTTTAACATGGCTAACACTCCCTCTGAGTAGAAATAAACCAATATCCCGGAGAAATTCATTTACTCAAACAGTACACTGACTGAACTGCTGTGAAGAGAGAACTGAAGATAAACTTGAGCAGAGTAGCTTTTGGGTTGTACTAACTGTTCTATGTGGACTCGGAGGGCTGCGCAGCTGCACACTTAATACATTTAAAAGAAACATCTTTTAGATTTCTGTATAATTGATATACTTGTTTTTCATTAATGTATTTTACAACAATACAAAGAGCAATGTGTAACATTTTACCAGAATTTAGACATATTCACATTTATTTGTAAATACAATATTTCACTAGATTTTCTAAAATTGTGCACCCATGATTTTCCTAGAATCTAGAGTATCTTTTGCTGCTGAATTATCCACTAACCTAGTTTATAATAGTATTTTTGTCATAGATAATGATTATATAGTTTTTCATTTGTTATTTTTCATTCAAATGAAGTTGTCTATATGTAGTAGATTGTGTTTAATACACAAAAGAGTGATGATCAGGTCAACACAAAGTATAGAAATTCTACATTGATTAAAAAAAAAAAAAAACGATGCTGGTATCGGATTGGATCAATATTTGCATATGCTCAGAATTTTCAGGATCGGATTGGTTCTGAAAAAATGGTATTGTTGCATCCCTAGTATTAACTAAAGGTTTAGATCTGGTCACTTTCCACCACTGGAGCTACTTAAGTCAGTTTTGTTCAAATGCTCCATTCTACTGAGGTATAAAAGCTGTCATCATGTAAATTAAGATTTGACGGATGAAATTACACCTCAATTGAACTTTTTTCATGTTACATGTGGTAAGACTTTGTCATCTTTGATATTTACTTTAGTCACTGTTGCTATAGTTAAAGGTGATAGTCACAAGTTTGTTATTCTTTCAATTGGTATGAATATCAGTGTCAGTTATTGCAGTTTTGGATTCAATCCTACATTTATATATGGTTGTGTATTGAACTGCATGAAAGTTCATTGCGAGCTCACTGACTAAGTTTGGCTCTCCCAAATACAATCCATGAAGCTGACTGACTACACTGCACATGTAATCTTTTATTTACACAATGTCCATTATTATTAGGGGTGCTCCGATCACGATCGGCCGATCGTTAATGCGCATCTCGTCAGTAAAGCCGGTTCTTTAATCAGCGGTTAATTCCATCAGGTGCGTGATTTCACATAGAGCAGCTGTTACTACACAGAGTCGTTGTTAACTGAGAAGATGCGCCAAAAAACGCTGAAAATGAAGTGGATTTGCACATCTTCTCTATTAACAACGGCTCTGTGTAGTAACAGCTGCTCTATGTGAAATCACACACCTGATGGAATTAACCGCTGATTAGAGAACCGGCTTTACTGACGAGATGCGCATTAACAATCGGCCGATCGTGATCGGAGCACCCCTAATTATTATGAATGTATGAAAGTGCAGAACTTGATGTGTTTACGCTGAATCACCTCTGATTGACCATTATGTTAAAGGGGGGGTGAAATGCTATTTCATGCATACTGAGTTTTTTACACCTGTTAAAGAGTTGGATTCCCATGCTAAACATGGACACAGTTTCAAAAATTAAGTTGTACGTTTGAAAGAGTATTTTTGTTCCAAAAATACTCCTTCTGGTTTGTCACAAGTTTCGGAAAGTTTTTTTTCGAGTATGGCTATGTGTGACGTTAGATGGAGCGGAATTTCCTTATATGGGTCTTAAGGGCACTTCTGCCGGAAGAGCGCGCGCTCCCGTATAGCAGAGCACTTAGAGCACAGACATTCACTGATCAGAGCCAGAGCGTTGCGAAATGTCACAAAATAACTATGTTTTTGGTTGCCAGGGCAAGACAACCCTGCACAGATTACCAAAAAAAAAAAAAAAAACGGCATTAAGGGACCAGTTGATGAAGTTTATTTTTTACAGAGCATCAACGGAGTTGTGCAAGTGTTTTTGTTTGTTCCCTGCATTTCGAAGATGCTTGTTTTACAAACAAGGCCCAGTTTGACGCCGGATTTGCACATCGTTTATTTCTTAAGGATAATGCAGTCCCAACGAAAAAGGGTCACGATCGTGTGTTGGAACCACAGGCGGTGAGCAAAACTGCTTCAAATATCTCTGTGTTGTTAACTTAGCTATCGGCGCGTAAGCACATCAAGTAAACAACATGCGATGTTGTCATCAAACTGCACTTTCCACATGTACAGCTTAAAAAAAATAAATAAAAAAAATAAAAATAAAAAAAGACGACATAAAGTGTAACTTAGTCATTTTCAAAAACCGCTAAGCAAATATATACAGTTTCAGTACATACCACATAGAGACGTCGTTGCTGATGCTGCTCTTGTTAAATTTCAGCCTCTGGATCTAATTCTGGATCATAAATATACGCTGAATCTGACTGTTAGCCATGGTTTGTTTTGGTTGTTTTTTTCCTCACGGTACTGTCACAACTTCCAAACGCTCTCAACGCAAAAGCCTACTGGCGCTCGTGATTCTTTAGCTCCGCCCACATGTCACGCCTCCAGCCGGTCGTGTTTTTACGGAAAATATCGGTACAGACTATCTTTCTCTTATGAATATAATAAAACTAAAGACTTTTTGGAGTTATGAAGGATCCTGTACTACTCTATAGGTACTCAAGATTAACAGGAGATTGAGTGAAAACGAGCATTTCACCCCGCCTTTAATGTGACTAACAGACATGTTTATATATTTCAATTTTGACTTTTTTTTTCGCTTGCTTGACAGACAATCTGACCAATCATAATGCCGATTCCATCATTTTTTTCAGACAAACAAACCAGACAGTAGAGTATTTTAACTTCAGTGTTGTGTATTGACATCTTTCCGCGGTTAAAATAATATACCTTCTAATGCCATTCATGTTTATTTTGTGCTTTAATTAGTAAATATGAAAAGATGATCGGTTTACATACCACTTGAACTGAGGCATTATAATGATCTGTCATGTCACATTAAAGAGCCACGAAACAATATTTATTGTTTGAACTTTGAAATGACAAAATTTGAAAGCTGAGACTTTGTTTCATACAATAAGTAACCTGCTCTGTCTTGTCTGTTGGTGTGTTGTCAGTTTCCTCTTTGCTCCGTAATGTATTTTTTAATTGCATTTTATGAAGTCCAATTCTGAGGGGAAGAAAAGTATGACTATTTTTTACAACTGCAAATTTAATTAAAATTTAACTCGTCAAAAATGGTCAAAACTCTCAACTGTGAGTTACAAAGTCAGAACTCACAGTTGAGAGTTTATTTCACGCAATTCTGAAGAAAAAAGTCAGAAGCGTGAGATGAAAAGTCAAAATTACTTTTATTTTTATTCAAGCTTCTATACTTCACAGAGCTCACAAAGAAATACATGCCGAACTAGTCCAAGGTTTTCAACTGGTCTTTCTAATGTTTTTTCCACAGGTCTGGATGCTCTACTTTGTTTTTGAAGGGTTTAGTTTTTAAAAAAGGACTTAACAACTATACAGTACAATACAACTTAATTTAATGCATATTTATGTTGCATTATGAGATGTATTTACACATTTCAGAATATAACAATGCATCAAATTGAGCTTGTGTATCTAGCAGTGTCTGTGCCCACATTTCCTTTCTCAGATTACACACACACTTGTATGCATTATAGAGCGTGGCTAACACAACATCACATACGTTTTGCATAAAAAAAAAATCAGCTTGATAGATCCTTGAAGTTCTGTTTATCATAATAGTTTGTGTCAAATAAGCAAGACGTCTCTTTGAAATAGCAGGTCTAAGTTGTAAGTCAGTATTACACTGATCAACGCTGCACAATTAAGCATAAGTTAACTACACTAACTAATATAATAGATTATTTCAAAGAAAGGCTAATTTGAATTGAGAATTTTCATTGTGACCAAGCAACTGGAATTAATGAAATGCTCTATTCCTGTTAAGCTCATCTACGTCAAATGTTTATATTGTACAGACCCAAACAAAAGACATCTGTTTGCCTCTGCTCTGTGAAGGTTCTTTGTGCATAATTCATGTTGTGAATTGTCCTGCTGAGTTTTCGATCATTCATATGTGTGTGCGTATGTGTTGTTTGTAGGCAACAGTGCAGCTTTGTGTCTTCAGCAGTGAATATCCCACAGTGCCTCTATCAGTCAGTAAATAACATTCACTTAAATGTGAGCTGCTTTTTTTTTTTCTCCTGTTGCCTATGGTCTGAGCATATAAAGCATCTGTGTGTATGAGTGAATGCTTGCACCCAGCTGAATGCACATTACCCTCAGGACTGAATCTTCACGAGAATCCCACATGATGATAGAGGTGGGGAGAGATGGACAAATCGAGAATAGCAAAAGAAAGTAGTGCTGCACGCCGGGAGTTCACTAGACCTAGAGTGAGGGAGACTAAACATGCAGACACCAGATACCAGTGTGATTTACTTTCATTTTATTTTATTTTTTTTATTTAAATTATTTGTATGTATTTAGTAAGTGCTCTTTCATTTAGATAGATTTCTAGGGCTCGAATATACAACTCAAAGTTGAGTTGTTAACATCAATTATATGTTTCACACTGTTAAATTTATTTGACATTCATTGTATTTTAGGAATGTAACGATTCACTCAACTCACGATTTGATTCACGATTTCACGAATCAGTTTTCTCACAGTTTTTTTTTTTTTTTTTTTTCAAAATGAGATAGAAGACAACAGTGTAATTTTATTAGAAACATTTCTTTGTGGAATTAAAATATAAAAATTTTTTCCTTTTTTATTATAAACCGGTTTGTAGTCATGTATTAGTTTAGTTTTCCCAAGAACAACTTGTTTTTATTTACATTGAGTGTAGTTTTCTTATTAGTTCAGTAGCATTTTCCTCCCTAAGCTGGTACAGACAAAACATGGGCACTGTCATAGTTCAAAGACTGGAGGGGGAAAAAAAGGAATTAAAAATGACTACAGAATTCAGTTCAGAATATTCGATACATGCTAAAGGACACAAGATGCTCTAAACAATTCAACACACAAGATCACAAACCTCCTGTAACAGAAAATGAAAGGTTCTCTCTTCTGTGAGCTGTACAGAGTGTGTGCTTATTCTACATTACGTCCAGTCTGTTCTAAAAATACAACTGAACCCTCAATTAAAGATTTCCCTCTGCCTGCTCCACACATACAATGTCTGGCTGAAGATCTCTGTATCTTTAAGTTGTTTTGGTATCTTTTTTTGTGCATAATAAAAGGATGTTAAGGCAGTGCTCCAACATTTTTTTGAATGTGATATGTGATCATTATCTTCTTAACTGTGGCTTGTGCTTTGTAAAATCTAATGCTGCACAAAAACTAACAATTCATAAAAGCCAAAGACATAAAAGACAAATTTTTGACATGCCCAAGACTGTAATCCAGCCACAATTACTTTTTATATTGAAAATAGGTCACCCCCCCAAAGTGCCAAATTATGGACTTTGCAATTAAAGAGTTAAAGTCTTGTTTTTTTTTTTTTTTTACATTTTGGTAGTTTTGATCAGGACTGTGGTTGATTAATAGATTTATGCAAAAAGCGCCCGTTTAATTTAGTGGATGTTTTCATCCACGAACATCACGGAAGGGTAGTGAATTTGAACAACCCACAAGGGTTAAATTGTAATTTCTTACATCATGTTTAATACCAAGTTGGTCTTTGCCTATAGTTTACACCTAATTAATAAAATGGATTTGACCTACATAAAGCTCTCCTTGGAGGTTAATTTTATAGTCTGTAGTGTCATATTTCTCTTCAGTCATGGGTAAAGTATATCATCCCATGTCATCTCAAACTAGACTGCAAAAAAATGGCAAGAGACATTTGTGGAATCTAAAGATCCAAAAAAGGGATTTCACTAAGAATACCTTGATCTGACGAACCTTTAGGACTGTACGACATTACTCTGCCACAGGGAGCTCGGCACCTGAAATAGCTCTATAAAGTGTCAAAGTGTGCTCTACTACATGACATGTAAGGGATAATGTGCTAGTGATCGACCAATACTGATTTTTTATTTTTTTTTTTATTTTTTTTTTATAACCGATACCAATTATTTGCATGTTTATGTGCCCGATAACTGGTATGTGGAATCAATATTTATTTACTGTTATAAAGTTAATAAATGACTGCGTGAAGTAAGAACACAATAGTTATTTCACTTTGTTTTTTCTTCTTTTCAGTCATCTTTTTTTTTTTTTTACTATTAGGGTAGGGTTGTATACTACTAACCTTTATTGCAATCCACTATTCCATTGTATTCCTTGTATTTCATATATAGGAGTAGGAGTACTGACTGAGCAATATACAACACTGTAAAAAAAAAAAAAAAAAAAAAAAAAACACTTGAAAAATGTAGATGTGACCAGTCACTAAAAGATTTTGAGTTGGGAATGTAGATTTTTTACAATAAAGACTTCCTGATTCATTATTAGGACATTCATGTTTATCCTTTGACGATACCACTGCTTTTTCTTATGAAATGTACATGGAAATTGGCAGACAACAATAAAAAAATAAATGACAACATTAATTATCAATTTGCCACTTCTATAAATCAGTTACTAAAAAAAAAAAAAAAAACACCAATTCCTTTACTCTACTCTTACTCTAATATATCTATCATTATACACTAATGATTCATTATTACTTAATACAAAATTATATTTAATAATACAAAACCAAATAACTTCACATGATGTTTCTCTCTCTGTGCCATTTAGTGTTTTCAGACAATGATGTTTGTCTTTGATCATTTCTGTGCATACTGCATAATATAATGCCGAAATAAACAATGTTTCAAATTTTAAAAAGTAAATTAGAAAACGATCATGATTTATTTTAAAGTATGTTTTCATGGGTGCTAGTCGCTTCATTTTTTTTGTCTTATTAATAATAAGGCTGAATAAGCTGATCTATAGCATGTTAAATGGTGGTTGCCTGTCTATGAATGGTACACCCCCCTAAGCTCACAGAAGTGGTTTGACCCAAGTCCTCAGCAGCCAATGACATTGACCCATTCAAACTGATTTTTAACACGTAATTAACGCATACTTGACGTGAATTTCACGTGTATTTAAATTACCGCTTGCGGTAATGTTTTTAACTCGGTGTGGTGCGGACGCGCCTGGAAAAAACGAGCGTGGCGCGACCGTGTTGCTTCCATTATAAGCGCGCCTACATTGGAAATAACGAACTTGAGCGCGCAAAAGACGTGATATGTGAAAGCCCCTAAGTCTAAATATTTAAGTATTTGGTGCTGTGATGAACATCATATAAGTCTATTTAAATGTATTTAAGAAAGTAGTGCAGCTGCTTTATTTATTGGTTTTCAGGATAACGGCTGCATTTCTGCATTTTAGCGCCGTCTGCTGTCAAAGAGTGAATGAGTGAGTAAAAGAGTGAGTAAATTTTTTAGCTTCATCCTTTCCTGTAACAACGTTGAAAGCTCAGCCAAGATGAAGGGACAGCTGACCATAGCTGTATATGGATTACCATTTTGAAATAAATTTAGTAGCAGAGCTAACCCATTTATCCTTTGCTGAAATTTCCGCGTCTTCATGGAGAGAGCAAGTCATGGTTGCTTTGCAACGGCAGACGCCTCAGGGGCACAACGTTCTGAGCACTTTGGAAAGAAGGAGAACGTGGGGTGCATAGCATTTTCCATGCATTTTTAGGCGCGATATGTGAACGACACATATATCTAAGTCAGCTGATGGCTGCAAAGGATCAGAACTGATGCACAACTGTGCCCGGGAAAAGACAACAGTAGTCCGGCGCCGGGATAAGGAAAAGAAAATAGTCCAAGATGAGGCCCGTGCGTCACCTTTAGGTACTTAATCCTATTAATCTTTTTTGGATTTTGATAACATTAAGTTAATAACATGTTTTAATATCGAATCTGCCTTTTAAAACCCTCTTAGAGTTTCAATGTTTTGTTTAATTAATTCAATTAAAATATCCACTTAATCTTTCATTTTTGGCCACCTTTTTGCAATGCAAATGCTAGCCTCTATAATTTCTTCAACAAAAACATGTGGATATCACACCCTTCCAAAAACCAATCCTTGGTTTTCTTGAAGTAAAGTTTTCTTGTGTGTCATTTCTAAATACTTTAAACTACAAAATAAAACAGACAACTGTATTAGTAAAATCATAGCCATAGGCAACTGTCTAGGTACAATTGTAATTTGTAAATAATAATTGTTTTATTTTTACTTGTTCATTCAATTTTTTAAATGCTCATGCTAAATACTAATGTACCTGCAAAACACTGTTTATTTTTAGAAGTGTATTATGTGCATTTGTAATGTGTATCTTTGCTCTATTTTTTTTAATGACAAATATAAATTAATGACAAAGATTTATGTTTATAGGTGACTAATTGAGCTTCCATTTATTTTATTATTAGTAGTAGTATTAGTTCAAGAATAAAATAAAAATATCGGATTGATATCGGAATCGGCAAATAGCCAAAGCTGCGGCATCGTTATCTGTATTGGAAGTGAAAAAATGGTATCGGGACAAACATTGTATTTTATTGCATTTCTCAACTGGAATATTATAGACAAAAACATTATTAATAATTTTGCTATCTAGATTATGAAATGCTTTAAACAAGTGAATCTTGTTCAAAGTTACATGCAGTGGCCTTGCTGGAGCATTTCCTGAGCATCAACCCCCTGATTGAACAGCAATATGAAAGTGGATTCATGAGACTAATGATGAGCAAATTTACAACAGAGAGAGAATTAAAATTCAGTGCTTTTATTTCCAGCATGCGCTCATTCGTGGCTGTATTATTCAATTCAGGCAAAGTTACGTCTTTATTGGGACAGGACTTGATGTGTTATTTAACATGGCTCTAAGAAATAGAGACCAACTCACGGAGTCAAGCTGCATAAACTACATATCAGGTATTTATGTAATGCATCCACTGTTGGGAACGTTACTTTAAAAAAGTAATTAGTTATAGTTACTCACTACTTGTTCCAAAAAGTAACTGAGTTAGTAACTGAATTACTCTATAATAAAAGAAACTCATTAGCAGGGAATAACTATTTGCGTTACTGTAAAAAAAAAAAAAAAATTGCTATGTCAGAGAATTATTATTATTATTATTATTATTTTTTTTTTTGCAGTTTTCACAAGTCACAAGTCAGTTGAAATGAGTAGAACAGACAGGTGTTCATACATAACTTTCGATATTTATTGCACGTCAACAGACAGCAAGAGTTTTATCCTGCACTTCAAGTATTATCTTTGTAAGAAAAGTGTTTTTGGCCACTAGCTTTGTAGATGCGTGTCAACCATTACATGTACACATTACATGCACGTTCTTGCCTTTGACCACAATGAATTTGAAGTAGTGCTTATATCTCCACCTTGAAAATGGCAAGGTGCCTTAGCCAATCATAATTGCTTATCTCGTTATTAACCCACCTACTCTCTCGCTGTGTGAGCCAGGGGTGCATTCGGATTGCAAAGTTTATTAAATCAATGCATCGTAATGCCCCGCATTTAACGTTCAGTAACGTTTACGCTGTTGTAACCACGGGAAAAGTAATTAGTTAGATTACCCCGTTACTGAAAAAATAACGTAGTTGCCTAACGCTGTTCTTTTAAACGCCGTTATTCCAAACACTGAATGCATCTAATTTGTGCATAACTGGCTGTTATGTTAGATAAAGTTTACTAACTACAGCAAATGAAGTACCTGCACGCCATTGTTGTTGCGTCTTTTCTCAGCGCACACTTCTCAAAAGACCCAGCAGATGGCGGCATTTACCGGTGAATCTGATATTACAAAACCAATACTCGATAATGGTAAAATGCTTAAATATCGGGGAAAATATCGTTAAATCGAAATATTGGCAGATCTCTCTAATGTGCATCCTGCCAGTTGTTATTGCAGAATTACCTGCGACAGGGTGATCAGGTCTTGTATCACCCTGAAGGGGGTTATTCAGTGCTAAAAACCAGCTTTTATGTACAGTATCTCGCTTATTACTTGGCTACTTGTTACGCGAGTAAATAATTAGACACAAAAAAGTGATATGAGTTGAAATATTTGAACAAAATAAAGCTTGTGTGAACATAGCAGTTGCGAGCAAGCAGCAAATTCAAACTAGACAGACATTTATGTGGTGCAGTCAAACCACTTATTACAAAACATTTCACCACATAAATAGTTACAGCAATAAAAGTAATACCAAGTAATAGTAATACCAGGATGCATAATTAATTATTTTTTTCTACACAATTTTGAATCAAGTTTTAATATTTTATTAGCTAAACAAATGCAAAGCTTCCACCAAGAAAAAAATGTTCCTGGCAAAAGTATAGCTCCGACTTCAGTTACCTGGATGAGCCTTTGTTTTTGTTTTTGCTGGTTGTTACTGACATACTGTACCTAGACCAATCAGAATCAAGTACTCCACAGAGCTGTGTAATAAATCTGGATAAACTCCTGGGGCTGGATTCAAGGCACCAAACCCCCAACTGCTCCCCGGGCCCTAAATGGCTGCCCAGTGTGTGTGTGTGTGTGTGTGTGTGTGTGTGTGTGTGTTCACTGCTTTGTGTGTGTGCACTTCGGATGGGTACTTTTCTGAAGTGACTGAAAGTAAACCATGATCGGTCATGATTAAACACAACTCGAAATTCAAATTCAAAGCAACTCTACAAAAAATGTGTTATTTTTAGGGAGCTAATTTTTTTTTCCATCTATAAATATGAATTTGGTGGAATGTATCTTCATTTTATTATCTGAATTTTTTTTACTTATTTCTTAAGAAGATTTTTTTGTGAATCCAGCCCCTGGTTATTAGGATCTTTTTGTTCATCATTTGATAATTTACTGCTGTTATGTTAGAAAACTGTTCTTTCAACAAAATGACAAGCTTTCCACAGGTGGTGTTAGCACTATGTTATCAGGCAAATAATATTGATATCAGTAAATCTAGAGTATAAGAGAAGCTATCAGTGTCTAATGTCAAATCTAACCTCCCCCAAAATATCACATTAAAAAGCTAAATGTCAGAAAATATGAAGGCAACATGTGAAAGACTTTTGGGATAATCTTTCAAATAACATTTTTTTTTTTAGGTAATTTAAAGTAGATTTAAATGCAGTATGCATGGCTATTTCTGGGGATGACTCCTGTGATAGCAATTTTTAACATAAAGTAAGCAAAGAAATTGTGGGAAATCATGCAGTCCTGATAGAAGTCTGGATAGGTTGACTTGAGCTTTTGTTTGCGAGAGGCTAGACACTGTCTGGGTGAGTACCATCACTGTGTTATGTAATCTGTACCTAAAACAGGTAATACTACTGAGTGTGAGGTTATAGAAGGGTTGATTTTAATTAAACTGTCCCAGAGTGATTGAGAATTGGCAGTTGTTCTGAACAAAATATAATCCCAGTCGGAGCAGACTAAGTAACGTGACATACAGCCAATTATGGTGACCCATACTCAGAATTCATGCTCTGCATTTAACCCATCCAAAGTGTACACACACAGCAGTGAACACACACACCGAAAACACACCCGGAGCAGTGGGCAGCCATTTATGCTGCAGGGCCTGGGAGCAGTTGGGGTTCGGTACCTTGCTCAAGGGCACCTTAGTAGTGGTATTGCCAGCCCGAGATTCGAACCCACAACCCTAGGGTTAGGAGTCAAACTCTCTAACCACTCTCTAACCACCAGACTATAAAGCGGTTTATCACATTGTAATGTTAATCTGTGTTTCTCTTTCTGTTTCTCTCAGGATTCTCTTTTGAACACAAAGCAATGTGTAGGAAATAAGGATTGTGCTGTGCAGGTGAGTGTAAAACACTGTGCTTCAGTAGCGTGGTCCGGGAAGGTTTGATAGGATTGCCTATAGGCAGGCTTACATGAAGTCTACACTCACAAACTCACTGCAAATTTATGCAGAATTCATAATTACAGAAAGAACACTAAGGCAGTTGACCAAATATTCACACTGCTTTTTTGGGTTTCCAAAAACATACCAGTGTGCATTCAACAGGAAATAAAGGTATTCATCAGAAAAAGTAATTTATGTAATGTGCTGCTTGTCTAAATTACTAAGTTTTTTGGACATTTTGGTGAATCGGTGGCCGGTTTGAATGATTTTGTGCAATCTCATTTGTATGTTTTCATAAGATTTGCATATGTTTATAGGCGAGGTAAGGGTGGACTTTCATGCTTTTTTTCCCTTTCATTTTTTTTTTTATGTTTCCATATGAATCATGTTGTACAAATTTGCAAAATTGCCACCCCATAAAAAAATGACATTTTCTCATGATATTGTGTTGCCTTAAAAGACAGACCAAATAAAATATGAAATATGTGACCAATTAAATCTGACATCTAATATTATAAGAATAACTTATTGTGGTTGTTGTTGTATAAAATTGTGAAGTATATTAGGTTTTATTGTAATCCAATAATTATTTATTATTTTGTAAAAGTTTCAGTCCTGCACAATGATTATCAGATACAAGATTTTATTTTTATTTTATACCCCCTAATCTTTGCTTCTATATTATTAAACATTTTGGCTAATGTGATTATACCTATGGCTACCAATAACATGTGTTTCCCCAAAAGTTTGTGAACAAAATAGGCAAAAAATATGTAAAACAAAATGTTTAGTTCACTTACTTCACTAAAGGTCTATTTTATGTGTTCATTTAGATAGCGAAGTAAACACGTGTGAGATATTATGCTGGATAGAGTTCAGAGTAGGGTGTGTCTTCTCTGTGGAAAGAAAACATATAATATTCATGAGTCTGAGTGTTTAACTCGGGAATGTGTGTATGAAGTCATATGAGCTGTGCTGAAAACTGGAGTGATTATGTGTGTTTTCATGAGGTAGTTTGGGCTAGCGAAGACATACTGAAGTGATTAGACTCTGTAGACTGTGTGTGTGTGTGTGTGTGTGTGTGTGAGTTTGACGTTTCAGTGAGTCACGGGTTCCATACAGTATAATGGTGGAGCTGCTTACTGGAGCTACTGTCCTATGCCCCTTAGGTTTTTCTCTTTCTCTCCTTGGTTTTTTTTTTTTTTTTTTTTTTCTTGTCCAAGAAGAGAAACACACTGGTCAGCATTTTAAGTCCAGAGCCTGCTGGGTAGTGTCAGTGGGTGACTTCACATCAAAGATGTATGGAGTGAGCATCTCAGCAGCCCTGACAACCCTAATAAAGAGAAGCCAGGGCCTCCTCGCATTAAACCAGACCTCTGTGGCTCCAATAAGCACTTTCTGCTTTGATGCTTTGTACAGTCTGAATGAGCATTATACACTGGAGCAAGATGAAGGGCAGTATCATGTGTGGATGGAAACTATATTTCTGGTTCTTTCCTGGTTCAGTTTCATTTCTGTGCTACATGTGTCAGTGAAGATGGAGCTCTGCATCAAAGATAAAAGAAAACATTTAAATAAAAAAACATTTATTGACTAAGGTTATATTAATGATTCTTTTAGTGCTTTTGAAAGAGCTGGCTTGTACCTGACTGATTTGTAAGTCTAAAAAAAAATGCCAAAGAACCAAAGTTAGTTCTATTTTAAGTATCATCATCTTTATACAAACATCTAATAAATGTCTTAAATTGTGTAAATTTACATACGTCATAAATTATGCACATTGCAAAAGATTCTGTTCTAACATCCAACAGGAACATTTGAGCTACAGTTTGATTTTAGATGAAAAGGCACCTTCAAGTCAAGTGAATCAGTTATTTTTATAGTCATTATAGAGTGGACAACAGTAGATGATGGAAGCAATGCAGAGAGAGGGTAGAGGGTAGGGTGGGATTGGAAAATACTAGCTAACGGTTTAAGTTACACATGGTTCGGGTTGGTGTCATGGTTTTTGAGTCACCGTTTCGCTACCGTTATGTGCTACAATAATGGCCAATAATATCGGCACCCTTGGTAAATATGATCAAAGAAGGCTGTGAAAATGTATCTGCATTGTTAATCATTTTGATCTTTTATAAAAATAAAAAATAAATCTAACCTTTAATTGGATAAGAATTTAAAACTGAGGAATAATATAATTATGAAATAAATGTTTTTCTCTAATAGACACTGGCCACAATTAATGTCACGGTTTTATTTAAACATTTGACTATGGTGGCTGGTGTCTCTATATTCACGTTCCGTACAATAGAATCACCAATAACTAGAGCACTTTCATCAGGTTTCTCAGTGGGTGCATCCGTGTGTGGGGAGAACCTGTTTAATGTTTTGATCGGAACAGAAGAGCGGAGTTTTGACCCACGACTACGCTGCCTCACCGTCACCCAGTTGCCCTGCTGCAGGGGCTCTGCTGGAACCGGACAATGTACAGGAATCCCTGAGCTAGACGCATCCAAAGCCATATCTAGAGCCCTAACATTCTTACTGTCCTCAATTAAAGTTTGGATGCGTGTCTCTAATTCAGAAATCTTCTCTGTCAGCCTAACTATTTCCCTGCATTAATCACATGTGAATCCCTCATCAGCGACAGAGATAGATAAACTGTACATTTGGCAAGAGGTGCAAATAACAATAGCAGGAGAAGCCATTACTCACCGTGCTTGATGAAATATTCTTACTGCGGTTGTTTGATGAACTTGTGAAAAACTGGAGCGAGAGAGAGGAGAGGAGAAAAGAAAACGCTAATGACAAGCTAACGAGTGCTAATGCTTTGCAGGTGTACTGCACTCACGGAAAAGTGAACGATCAAAGTTAATCTGATAAGATTGATCGATAATAACAGAAATATGGTGTGAATTAAGTTATATTTTACCACTTAAAAAAAAAACCCACCAAAGATGCCATGTGTCTAAACAAGATGTCCAGGACTTCAAGTGGAAATATAGGCCCTCAACTTCAAAAATACAGCTGTATATTTCATTGTACACATGGGGTACTTTTTATCAAGCACCATCTTGAGTGTTTGCTGCTGAAAAGCTTTTTTTTGTTTTGTTTTATCTGTCCATATAAGCAATTCCCATTTGAAGTTCCAGTCATGTCTGATAACTAAATATGCTGGGGATTGTTCTTGGATGAGCTAGGATAATTTTTCTTGAAACCCTCCCATACAACATGTGGTGACAATTGACAATTTTTGTTTTAAGTTTTCTGGCCCAAGACTCAACTATTTTTTGCAATTCTTCAGCGGTGATCCTTTTGAAGAGTCTTTGGTCACTCAAACTCTCATTCTCTTCGTGAATAAGGATAATATAGATAGGGCTGTCACTTTTGTGAAAAAATAATTTAGATTTTTAAGACGTAAGTGTTCATTGAATCGATTGTAAAATCGTTTTTCCATGTCTAAACAAAAAGCCGTTTCCTTTTTTTAACGTCAAATAACAGACGAACGTAGAGAGAGCGCTGGAAATGCACAAGTCAGCAATATTTCTTATTTATTGGCATGAAGTTTCGTGCAGAATAACAAACAGCAACAGGAGTGCAACCTTCTCGAAAAAATATATGGAGGGGACGGCTGCCATAACAAAAGAAAAACATCACTGCAGGCTTCAACCCGGCTACATTTATGATTTAGGCAATTCATGATTCAATCCATTTCAAACAACTGTTCAAAAAATGAAACTTGAGACTTGAGAACAGGCCATATGTGTTTTTTTTTCGTTTTTTTTATTGAACGTAACCGACACTTAGATTAGGCGGCACTAGGCAGGCATAATGAAATGCGCAAAAAGGCTAGGGCCATTACAAATTTATTGGACAGGAAAACAAACCGATCAACATTTTCAGGGTCCAGAGCAGAGCGTTTTTTTTATTCACTATATGTCCAGCTGTTGAGAAGACGTTCTCCGACCGCACCGATGTCCCAGGGACACTCAGGTACAGCTGCGCAAGGTGGGGGTATTACTGACAATTTTCCACCACAAAAGCCGGTCGCTGTCAGCTTGCAATGGTCCTTTTCATAACTCAGAATCTCCTGTAACTAGATGCGCGAATTAGGCGAATTCGCATCTACCACACTTTTTTCACACTTTTTTGCTATGTATATAATTCCAAATATAATTCCACATGTGTTAATTCATAGTTTTGATGCCTTCAGTGTTAATCTACAATTTTCATAGTCATGAAAATAAAGAAAACTCTTTGAATGAGAAGGTGTGTCCAAACTTTTGGTCTGTACTGTATTTATTAATGATAGGTGGGTTTGAAATATTGTCATTGTCTGCTAGAATGAACCTTGTTTTAAAGAAAACAGCAAGATGAGTGATGTCTATGTTGTGCAAATGACAAAACAAAACTTAATAGTGAACATTTCAGTTCAGTAAAGAAATAATAATGAATAAATAAATAAAATAAAATTATCAAATTAGAAAAATATAACATTCCTAAGACCGAACCAAAAATGATTTATGTTTATGTGTTAACTAAAGTATTTCATGGCAGTTAATGTCAAGCGAGCGTTTAACATTTACTTTCGTTTCAGCTGGCCGTGGGTTTGACACCAGCACGTGTGCATGCAACACCCCAAATAAACACTCACCCTGTTTACTCGTACCTTCCACCACACCCACCTACATAACCTACTTGAGCACCTCAAAATATCACAGGATGTTCCTTTAACCCACACAGTCTCAGTGGAGCTGCAGTTTCACAGTGTGTTTGCATAACTTAAGAGCAGATCCTTTAAATCGAGTGCAGTCTGTCTCATTCTGCACAGTGGCATCTCTAAAGAGGCTTTATGGGGCAGCATTAATACCTTTTAGTGCACAGATGAGAATTGGGTAGGCCAGCTGTTCCTGTTCTATTGTTCCCAGTCAGAGCTGTGACGCACATTGGGCAGAGACACTTTTCTTGGCTTTTGTCTTCACACACCACAGAGTTCACTTAGACAGATAATGCAGCCTTACAAAGATCTTTCATCAGGTTGCTGACACTTGTTCACCTTAATACACAGCAGAGCATCCTTCCATTTTTAAATCAACACACAAACACACACACATACACAAATCGCTTCACTGGCAGGTTTGATATCACTCAAACTATTTTAGTTGTTTGCTCAGTAACATAAACCTTTAATGTTTTTATTGAGTTGTCAGTTGCAATCAATTTTATTATATTAAATGAAATTACAATTATAAAATGTTAACTTAAACCATTGAAGTTAAGTTGGGCCTACATGAATCATTTATGTTGCATTGACTGAAACTGGGCAGTGGATTTCTAGTTCCCAGTAATCTTTGCATAGGGATAGACCAGGAGAATAAATGTTGAAATTAAGTGCTGTTTAATGTGTTTTTGGTAAAGGGAAAGACATATTAAAGTTTGTTGTTTAGTTATTTTTGACATTTAAAAGAGTTTGATGATTTTTGAGGTTACCATTTTGTTAAAGTATAGACTTTGTGATTAGGCTACAGGCTACACGAGCTGTAACTGTGCTAATGTTATGAGAACATTTTTACTCATAACTTGCATGCTACAAAAATTTTACTTCACATGTGAACAAGTGTTGTGTTGGCTATTGCATTTTCATAAGAATAAATATGAGAATTAAAAGAAAAAAAGAAAAGAAATCAGTTTGAGGGCAAGCACGTGCTTTACAGTTTATATTGTCAGCATTTCTACCCTTCATAATCAAACAATCATAAAATATTTACGTGTGTTTGACATGCTATTGACAATCTAAGCACAAGCTCTACTCTTCAACAAAAAAAAAAAAAATATGTTGTTTGAAATCATTTTCAAAATAACTCAACATTAAAAACTTAAACTCTTACAGGCCTTTCCATTTTCAAAAAAATGCAGAAAACACACACCTATGCACAAAGGATGAAAGAATGAAAAATGTATAAATAAAAGTAATTTTTTGTCAGCGTTATGAGAAAGAAGAATTTAGGGGAATCAAAAAATAATAATACAAACAATATGTTATAAATGTCATTGTAAATGTAAAAATTATAAAAGTTTGGAAACTAAGATTTTTTTTTTATGTTTTTGAAAAGTCTCACCAAGGTCATTTATTTGATTGTAGTATGCTCAATTTGGTTCTTGATTATTATTATTATTAATGTTATAAATAGTATTTGCTGCTTCTTTTTGTGGAATATATGATGCATTTTTAAGGATTATTTGATGAATAAAAAGTATTTAATAGCATTTTTTTTAAATAAGATTCTTTTAAAGCATTATAAATGTTTTAATTTTCACTTTAAATCCTTTTGTATACTAGCAAAGAATGTAAGCAGTGCAGCTGTTTTCTGTATTGATACTAATAAAATAGTTTATTTAGCAGCAAATCAGCCTATTAGTATGCTTTCTAAAGGATCATGTGACACTGAAGACTGGCGTAATGATTTTTATTGTTTTAAATCACAATTTTTCCATGATTCTGAAGAGACTGCTAAACAAAATAACATGTAATTTACAGATTCTGACAAAATGTTAATTGCTGCAGTCTGTTTGAAAAGATGTAATTAATTTGAAAGAATTATTTAAAAAAATGGTTTGAATGAATGATTCAATGACTCACTCGCGACTTTACTTGTTTCACTACTGAATGAATCCGCATTTTGAACAAATCTCTTGAATGACTGAATGACTCACTCGTAAAGACTTTACTTGCATCATTTTGGTGCAGCTCTAATATAGTTACAGTAGTGACTTTGAGACACTTTTTATTGCATTACACATGGGATTTTCTTTACATAAAAGTTGGCTTCTAAAAGTTTGGAAGGATTTAGGCCAAATATGCTTAATTATATTACAAATAATCACAGTGCAAAAGATGGCTAAAATAAGCTTAATTGCCTTTATGCAAAATATGTATTTATTTATTTACATTTATTTACATTTTGGTAATAAATGTGACCAGGCCGATAATTTTGACATGGCCTAAATGCATCCTTTTACCCAAAATGTTTTAAAGAGACCACAAGTCAAAAATTAAATAAAATAAAATAATAATTAAAAACTGTGTCTAACCACAGTGCCAGTCATGCTAAATTTCAGTTGACCTCCAGGCTTCTTTTGTCAGATCAGTGGTTGGTGGTGTACATTAGGGCCAGAGGTGTGGGTGGTGATAATCCACAGTAGTAATTATTTCCACAGTAGTAACGTTTCCTTTCATTCGTTCATAGGACTGTGGATAGACATGAAGGATTGTGGGTAGGAACAAGCTTCGAGTGATCCATTAAGCTAGTTGTGGAGCAGTCAGAGATTTCAGCACTCACTTTTCTTCTCTGAAAATACACTGGAGGACGAAAAGGTTCAATATAAACTGCAGCAATACATAATACACCATTTATTGAGCAATATTTGTTTGTTTGTGCGTTTCGGACCATAATATCACATGAAATCTCACACAGTAACACTCACAAATTTGTGAAGCGAAAGATTCTAGTTTTGTTTAGGGATGCACCGAAATGAAAATTCTTGGCTGAAGCCGAACAAAATGAAATACTGAATATCGTTTTTCACATTTTTTCCCCCATGTAGGCTTATTTTGCCAATCACAATTGTTTTAATTTGCCAAAATGTGCTTTTTTACAGTTTTGTCCTGCTTTTCAAATAAAAAATTCATTACAAAACAACGCTTTAAAAATATTTACTATAAATATTTACTTTTTACATTCTAGTAGACATTATACCAACAAAGAACAATTCAACTTAAAATTAATAAGTTTGTAAACTAACATTTTTTGGCCATTTTTTACTTTTGAGACTTGAGTCAGGTATGTATTTTTACTGTACAAATAAAGGCAGCCTTGCTGAGCAGAAGAGACTTCTTTTAAAACATTAGTATATACCAGACCCCAATTTGAACACTATGTGTGAATGTTATAATAAATGTATTAATAGAGCTGTTGTTGGGTAATTATTATTATCATCATTATTATTGTCTTAAAACATAAACATAACGTTAAAATTACAATTATATCATTTGTGATTGTAGATGGAGTTGCTGCTTATTCTCTGCTTTTATTTTGGCAGAAACCGCATATCACATTGCCACATGCCTTTAAAAAATCACAAAAATGTACTGAGCAACTGACAAGTAACAAGTTCAGTACACTTTTTGCATGTTGGACTTTGAAACCTGGCACCGCGAGCTCGTGCAGCACTGTCAGGATACATGCAATTCCTGCATGCATTGGAAAATATAACATTCTGAAGTTTATTTACCAATATTACTAAACAGTGTCTTGCTGTCTGTGCTTCATGCTTGTAATGATTTCTGCATCTTTTTTTCTGATAGTTCTAAATACTTTCACACTGCCGAAGTGTTTGCTGCGTTAGTGTGTGCTTCTATTTTATAATGTTAGTCATTGTTCAGTACATATTATTCAGGCTTTCTGATTATTCAGTCCGGACAACAAGATTATTTTGATTGTGTTACATTGTTACATACATACAGTATTGTTCAAAATAATAGCAGTACAATGTGACTAACCAGAATAATCAAGGTTTTTAGTATATTTTTTATTGCAACGTGGCAAACAAGTTACCAGTAGGTTCAGTAGATTGTCAGAAAACAAACAAGACCCAGCATTCATGATATGCACGCTCTTAAGGCTGTGCAATTGGGCAATTAGTTGAAAGGGGTGTGTTAAAAAAAATAGCAGTGTCTACCTTTGACTGTACAAACTCAAAACTATTTTGTACAAACATTTTTTTTTTTTTCTGGGATTTAGCAATCCTGTGAATCACTAAACTAATATTTAGTTGTATGACCACAGTTTTTTAAAACTGCTTGACATCTGTGTGGCATGGAGTCAACCAACTTGTGGCACCTCTCAGCTGTTATTCCACTCCATGATTCTTTAACAACATTCCACAATTCATTCACATTTCTTGGTTTTGCTTCAGAAACAGCATTTTTGATATCACCCCACAAATTCTCAATTGGATTAAGGTCTGGAGATTGGGCTGGCCGCTCCATAACATTAATTTTGTTGGTTTGGAACCAAGACTTTGCCCGTTTACTAGTGTGTTTTGGGTCATTTTCTTGTTGAAACAACCATTTCAAGGGCATGTCCTCTTCAGCATAGGGCAACATGACCTCTTCAAGTATTTTAACATATGCAAACTGATCCATGATCCCTGGTATGCGATAAATAGGCCCAACACCATAGTAGGAGAAACATGCCCATATCATGATGCTTGCACCTCCATGCTTCACTGTCTTCACTGTGTACTGTGGCTTGAATTCAGAGTTTGGGGGTCGTCTCACAAACTGCCTATGGCCCTTGGACCCAAAAAGAACAATTTTACTCTCATCAGTCCACAAAATGTTCCTCCATTTCTCTTTAGGCCAGTTGATGTGTTCTTTGGCAAATTGTAACCTCTTCTGCACATGCCTTTTTTTTAACAGAGTGACTTTGCAGGGGATTCTTGAAAATAGATTAGCTTCACACAGATGTCTTCTAACTGTCACAGTACTTACAGGTAACTCCAGACTGTCTTTGATCATCCTGGAGGTGATCATTGGCTGAGCCTTTGCCATTCTGGTTATTCTTCTATCCATTTTGATGGTTGTCTTCCGTTTTCTTCCACGTCTCTCTGGTTTTGCTCTCCATTTTAAGGCATTGGAGATCATTTAAGCTGAACAGCCTATAATTTTTTGCACCTCTTTATAGGTTTTCCCCTCTCTAATCAACTTTTTAATCAAAGTACGCTGTTCTTCTGAACAATGTCTTGAACGACCCATTTTCCTCAGCTTTCAAATGCATGTTCAACAAGTGTTGGCTTCATCCTTAAATAGGGGCCACCTGATTCACACCTGTTTCTTCGCAAAATTGATGACCTCAGTGATTGAATGCCACACTGCTTTTTTTTTGAACACACCCCTTTCAACTAATTCAACTAATTGCCCAATTGCACAGCCTTAAGAGCGTGCATATCATGAATGCTGGGTCTCATTTGTTTTCTGAGAATCTACTGAACCAACTGGTAACTTGTTTGCCACGTAGCAATAAAAAAATATACAAAAAACCTTGATTATTCTGGTTAGTCACATTTTACTGCTATTATTTTGAACAATACTGTATAGATATGCAAGCACAATTGCGGAGGAATCTAAACAGAAGCCACAGGGTTTGTGAGCATGCAGCCACTGGATGCACTGACTATGCAAAGACATGCCTATCGAAGGGTCTTGTTTACTGAGAATTTCTGCTTCGACTGGTGTGACTGAACAGATTTCCGATGTGTTTGTGGTGAAGGGTCACATGAACACTACATTGCTCAAGGCTGTATGTATTTAATCAAAAATACAGTAAAAACTGAAATATATATAAAAAAAAATCCTGTATGAAAGCACAGTCCATGCTGCACCACATACGTAACGCACACTGACTGCATACGCACTGCAGACAGAGTATGTGTGAAACGGGGTAGAGTGTAATCGGGCCTTAAAAGTTAGGCCCGACAGGAACCGAGCCCGACAGGTTTCGGCCCGAGCCTGACAAGTACATTTTGATTGACAGCTTTTTAAAAGCCCGAACCCGTTTACAGCCCGACATTATTCAAATGTGCGACACACACAGCTCTTTTGCCTTTTGTCAAGAATGAGTCATTTATACATGTTTTAACATAATTTATTCATAACTAACCACTTGGATGTTGGAATAAAGAGATAAAAGAAGTCCTCTGTAACATCGTAACATCTCAGCACTCTAAACAGTCATAGGCTCATTAGCCTATAAATAGACCAATGCACCAATAAAAACAAGTCTTTTTTAACAAATTAAATTAAGATAAATTTTAAATTAAGATGGGTATTTGGCAATAACGAAATTAAGATAAAGGCTCCGCCAGATTTGCTTCGCCACTAGCAGCTGACATTTAATATTAGCATATACTCTGTCCACATTAAGACGCAATGAAAATTTAGTTATCATTTGAAACCTTTACTCACAGAGATTAGGCTAAGCCTAAATGTGTTTGTGGAGGAAAATTATTGAATCCACTGTAGTGGCTTCAGCGTGTTCCTGCGCTCACAGATGGTGCGTCATTATTCACTCATTATTCTAAAGATATATATTTAAATAAATAAAAAACTCCAGAAGGTGTGATAATTAAGCATCATACTGTTTGGACCAGCATTAATATCATGAGTGCACTGGCCTATGAAGACTTACTAGGTTTTGAAACAGAGCAGCTATCTGCTGGTTATTTACTACAATTTTCATTAGTCTTTCAGACTAATTAATTAACAGTTTAGACTAATGTGCTGATATTTGATTTAAAGATCTCTTGGCTGCTCCTGCAGCCCTCTTAGGAGAAACACCTCTCATGGAAAGTTTGTGTGGTCATGTGTTGCTTTGTCATTGTCATACTCAGGTTAACCACATCCTCTCGAACAAACACTTCATACGTGCACACAAATAGAGCAGCTCTGCACACAACGGTGTTGAGTGTTACAGCAGCACAATACACTGATCATCACAACTAGTGACTGCTGGTTTCTTCAAATGTGACTAGTGTCGCTTTGCAGCTAGTGGCAATGTTTTCAAAAGATTAAAGGCCAAAAAGGAAATCCTCACAAAACTTGCCTGTCTGTATGATCTGAAACCTGTACCCACACACAAGAGTCTGATCTTGAATGAACTGATACACATTACGTTTTAGCATTGTCGTTTGTTCAGTTTGATTTAGTGAAGTTTTAACGTCCTCTTTCTGTGTAAAATTGATCACATTTTATTTATTCTTTTGTATATTAAATCAGCAGGAGTAACAATACCATCTTTTAGTTCATTATCCTACATCTTCCTGGTGGGCCAAGTTTCTGAAAATGTAATCAGTGTCATTGACTTGTAAATGTGGGTGGTCATCATATGTCATCAGGTCAATTAGTTTCTGACACTTTATTGATCTTGGAACTAACCATTTCTGTTGTATATCTGTTATATTATTATACAGATAAAAACCATAACTGGCAACCCATTTACACTCTTCAAGCCAGTTTACTAATCCAGTGTTGGGGAAAGTTGCATTCAAATCGAAATGCATTACAATATTGTGTTACTCCCTAAAAAGTAACTAACTGAGTTACAGTACTTGGTTACTTTTTTTGGAAAGTAATGTGTTAACGCAAATGTCATTGTTTATCTAAAGTAATTTTTGCTTATTAGTATGGTTGACATGGATCATCGAAGGTCAGCAGCAAAAATATTGGTTATTAATAAAATAGGATTAAATACATAAAGCATACTTGTGTTAACACATTTAATTATTGCATCATATTCTGAGTTTGCATTTCAATGTTTATATTAATTTGGGGAGTACTGAATCTGTTTTTGTGCAAGTGAGATGAGTAAATGTACACATTTAGTCTAGAACTACGGTAAGCATCATGTTTACACTGTGAACACAACGCCCCTGATTTCTCGTCATGGGGACAGGAGAGTCAATAAATTGGAAAACAACGTTACTGGTGTTACTTATTTGAAAAAGTACATTAGATGGAAGAAAGTGTTGCACTGTAGCATGAAAACACAACACTTCACCTTCATGTTTGTGTAACCGCTAGTCCTTGGCCTTGTCTATAGGCTTAATAGAACTTGAGGAAACTGTGGAAATCCAGGCGTTTATCTGAACAATGATGAACTTCCTCTTTCTCCTCACAACAAAAGCACAAAATACATTTGCACATGAATTGATGATGAGGTGGCATCAGGTGTTTGAGGGTCATGTGGTGACCTACATGTATAATCACTACCACATGTGCAACCCCACATGTGTGAACATTAATCCATATCTTTGGCCTAAAAATTGAGCTTTCATTGAACTGTTTGTGCAGAGTTTAATTGGTTTTGTGTTATGGAACTGCTCATATGCTGGCCATATGCATGACACATGTAAGATTCTTTTTAAAAGTAAAGCCATAGAGTTTGTGCAGAACTTAATCTATATATAGGAGCTACTGTGCATATGGAAAATAATACTTTGTATGTTAGAGAAAGTCCCCTTTTGATTCTATCTTTTAACTTTGGCTAAGAGAAAAACAGTCATTTCAGAGGTTGGAGGTGAGGGTCAAACCATGGATGCAGCTGCATTATAAACACAAGGTCATTGCTTTATTTCCTCATTTAATCTTAGAGGGGTTTATTTTAAGAATCCATGATGACCTTCACTGCTGGACTTAAAAAAAGGCAGCTGCGGTCAAGGAAGATTTCTGCTAGCCCTAGATGTCAGCAACATTTGATGTCACTAAATATGCTTAAGTTCAGTCTGCTAAAATTATCTGCCCAACACGCATCTACTCAATTTTTTCACACCAAATACAGATTACATTTTTTCTCATGAAAACCAGAATTCATCAAGAATCCATCAATATATTTGTAAATGTTCGAACTTAGATATTGTAAGTAATGGATATTGTTTTTCTGAAGCAATTAAATGACTAGTGATATGATTCACATTTTTAGTCTATACAAAGTCTATGGCTACATTCAGCATCAGTTATCTCCCTCTCTATGATACTGAGTTCGTTTGACACAATGCTGCCAAGCTGGCCATATTTGACAGGCGGTGAAGAAAATGGACAGTAGCTTCATCTCCACTGGGTTAGGGGCATGTTCCCTTGGTATGTCCATTAGTGTGAGAGTCTGAGCTCAAATGTGAGTGTGTGTTGGAAAGCTATACATGGATGGTTTGCTTCCCAAGCAATGACTGCAAGAAGTAGGACAAGGTCATTACTATTGTGCCAACTCATATTCCATGATCCAGCTACAAGCAGAATTACCACTGCACTTTAAATGTGTATTTATGAGCTGGGTATATCAATAAACATCAACACTATATGATTTCTGATGACATTAGGCAGGCGGGTGGAGGAAATGTTATGTTCTAGGCCAGGGGTGTCCAAACTTGGTCCTGGAGGGCCAGTGTCCTGAAGAGTTTAGCTCCAACCCCAATTAAACACACCTCAACCAGCTAAGCAAGCTCTTACTAGGCATACTAGAAACATAAAGGCAGGTGTGTTGAGGCAAGTTGGAGCACAACTCTTCTGGACACCAGCCCTCTAGGACTGAGTTAAGGCCTGTTCTAGGCAATATTCTGCTGGAAAACCTTGTTTCCTGGCATTCATGTGGATGCTACTTTGACATGTACCATCTAAAGACTATTGCAGACCATGTACACCCATTCACTGATGTTCCTTGATGGTAGCGGCCTCTTTCACCAGCATAATACACTCTGTCACACTGCAAAAAAAGTGTTTTGGAATGGTTCTAGGAAGATGACCAAGGCCGCATTTACTGTGGAGGTCTTTATGCCCCATTTCGATTTATTGGCTATATCCAACCATATCCATACTAGCTATATCGATTTTAAAAGTGGTCCACATCTGATGTCTGCATATGAACTACAGACTTGCCTAAACATCCCATGGAAGATGTACTTACCCAGAAACAGGGTTGCCAGATCAGCGAAACAAAACCATCTCCAATTCTGATCAAAACTATTCAAAACCCTTGTGTTTTTTTTTTGTTTGGTTTTTTTTTTTTTTTCACTTTTTTTTTTTTACTTCAGTGGCCTTCATTTAAATTGTGTTCCAGGGGAAGTTGGGAGATTGTTTTAACCCAGAGATTAAAAAACAACCTGCAGCAACAGTTTAAAAGTGGTCCAGTACCACAGGAAAACCACAGACTTGGCAACACTGCTCGGAAAACCGAGTTGACATGAAGCACCACAATCATTTTTTATCAGTGACATACGACATGTACAGAGTAATCAAATCTGTCCACGTACAGGGGAGATGCAAATGCATGTATCTGATTCATACAGATATATTTCCTCTTATAAATGAAGCCTGAAACCAATTTGACAATATCGACATCTATGTGCTTTTTTCTGCTTACACATTTGTGGGTCATTTCCAGTCTCTCAAAATCTGAATTTGTTCACTTGAACCATGTAGTGTAATTGAGGCCTTTGAATTCAGGGTGTTGCTTTGGCTTCTAAATTCCCCAGATCTCAATCTGACTGAGCATCTGTGGGATGAGCTGGATCAACAACTCTGATCCATGGAGGCCCAACCTCATACCCTGCAGGACTTATACGATCTGCTGCTAATGCATTGGTGCCAGAAGCCATGTTCTAAGGTCTTGTGGAGTACATGCTTCAACGCATTAAAGCTTGTTTTCATGAGGGGACCTACGTGACATTAGGCAGGTGGTTTTCATGTTGTGGCTGTGTATGTTCTTGTGCAATTTCAAACTATGCTGTGCTCTATCTGGTGTCCTGTTATCAGGGCAGGACTTAGGGGGCCGGAGGCCCCTGGGCTCGAGGTTATGTTTGGGTCCTGTACCTGTACACTACAAATGCCCTTAACTATAACATCATTATAAAGTAACATAAAATACAGTTCATTATAATACAATAAACAGGATGTGCTCTCTGTCGAGAGATCAAAACACGTATATTACACTGACCAAAAAAGACAGATGTATTAGTATTATAAAAAAATAAAAATAAATTGCCATAGCCTATATGTGTCCTCTTATGTCAGATTCATGAATTTAATCCAAACATTTAATCAGAATAAAAAGACATGGTGGGTGTTAACAATCAAATGCATATGTTAAGTTTAAACATTTCATTTTTGGAATAATTTAATATTTCTACATTAAAATGTTATGCTACATTTTTTAAATATGAAACTACAACCACCAATAGGTGGCAGCAATTAACGGTCTAAATGAGTGAGCTGAACACTTAAATAAACTGATTCATTTAAAATGCTTATAAATGAAACTTTGAGAAACACAATTCCATTTTGCTCCATCAAAAAGAAAACCGAACCAACAGCAGAACCACTGTGTCTCTAAGCAACACAGTGTTTTGTTCACGGAAATGATTCAGTCAGGCTATACAGTAATTAAAACAAAACAAAATAAAAGCAAAAAACAAGACAATTCGGCTAGTTTTGATCAGCAATGGGGATGGTTTTGTTTCGCAGATCTGGCAACCCTGTTTCTGGGTAAGCATGGCTTCCGTGGGATGTTTAGCCAAATCTGTAGATCATATGCGGATATCAGATGTGGGCCACTTTTAAAATCGATATAGCTAGTATGGATATGGTTGGATATAGCCAATAAATCGGAATGGGGCATCAAGACCTCCAGAGTAATTGTGGGTATTTTTTTTTTTTCAGTGTGTCAGAGTGTATTATACTGGTGAAAGAGGCAGCTACCATCAGGGAATTATTGTAAGACACAATTTGTTTCGCTATAAAACTTATTTTGAAAGCTGAGATGTTAAAAGTAGGTCTGTCAAGAGCACAAATCGTATTGCTATTGGGTGCATTAATCTGAGCGCCCAATCACCTTCGAGTGTTAAAGAAACAAGCCTATGAATGTCATTTTGTGATAAGACGCCATATCAGATGTCAACTGCTGCATTCCCACACTCCTCAGATGCTTTTACTCCCAAGTTGTGCTTTTAAATCAAAATGTGCAAACAACATAGACACTAACTTAACAGTCTAATTTAACTAGCGATCATGTGTGGTGATGATGCTTCGTACGTCTGTTTCAGAGCACCATACAGTAGGTATATAGTGAGGGAGACTTTAATCAAATATTCCAATCAAGTTGCACTGAAATCTGCATTCTGATTCGGACTCTGATTTATGTCAGCATAGTGTAAGGTTTTGCATTGCAAAAGCAGTTTAAAGTTGGATTAACACATGCAGTGTCCTTTGTTTAACAATGAAGTTTTTCACAGATACATTTCCTGCAACATAGGCTCACTGGAACAAAATTTTAGCAAATCTCTACGTACAATTCACTACAGTTTCCAGATGAAATGAACACTACTCACAGTAAAACACCAGATAATTGTATTCCTTTTCACACAAATTATGAAATTGATTGTGTTCCTTGCACTATACTTTTATGACCTCAAAACACTTCTATCATTCTGATGTTTGCATCACATACCAACTCTATATTGATGGATTTTTGGGATGTAGTAAACTTTCTCAGTAGCTCACCTGATGACCATTAGAAGTCACGATAAAAGAGCACAGAGAAATGTTAAAGCAAGGTAAAATGGCATTGTTGCTTCAGTAAATTTATTTTTGGTCTCATGATTACTTTTGTTAACAATATTGGTTAGGTTTAGAGTGGGGTTTAGCATACGTTGTATGTTATTTTCAAATGTGTTAGAGCATAAGCCTTTTAGCTCTACTAACCAAACTTGTTATTTCTGAACTGCCACTTTCATTTGTTTTGGATGAAACTGAAAATGCTTTTAGCCCCACTCTTTGGACATTTCACTTTAAAATGTTCATAAAATGTCAAAGAAGCAATGTAATATCATTTTGCAAGAATGTTGCCAGTGTAACATTTTTCCAGTGAGTCTGGGTTGATTTCCTGGGATAAACATTCTGTACCATTTCGTAAATCCTGTGGAGAGCTTTGGGTTCATGTTTGCAGTGAGCGGTTGTTGTGTTGTTTATGGGCATTCTGGAACTGTAAATGAGAGGATGTGGGCTTACACTGGATTACTCATAACGTCATAAAAGTGAAGCCGCTGCGCCACCATATTTGTATTTCCTAGAATTCCCATACATTCTATTGATTTAACAGGAAAAAGTACTATTTTAATGTGAAAACATCACCTAGTGCGAGTGTGCTCATTATACCACAGTGTCAGACTGTTTTCCTTAATCTTCTTTTAAGCATAAAGGAGCAACCGTATCAAAAATGCTAGAAAAGAGAGAGTCCATAGTTTCCGTTACATCATCAAGTTGTTCTGAGCTATTGGATATGCTGAGGAATTGAGACAAATCAGGATGTTTACTTACAAAGCAGTCTTTTGTGGTAGAAGTGATGGTTCTAGCGTACTTGTAACAAGAAGTAGAATTTACAGTTTTAGCTATATGAAGTTTGCACAAAACTACTGTGACAGTATTAAATCTAAGTGAAAGTGAAAGTGAGGTGACATTCAGCCAAGTATGGTGACCCATACTCAGAATTCGTGCTCTGCATTTAACCCATCCTAAGTGCACACACACAGAGCAGTGAACACACACACACACACACTGTGAACACACAATAGACCCCAATAGAGTTCAGAATGTCTATAAATGCTGATCCCAATACATAATTTTCATTATCAACATGAATATTAAAATCATCAACAATTAAAAGTTGTGGCCTAGTGGTTAGAGAGTTGGACTTCTAACCCTAGGGTTGTGGGTTCGAACACTTGTTTCGCTGTATAATGTTATATGAAAATTTTTATTAAATTAAATTTATGCATTTAGCAGACATTTTTATCCAAAGCAACTTGCAGTGCATTCAGGCTATCAATTTTTACCTATCATATAAAGCACCATTACTTCAAATGAGTTATGCCTTAAGCCCGCCCTTTGACTAATATTGAAAATATTGTTATAAATTGTAGCAACACCTCCACC
Source organism: Carassius auratus (assembly GCF_003368295.1). Classification (NCBI taxonomy): domain Eukaryota; kingdom Metazoa; phylum Chordata; class Actinopteri; order Cypriniformes; family Cyprinidae; genus Carassius; species Carassius auratus. The sequence goes on along the minus strand of NC_039287.1, from coordinate 19,707,263 downwards.
TAACAGTAATCTTGGAGGTGGACTCATTTAAAATAAGGTTTTATTTTAACCTGGCTAAGGTTTTAGCCAGGCTTCTGTCAAACAGAGCACATCTATATTATGATTAGTGATCATATTATTTACAAAAAGTGTTTTTGTAGAAAGGGATCTGATATTCAATAAGCCAAGCTTTATCATTTGTATATCCGTATTACATATGTTTTTTATTTGTTGAAAATCAGTTAAATTTACTCTTTAATTGGTTTGAATGTTTTTTTTCTTTTTTTTCTTGTATTTAATATTATAATATATATGTTATTTTCTCCCGCTCCTGACCACAAACAAACAAGTTTTTTCCACAGTTTTTTTTTTTTTTTTTTTTTTTTTTTAATACATTGCATATTCTGCCTGCAACTCTGTTATTTTTTCACTTGCTCCCCTGTTGAATATAAATGTAACAAATAAATGAAAAATAAACAGTCTCTCGGGGAACTCCTTCAAGACTGTTGGAAGACCATTTCAGGTGACTACCTCTTGAAGCTCATCAAGAGAATGCCAAGAGTGTGCAAAGCAGTAATCAAAGCAAAAGGTGGCTACTTTGAAGAACCTAGAATATGACATATTTTCAGTTGTTTCACACTTTTTTGCTATGTATATAATTCCATATATAATTCCACATGTGTTAATTCATAGTGTTGATGCCTTCAGTGTGAATCTACAATTTTCATAGTCATGAAAATACAGAAAACACTTTGAATGAGAATGTGTGTCCAAACTTTTGGTCTGTACTTTATGTATATATATATATATACATACATACATACACACACACACACACACACACACACACACACACACACATATATATATATATATTAGGGGTGTAACGGTTCACAAAATTCACGGTTCGGTTCGATACGATACACTGATGTCACGGTTCGGTTCGGTTCGGTTCGATACGTTTTAGATACAGCAAAATGTAAAAACATCTCAACTTTTCAGAATGCCGCAAGCGCACCGCGGGTCATGTGACAAGAACCAACCAATCAGCTTCATCCTTTCCCGTAACAACGTTGAGAGCTCAGCCAAGATGAAGGATCAGCTGATCATAGTTGTATATGGATTGCAATTTTGAAATAAATTTAGTAGCAGAGCTACTGCAAGCGATTTTTAGAGCTGCAAATCCATTTATCCTTCGCTGAAATTTCCGCGTCTCATGGAGAGAGCACGTCATTGTTGCTTAGCAAAGACAGACGCCTCATGAGCGCTTCTGCCCGAGCGCTTTTGAAAGGAGGAGAAAGACGCGCTTAGCGTTTTCCATGCGTTTTTAGGCATTTTTTTTTTTTTTTTTGTATTCCCGCTGGTGTACCCTGTCATGTTGCAGATGCGACATACCGTTGTTTTTTTATCCACCACTCTCTTGCCATCACCATTATAGCTTAAAGGGAATCCAAAGTGCACCCAAACACCAGACCTGTTGGTTATTGGAGGATCTTCTCATTTCTAGTCTGTTAAACGCATTGGCTATTTTGCAACGAGCCTTCAGCGCGTACTGAGTGAGCGAGCGCCTGCTGAGTAGCCTAACATAAACATATAAGATGGTGTTTTTTTCTTCTTCGGGAGTGTCAGGGGCGTTGCCTGTTACGTTGTTTGGGTTATTGGGCTACCTTGTTGAACGCATATCATTATATTTCTCTCTCTCTTTTTTTTTTTTTTTTTTTCAAATATAATTAAATACTCCAACGAACCGTTCGGTATACATAATGCGTACCGCGTACCGAACCGAAAGCGTCGTACCGAACGGTTCAATACGAATACGCGTATCGTTACACCCCTAATATATATACATACATACATACATATACATACATATATATATATATATATATATATATATATATATATATATATATATATATATATATATATATATATATATATATATATATATACATACAGTACATACACACACACACACACACACACACACACACACATATATACATACATATATATACATACATGCATACACATACACACACACTACATTCAAGTGCACACTTCTATTTCACAAATGTCTTCGTTCTCTGTAGTTCACTGTGAGGATCTTCTGGAGGGAGGATAAGAGATGTTTCCTGATGGGAGTTTATTGTCTGTTAGACAGTTCAGCTGTTGTGCAGTTGATGGATCATGGGCAGAACATCCGAGCACAGTTTTAAAACTCTACTGATGAACGGAAGAACTCACACACATTCACACACACACACATTTTCTGCATGCGTCTATAGTGCTTTAGTGAGTGAATTTCCTGCATTTCCCAAAAGAGGAACTTGCTGAGCCTAAAGAGGGAGTTAGTTTATCCTTCTTAATTACTTTTTTTTTTTTTGCGTTAAGTTAGTTCTTTAAATACAAAAATACATTTTGTAAATTTTTGGACAGTTTTTAGCTGTTGTTACCTTTGTGAAAAAAGTGCACTTAATTGTATCGAGGTACTGTAGGTAAAATCTAAAGATGACACTTTTTAGACTCTTAATCATTATATTCAGTTCACACTTATGCTAAAGGATACTTTGTCTTCACAGGGGTGGTTTATTCCTCTGTCAGATCATAGAGGATGGGCTGTGTGCAATGTAAGGACAAAGAGGCTGCTAAGTTAACCGAGGACCGGGACACCAGCTTGTCTCAGAGCGGAGCAGGTTATCAATATGGCGTCGAGCCCACACCACAGCATTACCCTGGCTTCAGTGGGGTCACTGGGGTCACTGGGGTCGCCGCTATCCCAAACTACAACAACTTCCTTGGTGCTGGGATCACGCAGGGCGTAACAGTCTTCGGAGGGCTCAACACATCAACACAACAAGGAACGCTTCGCACACGGGGAGGCACAGGTAACGTTCTTTCTTTCTCTTAAAAATAAAGTTATTGTTTTTATTTAGTTGGTTTGTTTTTTGCCATCTATGGTTCCATTAAGAACCTTTTACTTTCCATTATACAAAATGTTCTTTTAAAAAAAAGAAAACAGTGTTTAAGAACTTTTTAGATATTTTTTAAGTGTCTTCTAAAAATACATACATGCATACAAATTGCCAATAACCTTCAGATTATCCTTTAAATTCTTGTTTGACCATGATTTATAAAGACCTTTTAAAGATGGGTTATCACTTTTGATCTGTGGCTTGAATCGTCAGACTGCTAAGTGTTGGATATGAGCCCATTGAGGTTGAGTGTTTTACATCCCTGTCCTACTTAATGTCTGCTTAATGAGAGATTTTAGGTTGGAGTTCTTTCTAATGAAGGGGTTTGGTTTGCTTGTGTCCCATTACTCTGAGTCTAGTATGTCATGACCAGATTTCTCAAGTCTCATGGGAGTCATTTGAGGCACACATTTACAAGCATCAGTCAGCATAGTTAAGATGACATTGTAGTACCAGAATGGACAAATATTCCCCATCCCGATCCCACAAAGCTTTGTTTATAACATCCCAATGTGTCACTTTTAGATCATTGGTTTAAGATACTTTTAGACCAAAGTTCAGACATCATTTAACGCTGTGTAGGTCTTTTTGTGTCTGTACCGTGGTTGATTGATGATCTTGAATCAATTGAATCAGTCTTGACTCTTGAAATGTCTCCTGCAGGCCCTAATTGCAGGTGTTGATCTGTCTGAAAGCCTCTGCATACCAAAATGTTTTTGGTCACTTTCCAGGATAAAAGTATGCTTTAATTTAGTCTTAATTTTCATGGTGCTGACCTCTCTCTCTCTCTCTCTCTCCCTCTCTCCCTGTCTCTCTCTCTCTTTCTCAGGCGTGACTCTGTTTGTTGCTCTCTATGATTATGAGGCCCGTTCAGAAGATGATCTCAGTTTCAGGAAGGGAGAGAAGTTTCAAATCATCAACAGCACGTAAGTCTAAGACCTGAAACACAGGCTATGTTGGAAATAGAATACTAACTCACTGAATTAAACTGAATCATGTCCCCTTAAAGAGTTAGTTCACCCAATAATCAAAATTATGTAATTAATAACTCATCCTCATGTCGTTCCAAACCCGAGAGACCTCTGTTTATCTTCGGAACATGGTTTAAGATATTTTAGATTTAGTCCAAGAGCTCTCAGTCCCTCCATTGAAACTGTGTGTACGGTATACTGTCCCTGTCCAGAAAGGTAAGAAAAACATCTTCAAAGTAGTCCATGTGACATCAGAGGGTCAAGTTGAATTTTTTGAAGCACTCTTGGACTAAATCTAAAATATCCTAAACTGTGTTCCGAAAGATAAACGCAGGTCTCACGGGTTTGGAACAACATGAGGGTGAGTTATTATTGACATAATTTTGATTATTGGGTGAACTAACCCTTTAAGGGAAGACAGTTCACTCAACAACTATGTATCTAACATCCCAGATAGCTATTTTCAGCCATGCAAGAACAGTTTCTATAGTTTCTAATTCTATTTTTTAATTGAGAAAAACAGAAACATGTGAAATTACTATTTGAATAAATAGCATGAGAAGATCATACAATAACTTATAAATGAAATTGTGTGAATTCTAATATATTAGACACCAATTTGCCAAAACTTAAAATAGTTATGTATTGCCATTAAAGAGTGTTTTTTTTTAATAACAATAAATTTTTAGACTGGTCCATCCAACAGTTTCTGGAATAAACAAACTAACTGTAAGGTGGGAATTTTATTACTAACGCCAGTATAGTGAGTGTTATAATTTATTCAATTAATACATATGAGTGGATCATCTCGAATGTCCAGTTATCATGTTGGAAATATATATTGTTCGATTAATTTGTGTCCAATCAAGTAGTGAGTAATTAGATAAGAAAGACATGTTATAGGACAAATATTATGTATTTTTAGCTTGCACAGAAATATATCTTGGATTAAATTAAAAGACATAGTTGAACTTAAGAGTGTTTTTGACCCACCTAAATAGGATTAAAGTACATCTTTATATGTAATTTCTTAATTTTTCCTAGTTTATTTTAAATATAGTTAACCCTCTGGAGTCTAAGGGTATTTTTGGGGCCTGGAGAAGTTTTGTCATGCCCTGATATTTGTGATTTTTTTCAGTTTCTTATAAATATCTAAATGGGTAAAGTCTAATATCACTGTAATCAGCACAAACTGGGCTATAATAATATGTGAAATGCATGCATGTACATGATTGTATTTTTGAGAAAAAATGTTTTATGCATGATTAGTGAAAAACTAAAAATGTTAAATCACTTGAATAAGGCCATAAAACACATAAATAACATTGGTTCCCGGGATTGTTAAGAACTGGAGCTTGTAGCCTAGAATTTTGCTTTCTAAATTATGTGAAAATCATCTTGTTTACTCACTCACAGAAAACAATATATTGATTTAAATTTTCTAAGACACTTTTTGTTGGTAAAAGTCATATGCGAGTAGGCGTCAACTATCATGAATATCATTGTGATTTACACCTGAGAAGACAAAGGGCCACATAATGAGCTGCATAATGAGCCTCTCAGTCAGCTGTGCCACTGAGGGAGGACTTACAAGAAAGAATGTGAGAATAAAATAAATCTATATAATTTTATGTTTGTAGTTTATTAAGAATATATTTAATTATCCCACAACATAATTTAATATTCACTTGGGCGAGCAGTTAAACAGTTTATTAGGAACAATCAAAGCTTACTTTCAAACACATTTTTTGGCATCCTTACTCCAGTTACACAATCCTTCATAAATCCTTTTAACAATCTTATTTTCTACCAAAAAAAACCCCATTTATTACCATCATCATCTTTATTATTATTATTAATGTTGAAAAGAGCTGAGAATATTTTTCAGGTTTTTTAGGGGGAATAAATTGAAAGAACTGCATTGTTTTTACATTTGTTAGAGTTGTCTCTATTGGTCACATTTATATTATTTACATCAAGCTTTTGAATGGTATAGTATTGTATATTGTTATTGAAACTTCATAATGTTTCACTTGATTATACATTTAGTCAGGAATTATAGTTTGGAAAAAGTCTAACTAGTAAAATGTTTACACAATATGTGAAAACTAGTACAAATAAATAAAAAGAGACTTACTCATGTTTATGATCTCTGCTGAATAAAGTGCTTCATTCTTTTTTCTGAGGAAATCCATTTCTCAAATCCTCAACCACATCACATCTTTTCGGGGTGAATTATGTCTTATTCCTCTCGTCGCGAAACAAACAGTAAAATAAAATATAAACTTGAAGAACAGTCTGGCTGCTTTTTCTTCTGTGTGGGCGTATTCAAGCCGCGCTTCAGTTTGAATCTGAATAGAGCGTTCAGCGCGGAGGCGTGTACACATTAAAAATAATGAAGGGAGACATGAAAACATACATCACATTGTTTTCATATGGATTACTTTATCTCAGAATATTTGTTTTCGGCAGCACTTATTTAGTTTAAAAGTAGACATGTCAAGCTTTCTATAGATATCTCTCTCATGTCTCTTCGTTGAGTATTCACGGAGTTACAGTTCATTTTAATGACGTGTTTGTAAATGAAGATCAGCGCAGACAAAGGCTGCAGAAAGCGCACCTTGTTTGTTTTATAAGTGCACAAAGGTTTTCTGTTATTATGTCTGTATCCAAAAAAAAGTAGACCCTTTACAGATTTGATTGATGTATTGCTCTTATCTGTACGATCAAAACTGAGAGTGTAATTGAAGTTATTTTTGGGGGTTATCAGGAGAAAATGACTCAAAACGCATATATTCGTTAACCCGACTTCAAAGGGTTAAAGTATACTGTTGAGTGTCCTGACAAACATTATGATAAACTAAAATTCAGTGTCATTTCTACTGAAACTTGTATCCTATGTATAGAAATAGTTGTTTAAGTTGCAATTTAGAAAATGTTAACTTTAAAATGTAACATAAAATAACACATTAATAACAATTAAAAATATAGTTCCAAGCAGTGATTGCGGGCTCAAGCCCCCAGTGCAAACGTATTTGGTAATTAAAGGGTTAATCCAAACCATCAAGTTTAAAGTTTCATTAAGTTTCATTTATTTAGGAGTTGTGAGTGGTTCATAAGATCATTAAGAGATGTGATAACAGTTGCTCAGTTTGTTAATAAGTGTTTATTGATACATATTCCAGCTGTAATTCACGATTAAGTCAGGTTGCTATAAACACTTAGTAATTGCCAGACATCTTTTTTTGGGAGCTCATCTAAAGTGAGGACTATTTATACCTTCCAAAGCATTTACAAAGGAGATTTAAAGGATTAGTTATCTTCCAAACAGAAAAGATAAATACAACACAGAGGGATACAGAACAGAGAAATATATATTGTTAAACTGACTATTTCTTAATGCTTCCCTAATTCACAGAGTGCAGTTATTATAAAGTGTCACCAATGCATTTAGTATTGTTTACAAATTAATCATTATTTTAATGTTTTACCAAAACCTTTAATGATTTGCCACAGAAAAAGAATGAGATGCATTCTAACATAACTGTGGCATTAAACTCACTTAGTAAGGACTCATTTAAAATACTGCACATATATAGGCAATTCTGATTACTTGTTAAAAGTACAATGAAATACCTTGTATCTGCAGACGATGTAGTCTGTTTGTGGATAGAGACTTCACTGGCCACTTGCGCTAATCCTCCTAACTCCGCGTGTGTGTATGTGTGAAATGCGGTGCTGAAGTGAAATAACTGGGCAGTTTGATAGCTGAATCATAATAGGCCCCCTCATAACCTGCAGTTAAGGAAATTTTACTTTATTTGCGGGGCGGGCCAAATAATTTCATGAAACCCCGAGCCGCACATCACGAACACACACCCCACTCCCCTCTCTCTCACAGAGAGGCAGAGTGAAGAGTTCCTTTTTTGCTGTTATTTCAATAAATTTCCACGGCAAAACCGTTTACGCTATCCATAATCTGTTCACAATTTAGCATCTTCATTATCTTGGCATCATGTTAACAAAGTTTGGTGTGAATTTTATAATTTTTGAAAGAGTAGAATGCATTATTTCACAGACATATTTTTCCCAAAATCCATATTCAAATCAAAATAGCCGACTTCCTGTTGGTTGTAGCTAATGAATGTAAATTAGAAAGTTGTCCATATTAATAAGTACAATATATGTAACGAGTTTGGTTTCTGTAGCTAAAACTAAGCCGCCCACTTTTGACAATAGGTTGCACTATAGAGTGCCTCCTCCCTGCCCTTTTATGAGCTTTTGCCAGTGTCTATTATTAATTCTGATATGTGTTGTGAGTTTCATAAAATTCTAAGCATGTTATCTGCCTCTAAATCACCGAAAAAAAATATTCCAGTTTGACATGTTGCCATGGCCCCTTTGGACTTGAGCCCTAATTATAAGTAGGTCCTTTACATGTGCTTTAATATGTCAAAACATCAAACAAGTGTACTTCTTCAGAGCATATTAAATGATTATTAAAACAACAATTTAAAATGTACTCTAATGTAAAACTTTTAATGTGACATCATTACTAAGTACACTTACATGGTCTTTTGTTTCATTATATTATCTGCATTTTATTTAAATAGAAACTTAAGATTTGAAGTCCACATTTATTATAATTAAGCACACTTTTTCACAAGGGTTGCATTTTTGTATAAAGGTGATACATACTGATTCATATTTGATTAAAACTACATGTAAAACAGTTAAATGTGTTTCATAAATGTGTTTTAATCCTTACTTCCTTAACTTCAAATTCTGAATTCTAAACAGACTGTGCAGTGTAATTTTAGACCAATGTCAAAGCTTCCATTCTATGCTAAAATGATGTAGAAGAGCGTTCTCACCCAACTTCAGTCAATTGTTCATACAAATGAGATTTGTGAAGTGTTTCAATCAGGTTTTAAAAAACATTGCAGCACTGAATCAGCTTTGCAAGAGAGTTTTTAAGATATTTTTCTTGGATTCTGAAATTTTACTGTACTTTTACTTTTAGGTCTGATGGCAGCATTTGATACGATTGACCATCAAATACTAATATCTCGTCTTGAAACATCTGTGGGTATCTGTGGAAATGCCTTAAGATGGATAAAGTCATATTTTCATAATAGGAGTTTTTTGGTCCATATGGGAGAATTTGTATTGGCACCCATTTGTTGTGGTGTCTCGCAAGACACCTTTTTTTCTTTCCTCTGTATATGCTACCATTAGGATTGATTTTGGATAAATATGGTGTGTTATTTCATTTTTACACTGATGACACTCAGTTATATTTGTCTTTTAATCCAGATTCTTCCAGTGCCTTGGGTTGTCTGTTGGTCTGTTTAGGTGAGGTGAAGTCTTGGATGTCGGCTAACTTTTTGAGTTTTGATGAATCGAAAACAGACATCATTTTATTTGGTCCCTCTGAAATGAGCAATACAGCTGGAGTTAACTTGAGAACACTAAGCCCTTTTAGGAAAAAAAACATGGGTGTGATCTTGGGTGCTTTAAAATTTAACTTTCAAATTAGTAAAGTTGTCAAAGTAAGCTTCTACCAATTAAGAATGATTAGTAAGATCAAGCCTTTCTTAGCACGTATAGACTTAGAGAAGCTTATTCATGTTTTAATTTTTTTCTCGATTAGATTATTGTGACTCACTTTATTACGGTACTCAAACATAATTTTTGGACAGATTACAAATTGTCAAAATTCAGCCACAAGTCTACTGACGGGTACACAGAAGTATGATCGCATTACTCCTGTTTTGTGATTGTTGCATTGGTTACCAGTATCTTATAGAATTAATTTTAAAATTCTAAGTTTTGTTTTTAAATCCCTGCAGAATATGTCCCCTCCATACATTGCTGATCTTATTCATGTTCAAGAGTCAAAGAGATCATTATGATTTAATGTACACAATCTCAAGGTCAGAGGTGACCCAGCATTTTCTGTAGCTGCCCGAAGGCTTTGGAACATTTTGCCAGTGTCTTTGCGACAATTATCATTTCAGAATGAATTTAAGAAGCAGTTAAAAACTTTTTTTTTTTTTTTTTCATTAGCCTTTGATCAGGAATTAGTGCCGAGGTATTATTGGTGTAGTTACACTTTGGTCTGTCTTGTATGTTGTGTATTGATGATTTTATTATTTGCTTTTATATTCTTTTGATTGAACTTACTGTACAGCACTTTGGTCAACTTAGTTGTTTTATTAGGTGCTTCATAAATAAAGTTGGAGTTGGAGTTGTGCTGCAAGGTAGAAAGCCAGTATTCCATTTTGTATGTTTTGATTTGTATGAGTGTTTAACAATAGATCGCCCTCTGCTGGTGTTAATATAACCTAATCTGCTCCCAACAGCATGTCTTCTCAATGATTGGGAGAGATGAGAGATTACTTTTTCTCAAAAAAGTAACACTAGTTACTTTGTTTTCCCATTTATTGACTGCCAAGTCTCCTGTCCCCATATTGGGAGAAATCTGAAGTACAGAGGCATCATGTGCGCTGTGTGAACATGATGTAGTTCTAGATTAAATGTGAATGTGCATTTATTCATTCCACTCACATAAAAAAAAAAAACACAGATTTAGTATTCATCAAAATTACTTAAAACAGTGAAATGCAAACTCAGAATATGAAGCAAACCTGCAATAACTAAATATGTTAAAACAAATGTATCTAATCCCATTTTATTAACTAATGTCTTTGCTGCTGACCTTTGATGATCCAGTTCAACTATAATAATAAGCAAAACAATTTTTAACTTTAACTTTAGATAAACTAACAGTTGAGCTTCATTGTTTAGTTTTTTTGTTGTTGTTGTTGTTGGTCTTTTTTAATTGCTAAAAGTGTGTCAAACCTTCTTCTCCTTTGTTCTGCTGACCAGACCTGAATTTACTTTTCCTTCTGCCTGAGGTTTATATTTATTAAATGTTTTGGTGTGAAAGGGCTTGCATTTGCTATAAATATAACTTCTTATATTAAAAACAATCAAGCCCTGCTCATATTTAAAAAGTAATGCAAAAGTAATGTAACACAATACTTTCCATAATGTAATTAGTTACTTTTTTAGGGAGTAAAACAATATTGTAATGCATTACTTTTAAAAGTAACTTTCCCCAACACTGCATGTGAAGTGTTTGAGAGGAAGAGATTGATTAGTAGAGAGGAGTATTACATGAAGGGCATGTTCAAGAGAGAGTAGATATACACAGATGTACTGACCAGTTGATAGGCAGCGATCTCTCTCTCTCTCTCTCTCTCTCTCTCTCTCTCTCTCTCTCTCTCTCTCTCTCTCTCTCTCTCTCTCTCTCTCTTTCTTGTGGTATTTCTGTTTATTGGTCCATCTAAATGAAGGAATGAATACCCCTCCCTCTGACCTTTCACTCTTTCACACAATACCTTTTTTATTTATATAACTTGTGTGTGAAGAGGTAAAACTGTGTATAGGGTGTGTTGAGTTTTACACTGTGGTGAGAATATACTGAAGACAGATGGACAAACTTATGAATGGTTACTGGATGGATGAATAAACGGAAAGTTGAATGAAGTGAGGCATTGGATGAACATATGGATGGACAGATGCTTGGACAATCTACTAAGTCTGCTAAAATAAATTCTCAAGTTCTCCCATGACAAGAAGAAAACGTGTGTTTTTGTCTGTTTGTGTCAGGGAGGGTGATTGGTGGGACGCCCGATCTCTCACTACAGGAGGGACCGGCTACATTCCCAGCAATTATGTCGCCCCCGTGGACTCAATCCAGGCTGAGGAGTAAGTATTGTATGATTTGTGTGTGTGTGTGTGTGTGTGTGTATGTGTGTTTGTGTGCGTGTGTGTGTGTGTGTGTGTGTGTGTGTGTGTGTGCGTGTGTGTCTGTGTGTGTTAATCTGAAATAACTGCCTGTTTTAAGGGTGGGGGTAAAGTGATGTAATTGTAATCATTCCTACTTTAAACCATCGACCTCTCAGCAGGATTGATGACAAACTTTGGCTCACTCTTAATTGAATCCAGATACAGTCACAGTTCAGGGTGGTTCTTGAATGTCATTGCTAAGCAACATTTGTTGTTGTTTGGGACAAATTACAAAGGCATTTCCCAAAAAGCATAACCATATCTGAAGACTGAATGTGCAAAAATGAGAAATTGCAGGAAAATGTAATGAAAAAAAAAACAACAAAATAAATGATTGTCTATTGTCAGTAGTGTTGATATGTTTTACACAGAAGTCTCAAACAATAAATTTCAAATCAAGCAGCTTTCGGTCAGTGTGGCAAATTCACATGACTGATCAAAAAAGTGAAATCTGCACTGGAAACTTTTTGCCCTAATTCAGTACTTCAAATGCCCATATAGAAACCAATGTATTTTGTCACTCCCCCTCTTTTGTTGTCCTAACAAACATGTAGTCCCTCCCCATGGAAGAGACCACCATTGGTTGGGCTAAATGTTGACATGTCAGACTGAAAACTATTCTTCAGGAAATGTTTTAACACACACACAAATGCTCACACAGCTTCAAGTTAGTTAAATCTCAATATTTCAGACACAAATTTAAAATTAGCATTTCTGCTCCGAACAAAACTTTTAATTATGGTGTTTCTCCTGTGATTTTCTTAAGTTACACTATGAAAAATGATATCATTGATATAATGATATCATTATTTTGTTTGCGGATGTTTTCTGATGTAATTTGTAAGACCCCTCAAATTGCATATTTACATGTTTACATATAGAGCTGTAAAAACATTTCCCAGCCATCCCATCTTTGTGATCAAGTTTATATATGTTTCTAGATATGTTTGTAATGTTATGTCTAGCATTGATGTGGTACATGTTCAGAAATGCATTTAACCTGTCATGTAAACAGACTGATCCAAACATGCCTGGCTTAATTAACAGTATCAAGAAAATGCAGACTCGATAAAGACCTTCTTCCCCTTTCTCTGTCTCTCAGCTGGTATTTTGGAAAGTTGGGCCGTAAGGACGCAGAAAGGCAACTTCTTTCCACAGGGAACCCGCGTGGCACCTACCTGATCCGTGAGAGTGAAACCACTAAAGGTAATAAACTACACTTATGGTGCTACATCATTAACCAGTTTATACAAAGTTTACTACTAAGTTTACTTAGTTCATCTACTGTGCTTAGGGATGTGATTCATGGAGAGTTTAATCATTCTGATTCCAGTTATGATTCTAAAGACAGAAATGAAAATCATAATTTAGCCACCCTAATTTTTTTGTCCTTACATAAACAGTTTAAAGTACTTGAGCTGCACTATTTATCACACTACAGAGTATTGGTGCACTACAACAGCCCTTCTGTTTTGTGTCTGTGTGGCAGGTGCCTTCTCTTTGTCTATCCGTGACTGGGACGATGTGAAGGGGGACCACGTGAAACATTATAAAATCCGTAAACTGGACAGTGGGGGATATTACATCACCACTAGAGTTCAGTTTGAGACCCTTCAACAGCTGGTCCAACATTACACGGGTAACACGCATAGACAAGCTTCTCATTCCACAGAACTCTCATTTCTCATAGCTGCAGATCTGACATGCAAGATTATCCAAAGTAATTAGAGTTTTAACTTTGTGTCTGTTAGAGTTACAGAGCCATGGTTGTATCCTATAATGCCATTCACAGTGCTTTTGCAGCTCTCTACAGGAGGCGGCACTGCTCCAGTCAGTCAGAAAACCTCATCTGAATCGCTCTCTCTCTGTCTCTCTCAGTAGGATGTACTTTGTCTATGCTTCAGTTAACATATTGACTGTTAATGCATCTATGAGTCATATAGACTTTAGATAGTGTGTGCAGGTGGCTTCTTCCATTACCTCCCATACACACAGATACTCATAATAATACATCATCAGATGAACTTAACTGTGTATCAGCTTCAATTGCTGTGTTGATGCTACTCTAAAGTGGCCATGTTTGCTTTAGCTTAACACTTTCTCATTGTTGACTGCCTTCACTTCCAGGCAGCAGAGCTTTGTGTATGTCTTTGTAATGCGCCCTGTTACGGCAGTGGTCCAAATCTTAAAGCAATTGCACTGCCTACCCCTGACCCTGGTCTCCTTTCACATTGTATTATTTGGTGCATCTGTATCATAAATGTGAAAAATAGCATCAGATGTTTACAACTGTAGCAAGGTCACAACTCGGGGTGGGTGAAAATCAATTCAAGAAATGCATCAGGACTCTTTCTTAAATTATTCTGTATTGACTTGATCCACAAAAATACATGATCAGAATTTACTGAAATTATATATACAAAATATTTTTGAAAAGTCATATGCAGGACAAAATATCACACATACAGATATGTGCCATCAGGGCCAGCCCGTGGTTTAGGAGACATAGGCAGTTGCCTAGAGCGCAAAATGTCTGGGCACCGCACAAAAGATTTTTTTTTTTTCTCTGAAGTGCACCCTCTTGTGACCATCATGCATTCTACACCCATATATTAAGCTAAATAATTTCTGACAGTTAACATAATTTTAGTACTTATTATTTTTAGATTAAAATAAGGTTAGAATAAAATAAATTTGACATCAATGAAAAATCATAAGATTTGACAACATCTTCATGTTGGTCATGTTGGGCTAATTTAAATACGTTCTGCATTATGATGTAATTATAATACATCATCATAACACTCATTAATTATGCATGGTGCACGCAGTTAAAATAGCTTTGTCATTTATGTGCTCTTAAAATCATTATAGGACTCTGTCATTGTGCATGCTTATTCTGTTTTTTATTGTGATCCTATTGTAGTGCAACTTTTCATAGGAGAACCACCAAAATATCACATGAAACCAAACAGGAGTGAATTAATTACTTAAAGTGCACCTATTATGCCATTTCCAATATTGCCTTTTGTGTAACTTTATGTGATTGTAAACAATCTGCAAAGTTGTAAAGCTGAACGTGCACGATAAGTTATTGTTTTCCAAAATAAAGAATCGACTCTCTACAGCCTAAACGAGTCATTAGTCATTTGAATCCCACTTCTGTGACGGCTAAATGTCACAAGGGAACACATTTGCATAATTCATGCCTATGTTCTATGTTGGCTGGCCACAAACAACTTTTCCCCCCGCCTACGTGTTTACGTCATTTTACTGACGACTGCTTCTCTAATCTCGGGGAGTTCAAAGCGGGATTCACAAAATGCTTGCTGTTAAAAGATGGATCAGTATCCTGTTTTTTTGACCAGCTATTCCACTGAATCACAACCTGTAAGCGTGATAAATAATAGATGTTTAAGTAGAGTTTAACAAGAGTTTATATTTTCTATCAAGCATTCAAAATACAGAACTATAGAAATAGGCATATTGTTTCAGACAGGATGTATGCAGTAGACCAATCACAACAGACTAGACCACCTGACCAATCAGAGCAGAGCAGGCACACAGAAAAGAGGGGTTTAGAGAGACTGAATCTTTGAACTGCTTCGAACTAATGGTTTGAGAATCGCTGGAAAATGAGGTGATATTAAATGCATATTTTGAGGAAAAAAAGCAGTTTTTGACCTTGCGTTTATGTAATCCTATCGTAGGAGACTCCCAAAACAATATTAGGAACTGTAAAAGTGGCATAATAGGGGCACTTTTTCACTGATTCTTTCACTGACACAGTAACTGAAGAAATTGGAATCCATAATCCAATTGAATGAATTTAATCCAAGACTTCTGCTATTTAAAAAAAAAAATCTGAGCCCAAATGTAGAAGGAAAAAAAAAATAATAATAAAACTAGGCCAATAGCACTTTTATGAGGTTTTCCCCTTTGGTGCATGCCCCCTATGTTGAAATAGCAAGGAAAGAGATTGCGTTAACCCATGGACTAAAAAACAGCTTGCGGTAGCAGTCCAAAATTTGCCAAATTCTGTGGGAAAACTTGTCAAAACTGCCCAGAAAAGCATCCACCTGAGTCACTTTTTTTCTGAGGCACTGACAGGGGAATATCCAATCTGTCTGCTTATATGGCAGACAAAAATGCACATATCTGATTCATATAAGATTTATTTCCACTTATGAATGAGACCTGAAACTGATCTGAGAATATCGGAATCAATGTGCTTTTCCCATGTTCTTTGTGGGTTATATCCGATCTATCCCACGTGGGAAAAATAATCTGAATTGGATTACTTGAACTATGTAATGTAAATGCAGCATATGATGAACAGATTTAATTTAGGCTATTATTCACATATAAACATTGATCATCACACATACATGGAGCACATCAAATATGGCAAACAAGCTCAAGATGTGTGTACTGCATTCTAAAAGAGACATATCCCAGAAATCATTTTAAAATTGACTTTATATCAGTGGTGCTCTATCCTGTGCTCAACTCCAGTCTGATGTCAATTTTTTTTTTTTTGGTAAGCACTTTGATTTAAAGCAAGGGTGCCCCTTTTCCTGTAGATCTACTTTCCTGCAGAGTTCAGGCCCAACCCTGACTGGAGCCTGTACCAAAATCTCTAGTGGGAAAACACCTCAATCTAGAGAGCCAATGAATTTGATATCACTATCAAACTTTTATTCCCATGTGTGAGAGGACTCATGATGTTGATGGCTGATGAGGCCTGATTCATGCTTGGATTCCTCAAGCTAAGAGTAGATGGCACTCAATGACTGATTCCTGAAATGATGCATCTGTGTGTGCCACGTTTTTTGTTATCTCAGCTTTACAGTCTGAAGTGAACATTGCTGTAGTGTTGTTGGAAAATGCCACACATTAACCCTTTGTTAAATGTCAAAACATGGCATCTCCTACATTATGGCCAATCGGTAAGGGGCAAACATCTCCAAGAAATTAAAATGATTGGATTGGTAACCATCACTGTTTTTCAATCAGTTATTAGGTCATAGTTGTTATTGTTGTTATAAAAGATTCCTTGCACTGACATTCAGTATTTCACAAACAAATGCAGTCCACTGAAAAAAAAAAAAAACAATTGCATCATGGATTACCATTCGCAGGTGTCATGCTGAAACTCTGTACTGCTTCTTTCAGTGCTTCTGATGCTTGTCTTTTCTCTCTCTCTCTGACTTTGTGTATCTGTATGTGTCTGTGTGCACACGCTCAGAGCGGGCAGCGGGGCTTTGCTGTCGTTTGGTCGTCCCTTGCCACAAAGGGATGCCAAGGCTCACTGACCTGTCTGTCAAAACCAAAGATGTGTGGGAGATTCCACGGGAGTCACTCCAACTCGTAAAGCGCTTGGGCAACGGCCAGTTTGGGGAGGTTTGGATGGGTATGGCCCATCGCACAGTGCTTATCAACAACCAACCAGGAGTACGTTTCCCAAAAGCATCGTTAGCCAACTATGGTTGCAACTACTAATACAGTTCAATGGAAGTGATGGAACCTGCAACCATCGTTGCTTTTGGGAAGCGCACCCCAGAGAGAGAGATGGAGTAAGGTCAAGGTGAGAGGAGGAGTTACTACAAACGTCTGGATATTTAAGCTTATTTTTTAAACAAATATATCAGGTTCAATATGTTAAGCTGTAACAAAAGTATTTGTAGCATTATGGATGCCAAGTCGACCCTCTGACGAATTTTATAAAACACACTCTTACAGTAGATGTAACCTGGGCCAATGTGTTCATCCTTTTCTGGAATATTCAGACATCATGAAGTGACTGACCCTCTCAGGACAACAGGACCACCCTCCTTGTCTCTCTTTGCATGTTCCCCTGTCATCCTACTAGTTAACCCCTCTACTCCTCCCCCTTTATAGAGAGTGCAGATGGTTTGTGCTTTCAATTAACGGGTGTGTGCATGGTCTACATCCCTGATACGGTGGGACTTAGCCATGATTCCTGGGAAATCGGCCGTGAGTCTCTGACGCTGGACAGGAAGCTGGGGGCCGGGTGTTTTGCTGATGTTTGGTGTGGTAAGACAGTTGCCTCCTCTCCCACATGCTCTGACCTCCACACAAACTTAGGTTTTAAATTAAGATTTTTTTATTAATTAAACATTTTCATCTAATCCTGTTTGATACAAAATATTGGTTGCTCCCGTCATTCTTATGACAATCTTCTGACATCCTTCAACCATCTCATTTGCACCTTTATTTAAGCACTTCAACAAAAAAATGCTTTTGATATTTGTATGTATGTATTTATTCATTCATACATCTATTTAATAATGATTTATTTTTATTTATGTATTTGTTTATTTTTTTATAATTGTCAGGCACAGGGTGCGCCCTGCCTATTCATGTTGCAAGCTCACTCAACTAGAAGTGTTACATCCTCCTGGGCGCTGGCTCATGGTGCCTCGCTGACAGATCTCTGTAGAACTGTGGGCTGGGCTTCGCTAGGTTCTATAGCCTTCGTGTAGACCCGGTATCCTCCTGTGTTCTCACATCAAATGGGTAGTGGCACTGAGAGGCCCCGGTTAGTGTCGGCTTGCTAAAACGACTCCAGATTGTCTGTACTATTGAGCCTGTCGAGGTCCTCCGTCTCTTTGGTAGCCAGACGTGGGGGAGCGACTGGTGCCAGGCCTTCAAATGTTGAATCTTTGAGAACTGGTGGAAGGCTGGGTTCCATATGAGAGACTTAAGTGGAATCTATTTATGTAAAGTCCACGGTATAGCATTCCCAGAGCCTCCTGCCATTTTCCAAGAGGGTTTCAATCACCTCCAATTTTCCATATGCACCTAACGAATGTTCAAATGTGTATTTGATCCTGAGGCCTACTTCAGGAAGGTCGGAGCCTTGGCAGCATCCCCGTTCCAAGTGGAACGGGTATGTTTTCCCAGTGTTAACCAATCTCACTGAGTGGGTAGTGCTTCGACAATGGTGAGTGGAACTTCTTGTAGGCACTGCCTACACCAAAAAGGAGTGCAGGTGGCTCGCACAGGGCAGTGGATGGAGTAGCATACATGGCGCTTTGGTAGGGAATCCCAATTCGTTGGTCACCGACATGACGTTGAGAGTGATTGACTGAAAGGGAACATGTTGGTTATATATAGTGACCCTCGTTTCCTGAAGGAGGGAACAGAGACGTCATGTCCCATCCCAACACATATACTCACGCTGTGATCAGCTGCACCTGGATGAAATAACTGCATGCCAATATGCATTGGCTCGTATAGTTTACACACAAAGTAGATTGGTCTATCGAAGCGATATTCCAATTTGTTGGCCACCGGCACGATGTCTCCATTCCCTCCTTCAGGGAGCGAGGGTTACCATACATAACTGAGACGTTAGATAGACTTTTAAAGCATTTAAAGCACTATGTATTTCCTTTCACTTATATTAGTTGTAGTGTATACTAGTTTAAACTGTTGAATCACTTGCACAATACTCTTGAAAAGCAACATGATAATGTTGTAAGTCCCCCCTAAATTATTATACTGAATAATGACTTGGTCCATACCAACTAAAAGTAAGAAATCTTGAAGTCATTTTGATTACTTTTACGGGTCTTTTTTTGTGTGTGTGTGTGTTTTTACTTTTTTATTTTAATCCTGTCTGAAATTTGACAGTCATTGTTACTATGAACTGCTGTAAAAGAGCAGTTTGAAATCTCTTCAAAAATCCTCTTATTTCATACAGGTTTGGACGGTGAGCAAACAATGCAGGTGAACTATTTCTTAATGAACATTTAGGAAACATTAAGAAACATTTATTAATTAATTAGTCTAGAGGGATCTTGCAAGTCTTTTAGTCTTACCCCTTCATTATGGATCACAAACCATTTATTTGTACCCACACCACAAACAAGGATTAGATGAATATCTGAAAAATAATAATAATAATTTAAATAATTGTATGATTAAATAATAATAATGATATTATTATTATTATTATTATTATTATTATTATTAAATATTATATTTTTCACAAACAAATTTTACCTGACGGACAAACTTGGGATATTTTTTGCATGCACATTTTACACATTCTGATTTGTTTTGATAATTATTGTGAGAGCTTCAGTGATTCTTCATCATGTCTGTATCATGTCAGTAAATGGAGGTAAGAATATGAGCAGTAAGTATCAAGTGGAGCCATGAGTGTCACATCTATTTATCACAAGCAATCTGATTCAAGATAAGTGTGCTTTTATGCTAATCTTTCACTTTTCCCCATACTTCCCTGTAGATGAGCATGATGAGCTTCCCTGTAGAATCTGCCTTTTAGAATTATTGCCTTTAGGACACTGCTGGTAATCATGAACAAAGGCACACAGATCAGTGTGTGTGTGTCTGTGTAGATTTTAAAAACCAGGTACCACATCTGATGTAACCATTTGAGTACCACCTTGACATCGCCTGTTAGTAAACATGAGATGATGTTTGTAACATCAGAAGTATTTCAGTTTTAAACAAAATATTCAATATGTAAAGTACTTCTCCATCTGCCATTGGTCAGGTTGTCCAGCCCAAAACTCGTTTCATTGGTTGAGCCAGTTGTCTCTATTAATGTGGTACAGGCTAAATTACAAACTTAAAATGATCAGAATGTCCACCATCACAGTGTCAATTAAAGGCAAGCAGATTCCAGTGCTGTGTATTTAACAAAGTTGTTTTTTTCTGTCCATTGAAATCTCTTGAAGAAAAACAGCTACAAATCACAAGTACAATGTAGGTTGAAAATTGTTGTAAATTGCAAAAATTGTTGCAAACAAAAATATCTAAACATATTTAAAATAATATATTAAAGATTGCATAAGAAGCCACTGAGTCAAGCACACGTTCAACAAATTGCATTCAGCACAACTTTGTGTTGATCCGCATAGTTCTTAATTTAAGAGTACTAAAACAAACTAACAAAAAAAAAAAAACAGTTCTATAAATGTGTACAATTAATTCATGGTGAATTCCCCATGAGTGTACTTGTGTGATAATGGCTGCTTTAATTGCATGTTAATTTTGCATGAACTTTTTTTGGAGTGCATGAAAGTCATTTTGTGGCATGCTGTTCAGCTAGGAGCTTTGTGCTGTTCTGACTCTCTGCTGTGTGGTTTCTGTCAGGCACATGGAATGGCAATACTAAAGTGGCTGTGAAGACCCTCAAGCCAGGAACCATGTCTCCAGAGTCCTTCCTGGAGGAAGCGCAGATCATGAAGAAATTACGCCATGATAAACTAGTGCAGCTCTATGCTGTCGTTTCTGAGGAGCCCATCTACATCGTCACTGAGTATATGGGGAAAGGTCAGCAGTCGTTTTCATAGTAAAAGTAAAGAGAATGAGTTAACTAGAGGACAGACATAGAATGTATCTATTTTAACAACACTGATGGGATTTGTAGGCCTGACTGAAAAAAAAATCCAATTAAAGATAAATCAGGATTGAAGGTTGATGTTCTAAACTTAGAAATTGTCACTTGGGGACTCAAAACACTCTGCTTTATTGGACAGAAAGATAAAGAAATTATAGTGGGCTAAATTTAATTTGAAGAGCTGTAATGGAGGAAGCACACATTTAACCTAATACTGCAAGAAAAACTAATGGAAATTGGAGGAGAAAATGCCTGAACTCTACACATGTTATGTAGCATCAAAACATAATTTAGTCATGATCATAATCCACCCTCTCTTAGAAGTAACCACATTTTAAAAGAAAAATAGCCCATTTATTATATGGATCGATGAAGCTAACGTGTACTGTATGTTGTATGTTTTAGGAAGCCTTCTAGATTTCCTGAAGGATGGGGAGGGACGTGCACTCAAGCTGCCCAACCTCGTCGACATGGCAGCCCAGGTAGAGCAGCATCACTTAAACCTGTTCTACAGTGTTCCCGAAAATATTTAGACATTACAGCCACACTTAACAATCCATGTCTGAAATTGCATTAGCACCATTTATTTCAAAGAAAGATATAAATTAATTCAGAAAGAGACATGTTCTTACTCATCATCACGGTGTTTAAATGATGCAAAAATAGGTATACTACTTAATATAGTTTTTGGGGCCTCTGTAAATCAATGATGTAACAAATATAGCAGGATGAAAATAACCCTGCTTTAGTTTGCTTCCATCTGAAAATAATCCGTTTAGGCCAGTGTTGTGTGCATGAAGTTATATTACTTTACGGTATCATGCTGTATCAGCACTATAACAACCAAAAGGTAATATTTCTTTGTTTGGCCTAAAGTAACCTCAGCACTATTCCTTACGGATTTGACTTTGCTCAGCACATTTCAGTGTAAGCATTTGTGTGTGCAGGTGGCTGCAGGCATGGCCTACATCGAGCGGATGAACTACATTCACAGAGATTTGCGCTCTGCTAACATTCTGGTGGGAGATAACCTGGTGTGTAAGATCGCTGACTTTGGCCTGGCCAGACTTATTGAAGACAACGAGTACACTGCCCGACAAGGTAAGAAACATTTGCCACCAAGCATATTTCTTCTTTCACACACTGTCTTGACACAAACATATGTATTGTTTGGGATGCTGGTCCCACAGCATGGCATGCTAAAAATAATAGTTGACTCTTTAGTTATGTCATTCAACATTTTTCAGTGTAATACAAAAGTAGAATTTATCTGAATATGTTAATCTGAATATGTTAATTTATCTGAATATGTTAATCTGAATATGTTAATTTATCTGCATATGTTACAGTATTCTAAATGGTGATGCACAAAGTTTTTATTTACCTCAAACCCTTTTTTTTACTTCTGCTAAATATGGTTGTGTTCTATTGACAACGTTTAAATACAAAATTTAAAAAGAAAAGATTAGGATTAGTGTTAGGATAAGTTTACACAACCATTTAGTCAAAAACGAAAAAGTTTTTCCCTTGCGTTTTTAAAAAGTTTCACGTATACACGACGTTTTCAAAATGATTTGTTTACAAATATCTGCGAAAACGGCCACAAACGCTGTGTTACATATGCTAGGCCAGTAGTTGGCTCCGTCATCTTGTTGGTAAACAGTACCTGTATGGAAGTGATGATTAAATGCATTTCCGCTGTTGGTTGTAATAATGGTGAAGTAAATCCACCCTTTGCTGAAGAAGCATTAGCAAACTCTTGAGCAGCAACAACAGTACCACATACTTTGCAATTGTGTATGTTTGTTCACGCATGCCTTTAAAATTGACAATTTGTCAAAATGTCTACATACCTAACATGTACTACGCACATGCATGGCTTTACCATTTCAAAGATTCCTGTATTGGGTGTT
Source organism: Carassius auratus (assembly GCF_003368295.1). NCBI lineage: Eukaryota > Metazoa > Chordata > Actinopteri > Cypriniformes > Cyprinidae > Carassius > Carassius auratus. The sequence goes on along the minus strand of NC_039287.1, from coordinate 19,684,171 downwards.
TACACAGAAATGATAACAGTGGCTTTTTCAAATACTTGCACTTTGAAAACCATTTTCAACAAATATGCGGTTTTCAGTTCCAAAAATGTTGTTGAACAGGCAAAGCGCATAAAAAGCTTCCTGTTTTTGCCTGAAAACGTTGTCATGTAAACGGCCCCTTAGATGTCTGCACAGTAGTACATTGGTGTGAATGTTAATTACTGAAAAAGGTTGCAAATCCTAAAGCATACTCTTATTTAAGAAGGAAACAGTGTTGTGTTCTAGTCCAGGTATATATGCTCCATATTTCATTTTGTGATTTGAATAACCTTCTTCCCACGTTTGGTCTCTAGCAGATTAAGAGACTTTTCTCATTGGCAGACTGCTTAACCTGTATCTGTGGTGCAGAGAGAGATACAGTAGCAGCCAAAGAGGTTGCAGCAGAGTAGAGGGAGCTGCTCAGAAAACGTTACATGAAAGGTCACAATTTATTTTCAGTAAAACAGGCAAGGGGAAGGAAGACCTGTCACAATCCCATAAAAATGTCTTGAATATGAATTTCAGCCTCCAAACTGCCCGTATAATTTGTGCTAAAAACCTCCACTTCTGAAAGCAAATAATTTCCCAGTTGATTTACATGTTAATTTATTTTATACATCAAAGGAGTTACATCTTACAGATTGTTTGATTTTACAGATTGAGATTTGATTGAATGGTGAAAAGTGAACTTTGATATTATTGGTCAACACACCGCACTGGTTACATCAGCAGAAAAGTAAAGTCATTTTAGAAGAGCAGCAAATTGCTAAATCTAGGTGAAAGATTGTGTATACAGATTGTTTGAGAATAATGTAAGATATGTATTAAGAAAATAAATGTAAAGTCAGAGAAGTGGCTTATGGGAGCTCTCACATATAGCTCAGATGTGCTATAGGCATCTTAAGGTTGTTTCCCGGTCCTGCTCTAGTCTTGTCTCTGATTATTTCCTGTCTCTCATCCTACTGTCCTGTCCATTAAAGGTGAAAGAAGTGTAAAAAGTATATTTTGACTTCATGATTTTGTTCCAGTGAGACATTCCAGTGCATTTCTATTTGAATACATCTCTTTCTTTCTCCCATGTCTGTATCATAGGGGCAAAATTCCCTATTAAGTGGACGGCTCCTGAAGCAGCTCTATATGGGAAGTTCACCATTAAATCCGATGTTTGGTCTTTTGGAATCCTGCTTACAGAGCTGGTCACTAAAGGCAGAGTTCCATATCCAGGTAAATCTTAAATCGCCTGCTTTGGGTGATCAATAAAGGAATTGTAAAATTAATATTGTGATTTTAAAAAACAATGATAATAATAAACCAAAAAAGCCAACATTGTTTGGCCTGCCTCTTCATCATATTTCATCTTTAAACCAAAAGACTTGTCTGAACATTTAAAGTTGAAAGTTTTTGCTGTCCCATAACCCAACTTCTGAGAGGCATACTGTATGTAGACTCAGATTTTACATTTCCATTTGATTTCCAACTGAGTCTGCTTTTTCCACACCTACAGGTTTTTTTTTTTGTTTGTTTTTTTTTTAGTTTTTGAATATTTTGGAAATACAGTGTGTTGCTAATTAGATCAAGTAACCGAAGCAAGTATTCATTAACATCAGTATAAATCCGTGTAAAAATGAAGTCAAATACATGGTGAATAACTAAAGATCTGCACAATTCTACAAACTAGTTCCACTGATCACGGCTGGAATTTAGGGGAGTGTGAAATGCCATTGTGTCAGCACAGTATTGCATCATCCACAGATGTTTGCAGGCGTTTCTGTCTCAGTGTTGTTGATATGTGGTCATGTCCCTCATGATGATGATTAATCTTCTAGCTTCATGAGTGCAGTTCTGTCCCAAGATCTCTAATATTTAGAAGCAGGTCTTATCACCCTGCCGCCCAAAGCTTAGAAAACGGTGATCTGATATTTCCTGGTTTGATTGAGAGATTGATGAAAAATGTACTTTGCAACATTAGTTAATGGATCTCTTTATTAGTACTTTATTTCAAAAGTGGCTACATTTCAATGTACTGTATCTATGAAAATACTTTGATACAAACAGCTTTGTAACGAAAATCTTTTGCTGTGCAAATTAGAGATGATGTAGGCCAATTGGAAGACAACTATTCAGATAACAGCACATACATATAAAACTCTGTTTTTTTGAGCATCCCAACTAGTTCACCATGGCAACACTGGCTATTCAGCAAAACAATGGTGTAAGGTAGGGCAGAACTAACTAATGAGGGAGTGTTTGAGAAAAGAGTTTAATTTATTGCATTTAAAATGTTATTAGTTCTATTTGGTGCAGCTAATGGCATGGAAATTACATGCAGCTTTAAATGGTCTTGTAAGGTTTAGATGTGTCCAGTCTCAGTGGTGGACGAAGTACACATATCAAGGCAAGGCAAAAATATTACTCAAATAAAAGTACTCTTTTAAATTTTACTAAACACTACACAGACATATTATTTTTATATCATTTGAAACTGCTATGGCAGCAAGGAAATTTGTTATTTTTAACTTTATTTACAGTTTTTATACCTAAAGTAGCCTACCCTGAACAGAAGGTGACACACAAATGTAGACATTTCATACACTGGTCTTACACAGCTTGCCCTTTTAAAACAGATGTAGGTCACAAATAACTGACAGTCATGTCCTAAATATGTCCTGTTTACTAGTTAATTTTTAGTTAGACATGAAGACTCACTCTGACTGGATCATTGAATCAGTGAGCTACAGTCGGATCATTTCACTTTGCAATTGAATCCTTCATTCAGAGATTAATCTAGATTTAAACAGAGAGTGTGTGTCTGAACCCTGAACGTTATCAGGAAGGCAATTCCAGAGTTTGGAAGTCAAATGCAAAAAAGCTCTACCTCCTTTAGTGGACTTTGCTATCCTAGGAACTACCAAAAGTCCAGAGTTTTGAGACCTTATGGAGTGTGATGGATTGTAGCGTGGTATAAGGCTAGTTAGGTACGCAGGAGCTAAAACATTAAGGGCCTTATTGTAGGTAAGTAACAATATTTTGTAACTGATACAGAACTTAATAGGTAGCCAGTGCAGAGACTGTAAAATTGGGGTAATATGATCATATTTTCTTGACCTGGTGAGGACTCTAGCCGCTGCATTTTGGACTACCTGTAGCTTGTTTATTGACGAAGCAGGACAACCACCTAGAAGTGCATTACAATAGTCCAGTCTAGAGGTCATGAATGCATGAACTAGCTTTTCTGCATTAGAAATAGGGAACACTTTTCTTAGTTTAGCAATGTTTCTAAGATTGAAGAATGCTGTTTTTGTAACATGGGAAACATGATTTTCAAAAGACAAGTTGCTGTCTAATATAACACCCAGATTTTTGACTGTAGGGGAATTAATAGTGCATCCATCTAGTTGTAAATCGTAATCCAAGAGATTCTGTGTATTGTTTTTTTTGGTCCAATTACAAATATCTCTCTTTTATCAAAATTAAATAGGAGAAAATGATTGGTCATCCAATCTTTTTAATTTTTAATACACTCTGAGCTTAGGTAATTTAAAAGGTTTATCTGGTCTCGTTGACATATAGTAGAGTATCATCAGCATAACAGTAGAAACTAATCCCATATTTTCTAATAATATCACCAAAGTGCAACATGTATATTGAAAATAGCAGAGGACCTAGGACAGATCCTTGTGGCACTCCATACTTTATGGTGATAATTGAGATGACTCCCTGTTTAAATTAACAAAGTGGTAGCAATCGGACTTGTAGGATCTAAACCATTTTAAAGCCTGCCCTTGAACACCTGTATAGTTTTGTAATCAATCTATGAGTATTTCATGATCCATGGTGTCGGACACAGCACTAAAATACTAAATACTAAAGAACAGATACTTACTGTCCGCCACTGTTCAGTTCTCATTTAAAAATGGCATTTATCATTTTATATAGTGAGAATAGTTCCCTAAACTATAGTGTTACCAATAATTTTGTCTTGTTTTCCAGAAATTACACACTTAAGCATTTTGTTTACTGTGAGTGAGAAACCTTGTGGTTTCCAAGAGAAGAAAGATAACTGAAGTCCATTGTTCTTGATATCTATTTAGCCAAAATTAATTTTTTTGCAATTATAGGGTTCTCAGCTCTGGCCCTTAAGCTCCACTTATGTTCATAGTTTCGCTCTATCCCTAATCCAACACACCAGAATAAGATAATCAGGGTCTTCAGGATTACTGCAAAGTTGCAGGCAAGAGAGTTTGATCGAGTTTGGACAGTGAACCTTGAGTGCAAGAATTGAGAACCTGGTTTGAGAAACTGCTTTATATCTTTTGTCTTCCTAAAATCTCTAATAAGATAAACATACTGACAGCATTGTTATGCTAAAACTCTCATGTAATTTTGGCTAGGGATGAATAACAGAGAGGTACTGGAACAAGTGGAACGTGGCTACCGGATGCCGATTCCCCAGGACTGCCCGATCTCTCTACACGAGCTGATGGTTCAGTGCTGGAAGAAGGATGCTGAAGAGCGGCCCACTTTCGAGTACCTGCAGGCCTTCCTAGAGGATTACTTCACCGCAACCGAACCTCAATATCAGCCCGGAGACAACCTCTAAACCCAGCTTCCTGGGCTCACCCTGATCTTATCCTCCCTGGGCCATCCCAAGTGCCCTCGACTCCCTCCTGACTGGAGGCATGTACAGTTTCATAAGTTCACCTAAGCTCCACTCCGGCTCACCCGAAGACTGAACCATTTGCACAGACTTTCAGCTTGAGAGGTGTACACACGAGCAAGCTGGGGAGGCAAACAGGGAGAATTGTGAGAAGGGAGGGGACGTGGCAAGGGTTGTGGCCATAATCATTATAATGATAAGAAATTATGCCTGTATTCACTGTAAATATGAGATGCTTGTTTATGGATTTTTTTTGTTTCTCTTCATGTTTATTGTTTTGTTAAACCCCCGCTCATCTTTTTGTGCTGCTTCGCAAAGTAGCAATTTTGGTCACTTTGAACCCGTTCTTCATGAAGGATAAAGCGGACATCTATGAAGGGTTTAGGTGTGTGCCAGTGCATAAAACTCTTGTCTGCTTGTGATATTTGAGTTTTGAGAATGTTTGTGGTCTATTCATTCTCTCCTCTTCTGATGAGATCATGTTCCAGATGGAGGAATAAAGATTCAGAGTCTATTATTCTAGTGGTTCTTAAAATATCTCAACCTTCAAGGGAAATTGATTTGTCATGTTTTCTTTGATTTATTTTACATTTTACAGTGCTTAAGATACTAAATTGAGTTGATATTTAGTTAATCTCTGAGAACTGTGTCCTCTCCAAATTATTAGTTGTTAACCTAATGTGACAAAACATTTTAAATATTTCTAGCCAAATGTTAATAACTGCCATATGTCAGCATATCTCCACAAACAAAATGCATTGTGTTTAGTTCTCCAACTAGCGGGTATTCTTGAGTATGGATGTTTCTTTTTCATGGTGGAAGAAAATTGGTTGTTTAAAAGGTATTGTTACCCCATACGTAGGCTGTTTCTGAAGCTTGAAAAAGCTTCAGTCTAATACAGAATTTAGAGGTAGGAAGATCCCAAGGCATGTCTGAATCCAGCATCCTGTCTATTAAGGGTTGATTCATATGTTACACTTGCGTGTATGCAGATGTACTGTGGACACAAGAGAACATCTCACAGTAACTCTGCTTCAACTATCAGTTTTCTCTTATAGATCAACTACTGTCATGGCAGAGAAAAAGTTTAAAGTGAATCTTGCTGAATAAGTCTTCGGCAAAGCTAGCTAAAGTTATGTATTGTAGGAAAGATTTAAATTAAATTATATTTTGGGGTACAACAACTTGTCAATGGGCCAGTACCCTCAAAAGACCCTTGTCTACCACTAAAAGATGCATTTTAGTATCTTAAAGTAGTAATATGTATACTTACTGTAAGCTGTCTCTATGAACTGTTTAGGTGTAAATTGTTTAGTTGTCCCGCTGAGGATACGCTCTTGATAATTTGACATGACATTATGGTGCCTTGGAAGCCAGTCTGAAGAAATGCTACAGAAACGCTGTTTGTTGAGTCATTGACTGACTGGGCAGTGAGTAAGCAAAAAGGCTGTCTTTGGTTTCAGACACAACCTCATTTAAATCGATCAGGTTCCATTTGCCCTCCACGACAACTGGTCTCTATCCTCACACACCTCAGTTTTCATGTGCCGTTTATTCTGTTCTCCATGGAGGGCACTTTTAAAGATATATTTGTTTCAATTTGTTTTATTAAATCTAACATAAAGCTATAGTGTCTGTTTGGATTTGGATCAAGGGAACACTCCAAAGTACCATTTTCCATTGTTGGTCTGTAAAGTGTTCATCAGAACTAAATATTTCCCATTTGGAAAAAAAAATTATATATATATTACACTCTTTACAAGCTTTACTCCTTTTTCTTATTCTTAAAAAAAATCCCTCTTTAGAGGTACAGTCTTGTACAGTGATGTAGAGGGAAAACAGCAGTGGAGAGAGAACACATCCCTCCACAAACAGGATCCTCACATATATCTCTGGTCGATCTAGATTTTGTAGGATATAATACAGTTCCATGTTTACTGCATCATCCACAGACCTTCATTTGTGTGTGTCCTCCATGATGGAACTGAACAAATCTTCACCACTAATTATAAATGGACACAATTAAACGGCCTTTAAAATTCATCCAAATGAATCCTGAGATCTGGAGAAATAGGATCACAAAACTGTGTACAAAGGGTTCTTCAGGTTCTAAAAGAATCTGTTACTGTGTGTAAAGAACCTTTAAAGAACCATACAAAAAAAAAATAGATATAGATATAGATATAGAATAGATGACACAAATGCACGAAACCATGTTAAACTGTTTTAAGAGAGAACAAAAACGTATATAAAAGAAATCAGAGAAACTGTTAATTTGGAAGTCTGAGACCTCTTAATTAATTAAAACTTGATTCTTTTTTATTCTTTTTTATTTTATTTTATACAGTGAGTAGTAGTAGGGTGATTAGAAAGGATGAGTTTTGAGACTTCTGCCTCAGAGAGTGAAGAGAAGGATGTAAATGAGTGTACGTTTGCTGGTGTTATGAGCTTGAATGATTGTGGTGAGGAAAACTGTGCACTAATGTGTTTAATTTTAGTAATGAAAAACGTTGCGAAGTCGTCAGGTTAGGTTATGTCAAAAGATGACATGTGGAGGGGTAAGTGATGTGTCAGGGATCATGTTGAGGTTAAGAGTGAGGAGGAAGTGATGCGACGTGTGCAGTGGAGTAACCAGAACATGATCAGTAGAGCAGTGTCGTGTATAAATAAGGTTCAATTCAATTCAAGTTTATTTGTATAGCGCTTTTTACAAAACAAATCGTTACAAAGCAACTTTACAGAAAATTATGTTTCTACAATATTTAGTAGTAGCTAGTAGTTTGTGCACATTTGACAGGATTTTAGAAAAAAATAAAAATAAAAATAATAAAAGACGTAGTCAGCTAGACGATGAACAATCAATATTATTAATTAAGTTATTATATGATTCAGTCACACATTTAGCAATAATTGTTAGTTCTGTTTGTTGATTCAGGGTTAGCATCATCTGAGGTCCTCTGAGGGTCAGCTTCATCTCTTCTCAGGTGTTCTGGATCCAGATTGGAGCTTGTGTAAATCCTAGTTACCACGGGATGTAAATCCCGTGGCGAAACATAGAAACAAAATACAAACATGATTAGCATAGCTGCTGATCCAACAAAGTAAAATTAGTTTAACCCAAGCTAATGAATAAAAATGCACCTTTGATCAGATGCAACTACACTCACAATTTAAAAGATACATTATTCGAATGCTTGGCGAAAGAGATGTGTTTTTAATCTAGATTTAAACAGAAAGAGTGTGTCTGAACCCGAACATTATCAGGAAGGCTATTCCAGAGTTTGGGAGCCAAATGTGAGAAAGCTCTACCTCCTTTAGTGGACTTTGCTATCCTAGGAACGACCAAAAGTCCAGCGTTTTGTGACCTTAGGGTGCATGATGGGTTGTAACGTGGTAGAAGGCTAGTTAGGTACGCTGGAGCTAAACCATTTAGGGCCTTATAGGTAAGTAATGATAATTTGTAACTGATACGGAACTTAATAGGTAGCCAGTGCAGAGACTGTAAAATTGGGGTAATATGATAATATTTTCTTGACCTCGTTAGGACTCTAGCTGCTGCATTTTGGACTACCGTATTTTTCGGACTATAAGTCGCACCTGAGTATAAGTCGCATCAGTCCAAAAATACGTCATGATGAGGAAAAAAACATATAAAAGTCGCACTGGACTATAAGTTGCATTCATTTAGAACCAAGAGCGCCCTCTCGCGGCTGTAGACGGTAATGTTTTCTCTTGGTTAATTTCTCTCGGTTCATGTCAAATTAATTTTGATAAATAAGTCGCACCTGACTATAAGTTGCAGGACCAGCCAAACTATGAAAATAGTGCGACTTATAGTCCGGAAAATACGGTACTTTTGGCTTGTTTATTGACGAAGCAGGACAACCACCTAGAAGTGCATTACAATAGTCCAGTCTAGAGGTCATGAATGCATGAACTAGCTTTTCTGCATCAGAAACAGATAACATGTTTCGTAGCTTGGCAATGTTTCTAAGATGGAAGAATGCAGTTTTTGTAACATTGGAAATATGATTTTCAAAAGACAAATTGCTGTCTAATATAACACCCAGATTTCTGACTGTAGAGGAAGTAACAGTACATCCGTCTAGTTGCAGATTGTAATCTACAAGATTCTGTGTAGTGTTTTTTGGTCCAATAATTAGTATCTCTGTCTTATCCGAATTTAATTGGAGAAAATTGTGTGTCATCCAATCTTTTACATTTTTAACACACTCTGTTAGCTTAGATAATTGGGAAGTTTCATCTGGTCTCGTTGAGATATATAGCTGAGTATCATCAGCATAACAGTGGAAGCTAATTCCGTATTTTCTAATAATATTACCAAGGGGCAACATATATATTGAAAATAGAAGGGGACCTAGGACGGCTCCTTGTGGCACTCCATATTTTACTGATGATAAATGAGATGACTCCCCATTTAAGTAAACAAAATGGTAGCGATCGGACAGGTAGGATCTAAACCATCTTAGAGCCTGCCCTTGAATACCTGTATAGTTTTGTAATCGATCTATGAGTATGTCATGATGTATGGTGTCGATCGCAGCACTAAGATCAAGTAAGACGAGAAAGGTCCAGTTGGTTGCCTGATTTGTGAGTAGCAGTAGTTGACACTCGGTTAAGATCAAAAGAGGCAAGCAGAGAGTGGAAATCAGCAAACAGAGGTTTATCTAGATGGATGTTGAAATCTCCAAGCATAACTAGGGGAGTACTATCCTCAGAAAAGGTTGAGAGCAACACATCTAATTCATCCAAAAAGTTACCCAGTGGTCCAAGCGTTTAGCATTTAATACTAAGTGGAAAAGCGTTTGGTCTCGTACTCTATCGCATACGTTGTCAGTGTTGTGCACTTGCTTAGTCCTTTGTTGTGAAAAACAGTAAAGTGCGTTCAATCGCCAGCCAAGAGAGTGTAAAGAAATACCCTTTGTAAGAAGCAGTTAAATCAGCAGGAGTTAAAAGCAGATCTATACCGCGGCAGCCCTCCAGTTAAGCCCTCCTCGTGTGAAGACTGAAGAGTGTAAAGACAATCGACTCTACCATGCGACTCCCCCGGGCAGGGACACAGACAGGGGATATAAGTATTGTTTTGATTAATCTCTTTTTCCTTCTTCTTGTTTAATTTCTGTTTCAGTTTTTTGTTTATAACCAATTCTCACTATGTATTTCCAGATCCCTACTATCATTACCACTCGTAAACCATGCATCACTCAATGTAGACAGCGCAATCTTACCAACCTGCACACTTTGCCTATGTCTGCTAATACACTACTTTCTTTTTCTATTGGTCTCTGGAATTGCCAGTCTGCTGTAAACAAAGACGATTTCATTACTTCTATTATTAGTCATTCAAAGCTTCATCTCATGGTCCTAACAGAGACCTGGATCAAACCAGAGGACACTGCTACACCTGCAGCACTGTCCAATCATTTCTCATTTTCCCACTCCCCCCGTTTGACTGGAAGAGGTGGAGGTACTGGTCTGCTCATCTCTAATGATTGGAAATTTAATCCTTTACCATCTTTGGGTATCAACAGCTCCTTTGAATCTCATTCAGTTACTGTTACCTACCCTTTTAAAATACATTTTGTAGTTAGCATTTCAATTTAGTTTGTTAAAGTATTGAAATAACTCAAATGAAATAAAATAAAACTTAATAAAGACAACCTGGTCCCTCTATACAGACATAATAAAAGACCTATATAGACATAATAAATTCAGACATAATTTAACTAAAATTCAAATAAATAACAAAACAAATAATACAAATTAAACGACAGTAGTTTATCAGTAATCCTAAAAATAACACACATGCTAATAAACATTGACATAGTAAGAAATGGTTATAAAAACTGTTATATAAAATGGTTATAAAAAAATCATCTACATTTTTCATCAAGCAATTTGCATATAAAGAATTGCATATAAAGGCCAGAGTGATATGTGGGCTCTAGTTCATTCAGAATTAATCAACCTGCTTCTTTTTGCTGATATTTTTATTTGGTGTCTTATGTTGTTTTATCAAATAGGGATACAAAATATTATACTTTAAGAAACGAAACAAACAAACAAAACTTGACCGGGGAGGAGAATCAGCCCCTCGGGGGCAGTAATGAGCGCTCAATGCATTTAGTAAAGTTAAAAGAAGAAGACGAATGTCCTCTGCTGCGGAGATCTCAAACATGGGCTCGAAAGTTACACGCATGATCAGAAACTTTAATGTAGAAAATCGCGCTCTCCGGGAAATAAGCAAGGCAAAACCTAAAGCTGCACCACGACATCCGTCATCGAGCAATTTTCCACAAGAAGACATTCCTGGTGAGTAACGTCAAGCGGTTTAGAGCTTGCTGGGTTACTGTACTCCATATAACGTTAACTGTTTGTATTGGTGAAGGAGCATGCCCGATGTCTTTTAGAATATAACCTGTGTGAATGTGATTTATCACAATGGTGACGGAAATTATAACCGCTATAAGGGAGTCAAAAATATTTTGTTGTGTAACTTAACATTTTATGTTAAGTTGTGCCAGTGACAGTTTGTTATGCCCAGTGGCGTACCGCGTTTCGGTGGGGCTCCGCCCACCAGCAGTGACGTAATCTGTGAAAATGTGTTGTGCACCTGCTGCAGCATACTACAGTCCATCTTCCCCAAATACATTACTGAATTAATGGTGAATTGTCATTGTATTGATGCATTTGACGTAATTATTGAAGTTATATAGGCTATATCGCTTTTTAGTCAGACTGAAATCTCTGCAGAAATAAACCTTTACGAAAATAAACCTTGGTTTTACTACAGTATAAAAGTGTAGTAACCATGTTCCTTTTTGACATATTATTTACCTTTTGTATAACCACAGTTTTACTACATTGTTAAACCATGGTTAATCTGCGGTTACCATGGTTTAAATATCATAGTAACCATGTTTTGTAAGGGAATATGAACGTGGAGGCATAATTGCCGCTGCTCCGATTTGATTATCTTAGCAAAAGCAGGAGGATCATTCAACACCAATAATACACAAACATCTGTTATACGTACGTCTACATCATTTATTTAACATGTAGGCTAACGGACAGCACACGCGTCAGTTTAACATAAGCCTTGCTAATTGTAGAAAATAAATTCTAGAAGCAAAATTCATGTCTTTCAGTAAAAATAAACCTAGTTTGCATCATCTAGGTGTAACTGTACATAATTTGGTCTCTTAACATGTTAATGCATTAATGTGCATTAAGTGTAATGCTATTCTAAAAGTTTTCTTCATGTGGTAACATCTAAGTTAATTAATTTGATTTACAAAAAGATATATATATATATATATATATATATATATATATATATATATATATATATATATATATGTATATAAGTTTTATATATTATATAAATATTATATATTAGGTTACACCAGCAGAACTAAATCCGAGGGTAAGAATGGGTAATAATAGCACTTTAATTGCACGTTAACTTGTAATTTTTATTTTATTTTTTACACTAGGAGGTAAATGCTCAACGTAAAACTTAATATTCTGGGCTCTTCTGCAGAGTTTGAACTAAAAATATAAATTTCTATTACGGTGCCATTGTCTTAGAAGTATAATGTTTATGACAAGTGAAATGTGCACATTATTACCAGGGCCAGTTACAATTTCAGTGCACTCATTATCTTGGTATCTGTTGCTTATAGATCCAGAAGTGTCCATAGGTCTGGCTGTGTCAAGGCCAGACCTGATAAAACAGCCTGTCCACATACTTTTGCCAATGATTTATATTCTTCTTTTTTTTTTTTTTTTTTTTTTTTGCATGATCTGACATATGTATTTCTATGGCAGCCACCAGCATTTCAGAAGAGATTTGCCAGAGGAATGATCCACTGCTGTCAATGCTCAAGGACGTTTATGTGGAGTCTAAAGATCCTGTTTCTCAGGTTTGTAGTTTAGGATCTTTTGATCTTCAGAACAATTAAAGCAAGCAGTTATTACTGTGATATCAACAGGACACATTCATTCAGATATATTAAGTTTCCTTTTAATAAATTGTCATATTTTACCAACAATTGCAAAGCAGTATTTCTTTAGTTGGGTTATCAGCATAGTTTCTTTAATGATTATGCTATAGTTACTTTAATGAAAAGGATTTTGGTGAATATTTTGAATGAAAGATCAAAAAGATAAACTTAATTGCTCATGCTTACGAAGGGGGCCACTAGTGCGGACAACTGCTGTATATTTGTTTACGTACATCCAGCAACAAATATTTAATGAAAATATTATCAATTTATTTTGCTGCTTTGTCTGGTGTTCATCTTAGAAGTAACAGCAACCGACTTGTTTTTGCAAAATGCAAATGTACACTTTTCAATTCATAACATTAACAAAAAATAGACAACAGTAATTGATGTTATACACACACATCTCAAGTGCATTAAACAACACAAGCACTGAGTCAGGACCTGATGCAGCCACCACCCACATACATATGAGCCTCTTTGAAGCGGTTCATGGAAAGTGCTCTCAAGCTTCAGATAACTTTTGTGCACTTTTCCCGCTTCAGTTTCCTCTGTGGCCATTTTTTAAATGCTTTGTACTGAGAAATTCACTGGCCAAGTCACAACACAATGTTTAAAGGGGCCATATGATGTTTTTTTATTATCATTATTTGGTGTAACAGAATATGTTGACATGCTTTAATGTTCAAAAAACACATTATTTTTCAAATAATGTACATTATTGTAGGTCCTCTATGCCCCGCCTCTCTCAAGCGCATCGTTTTCTACAAAGTCCCTCCTTCTGACAAGCACAGTCTGCTTTGATTGGCCAGATGACCCAGGGCATTGTGATTGGCTGAACAGTGCAAGCACTCGTCGGAAATGTAACGCCCCTTTCCATAATCGTGAGCTTTATCTTTCAATATAAATGTAAAGACAGTTAATAATGTCCTTAGTTTTTACCTTCAGTTCAAGCTTGAAAGAGGAACAGAGTCACGTAACAGACACAGTGATGAGTTTGTGTTTGCAGTACACAAGCCAGGGACGGTTAAGACAGCTGACTCCACTGTGATGTGGAGTCAGAAAGTAAGTAACAGCTGCTTTATTTACTGTGTTTACAGGGTAAGAGCTGCATATTAGCACCATCTGCTGTCAGAGAGTGAATGTGCTTTCATTCAGCGCATCTCACTGTTCCTCCATGTGCTTCTCATGCGTGCTTGTTTACATCAGAGCGCATGCGCTCTTTCAAGCAGCATACAGTGATGTTGTGCATTTTAAGCAGCTGATGGGAATACTATTCTTAAAATGCATTCCAAATTCTGAATAATTTGTAATGTATATTTATTCACGGTATTTAGAAGTGCCCACGATAACAATATTGTGCATATTAATTACCGCAATATATCGTTTTACCGAATACCCACACAAGTCTACTTGAGACTTATTCATTTCACTTTGTGAAAGGGGTTTTACATTTGTCAGAAATATAACTTTTTTTATATATTAAAAACAAACAAGAAAGCCATGCCCAGATAAGAAAAAGTAATGCAAAAGTAATATAACGCATTACTTTCCATTAAAAAGTAGTCTTGCATAGCCAAACCTTGAGACTGAAAGTCTGGAGTTCATGGTAGCCTTCTTACATTTAAATTACATTTACATTTATTCATTTAGCAGACGCTTTTATCCAAAGCGACTTACAGATGAAGACAGTGGAAGCAATCAAAAACAACAAAAAGAGCAATGATATATAAGTGCTATAACAAGTCTCAGTTAGGTTAACACATACACGTAGCATGGGATTTTAACTAATATAATAAATAAAAAGAAAACAGATAGAATAAAAAAAAATAAAAGAATAGAGCAAGCTAGTTAGAGGTCTTTACACATACACACACACATACATATACAATTGCATAATAAATGAAAAGAAAATAGAATACAAAAAGATTAGAAAGGTAGTTCGATTTTTTAAAGAATAGAATTAGAATAGTGAGTGTTAAAGTTAGAGTGTCAAATAAAGATGGAAGAGATGGGTTTTAAGCCGATTCTTGAAATCTTGACCCACATGTCAAACAACCAATCACAGTTCTTTTTGTTCATCGTCATGTTTCGAGGTGTGGAAATGTCACCACAATAACAGACCAGTGTGTACAACTTTCAGACGTATTTTAAAGATTCTATGCTGCAAAATTTAAATATTTCACATATTTAAAAAAATCCAGCATTTAGTTGATCCTGATAAGCAGTCGTCATAATTCAAAATTCGATGTCTTTCTACTTTTGTGAGGGGGTTTGACGCGACGATATCTTTGTTTCCCGGCGTTTAAAGAACGCGACACACACATCTCACCAAAATCTTGTTGAATTCAACCAATCCGATGACGACTTCGACACTCCTGAAGTGTTTCCACTTTTGTGCCCCATATGCACCAGACGTTTAGCCAACAGTGCGTGGGCATGACGTCTGAGACTGAGACTACATAAAAAGTAAATAACACTTGACAATTAATGCAATCTCGTAATGCATTACTTTCCCCAACACTGTCTATGAATCATTTTGCATGTTTGGGTTTGCTGACATCTTTAAACCGCAGAGTTTAGAGAAGGTGTTTTGCAGTGCCCTCTGCTGACTCTGTGTCTGTGTGCTGCAGGCTGAAGCAGTTCCGGTGGTTAAGAAGATCAAGCAGGAGATGCCACGCAGGGAGCTAAAGTACAGTCTGCCGGGAGACTCCTATGGTTTCCTCGACGTCACTGATGTTCCCAAAGGCAAACTGTCGCTTGTGGAAGCTTTAACTGCCCTGAACAATCACAAACGCATGCCTAAAATATGGACTCCAGAGAAGCTGGCACAGGAGTACTCTTTGGACCTAAAAGATGCCAAAGCGCTGACCGATTTCTTTTTTCCTTTTGATGTCAAAATCATTCCACCCCAAACAGAGAAGACTAAGCAGATTCAGGATTCTTCGCACATATGAACACCCGAGCCGTCTCTGAAACACGCACAGCTTCGGAATGCAATGTTTTGACATGTTGATTGTAGTGTGTTTGTATTATTTGTTTTTGAAGGGCCTGTCATAACTTATTTATTAATTTGTTATTTTATTGAGACGTTAACCAAGATAAGGTAATATAAACATTAATGGACTAGAGAGGAAATCTTATGTCAAATCAGATCCATTTCTAGTGTAAAACATCAGTACATATTATAGTTCTCAGGACTCAGAAACGCTGCATTATATTTGTTTGAACACTGTTGCTTCTGGCAATGCATCTGTATTCACTGACAATAAATCAGTTGCCCATGCATTTTGATCCAGTGTACCGAATATTACATTGTTTTACAAGTTGAATTAAGTTGCTCTGTGGCATTTTACACTTGAGTATTTTATATTAGTACTTTTTTTTCAATTACAGTTGTTATCATTAATGTTAATAAATAATTGTGATTTATTTGAATACTTGCGGTTTATTATGTATTATATTTATTATTATTATTATTATGTATTATATTATGAACATTACGTAAAACTCTTTTTATTATTATTTCTACTTGCAGATGTATCATGGATATAGTTTAATAGGGAAGACATGGGCCAATTAATTAATTATTATTATTGAACGTCAGCTCTGTTCCGGATAGCTTAACGCGTCTCAATGTAACGTTACCAAGCCCGTGTGAACGATATTGTACAGCAGTGATTGTAGTCTGATATTACACCACGCTTGAACCAGCAGATGTCCTCAGTGTACATCGTTCGAACGAATCATTTGGGTTAGACCCAGATGTCTAATAGACTGGCTCTGGTTAGACTAATCCCGCAACCAAACCCAGCTGCACCGACATCGCTGATTGGCCGCTGAAAACGTCAGCTGGCGACTCCTGCATTTTCATTGGTTAACGCTGTGTAAATCAAATCCGGCGCTGAGATGTATTTGTTATCTTTTCAGTGTCGCTGTACTCGGTGAATGCGACGCGATGCATAAAGAGATTGAGAAGCGGGTACTAAATGCATTAAGCGTTCCTCTCCGTTTAATATGAGCGTTTGCTTCACAGCGACGGTTAAGTCCGTTTTCTCAGTGTTTTTTTTTTCTTTCTTTCTCGATTATTATGAGATTGAACATCTCCACCGGAGTTTTCAGACTGAATTACATCCCCAAAACGGGCAGACTCTGATGTTTTTTAAATATTTTTTGTGTGTTTTTCAAGCGAAAACGTGTTTGTCTGGGTTTACTCCTTCACTTGAAAAAATAGGTCTAACGTTAGCGGATGGACGCATATTGAGGTGAAAATGTGGACTGTCGGAGCTTCAACATCTGGCGAGAGAAGGATGTGTCTGAATCTGAGCGAATAATGATGTGACCGATGCCGCATCATTTTATTCAAATAAACCGGAGAGGATAATCAAGGTAAAACATCAATTTATCCAAATGATTGTGCATTGGAAGCAGATAATTATTGTGATGTTTACTATTCTTTCATCCATTTTAAATCAGCTGGTGAATCTTCTAGATTCGTTCTGTTTTAAGGGATAATCATAAATTTAAAGAAATTGCAAGGACCGATTTTCATTCTAATATAAGTGCAACAAATCTAAGATCTTGCAAGAATAATTTATCATTCCCCCTGATCTATTGTCAATTGAGTTGATCCAGTCTTGATCCAGAAGTATCTGCGATTCAATGAACTTTATCATTTGTTATCTTCTTCTATTATGGTCCTTTTCGATCTTTTTATAGAAATGAAGGAATGTTTTAGTTTGAAGCATCAGAACGTATTGGACTAATGTTGAGGCCTCTTGAAGTGATTGTGGTTAAGAATTAATGGATGCATTCTCCAAGCATAGATGAAGAGACACTTAATCATTTTATTCCTGTTGCTAGGATCCACAAATATTCATTATACATCACTGTCATTCACTCACGAGGACATCTCTGCTGTCATTGTGGTTTCTGCTTGAGTCTGTAAGGTGCTTTCCTCTTGACTTTGACTTAGTGCTTTTACACAAGCCTTTTGATTTCAGTGCAAAAATTTTATCACACTTGAGTCATGTGATCTCATATTCTATTTCTCGGGTTCTTTAGTATTATTCACGAAAACATGTTCTTTCTTGTTACTTTTGAATGTAGAATGTAGATCAATGTGGAAAGCCTTGAATTAGCCTAATATAGAATTTGTGGTGAATATCCAATTTCACTTTGTATGTGTGGTCTGGATAAACCCAATGTTGTGGGGACATTTGGTAAAACGTGTTTTTTTTTTCTCAGTTTTTTCTTTACTTTGGGGAAGAAATTTTTTGGTCCCCATAAAAAAAAGAAAAGAATAATAAACGGCTTACCTTGATAGCACGCGTACATCACAGAGACATTAATTTAATGTCTGCATTTACCTCTCCAAGACATATTTTTTTAAGTGTTTGCTCCCTGCAGTACGTCTATAGGACGTACATCTTTAAGATGTTTCTGATTTAGAATATATGTAAAACTAACATCTTAAAGATGTCTCTCAGATATGTGTATTGTGTACACAGCAGATGCTTTCCAGATGAAGCAATCTTTTTAACGGACATCTTGCAGCTGTACGTGTGCTAGCTGGGTATAAATCATAATTTATTTTTTAAATGTTAGAAAAATGTTTTCTATGAGCTTTAAGTTTAGGGGTAAGGACAGGGTTATGGGATAGAATATACCGTTTGTACAAGATAAAAATCATTTTGCCTATGGAAAGGCGCCATAAAATATAAAAAGCCAACGTGTGTGTTTGTGTGTGAAGATAATTATGTGTGAGAGTATGCATGAGTGCTCGCATGTGTGTGGGTGAGTATCTCTGAAAGCATGAAATTGTCTAAACAAATTTGCCTTATTCTCTCATTGTTTTGCCTAGACGCATTTGGTTAAGTGGCACCTTGGAAAACATTTAGGCCTCGCATTTGTAGAGGAACCTTTAGACAGGTAAAGTAGGGCTGCGTCCGACTAAAGATTTTTCTAGTAATCTTATATCACGGTATGAATAATTGTATATCACGGTATGAATAATTGTATATCTCGATGACAATATATATCACAATATAGTTATTTTTTTCTTTTATCAAGTTAATGATATTAAAATCTTTGATACCATAGACTTTTCATAATCCTTATTACCAATGTCAATATCGAACTAATACAACCCTAAAAAAAAAAAAAAAACTCAAGCTACCTGAAGATAAAAAAAAGTCAGTGATGAAATAAGGATAGGAAACTAATTGCAAGCAATAGGACAAAAAAATAAGAAGCGCTACATACATATATTTTGTAAATTAATTTGTCTTCTCTTTGTTATATCTATCTATCCAGAGCCGATCTTCCCTATCCACCTTATTTTGCAACGCAGAAGTAAATAAGTTGATGTACTTCTTTATAATGTGTTAAACTTCAGTTTCGCTTTCGGTAGGTAAGGAGCGATGTGGTGAGAACACACACAGAACAATATATTAAACACGTGATGGTAAATATTTATCACCCCCGCAGTGTATAACAATGTGGTCTACCATAACTTATGACTTAGTTTAGATAAAAGTGACAAATTGATATTTATTTACCTTGCATTGTTAAACTGTATCATTTTCAGTGTGGGGGGGGGGGGGTCTAAATTAACTGCACCTTAACATTTTCATTGTGTGTTTGTGTAAAAACTGTATATTTAATAGTCACACTGAATAATTCCAAACAACTACACAATGTATCTAGTTACTAAACCATTCTATATTTCATATAAAATGCCATGGAACGTAGACTGTCATCTGCTTCTCCACTGTATCAATCCACTCAGTGACACAAAGCATTCAGCAAGATCTGCTTGAAGTAAATTCAACTTCAGCTTCATGGTCATCAGAATTTGATGCATTATGTGTATATTAAAACTGGAAGTATACAATTGCTGGAGATATTTAACATGTTCTTTAAAAACACTAAGAGTGAAGCCAGTGTACAATAAAGAGCTAGTGTCATTCCAGAGAATGGTATCTTCTCTGTGGAACTGTGTTGCCTTTGTTAACATTATCTCCTGAGGCATAAGTGTTGTCTGTCAATGCCTGGACTTCAGGCATCACTGTACTGAAGGGACAGCTGTAACGACTCCATTTGTGTGGTCTCACGGTCACCTTGATCATCATCTGCAAAATACAACACTGAAGTCAATCAGACGATCAGAAGAAACTGATCAATTGTCCACCCCCTATTTACAAAAAGTATTACAAAAGTATTTTGTTCATGGCACAATGGTGTTCCAGTCGCAGTACAGTGTTATTTTTATTTTTATTGTCTTTATTCACCCAAAAAGTAAATTTTTTATCATTCACTTAACCTCGAAGTTTTCTAAACCTGTATAAATTTGTTTGTTCTACTGAACACAAAGAAGGATATTTGGATTAATGTTAATATTAAAAAACGATTCTTAGATCCCATTTACTTCCATTGTTTCTTAATCTTCCTACTACAGTATGGAAGTGAATGGGACCTAAGATTTGACTGGTAACAAGCTTTCTCTGAAATATCTTCTAGAGGCTGTCACTTTTTGTTTGAAAATCGATTGCACAATCGATCGGACCAACCAAAAAAAGTTTTGAAAACGAAAATAGGGAATTTAAGTAGGACTAAATGGCAGAATTGTAATTTTAGCTATCCCTCTATGTGCCTTTTTGTAACTATTTTCTACTGTTTTCAACAACTTCTGCTTAGCATTAAATATTATTAATACAAAAATAGTTTAAACAATGTCTTTGGTTAGAGCACCTTACTTAACAAGAAGCAGTAATATGGCAGTGGTGCTTTTGAGACTTTTTACACGACGGAATTTGCAAGTGCAAAGACAGAAAACGTCTCCAGAGATTAAACAGAGTTGCTCGTGCACAAACAAATAGGTAGCCTAATTCTGATTCATGCAATGACTATCCATTATGATATTCAGACATTTTTATATTTTTGTAGCTTACACAATAATAATCTTTCACATTGCAGTCCTTTAATTTGTAATATTTGGCATGTTTGTGTGCTGCTGTGCATCCCTGTGTGTGTAATAAGCAGTGTGTATGCGTGCTGTGGACCTGCCTATACTAACGCGCTCTTTAAATAACAAAAGAACTACTGCTCCATTGACTTTAGACCAGGTTTTTGTTGGTCAATGGCACAGCTTTTGCAGTTGCCTCAAAATAGCAACATGGCAGCAATGCAGCAGGCCCATGGGCGCTCAAATGGGGGCAGATGCATTTGCTATTTAAACAACATGGTGCACAATGTCAAAACTGTTTCGGCCTGAAGCTAGCAAAAAAAACTTGGGCTTTCCGCAAGTGCGATCCGAGACAAATGTGTTTCATTCATTCGTTCATAACCACTTATGACCCACTCCACCACACTAAGATAGATATACTGTTGTTAACGTGTATTATAAAATATAAAAATATATCATTATTATTTTCTTTTTTTTTCTTATTAAAATTACAAAAGTTATTTAGTCAAGAGCAGTAAGAAATTTTCTCCCACTGTTATTTGATTAATATGAATGGGAGACAGGATGAACTTTAGGCAGCTTCCCCTTTAAGACCAAAGTCCCGATGCAATATACTACATATGTGTTTCTTTTTTTTTTTACAGTTTACTTTCTCTTCAGACCTTAATCACTATGTTTATGATGATACTACTTACAAAGACGGGGATTCTGATGCATACAGTATAAGTACTTTTATGTAATCGTTCAAGGCCAATAAAGTGGCAAAAAAAAAATAGATCGTGTTTTAAAACTGCAGTGCTGAAAAAATAAACTTGTCAATGCTATGGTAAATGGACTTCATTTATATAGCGCTTTCAACAAACCACATGGCCATCCAAAGCGCTTTACAATTTGCCTCACATTCACCCATTCACTCACCGACGGCGGTGTCTGCCATGCAAGGCGCCATCCAGCTCGTGGGGAGCAGCTGGGGTTAGGTGTCTTGCTCAAGGACACCTTGACACTTGGTCAGGTGGAGCCAGGGATCGAACCACCAACCTTCCGGTTTGTAGACAACCTACATGAACCACTGAGCACTGTCAATGCTATAGATGTAGCTCTTCGTTTTGTCCTGGCTGGTCATTCTCCACCTGGTTCTGTCGCGACTGTAAACAATACCACGAAATAAATGATCGGATATTAAGAGCGTGATATTAAACAATAGACTTTTTTTTTTTTTGTCCATCTGATATAGATCGTTATATCGCACAGCCCTAAGTAATTGACTAAACATATGATTAGTAAAGTAACTTATATTAATTTCATTAATTAAATATATACTTGAGGGTGGGGAGCTGAACAAAATGATCCTTTACATATAGCCAATGTATAAAGCTTGCTATAAAGCACAGGCAAATGTAATGACTATGTTTTGGGATGAATAGCAAGGAGATATTTTAATTATTTATTAATAAACTAGTGTTTTCTCAGTCAGTGTGTCGGCTGCAAAGGTAAGTTGAGGATTTTGACTCGCCATCTCTGCAGTACAGTGACGTGCCTTCAGAGAGAAATGCAACACGGATTACATAATCAGAGTAATCTTGTTTTAGACCGGTTCATTGCAAAGTAGACAAGTTGAACTTTCAGTACATATATTTCTCATGTATGTAGGCAATGGCAAGTGCCTATGAGTTTTGCCACAATTGATTTTTGTGACGTGCTCCAGTTCACGGAGGCCGAGATGGCAGAAAGTGTGCCCTGTTCTTTATTTTACAAAAATATTATTGATTGCAAGTGTAATACACATAAAAGTATAACCCTTTACAGGCTCAGATGATGTATTACTCTTATCTAAATGGGCAAAAATGTGACCCTGGACCACAAAACTAGTCTTAAGGATATTTGTAGCAATAGGGTCAAAATTATAGATTTTTCTTTTATGCCAAAAAAATCATTAGGATATTATGTAAAGATCATATTCAATGAAGATATTTAGTCAATTTCCTACCGTAAATATATGACAAATAAATTTTTGAATTGTAATATGCATTGCTAAAGACTTCACTTGGACAACTTTAAAGGCCCTCTTCTCGATATTAAGGTTTTTTTGCACCCTCAGATTTCACATTTCAAATAGTTGTCTCTCGGCCAAATATTGTCCGATCCTAACAAACCTTACATCAATGGAAACTTATTTATTCAGATTTCAGATGATGTTTGAATCTCTATTTCGAAAAATAAAACTGGTTTTGCGGCCCAGGGACACAAACGATGTTGTATTTTGTTTCCGCTGTTATTTAGGAAAACTTGCAGTGATCGTGCCGGCACCTCAATGTCATGCAGTAGAGCGCTAACAGCTTCCACACTCCACACAAGCACTTGAATATGTGCATGATAGCCCAAGTTTTTCTAAGTTAACATTAGAGCGAGAGCGAGCAAGCAGCCGTTAACGATCTGTCCGTTGCGACTATGACTAACTGACAAAAAAACATTTTAGCAGACTAAGCCTCTTCTAGTCAACTGCTGTTTAGTCGACTATTAGTTGCAAGATAATATGATGTCTTTGTCCTGTAGTTGAAGACGTACATTTTAATCCAGGCCTATTAATCTCAATCAACAACTGGGTCCTATCTTTCCTAATTGTCATAAGAAAAAAAGAGAGAAACATGTATACAGCTAAATATTACATGAATAATCAAGAAGTTCAATACCAGAGAGTAAATCACCACAGTAGCAAATAATGTAACTAAGAGACTCATTCTCTTTCTTTGTTATAAGAGACTAGTATAACCTAATGTGAAGAACCTTATTTGCAGACTGTATGTGAAGGTATGGACATTTTAATCTAATTTACTTGATTTTATTTTTTTCATTTACTTGACTTAATTTACTCTTCTAGCTCCAGCATCCTATCTAGTTCAAGCTTGTCCGCTTCAGATATAGAGGGAATACCCAGCCCATCCAAAAATTAATTTTGAGTGGAGGTGCTTATAGGAAATTCAGTTTGGTATAGAGATTTATAAAATGATACAAATGTAGCATTAATCTCAGCCGGATCTTTTGTGACCTCTACCCTCCCATTCCTAATTTGATTAAAAGCTCAATTTCATAATTATTAATGGAAGAATAATTTCAATTATTTAAATTATACAATTGTTTTCGTGGGTAAGCTGTAAACATTCTGGTATGTTTACTGCTGTACACTTCAGTTATAAAATTAAAGGTAGGGTAGAGGTCAGTTAAGGCAGACCCTTGGAAAAGCAAGCTAGCCTATAAAACATCCCACCCTCCCTGCAAAACACTTTCCAAAGCTACACCAAGACAGCGATGGTGGAGAGTTGATTGCCATGATGTCAAGTTTCCTTATGTCTCATTCACCAATGAGGAAACATTGCAGTACAAAAGTGCATAATATTACAACTCCTTCCATTCTCGCCCGGACTGCAATATTGTAATGAAACACAAAGATGAGCTAGCCCTTGGACTGAGGGATATGATTGGAGGAACATTTTATGGTCCTATATCTTCTACAGATGTTAGGTAAATATGCAAACTGAACGTACAGTTAATGTGTGGTTAGACAAATGAAATGTACACCATGTGCGCAGTATGTATTCCTGATACAAACCAAAGTATACTTTAATGTAAATACATGTAAACCACTTAACTTCATGATTGCTTTCAGTATGTGAGGAGACTTTGGTTGTTGTCTTATACAACTGAATTTCCTTTAGACAGCCTTAGCGTAGTTGGTCAACCAATCAATGCAAGTGCTTCAATGTGTAACTCCTTATGCTCATACTTATATGTTTGGCTGTTCCCTGTACCCAATTCCTAACTTTCTAATTCCTACATTAATTTAGCAAAAGCGTTCACTCATTTTGCCTTCAATTACTGCACTATTATTAATGTGTAGGGGTGATTCAGGACACAGCTTTTGACTTATAAACTTTGTGGTGATGGAGATTTTCCCAGCATAAGTGATCAGAATAAGCAACATAATTAGAGCAAAATCTGATCCCTTTTTGCTCTAAAATATGTCACTCATGAATCATCACGTTTGCCTGCTATAGCTCTTGATAAAAGTTACTAAAAATAGCTAAAAGTGCGGGCTTATCAGCATCAACACCAGCCAACTCTGTTTAGTAATGTCATGATTACATGCAAACTTGCCTGCCTATAAAAAATGTTAAGTGTAAAAAAAAAAACGCTAAAAGCCAAGTACAGACTAAAAGACTGTTGCCCAGAGAACCCTAAGAAACTCAGTCTCATTCAACTTTGTCAATATTCACTGTCAAGTGGGGTTCACACTGCCAGCAATTCGCTGAAACAAAGCTGGACATCATTTACAAGCTGGCAATTTCCAGCAAAAACAAATCTGTTTTTAAAGCTATCTGGGAATGGCTTTCTGAAATGTGTCTCTACGCTTTAAGCTTTTAAATCTGCAGCCAGCTGACGCATCTCTTTACTATTACTCTGAATCTTATTAGATTGGCTGACATTGTGAGTTCTCATATGACTGATTTCCTAATTCCTTTTTCCTGCTTTCCACAGGGTCTGCCTCCATGCTGAGATGTGTGCTAGTGACCTGTCCCATAGGCTGAGCTTGCTCTTTGCCATGTAACTGCACACAAAAAAATGCTTTATTCCTCCATTAGTCCACCTGTGGTTTCAGGGGAACCTAGCACCACCCTGCACCCCACGCCCAAGGTGCTAACCCAGCCAGCGGGTACAAGAGCCATGGAGAATTCCTCCGCTAAAGTCAACAGCTCGCTAGAGTTCCGGACTCTATCGGAATACATAACGCCTTCAGCTGTATGGCAGGACCCTGATCAGGGCCTGAACCTGCCCCTCCAGGTGTTCTTTTGCTTGGTCATCATCTGCGTGCTGCTGCTCGCCTTCCTCGGAAACATGGTGGTCTGCCTCATGGTTTACCAGAGAGCCGCTATGCGTTCTGCTATTAACATCTTGCTGGCCAGTCTCGCCTTTGCTGATATGATGCTAGCAGTCCTCAACATGCCCTTTGCACTAGTCACCATATTGACCACACGCTGGATCTTCGGAGAGGTGTTTTGCCGCGTGTCGGCCATGTTCTTCTGGATGTTCCTGATGGAGGGAGTGGCTATTTTGATGATCATCAGTGTGGACCGCTTCCTAATCATTGTGCAAAAGCAGGACAAACTTAGTCCACGCAGGGCCAAAGTGTTAATTGGGGTTTCATGGTCTCTATCTTTCTGCTTTTCTTTCCCACTTTCCATTGGCCATCCTGCTCTGTACATTACCCCCAGAGCACCACAGTGTGTTTTCAGCTACACGGTGGAGCGTGGTTATCATGCTTACGTGATGCTCATTATGCTAATGTTCTTCTTTGTACCATTCCTAGTGATGCTCTACACTTTCATGGGCATCTTGAGTACTCTCCGCCACAACGCGCTGCGCATCCACTCCCACCCCGACTCGGTGTGCCTCAGCCAAGCCAGCAAGCTGGGTCTGATGAGTCTGCAGAGGCCCTTTCAGATGAACATTGACATGAGCTTCAAAACACGTGCCTTCACCACGATCCTCATTCTGTTCTCAGTCTTCACCACATGCTGGGCTCCGTTTGCCACCTACAGCCTTCTGTCCACCTTCAGTCGTGCATTCTACTACCGGCAGAACTTTTTTGAGATCAGCACGTGGCTGCTGTGGATCTGCTACCTCAAATCAGCCCTGAATCCTCTCATCTATTACTGGAGAATCAAGAAGTTCCGTGATGCCTGCCTTGACCTGATGCCCAAGTACTTCAAGTTCCTGCCGCAGCTGCCTGGCCACACTAAGAGACGTGTCCGCCCCAGTGCTGTTTATGTGTGCGGGGAGCATCGCTCTGTGGTGTAGTGGAGGACATTTCTGAAGCCTCTTGTATTTCTTTGTATTTCTTATGGAAAAATCTTATCAAGCTGTGATGTGTTTGGTCTTTCTTCAAACGGCAGGATGTTTTAGCTGTAAAAGATGAAACAGATGAGTTTACAGAGCCTGTACATTAAATTGCACAATGTTTTTTATTTAAATTTTTTTAGATCTTAATAATAGTTTGTTCAGTACATATCAGTCAGGTGCTGCTATATTTGGTGAAAATGTGTAATCTTCTGTTTTATGCCATGAATGTAATATGGTTTTGTGTGCTGTGTTTGTTTTTTCCTGGCTTTGTGAACTGTTTCACATTTCAACATTTTTTTATTTAATTTTATTGTTGATTGTTCAGCTATTCTGGTTTTAATTCATTTCTGTGTGGAAATAAGGGAAAGGCATTTAACAGGTATAAGCATGTTCCAAACTGATAAGTAGTTGACTTTGTGGAAATACTTGATTTTTAATGTGAATTTTAAAATTGTGGTCTCCATGCCTGGAACTGAATAAAATCATGGAAATGGATCAAATCAATTCATGGAATTCCTGTTTTATACTAAATTATTATTATTATTATTATTATTATTATTATTATTATTATTATTATTATTATTATTTTTTTTTTTTTTTTTTTTAAATGTTTAATGTCTCAGAAGTTAGCTGGTCAAAAGGTGGGGGAAACCTGTCAATATTTGTGTAGAGTACAAGGTTGTTATACCATATGAACAGCAACTGACCAACTGCTTGTTGCTGACATTCCATTAAAAGTAAACGAAAGTAACAATGACCAACCAATTAGCTGAAGGATATAATTATTATTGTAATTTTTTTATATTTTTATTTTTGCCAAATGGCAAGCATTTCGGAATAAAATTTTAGCCTGGAAAATCAGTCAAGGCCACAGTGAGGTGTTCAAGATCTGTCTGAACCTTTGTATTGTGCCACCTTAATTTTGATGATGATTTGTTCATGAGGCTGCCCAGGCTGGAGGTAAACCCTAAAGCTTTTTGAATCCGAAAGGTAATTTTCCTTTTCCGGTGTCTCTTGTGGGGTTCATTATTTCTCCAGCTACTGCTAATGAGGATGCTGTGGGCTTTAGAAGCTCATCAGAACCAAAGTGTGGAACTCTATTACTTAGCAGCAGTATGTATTGGCAACCAGCTTGTATTATTCAGATTTGGTAGACTCTCTGCTGGGAGTGTTTGTTTTTTGGAGATGTCGCTATAGCATTGACATAAAACATGCTTTCTCAGATGGCTTTTGTAAATTTGTAATGTCATTAAAAATAATTAGATGTTTAAAATCGCACCCAATCTAGAATGGTTATTTTTGGTTTAACCAAATGGTCATGAACAGATATGAGGTTTTCTTTTTAAAGAGGTTTTTAGGGTTTTCATGATTTTAAACATTTTAAAGAGTTTAAGCCAAAATACAGTGTTCTGCGAATATAAATGCTCCACCAACATGTTCCATAAAATAAAATTATAATGAGAGAGTTGTTTTTATTTAATGTTTAAATGCACAAAGTTGTGTGTGAGTACATGGGTAATTCAAGCTTAAAAATTATATGCATTTTAAAAATGAATGAATATGAATATGCTTCATCAGATTCTATGCACCTGTTGTTTGTGCAAATAGCTTAAAGGGGGTGAAATGCTATTTCATGCATACTGAGTTTTTTACACTGTTAAAGAGTTGGATTCCCATGCTAAACATGGACAAAGTTTCAAAAATTAAGTTGTACGTTTGAAGGAGTATTTCTGTTCCAAAAATACTCCTTCCGGTTTGTCACAAGTTTCAGAAAGTTTTTTTTCGAGTATGGCTCTGTGTGACGTTAGATGGAGCGGAATTTCCTTATATGGGTCCTAGGGCACGTCTGCCGGAAGAGCGCGCGCTCCCGTATAGCAGAGCACTGAGAGCACAACAGACTTCATTGAT
This sequence comes from Carassius auratus, assembly GCF_003368295.1. Classification (NCBI taxonomy): domain Eukaryota; kingdom Metazoa; phylum Chordata; class Actinopteri; order Cypriniformes; family Cyprinidae; genus Carassius; species Carassius auratus. Next base: position 19,655,700 of record NC_039287.1, on the reverse strand, counting down.
CAGAGCGATTCACTGATCAGAGCGAGAGCATCTCGAAATGTCACAAAAGAAGTGTATTTTTAGTTGCCAGGGCAAGACAACCCTGCACAGATTACCAAAAAAAAAAAAAAACAGCATTAAGGGACCAGTGGATGGAGTTTATTTTTACAGAGCATCAACGGAGTTGTGCAAGTGTTTGTGTTTGTTCCTTGCATTTCGAAGATGCTTGTTTTACAAACAAGGCACAGTTTGACGACGGATTTGCGTATCGTTTATTTCTTAAGGATGATGCAATCCCAACGAAAAAGGGCCACGATCGTGTGTTGGAACTACAGGCGGTGAGTAAAACTGCTTCAAATATCTCTGCCTCCTTCTTAGTGCGTCCCCTCCCATGCCGAGACCCGGGTTCGAGCCCCGCTCGGAGCGAGTCGTTGCTGCTGCTGCTCTCGTTCAGTTTCAGCCTCGGGATCTGATTCTGGATCATAAATATACGCTGAATCTGACTGTTAGCCATGGTTTGTTTTTGTTGGTTTTGTCCTCACGGTGTCACAGCTTCCAAATGCTCTCAACAAAAGCCTACTCGCGCTCGTGATTCTTTAGCTCCACCCACACGTGTTTTTCTGGGAAAAATCTGTACAGACTATCTTTCTCTTATAAATATAATAAAACTAAAGACTTTTTGGAGTTATGAAGGATGCAGTACTACTCTATAGGTACTCAAGATTAACAGGATATTGAGTGAAAACGAGCATTTCACCCCCCCCCCCCTTTAATCAATATCATGAGGATATGTACCCAAAACCTACAAATTAGCTGTTATTAAGCCTTTCATAAATAATAATAATAATAATAATAAACAAACACAACGTGATCCTAGATAATTGATTAATTACAGACTGATCTCAAATCTCCCTTTTCTGTAAAAAAAATACTACAAAAGGCAGTATCCTCTAAGCTATGTTCCTTCTTAGAAAGAAATGGTATCTGTGAGGATTTCCCGTCAGGATTTAGACCGTATCATATTCTTTTGACCACAAGATTCTTTTGAGTAGACTACAAAATGATGTTTGCATTAGTGGAATTGCGTTTTCATGGTTCAAATCTTACATATCTGACCATCATCATTTTGTAGGAATGAATGACAAGATTTATCGATCAAAAGTACAGTATGGAGTACCACAAGTCCTTTACTAGGACCATTGCTTTTCACACTTTACAAGTCACCCTTGGGGAGATATCAACAAACATGGTGTTATGATGATACTCAGCTCTGTATTCCATCGCAGCCCAATGAAACATACAAATTTGCAAAAATAACAGAATGCATAGTTGATATAAAATCTGGATGGCTAGTAATTTCCTACTGCCGAATTCTTAAAATATATATATATATATTAATTATTAATAATTATTGACCCCAAAACCTCTTCATGTAATACCCTAAAACACTGACTAACAATTGATGGCTGCTCTATTAATTCTTCTTCATCAGTTAGGAACTTTGGTGTACTATTTGATAGCAATCTTTCTTTTGAAAACAATGTTTCTAGCATTTGTAAATAAAAAAAAAATAAATAAAAAAATCAATCTTAAGAATATATTTCAATTACGACCTATGCTCTCAATGTCAAATGCAGAAACATTCACTCATGCGTTTATGACCTGAAGTTTAGATTATTGTTATCCTTTATTGGGTGGTTGCTCTGTGCGCTTAATAAACAAACTCCAGCTAGTCCAAAATGCAGCAGCTAGAGTTCCTACTAGAACCAGGAAGCACAGCCAGTTTCTGTCAACTCTGCACTGGTTCCCTATTGAACAACTAATACATTTAAAAATTTTGCTTATAAAGCCCTGAATGTTTTTTTCTCCTCAATAGTTGAGCGAGCGCATATCACATTATAGTCCTTCACATCCACTGCAATCTCAAAACTGGCCATTTGATAATACCTAGAATATCAAAATCAACTACAGGCGGCAGATCCTTTTATTATTTAGCGCCCAAACTCTGGAACAATCTACCTAACCTAACACTGTTCAGAAGGCAAACACACTTTGTCAGTTAAAATCTTGATTAAACCCATCTCTTTAACCCTCTGGAGTCGATTAACAATATACAATACTATACCATTCAAAAACTTGATGTAAATAATATAAATGTAACAAATAAATGTAACTGTAACAAATGTAACAAACAATGCTGTTCTTTCAATTTATCAATTTATTATCAAGTGGATATTAAATTATGTTGTGGGATAATTAAATATATTCTAAATAAACTACAAACATAAAATTATATACATTCATTTTGTTCTCACATTCTTTCTTGTAACTCTTCCCTCTCAGTGTCACAGCTGACTTAAAGGCTCATTATGCAGCTCATTATGTGGCCCTTTGTCTTCTCAGGTGTAAATCACAATGATATTCATGATAGTTGATGCCTACTCGCATATGACTTTTACCAACAAAAAGTGTCTTAGAAAATGTAAATTAATATATTGTTTTCTGTGAGTAAACAAGATGATTTTCACATAATTTAGAAAGACAAATTCTAGGCTACAAGCTCCAGGTCTCAAAAGTCCCGGGAACCAATGTTCTTTATGTGTTTTTTGCCTTATTCAAGTGATTTAATTTATTTTAGTTTTTCACTAACCACGCATAACATTTTTTTTTTCTCAATAAATACAATCATGTACATACATGCATTTCACATATTATTATAGCCCAGTTTGTGCTGATTACAGTGATATTAGACTTTAGAGATTACCCATTTAGATATTTATAAGAAACTGAAAAAAGCACAAATGTCAGGGCATGACAAAACTTTTCCTGGCCCCCAAAATAGCCTTAGACTCCAGAGGGTTAACCTGGCATACACATACATCACATTTCTATAATTTAACTCAAGAACTACAGAGGCTCAGATATTGATGTTCTATTGGTTAAAATGATGCAACCATCGTGGAGATCAGAGTTTGATTTAGTTGTGCTCTTGACCCTTGACTGTTGTGTTAGATCTTTTTCTGTGGCATTGCATGTGGTGCTGTAAAGCAGACAGAAGATATTAACTGTCTGTATGCGATAAGCTAGTAATTGTGATCTGGTGTGATTACAGTAAAATTATAAGTTGTTTTATTTGAGTTTTGCATAATCAACCCTTCAGTTCAGCAAAATCCAGCACTTCTTTAAAAAATTACAGACCCCTTCTTCCATTCATTGCAAAGACACTTGAGCGAGCTGTGTTCAACCAGCTTTCTATGTTCCTTGTAGAGAACAACCTCCTGGACAGCAACCAATCTGGCTTCAAAAGTTGCCACTCAGCTGAGACTGCTCTGCTCTCGGTTACTGAAGCCCTGCGACTAACAAGAGCAGCTTCAAAATCCTCTGTACTCATCTTACTGGACCTGTCTGCTGCTTTTGACACCGTTAATCACCAAAGATAAAGATTATTTTTGAATTTCAGTAATCATGAGCATAAAAAAAGCATAAAATCATCTGTTATTATGAGGTTTGATTCAGCAATGTATTGAAATGTAGCGTAGCAATGTAGCGAAAACAATTGTGCAGTTGTTTTGTATCAAATTCCTTTGAATTAGTATAACGGTCAAGAGACTACCTAAAGCAAACCTTGAAGATTTGCTTGTGACTTGAAAGTCCCACCTCTAGACATCACTGAATCATCAATGATCTGACTTTAGCTCACAAATTACTCTTTTTTTTTATTGTCTTCTTACATTCTTGATGCACTATTTTCCTGTTTGACACTGTAAAGCTGCTTTGACACAATCAGTATTGTTTAAAGTGCTATACAAATAAAGGTGACTTGACGACTTTAAAGTGTTTTCTTACATTTGTAGAAGCGTATTTATGTTTATTGGGAGATGATCATTTAAATTTTTTCTTATGAGGTATATTACTGTTTTCACACTCTCAACTTTTGTTGTTTGACCTAAAAATTATTTACTCATCATCTCCCTGCTGTTCCCATGGCAACAAGAAGAAAAAGTGTCCAAGTCATGAAACCTGTCCCTGAACACAAGAAAAAATGAAAAATATAAAGGGGAGCAATTTTGTGCTTGTACAATAGGCATCTGTTACAACCATGTAAAACAGACACTGCAACCTACAAAGGTGCTGCATACATTTTCAGACCCTGGAGCTAACTTGGCATTTACAAAATCCTCTCCACATATCTATAATTATCAAACCTCAAACAGGTGCTAATGCTCCCTATTGCACAGACTTTTCAAATGGGCTTTCAATGGTTTTTTAAATAAAACCGAAACTACCACTTCATACAAAACATTGACCTTGATTCATCACATATTCAAACACGCTTTTCAAAATATTACAGAATTCTTTCAAATCTTATGGCCCGGTATCACAGAAAGGGCTCAAACTAAACTGCCCACTTGAGCTGTCTTAACTCAAAGCCACATGCACAGACATATCTTAAAATAATCATGAATTTAGTTCTGGATTAAACAAAGCTAGGACTAAACTGAATTAGTGTTTGTGAGGGAGCATGGACTATTTGGAATATCTAAATGAAGACAAACATTCAAAACAGAGGCCAGCCAGAGGACTTGTGGATAGGAGTAATCCTTTAAATTACTTTGATGACGCAGCCTTTCAAACCACTTTTGTATGTACAAAGAAAATGAATTGGCAATAAAATCTTAGCTTGAGCTATATTCTTTCCTGTCGGTATCTTAGAGGAAGGCCTTTACCCAGTACTCTCCAAGTTATATAAAGTTTCCTGATGCTGCTGGCCAAGCCAACTATAAAATACAATTCTATGAATATTATATATGGACGTCATGTTCACATCAAGTGTCCATCAACTCCTGATGCTGAGGAGTACAAGAACCATAAGAACTGGTGTTCTATCAATGTTCAGGGTGTCTGCACACCTAATTTTAGAGCTTTCAAACATCATTGCGCATCTGAAAGAATCAACTCACGATTCAAGAATTTTTTTAAACTTTTCATTGGGGGGACAGCATAGCCGACTACTACTTAATGACAATGGATATGGTCAGGATAACTTTTTTATTCCATCCAGAGGTTGCTCTATAATTCATGCAGCAACATTAATTACAGGATTACAATACACTTATCGGGTAAACAATTACATTTTCAAAACCTAGTCAAATATATTTCATTTTAACCTCCTTGACATGCTTTTAGAATAATCAGTGGATATTTATAATTTATGCCCATTACATGTGTGGAGTTAATTCCTTTTGTGAGAAAATATCCATTTAGCCGACAGCACATTTTAATCAGGTTGCAGGAATGTGGGCGGGTGTGAAACCATAATTATGTGGCTTCTTGTTTGTTTTCTGAATTCATGAGTCCTCCTGTGGATATTTCATTTGTCTATCTATCAGTTCATTTTCTGTACTGTTCTGTCACAGGGAGTGCTGGAATCTGTCCCAGCATTCATTATTTTACATAAAGCAGAACTAGAAGTGGCTTTAAATCTTACATTTTTAATGACCAATTTGTTTGTACCTGATTTTCACTTGACATAGTGATAAAAGGCTCTTTTGAGATGAGCACATTCTACACAGGATCGCTGAACACCACCAGGTGCATGTTTGTTAGACAGAATGCCCAACTCTCTGTGATGGTAAGGTGATGCAAAAACCAGGCGTGTGATGGTCTGAAAAATGAGGCAATGTTCTCAGTGTTTGGTGGTATTGTTTTTATTATTATTATTATTATTATTATTAATAAAAGTTACAGTAGCACTTGTCAAGGTGTGGGATAATATTAACCAGCAAGTGAACAGTCAGTTTCATGTGATGGAACCGAGAAAAAAAAAGGATCTGAGTGACTATGACCAAAGGTTAGACGACTGGGTCAGAGCATTTCCAAACAGGAACCCTTCTAGGGTACCTAAAAAAAGGGGTGCAAGGAAGGACAACTGGTGACCCAAAGCTGGTTGATGCATGTGTGGTGTGAAGTCTGGTCTATGCAGTCCAATTACCTGGTAGTGCTAGCATTGTTATAATTACTGAAAAACTTAATCGTTGCCATGAAGGAAAGGTTTCCGAATGCATCACAGTTTGCATTTGTGGCTGCATGGTCTTAGACCATGAGTGTGCCCTTGATCACAGTACAATGCTGCACATTAATGTGAGTGTCAAAACTGGACCATGGAGCAATGGAAGAAGGTTGCATGCTCTGATGAATTGTTTTTTTAGATCAGGTGGATGGCTGGGTGCAAGTGTGCTATTTACCTGTGGAAGAGATGGCAGCAAGATGCACCACAAGAAGAAGACAGGCTGAGAAGTATCCCATACACCCCATACACCCCTTCATGGCAATGGGGTCCTCTGATGGCAGTGCCCTCTTTCAGCTGTAGGCACCTTGACACACTGCAGAAATTGTTCGAAGGAATTGTTTGAAGAACATGATAAAGAGTTCAAGGTGTTGCTTTGGCCTCCAAATTCCCCAGATCTCAATCCAACTGAGCATCTGTGGGATGAGCTGGATCAACAAATCTGATCTATGGAGACCAAACCTCACACTTTGTAGGATCTATAGGATCTGCTGCTTATGCCCTGGTGCCGGATACCATGTTCAGAGGTCTTGTGGAGTACATGCTTCACACATTAGAGCTGTTTTGGCGTCATGAGGGGACCTACATGATACTAGGATGGTTTTTTGAATGTTGTGCCTGTTCAGTGTGTAAGTCATATAATATTAGTCATATTCTAATTGAATGTGAGAGACGAGAAAGTTTAACAGAGTTATTTAGGCATATTAGGCATCCCATTAAGTCAATGTGCAAAAAAAAAAAAAAAAAAAGGTTCAAAATGCATTGCTTTGTAATAGATTAAAGCGCTTTACTACTGTATTTCTTCTGCTTCATTCATTTTAAAACCTTTGATTTCTTTAATTAAAAAGACCACTACATTTGAAAAAACAATGCTGTCTAGTCTAAAAATGCAGTTAACGTTCACATTTTGTTAATTTTATTTATGGGCTGAATTCTGATTCGTAATTTCCCCCATTTATTCTCAATGACAGTTTAATAATAAATAAAAAAAATGTAATCGTGATGCAATGTCTTTGTCTTAGTGTACTGAAACAGACTTATATTTCTTTCTTTTTTGATGTTATAGATCACCATTTGTTCCCTCTACCAAGGTGTTAAATTTGCTTAAAAAACAATCTGTAACTGTGATTCCCCTTGTGGTTGGTCATTGGACCTCTAGTGAAATATTAATAATAACAGCGGTGCTTAATGTTCTCTGGCTAAAATGACGACGATCTTCTCATTTTACTACCATCAAATTTTTTTGCAAAACATTGTATTAGATTATGAATTGGCAATGAGAGTCATGCTAGTATTGACAGAATTTTTTTTTAGCAAATAAATAATTAGCAATGGTAAGCAATATGGAGATGATTGTACCATTTTTAAGCTTTAATGTGTCCTATGTAACTGTTCATAGCGCTACTGATCTCAAATTTTGACATTTAGCTGCTAAAAAAGTATGTTTGGATATGTAGAACTTACCTGTGAATGTCACATAAACAAGAACTGAAACATTATAGTTTAAATGTTGTACATTTATTTATTTTGGTCATCTTTTTTTGTCCTGCAAATCCTTACAATCAGAAGTGTTGCTAACTCCACCTGAGCTGTAGAGGCACATTGATAACAGATGTTAATTTACTTTATTTATGGATCATAGACAAGCTGCAATTCAAATGTATGCAAAATTTAGAAATATTTCCAAAATGTTTATCATTCTCATCCTGGGGTGATGGGCTTTGGGGGGAAAAACACGTCTGTCAGTAAAGCACTGTAATTGTCAAAACAATCCAAAAATTCCACTTTCGCTGCTTCTCATAACAGGAATATGCAGGGTTGAATTCAGTTCAAACATTTAAAATTAGATCTCTAATACATAATGTAATAAAATACATTAACAGCTGGGGTTGTTTGCGTTACTCAGCGACAGATGTTTTTCTCTGAAAAAGGAGGATGTCTTTAATGTCTCTGGTGAGATTGTGGAGCTCTTTCTGAAGGTCTTCCATGTCGTCAGAAACAACAGGGCCGTCTTCAGCTCCTTCCCCCAGACTGCTCTTCTTCTCCTGGCCGTGACTCTGTTCTACTAGCTGCTTGACCACCAGACTCTGGTACTGAGACAACAGCTGGTGCTGCTCCTAAAACACACACAGACAAATATAAAGCCTCTGTAGATTCATTCTGTTAGGATGTGGTATACTGTAGGGTTTTGTTTAATTAGAAATTGCATTTTCAAAAAAAAAGGAAAAAGAAAACAGGACTGCTAACTAACTATGCACAAGCATATGGTTCACCTCATCTTAGTATGTATATTTAGCATTGTTTTACCCTGTTGTCCATCACAAAAAGGCCAGTTGAGAACTACCATTTAACGGACCGTGGACAATGACTCTGTCTAATACTTGTCTGTATTATTTAAGGTTTGTGTTTTTTTGCACAGCTGTATTTTACTGTGGGTTTAGGGGACACACGTTTACCTTAGGAATCTTGCTTTGCAGGAAGCCGATGATATGTGGCACACAGTGTCCAGGTGAATGCAACATGCAGTGTGTGAAGAGCAAGACGCTGGTCAGATGAAGCACAAGAGCAGGGTGTTTTGTGTCCCTCAACAGCTCCTGCCCACACACACACACACACACACAAAACAATGTACACGTTGTTAGACAATGACTGCATTTGCTTCTAAATAGCTATAGTTATCACAAAAAAAAGTAACCAAATGAATTATATAAACACAATCATCATCAAATGCATTATATTATGTCGCCATGCAATGAATATTCACCTGATCTATTTTCTAAATGCAAGTCATATGTTTTATTGTGAACAATTCATCTGTGAATCAATTCATACGTTTCTTTCTTTATTTAATGTTTTGACCTTGGTTACAGGACTTTCTGGTGAAAATGCAGGACTTCTTCAGTCATCTTGCTCCACTTTGTCAATGCGTAGAACCCACACTGTATGTATTTTTTGATAATCTGTTACAAACTTATGCAATAAAAGATGCTAATTCCATTACATTGCTACTTTAACATTTGCTGATTTTGACTGCAACTTCAATCACATTTTAATGACAACAAATTTGAGCGTGTGATACATGGTCTCCCGTGATTGTAATTTTTATTCCTGTGGTTTATTTAAACCATCTCTTTGCATTTATCAGACATTAATCACAACTGGTGTGTTCAAATGCTGTTTGTTTTTAAAATAAATAATGTGAACAAAAACTTTCCACTTAGAGTGTTAAACTTCATTAGAAAACAAACAATAATGATTTAACCATAAGAATATATTATAATTATTCAAATGAAATACATAAAAGTAGTCAATGCAGTGCAAATGACTCCTTATTTCCTACATTTGATACTAAAGAACAGAAACTTTAGTGATTAATGAAGAGGCAGTATTAGAGAATGGAAGTGGTTCAACCTTTCTCTTTTCTTGTCGCCTTTCTATTACTCGCCCTCGTTTCTATTACTGAATAAAAAAATAAAACAAGGTAACTGCGCTAACTGCTTTTTATCTCACAACTGCAAGTTTTAAAGTCAGAAGTGTGAGATAAAAAGTCGCAATTACCTTGTTTTATTTATTATTTAGTAGCAGAAACAGGCTTTTTTCAAATTGTTTTATTAAATTATACAATAAATGCTGTTGGCAAAGCTAAATGTTATTAAACTGATCAAAACATGAGATATATTGATATTTACCAACACCTTTTGACACATCCCAGGTGTGTTCATTACAAACGGAAAGCACAGTACAAAATTAAGTCAATTAAGGCAAGGATCAATGTTTGTATTTTTTATAATCTAGAATAGAGCAATAGGCTTATACGGTAGAGATAAATATATATACTTTTGGTTGAAGTAACCATTTAATCAAAAGGCTGACAACAGCACAATATTTTCTAACTTGGTAATAGTAAATCACAGTACACCTTTTATTATATATATTTCCATTAGCTATCCCATGATGCGGAGGGTGGAGTTGCCTACCCTGATATGGCACTAAACAGACCACATATGCAAGCTCTGTGTCTGGAGAGGAAAGCTGGAGTGAAGATCACTGCCCTGTTGTACTGATCAATCTGACCGTGGATCACTCGGTCCAGCCTCAAGTTCAGCTCCTAGCAGAGAGAACATGTTAAACTGTTACAGAAGACATTCAAAAGACAATGATTAATGATCTCATATGTGTGCTGCTCACATAAAGTTCTAGTATTTAAAAAATGTAAAAACAAATAAATGTTATGGTATCATAAAATTAATGATCAAACCAATATTTACTAAATTGACTACTTTGTACAAAAAGTCAAATTTTCTTGCTTCTATTGAACCCCACAAGATGATCTTGGGAACGGTTTCAATATATATATCTGTTTAAATATATATATATATATATATATATATATATATATATATATATATATATATATATATATATATATATATATATATATATATATATATATATATATATATATATATATATATACTGTTATAATACTGATTGATTGTTACTCATAAAGATGCATTTTAACAAGTCACAATTTTTCACGCAGACTGGACTAAAATCTCCAGGTAGATCATATCATCTGCGATGTTCACCTGTCCAGCCTCTTGAAGTTTATCATTCACCTCTAAGCCGATCTAAGTATGTTCTTTACAGGAGAACAAGTATTAACAGAGAAATGTAAGAGAAACTGCATGACACCTACAAAGTTTATTAAGTTTCTCACATTGACAGAACAGAAGAGCATTTTGAATCATTTTCCTTTAATTCTACAAGTACCACCATAAGAACATTCATTCAGGATGAGTTGTGTGCCTTTGTCTGATTTGGCGATTTCACTTGTTCTGCTCTCCACATGCACCAAATCGACATTGATGATCTGTGAGAAATATTAAACAATAGTTAAAGGAACAGTACACCCAAATTTAAAAACTTCCTGAAAATGTATTCACTCTTATGCATTCCAAGATGTTGATGTGTCTTCACCGATTTATACATTTTAAAGAAATTTCACGGTTCTCACCAATGGATCTTCGGCAGCGAATGGTGCAATCAGAATGTGAGTCCAAACAGCTGATAAAACACCATAGTAACCCACAAATAATCCACAGCACTCCAGTCCATCAGTTAATCTACATCAGTAAATCTAATGAAGTAAAAAAAAAAAGCTGCATGATAGTCATTAATAAACTCACTATTAAGACATTTCAAATTGTTGCTTCAGACTTAAATGTGTGTCCTCTAGCCATAATATTGATTTCTTCAGAGAAAATCAAGCACCATTTACAAGCAACAATATGTTGGTGGATTTTGATGTGTGAGAACAAAAGGGGATGGATTTTTTCACTGAAGGAAGTATTAATATGGATTATGGACTCACATTTTGGCCAGAAGCAATGGGTTAAAGTTAAAACACCTTAATTATGAATTTGTTTCTTACAAACACACAGCTCTTTGTTTTATTAGACATTTATTTATGGACTGGAGAGGTGTAGATTACTTGTGGATTATTGTGGGGTTTTTATCATGCTTGGACTCTCATTTTGATGGCACCCATTCACTGCAGAGGATCCATTGGTGAGCAAATGATGTGATGCTTAATATTTTCTAAGGAAGAAACAAACTTATCTACATCTTGGATGGGCTGAGGGTGACTACATTTTCTAAAATAAAATATTTTGTTGTGAATTATTCTTCAAAAAAATGTATTCATGCATATTATCTACCCTCATTCATAAGATGCAAATAAAAACTATAAAATGTTGATGTTATGTTACCTATTTGAATCAACCTTTTGGAGATCCACAACATTAATCCTTGCCTTAAAATGTAAAGCAAAATGTTAGATTCAAGTAGTTGTTTAGTAGACTCTGTTATTTAAAGTGACATACTGCACACTTATTAGTACCCTTCTGAAAAATGACACCTTCAGGTCATATTACATATGTCTTTGCAAATAGGTTTCTGTATTACCCATACTTTACTATTTTTATGTATGTATGTATATATATATATATATATATATATATATATATATATATATATATATATATATATATATATATATAGTACAGACCAAAAGTTTGGGCACACCTTCTCATTCAAAGTGTTTTCTGTATTTTCATGACTATGAAAATTGTAGATTCACACTGAAGGCATCAAAACTATGAAATTGAATTAACACATGTGGAATTATATATGTAATTATATACATAGCAAAAAAGTGTGAAACAACTGAAAATATGTCATATTCTAGGTTCTTCAAAGTAGCCACCTTTTGCTTTGATTACTGCTTTGCACACTCTTGGCTTTCTCTTGATGAGCTTCAAGAGGTAGTCACCTGAAATGGTCTTCTAACAGTCTTGAAGGAGATCCCCGAGAGATGCTTAGCACTTGTTGGCCCTTTTGCCTTCTGTCTGCGGTCCAGCTCTCCCCTAAACCATCTGGATTGGGTTCAGGTCCGGTGACTGTGGAGGCCAGGTCATCTGGCGCAGCACCCCATCACTCTCCTTCTTGGTCAAATAGCTCTTGATGCCTTCAGTGTAACTCTACAATTTTCATAGTCATGAAAATAAAGAAAACTCTTTAAATGAGAAGGTGTGTCCAAACTTTTGGTCTGTACTGTATACACACACACACACACACACACACACACACACACACACACACACAGAAAATTCATGTTAATATGCATAATATAGTCTAGTCTATGCATAATATACAAAACACCAGGCTTTTTGAGGGATGTTTATTTGTACTTCTGTCAGACATCATTGTATTGTATTATTAAATAATTCTAACTACAGAGCTTTGGTCACAAAACTAAACATTTATTACTAAGTCCTACTGTAAATTAATAAAGAATGAATACATGTTATTTATTACTGCTGACAGGTTTGTGAGGCATGTAGTCTAAGCAGCAACATATCAGTGTCCATATGCAGAACTTAAAGCATACCTGAAAAAAATGGAGACTCCTGTCAGCATTCTTATTCCACTTCCAGCACTGCGGGGTTTGGGCCTTTTTTTTTTCCAGGGCAATGGGTTGTATTTCACTTTGTTATTATTTTAAAATGGCAAGAGCATTTAAGTAACTATTATTGCACAGTAGTGCCATATAGGCCAACTTCTATATGTTTCAAATGTTTTAAATGTTAAGAAAAAGTAGTTTGATATCCCACAATATTTTGTGAAACCACTGCAGTACCTCTGGGCACTCCTAGAGGTCACCGAATCCCTTCTGAACACTACTGTTTTAATAACAGGGCATTTCTTTAACTTGTGTTCTGTTCATTATTTCACACTGCTAGCTTCGAACATGTTCTTGAAATCATTTCTGGATGTTTAGGAAAAAAAATGTTCACGCATGAAAAAAAAAAAGTTATTTTACATAGGATCTCAAGACAAAATGTGTCCTGTTCAATTAACAAGATTCAAGTTTTTAATTTGTCATGTACACAGTTATATAGAGAATATGTAACCAGCATTGAACCGTTCCAAAATAATTTGCTGTAACATACTGCGATTTTGATTTTAAATGTTGATTTTACATTAAAAACATATCAGTTGACCAAAATGATACAAAAGGGGAAACAATATGGTTGTTACTTCATAATAATAATTACTATTATAATTATAATATAATCTCCTTTAACTTTGCATTTCATAGCATAACACTGTCTTGTCCCTGTTTGCCTTTAAGGTGTCTCAAAATGACTAGTTTATTCAGCTGTATCTCGTGACATGACTGTGACACGTTTCTCAAAACAGCTTAATCTCAAAACTGAACTATATATAACATAAGGACAATTAGTATTTTAAAATATAGAGGATTGTTAAAGTATGTTTTTGCATTTTTATTGACGTATGTATACTTGTATCTGTTTATTTTAACCGCTGTACAATTAAATAAACTTATTGGTGTAAGACATACTGTAGCTCTGTATGATCATTACTAAAATTATCACTGTAAGATACCACTACAAGTCAAACAAACGTATGACCCGACAAAATGCTAAATAATAAGTTACAGTTTAATATCCATGTTGATAATGAAAAAGATGAATTGGGATCAGCATTTATAGACATTCTGAACTCTACTGGTGTTAGACAACACGTTTCAGGACCTACTCATTGTCAAATTCATACTCTAGATTTAATACTGTCACATGGAATTGATGTTGATAGTGTTGAAATTATTCCGCCAAGTGATAATATCTCAGATCATTTTTTCAGATCATCTGTTCTGTGCAAACTTCATATAGCCAAAATTGTAAATTCTACTTCTTGTTACAAGTATGGAAGAACCATCACTTCTACCACAAAAGACTGCTTTTTAAGTTATCTTCCTGATGTATCCAAATTCCTTAGCATATCCAAAACCTCAGAATAACTTGATGATGTAACAGAAACTATGGACTCTCTCTTTTCTAGCACTTTAAATAAAGTTGCTCCTTTACACTTAAGTAAAGTTAAGGAAAACAGCTCGACACCATGGTATAATGAGCATACTCGCACCCTAAAGAGAGCAGCTAAAAAAATGGAGCACAGCTGAAGGAAAACAAAACTAGAGGTATTTTGTATTGCTTGGCGGGAAAGTAACCTATCCTACAGAAAAGCATTAAAAACTGCTAGATCCAATTACTTTTCTTCTCTTTTAGAAGAAAACAAACATAACCCCAGGTATTTATTCAATACAGTGGCTAAATTAACGAAAAATAAAGCCTCAACAAGTGTTGACATTTCCCAACACCACAGCAGTAATGACTTTATGAACTACTTTACTTCTAAAATTGATACTATTATAGATAAAATTGCAACCATTCAGCTGTCAGCTACAGTATCACATCGGACAGTGCACTATAGACCCCCTGAGGAACAGTTCCACTCATTCTCTACTATAGGAGAGGAAGAACTGTATAAACTTGTTAAATCATCTAAACCAACAACATGTATGTTAGACCCTATACCATCTAAGCTCCTAAAAGAGGTGCTTCCAGAAGTCATAGATCCTCTTCTGACTATTATTAATTCCTCATTGTCATTAGGATATGTCCCCAAAACCTTCAAACTGGCTGTTATTAAGCCTCTCATCAAAAAAACACAACTTGACCCCAAAGAACTAGTTAATTATAGAGCAATCTCGAATCTCCCTTTTCTGTCCAAGATACTAGAAGGTACTACAAGGTAAAAATGGTATATGTGAGGATTTCCAGTCAGGATTTAGACCGTATCATAGTACTGAGGCTGCTCTCCTTGGAGTTACAAATTATCTGCTCTTATCATCGGATCGTGGGTCTATCTCTCTATTAGTTTTATTGGATCTTAGTTCTGCGTTTGACACAGCTGACCACAACATTCTTTTGCATAGACTTGAACATTTTGTTGGCATCAGTGGAAGTGCATTAGCATGGTTTAAATCATACTTATATGACTGCCATCAGTTCGTAGCAGTGAATGAAGATGTATCATATCGATCACAAGTGCAGTATGGAGTACCTCAAGGCTCAGTACTAGGGCTGCTACTCTTCACGCTTTATATGTTACCCTTGGGAGATATCATCAGGAAACATGGTGTTAGCTTTCACTGTTATGCTGATGATACTCAGCTCTATATTTCTTCGCGGCCCGGTGAAACACACCAATTTGAAAAACGAATGGAATGCATAGTCGATATAAAAAACTGGATGACGAGTAATTTCTTACTGCTAAATTCTGAAAAAAACAGAGGTGTTAATTATAGGACCTAAAAACTCAGCTTGTAATAACCTAGAAAACTATCTAAGACTTGATGGATGCTCTGTCAATTATTCGTCATCAGTTAGGAACCTAGGTGTGCTATTTGATCGCAATCTTTCCTTAGAAAGCCAAGTTTCTAGCATTTGTAAAACAGCATTTTTCCATCTCAAAAATATATCTAAATTATGGCCTATGCTCTCAATGTCAAATGCAGAAATGTTAATCCATGCATTTATGACCTCAATCTTAGATTATTGTAATGCTTTATTGGGTGGTTGTTCTGCACGCTTAGTAAACAAACTACAGCTAGTCCAAAATGCAGCAGCAAGAGTTCTTACTAGAACCAGGAAGTATGACCATATTAGCCCGGTCCTGTCAACGCTGCACTGGCTCCCTATCAAACATCGTATAGATTTTAAAATATTGCTTATTACTTTTAAAGCCCTGAATGGTTTAGCACCTCAGTATTTGAATGAGCTCCTTTTGCATTATAATCCTCTACGTCCGCTATGTTCTCAAAACTCAGGCAATTTGATAATACCTAGAATATCAAAATCAACTGGGGGCGGCAGATCCTTTTCCTATTTGGCGCCTAAATTCTGGAATAACCTAACATTCTAACATTGTTCGGGAGACAGACACACTCTTGCAGTTTAAATCTAGATAAAAGACCCATCTCTTTAACCTGGCTTACACATAACACTAATATGCTTTTAATATCCAAATCCGTTAAAGGATTTTTAGGCTGCATTAATTAGGTAAACCGGAACCGGAAACACTTCCCATAACACCCTATGTACTTGCTACATCATTAGAAGAATGGCATCTACAGTCATATTTGTCTGCTTCTCTCTTATTCCGAGGTCACCATAGCCACCAGATCCAGTCTGTATCCAGATCAGAGGGTCACTGCAGTCGCCCGGATCCAGTACGTATCCAGACCAGATGGTGGATCAGCACCTAGAAAGGACCTCTACTGCCCTGAAAGACAGCGGAGACCAGGACAACTAAAGACCCAGATACAGATCCCCTGTAAAGACCTTGTCTCAGAGGAGCACCAGTACAAGACCACAGGAAACAGATGATTCTTCTACACAATCTGACTTTGCTGCAGTCTGGAATTGAACTAATGGTTTCGTCTGGTCAGAGGAGAACTGGCCCCCCAACTGAGCCTGGTTTCTCCCAAGGTTTTTTTCTCCATTCTGTCACCGATGGAGTTTCGGTTCCTTGCCGCTGTCGCCTCTGGCTTGCTTAGTTGGGGTCACTTCATCTAGACAGTATACTGTGAACAAGAACTGAGGAAATAATAACAAAAACTACAACTTTTTTTTTTTTTCAGCCACAGCCTTAGATGAACTGAAGACAAAATACTTTAAATATCTCAAGATCTGATCTGAACTACACAAACAGCATTACCAGCTTCACTTACAGTATTACTAAGCAGATTGACTTTATTTCTGTCACACATCAACACGAGTTTTCTTATTGAGAATTGACAGCGGTTTAGTCTTATTGAAAATGTTTAGTTTGATGTCACCATCATGGAGATCAGTATTTTTAGTTGGGCTCTTGACCTTTAACTTTTGAGTAGTTTCTTTTGCAGCACTTGTAAATATTTTCAGAAAGCATTTCTGCATTGATAAAACAGTTCAACATCTCTGTTTTAATTTAGTGGTTTAAATAACCAAATCAATGTGAAAGAAATAATTTGTAACACCATTGTTGTGCTTCAGATGCTGAATGTTAATGTCTGGGAGTGAATAAATTCTGTCATTGTAAATTTTTTGTTGTAAACATGTATTGTGTCATTAATACACTCACAGACATCAACATTCGGCAAATAAAACACAACAATGGTAACATACTTCATGCCATCACAAAAAACACATTTATGGCTCCCAGCATGAATTGCTGAAATACATTTTTTTTTGTCACCATTGGTGAGGTTTGTATGATGAGTGATGATGTCTAAATGTGATGTATTAAATTCTAAATAGTTTTGGGCAATCTTACAGAAACCATAAAGTGTGTAAAAATTTCACATTTGTGTTTATCATTTCCTTCTCAGGTAACATTTCAATAAAAAATAAGCAAAATAACATACAAGGCAGTTGTTTAGACTACTGTATAGCAGTAGTTTTAAAACAGGCATGTTGATATGCTTTATCAACAGAAATGCAAATTGCTGCAAAAAAATAAAAAGCAATGTAGTATAAGTTCGAGGGTCAAGAGCCAAAATAAAGCAAACTCTGGTCTCCATGATGGTGACTTTAAACAGGATCAACATTTAAAGGGATAGTTCAACCAAAAATCATTATTATGTTATTAAAAACGTTCCAAACCAGTCATTAGTCATAATCTGGCACAGCTTGGTGTTCATCTCTCTCTTCACTTCAGTTCGGTCATTTTATTGTTTGAGTACATGAATTACTCTGGGATATTGGTTGGTTTTAACTCAGAGGGAGTGTCAGCCAAATTTAATAAGGTAACAGCTCAAGTAATTTGTGGATTAATGCTTATTGTTCGCAAACCAGACATGAAAAACTGCTTTTATTTGAACTCTCTCACAACAGACCGGAAGAGAAGACAATGCTGAATAAAGTCATAGTTTTTGCTATTTTTGGAGCAAAATGTATTTTCGATGCTTCAAAAAATTCTAACTGACCCTGTGATGTCACATGGACTACTTTGATGATGTTTTTCTTATCTTTCTGGACATGGACAGGATACCATACACACAGCTTCAATGGAGGGACTGAGAGCTGTCAGACTAAATCTAAGATATCTTAAACTGTGTTTCCAAGAAAAATAGAGGTCTGACTGGTTTGGAACGACATGAGGGTCAGTCATTAATGACATAATTATGATTTTTGGGTGAACTATATCCCTTTAAGCCTCTGTTAATTCTCAATAAGAACTTATCTAGACTTTTAATAGAAATAAAGTCAATCTGGATAGCAACCACTTAAGATGGTGATGCTGTTTAAGGATTTGTTTAATCAGATCTTGAGAGATTTAATGTATTTTATCTTCAGTTCATCTAAGGATTTGACTGAAGAAAGTTGTAGTTTGTGTTCTTATTTATCTTACTTTCAGTACTTATTCAAGGTAGGCGTTTGAAAGATTGAAGAATGTTTCAGGAACATCATCGTAACCTTTAAATAACATTCTACTAACATTAAGGAAATGTCAGAGATGATGTCAATCAACGTTCCTAGAATACTGAAATTTAAATCAAAATTAAGTTCACAGAACGTTTGAGGAACATCATTCCTTTTAAAAACCTTCCTCTAACATCAAGAAAACTGGACATTTTTTTTAAATATATATATTCCTAGAACTAACACTGAATATTTGGAGAACGTTTTTGTAACAAAATTCTGTTAGCTGGGTATATCTGTGTTGCACATTGAAAAATCATTTTGAATATTACTACAAGGTGGTCTGTGTTTTGGTTGTTTCTTTTAAAAATCAAAGCACATCATAAACTGTAACATCAGACTAAAATGTGTATTACAATTTATACAAAGAGCCACACAGAACAGTATTGTGTTGCTAAATTCTTCATTTTATTCATGTGGAAAAATATCTTCCAACTGATTTACATCTTAGCTGTTCTGACTGGTATAGAGATGCAGCACAGTGGAGAAATAAAATGTCTTATACATTTCTTAAAAATGTTATTTATAAAAATATTTACTTTCGTCTGTAAGATAAAATTTCTTAAATAAAATGTACTAAGTTTGTCTAACCCCCCCCCACCCCTTTTTTCTTCTTGAGGCTAAATATTCAGACACATTAACACTATAAATGCCTTTGAAATATTTTATATCCCAACATATTCGCTACAGAATTGTCAATGCCATTTCAAAATTGTAATTTCTACTGCTATGTATGAAAATCATGTTTTTTTTTATTATCTGATAAAAGGTCTACTTAAAAATATATTTTTAGATAAATATAAAGAAATCACCACAAATCAAAATAAACATTTCTGTAGTTGCCTTTTAATAGAAGAGTATAAAACAACATTCATAAAAATATATTTTGCTTCAACATATATACATTTTACACATTCTATGATGAAAAATAGTCAGTGATGTTACCAAATGTGCATAGCCTGCAGTGAATCTGGATAGTGGGAAGCCATGGAGAATGCCACTTTAATACGGAGGCCTGCTAATGACGTTGACCAAAAAATTTTATTTTGCAAATTTGGAATTTGTTCTCACAACCTCTTTTTTTTGCCATATTTGTTCCCTCATGTCAATTAAACTGTGGCTATGATTGAACTAAAACAAGGGAAATAAATTACTACTTTAACTAAAAACCCTTTATTCTGTTTTTCTCCTTATGTCATGTACAGGGCGCTATACTTCAAGGCAAAGTTAATGTAAACAATTTTTAAGCTCCAAAATAGCTTTTGATTTGAGGTGTGCTGGCTATTTTTTCCACATTGATTAATCCCTATTTGTAGTCGACTTTTCCCAGACACCTGTTTGCTAACACTGGCTCAGAATAAGTAGCATGGAGTACTTCCAGCTGTCTCACAGTAATTATGTGCCCTTGTCTTGTGAGAAAGAACCATTTTCCAACACTGATGTTGCCTCACTAGGATGCACTGCTGCTGCAAACAGGGATATTCTGCCGCAGGCTTCAACACTTGGTCGAAGTGCTGGTATATTGCGTCGGTCTCAATGTCTCACAGCGACGATGTCAGCACTTTGTCTGCGAACAGGAGGAATACAGACAGAGCAGAATGAAGCTGTCTATGAGGAGGATGCAGTAGAAGTAACGCTGCGTATGCAAACTCTGCGCCCTTTGGAAGCGCGCCAATAGTACAGCCAGCAGCACAAAGAAAGTGGCTATATTTAAAATCAGGAAAAGGCGAATGTATGAGGCGGCATTAAACATACTGTCACTCTCTGCTGTAGCTCCCACTCGTACTTCTTTGAATTTCCGCCCCTTTACAAATCCCACTTTTCTGTCCTTTTGGAAATCACTGTAATTGATGAATGCCCTTGAGTTGCCATCTGCCTCCTCTGGAATCTCCTCATAGACACGTTTCATCGTCCTCTGCCTCTCCTTCTTCTCCCTCACCTCTAATTGAGCAAAGATGTCTGGGAGGCTATCGGAAAAGCTTGCCTTCTTGCCTCCCTTCCCCTGCTTCTTAGAAAGGGAAAACATCTTCTCAATAGTCCCTGGTGTCTTCTTCTTGTCCAAGGACTTTAGGAGGCGCTCAGCAGTTTTGTGGAAACTGTCCGAGTTAAGAACCCGTGAAAGGATTTGCCTCTCCAGCTGTTGGAAGACTGGTTTTACCTGCTGCAGATTGTCCTCCACAACATTAACATATCCCTCTACTTCCACCAAGGGCTGCACATTTGTCCCTGCTGTCCTTTCAAACATTACTTTCTTTTGGTCCATCAACACCATGGCCATAGGCTTGGTGGGAATCACATCTGTGTACAGATAGATGGTGTAGATGTGATCCCCGGTTGCCAGATAGATGTCCAGTGTTTCTGAGTCTCCATGCACGCTGAAACTCTTAACATCCACTCCGCATCCAAAGAAGATGTAGGCCACTCTGTTGGTAGGGTACCTCAGTGGCAAAGTCACATTCACATAGTTTGACCCATTATAGGGGTACCCACGGGGATAGCTCCTGTATCCCACTATTGCCTTTTCACTGCTGCCTGTATCATCCAACCAGAACATCTTGGATGTTTCATTTCCATGTCTGATCAGAGCACCATGAACTCCATCAACTTCGGTTATCTGAAACGGCATGTCTGTGTTGTGGAAGAAGGCGCTCATGCTTCGTGTTGGGCTGCCTAAATGCAGCTGAATGTGGTCTACCATCAGTAGCAACTGAGGATGAAGCAGAAGTAAGTTCCTTTGAAAACTCTTGATCTTCAACTCAGGGTTGTAAGCTCCTTGACCCTCCCCACGAATAAACACCATGCCCTGCTGCTCCAGAGCCGCTTCCACCTGACCTTGGCAGTCTGCTGCTTGACCGTGCTTGTACTTAAGCCATTTAGAGTTACAAGCCTCAGTAACTTGGCCTTCCCATGGTGCAAAGCAGCTCTCAGTCACAGCAGGCCCGAACATGACGGCATTGTTGAGAAAGGTGTATTTGGGACCGTACAATGCCTCTGTGATAAACGGCACTCCATTCGGAGAGAAGATAAAGGAGTTCTGGTCCGGGTGCTCATGGCCCGCATTAAAGTTCCGCCACCCTTTTATCCAGTTTTTGTATTTGTTTTTGTGAACGATGTCAAATATAGCACGTCCACCAAGCTTCCCCGACTTAAAGGACAGAAATGTGCGGTTTCTCCCAGCAGGTAGAGCACTTCCGTAGGTCACCACTCCCCAGTCTTCGAAATAATGGAGGCGTGATGTACCATAATCAGGAGGTGGAGTGGGTTGCAGACTGGCATCATACCTATACAGTGGAAGAAGCACATAGAAATTCTGAAGTTAAGCCACAATACAGATAGTTCTAATTTGTGGACAGTCAGAAAATATTTGGTTTCAGCTTGACCTTTTCGCAGCAAGTGGCATGTTCATGGCATTTCATTTTAATCTAAAACAAGTCAAGAACTGAATGTTTAATTATCTTTGAATAAAAAGTAATAACAGTAATAAACAAGTGCATTTGCTGCGAAACAAATATTTTTTTTTTTTTCTCAAGCTTTAAATGAAAGAACAAGTGGGTTTATATGGTACAGTATGTGGGTTTATTAGGGTCTTTTGGATATCCAAGAGCTCTGCACATCTCTATACAGACTCCACCTGCTTACTGACATAGCCTGGAAGCTAAACTTGAACTTTCAATGTAAGTACACTGTAACAGAGACATTGATATTTTAATGATTGCAAACTTTTGCACTGTTTTTCTCAAATTATCTTGATCATCCTCTGTTCATGCTTGTGTTTATATATAATGATGTATTATCTGCTTTTGGGGAAGTCGTGGCTTAGTGGTTAGAGAGTTGGACTCCTAACCCTAGGGTTGTGGGTTCGAGTCTCGGGGCGGCAACATAAATGGCTGCCCACTGCTCTGGGTGTGGATTTACGGTGTGTGCGTGTGTGCACTTTGAATGGGTTAAATGCAGAGCACAAATTATGAGAATGGGTCACCATACTTTGGCTGTATGTCACTTTCACTTTAATCACACACAAACATATATATGTGCGTGTGTAATGGTAAGTTTGACCTAAATTATTGGGACTACAATATATAATAGTGTAATCTAACTAAAATTATAGTGTTCTACCAGGCTTCTAAAGACAGTCAAATTACCTGAAAACTTAAATGGTGAAATTTTGCCACACTGTCATTTATCCTGAAACAAAATATGATGACCAATGACTAATGGCTTCTTACAGACATGTTTAGGAACATGACCGATCTTACCAGAGGAACTCTGTGTGCAGTGTGCACCAGCGCTGCCCCCTGCCTGCCTGTCCTGGGCCCTCCAGAACTCGATTCTGTCTGATTATCTCAGCCAGCCAATTCCCACTGCCATTTCGCATGACATATCGATCCAGAAAGACCAACTGACTCTCTGGCCCGTAAAACCAGTTATAGTTGGAATCTGCGATCGCAACAGTTCTCTGAAAACCTGCAGGAGCAAAAAATACATTGAAACATTCAAAGTAAATGCAGGATGTGAGATTAGGTCAACTTACATGTAACTGTTCCAATTGCTTCCTACAAACTGCACAATCAGCATTTATTTTCAGTCAGTGAGTAGAAGCTTGCTTAACTTGCTTTAAGTAAGGAGGTACGGTAAAGATTCAAGGAAGAACAGAAGTTTACTGTGAAAAGAGATGCTAAACCTTGTAGCCACTAGAAAATATTTAACCAGAATGAATCCCTTTTGTGTAAAAGAATGACTGCAACATTTAATAACGAGAATGTAACAGATATGCGGGTCATCGATTCATGTGTTAAGTCCAAGCATACAAATGAAACATCTTTGGACCAAGTGCCTGGCCTGGCGCCAGCCATGTATATTCCCATATAAATTGGGACTATCTGCAGTGTTATCATGTGTTAATCAAATCTTTAAATATGTGTAATTCTGCATTTGAATGTAACTTCATGTTTTGATCACTTATATATATTATGTTTAGTATCTTTGTGATCGTCATGCTTTGACCGACCCATTTATCTAGAGCAAAGTAATGAAAAATGTATTTAATCTGGAATTAAAGTGTTGCTAGAACTCCCCGATGAATTCGGAGAAGCCCTAAATCATCAGGGGGAAGTCTCCACAGAGACAAAGGAACTTTTCCCTCCGCTTCAGATCGCGGACGTTCATTGGCTGTTCACGTGAAAAGAGGCGGGGACCATCTCAAGCCATAAGAACGACCGAACAAGGTCCGCCTCTCTTCCTCTCTTCTTCTCGTTCTTGGTCCTCGGACACGCTGCTCTCCTGTGCGACCAACGTTGCTTCAGCCGCGCTCATAGCGCAAGCCCCCTCAGCACAGGGGCTGAGAGAAAAAGCCATTTTAATGGCTCCTTTGGAAGCTTTCGTTTTTGTTGTTTCTTTTCTTTTCTTTACTAAGTTTATTCAACTATTCGCCTCTCCACACAAGGAAGACGAATTCTGGAACATTGTTTGTTGAACCTTTCAAATACCGCACGAGGACAGAACAAAGGACCACGTGCTACACGCTCACGCCAAGATCAAGCAAATCCTTGTTTTCAAAAGGAACAGCGCGCAAAGCTCACACGCTCGACGCCGATCTCACGCCACGCACACTGGGCCATGCAAGTATCAGTTTTCTATGGAGATTTAAATGCTGCTTTAAATTGTTGCTATGATCTGATCGTTGTTGGCTTCCAAAAGTTACTGACTATGATTTCCATACCTGAGCTCCTTATGTGATCTCATTCTATTTTCTCTCTCTCTCTCTCTCTCTCTCTCTCTTTTATTTGGATTCCGTTATGTCTTGTATAAAGCTTACTGTTTGTATTGTCGTACGCATATTTACTAGTTTTACTAGTATTTATTACTAGTTGATTTATTAAAAACCCATATACTGACGATTGGCTTGGACTCCACCCCACTTACATTACGAGTCACTGAGATGTCTGATCTTTAGCTACAAGCTTTAAATTTAGAAACTAAATTTATCATAAGGATAGGATAATGTTTTCATGGCCAGAGAATATTTTTCCTTGAATTATAAGGCGTGATAACTTTATTGAAAATTGATAGGTCAACAGTGGTTTGCTGGACAAACCACTGTTTGATTTACAGTAATTTACGGTAAGAGATATCACAATAATTGGTATGAAGAATGGAATATTGACATATTAATGAGTAAGTTACAGTGCCCTGTGATTATTTATTGGTATAGGCAATTGAGCTATTTTTCATAATCAATCAAATTTAATGTAACTGTCATCTGAGATATAAATTAATCATATTCCTGATTAATTATTCAAATTCCCTATATATCATTTGAGTTAATTATTCTGTAAGACTCATTGTTGTTACAAGAGTTTGATGTTAGTATTTTCACCAGTTTGTTTTAGTTTCCACAGAGAACCAAAACACTTTCTAGTTACACTGATAGAAATACAAAAACGTCTAAAAGCAGGCCATATAGTCCTAACAGTACTGCATCGCTGTCCATTCCCAGAGGGGACTGAGTGTTTTGTGACTGCTTACCCTCTCTGACTCCTACATTTTTGGTTTCCACTACAATAAAATAGCTTTTAGCAGGAGGCTGCAAAATGTCCAAACCTGACTTATCTGTAGACACACACAAACAGCTTGATGGCTGTTAGTTCTATGATGTGCATAGAGAGCTATTGTTGCTGTTACAATACATGGTCTTATCGTTTGAAGGTGAGACCAAGCAACTTGATCTGTAGAGGTAGTTTATTACTGTACTTAGACTGTCATGTGGAAAGCACTTTATTAACACCATTTTTTAAGGGTTCATATTCTGAAAAAAAAAACCATCAAGCTAGCAAGCATTCAACTTACTAATGAAGCATATTGTTAATTTTGAGACTGAAGATGCATAAAGATGATAAAATTTTTTTAAATAAAATGTGTCAATCTGTCAAACTGTAATAGAGGATTCTACAAAGAGGCTGTTATTGTAAGAATATAAACTGAACCCAACAGCAAAACTGCAGCCCACATAAAGCAAGCATAGTGTAGATGTTACAACAGAAACAACAATGTCCCATATTTTTCTAAGCATCAGAAAGAGGGTGTGAATAATGAACATTTTAAGCCTTTTAATTGGACCTCAGGTAATGAGATAAAATATGAAAACATTTGCAATATGATTCCTGCAAGAGCTGCGCTTGTAATATACAGTCACAGAACTAGACAGAGCAAAGCCTTACCAGGCAACACTGTCCTGTAGAGAAATGCAAAGTGTTTGTGGAGCCAGGGATGATTGAAGTGGCCGATACCAAAGTGCCTCTGTACCAGATACATGTACTGAAAGAGTGAACGAGTGGTGTAAGTTCCATACGCAACACCCTCATACAGAGACCCATCAGTCACATCTCGGAGAAGCACCATGGACTTTTCCATGATGGCCAGAGCCTGTTTTGTCCAGAGGTACGCATCCTGGAGGTATCCTGAAATACAAAGTAGTAAAAATGGCAGCACAGAGAAGAATTATTTGTGATCAGAAGACATTATCTGTTAACATAATTCAATGAAGCAAAAAACAAAATATACACTACCATTTAAAACGCTGAATTCTCTACTGAACACTCACTTATGTTCACTAAGGCTGCATTTATTTGATCAAAAGAACAGTAAACTTTCACTTGTCACTTTCACTTTAAAATGTACTTCTTTCATTACATGCTCTGCATTTAACCCATCCAAAGTGCACACACACAGCAGTAAACACACACACACACACACGCACACACACACACACATCGTGAACACACACCCGGAGCAATGGGCAGCCGTTTATGCTGCAGCACCCAGATAGCAGCTGGGGGTTCAGTGCCTTGCTCAAGGGCACCTAAGTCGTGGTATTGCCAGCCCGAGACTCGAACCAACAACCTCAGGGGGTCAAACTTTCTAACCATTAGGCCACGACTTCCCCACCAAGGATCAAAACGATGAAAACAGTTGTTACTCAACTTTTTTTTGAAAACCGTCACACATTTTTGTTCAGGATTTACTTTAAAATCAAACTGCATTTTACTTTAAATATACATATTTTGCAGCATTTACTTTAATCTCCTGCATGTCACAGCAAATAATACATTGCTAGCAGTAGTTTCTTTAAAGAAACACAGAAAACTGTAGAATTACAGGACACATGTAAAACTATTCAGAAACCAAGGAAACACACAAGGAAGTAATAGACAACTATATGGAAACAAATGATTGAATTGCGGAACTAAAGAAAACCAAAACAGGAAACGAAGACAAGATGGTTGTGATACTAAAGTTGACAATCAGCAATTTCTGAAAAAAAAAAAAAAGACTGTTTAGACTGTTTTTCCATTTCAACCTTGAATATACAGCAAGTTGCAATGAAACATTTCAAAAAATATTTTTTCTTGATCTTGAACTTCAGCATTACCATTTGTACATTGAATGCAAGAAAGCTGCCTTAGACTCGAGAGGTAAAAAGGACCCAAAAAGTCCATAATTTAGTTGTTTATTCATGTAACAAGAACAACAATTCAAAAACAATTTAATTTCTTAAATGGTCTGAGGAAAATAGTGCTCATGTTTACAGAATTTTTCAGAGTATTGCTTTGTGCAATAACCCAGGAAGAAGTTGTTTTCATATGTGCATGTAAATGGGTCTGTGTCAGCAAAAAGCAGCTCTTATCCATTGCATCCAGCTCATTTCAGCATAGAGAGATCAGACAGAAACCGCATCCCTTTATCCTCATCAAGCTACGTTTGATGGTATAATGCTGAATTGTACAGTTATAATTATGACTCTAGGGGAGCAGAAGGAACACAGACACTAAGACTCTTTGCAAAGCTCATAAACTGCTTTTGTAAATTGACCTTTGCAAATTCCTGTACTAATTTGAGCAAAACTCTTAGTATAACACCACCTTTCACATGCATGGCAAGACTTAATTTCAGGGAAATGTTTTAAATGTACTCCCACCTCCCCTGCCTGTACGAGTATGAGAAGAACCACATAAATATTTAGACCACAGCTCATCAGTTTATTGAGCAACCCTGTCACACTACAAATTTCCTGGAACACACTATACTGTATGTCCACCCACAAACATGCAAGTTATTCTGTACACACAGACATGCACACACACATGCATATATTATCAAACAGGATTTACCCTATTATGGAAAAGTCCACATTAGAAAACACTAGGAGTGTGCCATATCATACGGTCAATGATAATATTGATATAAATTTGTACATGTTAAAATGTACAAATCAGTGTGCACACGGAGAGCCGCGCAAACACCAAACCAAGCTCTTCTTCACTTCCTCCCGTGCCTGAACAAACTAATACACCTCGCCAGTTGTTAATCCAAGAAATAAAATGGGAGAAAACCACTCACTGATCTTTACTGAAATACTTTGTAGTTTTAACAAGAAATAATCTATATTTAATTTATACAGTAAAGACTATGCAATGCTATTTGCATTTGACTATTCCGTTTCTGTACCTGGACACCTACAAACTTGGAAAAAACTTAAATGTTGTTTAATTAGTGTATTTGTTTATTTGTGCCATTTACACAATTTCAAACAGGGACCACTGGTAAAACCAGCACCGGAGCCCCACAAACCTCAGCTACGACCCTGTACACTGATTGGTCTGCTTCAAGTCGAACACACAGCTGCTGCTGCCACCTTATGACAATAGATTTACATTTCAAATTCGGCAGTCTGTCATCGATGACAGTACCTCATTGGAAAAGCATAAATATGCACTTCATTTTGTTTTCACTAATACATGCTGCTGCCTGCCAACTGCAATCATCAATAAAACGTTGTTCCATGTTGTTTTTTTTTTTTTTTTTATATATTGTCATAAATATTGTTATTGCAAATATTCTTTAAATATCATTAATATCATATATATATATATATATATATATATATATATATATATATATATATATATATATATATATATATATATATATATATATATATATATATATATACACATACTGTAGATATATAAAACCACGAATAACAGTAGTTTTTTCAACTGTCTTTTTCTGTTACATTTCACAACAAAGTATAGATAGTATGTTCCAGAATTACTATGTATAAATTACTATTTTAGCTCAATTAAGGCATGGTTGAGAACGTTATATTTGGAGAGTTGTACCACCACACCACTTATGCCATTTTTGCTGTTTGTGTGCTGTGTACATTTAAATAAGTGTACAGTATACAACCAGAGTACACAGCTGGGCCATAAAGCTCAATATCCTTGACTTGACGTCTGGGTCTGGGACAGAATTGTAATCTATTTCTGTAATAAGCCATCTTTCCAAAGTAAACACTTCATGTGTTCCAAGGCTGAATAAAACTTGTTGCAAGTGTTGTTGCTGTTTCCTGCCCTTTTGAAAAAATGCAGTCAAAATGTAATTTCTATTGAAATTGAAATATTAAATATAATATTGAATAACACACTACAGTTAAAGTTCTAATCAACAATTATTCAAATAATCTCATTTTCAAAAGTCAAGTCTCAAAGCTTGTTCAAAACTGTGAGAGCATTCTGGAAAGCGACTTTGTTCCTCTGTTTTGATGGACCACCAGACGGTGATAGAATATAGATATTTAAAGAGTGTGGTTAAGTAGTGGAGTGTTGTTCTAGCAGTAGTTCCTCTGGCCAAAATCAGAGCCTTGAGTTTGATATGGCTGAAAACCCATCTCTTCCATCTTTATTTGACCCTCTTACTTCACTCACTATTCTAATTCTATTCTTTAAAAAAAAAATTATTCTAACTACCTTTCTAATATTTTTGTTGTTTTTGATTGCTTCCACTGTCCTCATTTGTAAGTCGGTTTCGATAAAAGCGTCTGCTAAATGAATAAATGCAAATGTAAATGATGTGGGCAGCTACAGATGAAGTGAATTGAGACCAAAACAATGTGATGTAGTCTGCCATTTGGTGACTGAAGATCAGACGTGCCACATAACATGTGAAACTGCAAAACCAGGCAGTCATCAAAAAGTGCCAAGTGAAGTTTAACTGGCAAATAAAAAACTCCCCACAAGTTCCTGACTGTCACGACTGGCAAGATGTAGAACTGATGGGTTAGTTGGGATTACTAAGAGCTTTCACAAGGTTGTGCTCAAAGGGTTAGTTCACCAAAAAATGAAAATTCTGTAAACATTTATTCACCCTCATGTTTTTTGAAACACATCATCAGAAAACATATAAAGACATTTTAAACATTCTCACATTATTTTTGTCTATCCAATGAAAATCATTCCAACCAAAACTTTGATGCATCAAAAAATACAAAAAGACATTGGTAAAAGTAATCCATGTTTTTCTTTTAAACCAATGCAGGGACGTCACTTCTGTATGCCCGGTATTGTAAAGTCGCCATACCCTAGCCTTCCCCTCCATTTTCTGAAAGGCCACCACTGCAACAATGTCTGCTTGTGCTTTTTGATGCGTCAAAGTTTTGGTTGCATTGACTTTCAATTAATGAAAGGAAGTCGTATGGGTTTGGAACAACATGAGGGTGAGTGAAAGATGATAGAATTTTAATTTTTAGTGGGGTTTCCTTCATCCAGGCTGATCTCCTCAAACCCACGGTGTTTACTCTATATCAGTGTTATTTTCAACAGAATCATCTGCTATGAAACTGAGCTGGGAATGCTGGGAAGAGTGGTAAAAAGATCCTCCAAGATATTTGGACAGATACGAGAGAAGACGACAAAAAAGCAAAAAGAGCAGCAGGACATACTTTCAGTGCCAAAAACTACAGCTTGTGTTATGAATAGCTGCAGGGGAGGAATACAGACAGAGAGAAACACAAAAGAGAGAGAGAGAGAGAGACAGATAGAGAGGGAGAGAGAGAGAGAGAGAGAGACGAGAATCTCTGTTCTGAAATACTGAAGTAGAGTGGAGAAATAATTATGGAGGCTTAAGTTCAGCACTGCAGATTGACCCTGAGCAGCCTTAAATTCCAGGCAGGAATGCTGAGCGAGGGGGCAGACCCTTCATCTTTCAAAACGTGTGTGTGTGTGCCAGTACACTGAACTTTCTCCAAAAAACATATGTCAGTTTAAGTGGGAATAACAGATTGTCCACAGATTCAGAGAGGAATAGTTCTGAAACTGAGAATTTCAGTTTCTATGGAATTAAAACAAAATAATCTGATTAAAGACATGCTGTTCTAAGTATTTTCTGGGTTTAATAAAAGGTCATTTAAATCATGTTACCAATGCTTACAAAAAAGAAAAAGAAAAAAAGTTTATTAATAAAATATGTTTTAGAGTAGGGCTGCACAATTATGACAAAAATCATAATTGTTGTTTATTTCCATGAAATTGTAATTGCCATAGTTAATAACGATTATCACAGTTTACATTAAATGTTTTGAACAGCTTTATACCATTGTTTGAAACAACTGCATGCCATATTTTATATGAACACTCAAAACACTCTTCATGATAACTTAAAGCCCTAAAATGTCATGTACACATTGGTTTGGTTTCTTCATTAAATAATAAAAAAAAGTAAAAAGTAAAAATATGCATGCCATTATAATATTATTCTAAAACTATTATTAAAACAATGGGGGAAAGAAAACCCTCAAGATAACCTGTAGAAAGAAAATAAACACACATCTTAAGCACGTGAATAATGTAAGTGGACTTTTATTGTAATTGCTCTTTTGAACGATTGCATAATTGTGGCATCTGTAATTGTAATCATGATTAGAAATTCAAAATCTTTTTTTTTTTTTGCTACATTTAAAATGCGATTTCAAGTTATTTTAAACTTCTGGTTGTGCTAAACAGATGAAAGTCCTGTGGGCAGAGTTTACTCCTTATATACTTTACAGATTAAGTTTTGTCCTTTTTCACTCATTCTGTATACGATGTGTGAAAATTTATAGGTTTTCCAGTTTTATGACAATGTTACGAGTTCATATTTTGTTGGACTTGTGCACAGAAAAGATTGGAAAGTGATTTATCACATTAGTTTTGTAGTTACTGTTCTGTTTGTGAATGAGTATTCTTTTATATATATTTTTTTAAACTTCCTTTTAATCTTTAATTAAAATGTCAGAAATATCTTCCTTTGAAATGACCCACTTGATGTCCATTATGCATGCAAGGCAATTAGATGTGTGTCCATTCCTGAATACAAAGCTCATTTTTCACAATCCAATCAACACCTTGTGTTTTTTCGATAGCCATTTTAGTCTGAGATATGTCACAATATGGTAATAAAGTCTGTTGCAACTTCTGTTTTAAGACTTAAATGTTTTTGCCCAATAGAATTCCAACTCCAAGTGCATTGCTTTAAACAGCTTGTCCATAGAGCCAGAGGTTATATAAAGGGTACCAATCATAGGTTAAATTAAACATAGTGCTTATAAGAACAGAAATCGAATCTTTCAGCTCTGAAAGTCAAACACTTTTACTATAATAATCATTTACTATAAACATTGCATGTGCAATAACTGGACCAGCCCGGAAAATATAGTTTTTAACAAGACTTCAGCAGAAGTCATGATACTACTGCTATCAGACTGATTATTTTTTATTTGAAATGTAATTTTGACAAACAGTCCTTGCCCAGTCAGTAGATAGGAGTTTGTGGAGATGTGTATGATGTGATGTGACGTGCTTTGAAAGCACCTTGATGGAGTGTCACACATACAGATGCTTTCATACTGTCTGAATATATTTTATAACACTCTAAAGACATGTTAGCCTCACCTTGGTTCATGACCACGAGGCTGCCAGTCAGAAGAGCAACACAGTTGGTGGGTTGGTGGTTGTGGAGGTACTGGAATCCCCAGCCGCGGTGGTATGACTTCTCATACATGTAGCGTGAAGCATTCCCAATCACCTGCAGGAAACGCTCCTGCTGAACTTTACTGAGGTATTCATACAGGAAGTCATAGGCTGTAGCAAAGCCAACCAGAGAGTGAGCTATGGGAACCTCATCCCACGGAGCGTCTTTTACCATCCTGAAACAAAACAGCCACCTTTAAATCTCTGAACCACATACTCGCACAGCAACCAAGCAGTGTTTGTCTGAGAGAGAGATTAGAAAAAACAGCAGTTGAAGAGCTACTATATGTGAGCCTTTTGAAAAAAATATGATGACTTTTGAAAGGAAAGCTGCTGTAGTCTGCAATCTAAACAGATATTTGTATTGACAGTAGAGGTTTTTATAGAGATGGCCACATTCTTGTCATGTGAGGTGACCCATAAAAAGATCTTGATATCTATTAGTAAATATCAGTTATCAAATTTTAGCAATGTATAATTGACAAGTAATTATAAGTAATATTAAGTAATGTTATAAACAAAACAAAAAAATTATATAGGTTTTTTTTTTTTTTTTATCATTAGCATTGCAATAACTTATAAAATCCTCTAATGATTTTAGAGAGAGCTTATTCAGATGAATTGATAGATATACAATGCCCATAAAAATGAATGTCCTCACTACAGTACGTTTCTACATGCATTCAACTAAGGATTTAAGAGACAAGTGAAGTGCAATTCATTGGACAGCTTCAGTATCTCAGAGAGAAATTAAGAAAAAAGTATATACTGTTATTAAAAGCTTGCAGAACCTGCAAGTTTCATGTGTTTACATCAAAGCAATTTGCAAACTACTATTTGTAAGTTAACTTGGGAAGAAAGTGAATGCTTGTAAAATTGCTGTAATATAAATGCTCATATTTAAGTCATAGATTCTGTAGAGCTGAATCAGTCCCACAGCTATACCTACTGTACAATCTGGAGTGTGAGGAATGATGACAACAATGTTATGAGTCCCAGAAGTTGGAGGTTTGCGTTAGGCTAGTCTTGGTTGGCCGCTACATGCTGGCGGCAGTGTAAATGAGAGTGCAGAACCACAGCAGTTAAACCAACCATCCATATATATTAAAGAGAAACTCCGCGCTCATTCTGAGGCACAGCATGAGGGTCACATCTGAACACACAGGAGTAGGTAAGGAAAAACTTGCACTATGAATATATTTAGGACTTAAAAATAGTTTTAAGAGCTATGCACACATATAAGTCTACATTTCTGAAAACAAACTTCAAATATTCCAGAAACAGCGAATCTGCCCAAAAGTTAATCATTCCACAGCATCATCCCAATTAACAGACACAAATACTTATGTTTCTGAATAAATCAGACGAATGAATGATAAAATAATTGCCATGAGTCTAAGTAACTTGCCCCCACCTATTCAAGGACAGGAACTAACTTGAATAATGAAGAATAAATGCCATCCACTACTGTTCACAAGTGTATAAGACAGCTGAAGATGCATCTTAAAGGGTTAGTTACCCAAACATGAAAATGAGGCTGTTTTACTCACCCCAGAGGCATCCTAGGTGTATATGACTTATATTAAAAGTTGTTTTTGATCTTTTAAACTGTTTAATGCCACTCAGTGGTTGCATGCATCAGTCCAAAAGAACTTAAATAAAAAGCTCCCATTCCACCCATGGCTCCGGGGGTGAATAAAGGCTTCCTGTAGCAAATCGATGCATTTTTGTAAGAAAAATATCCATATTCAAAACATAATAATCACTTGAATGTAGCTTGCACCAACAGTTGCACATGGAAGCAGCTCCGGGAGGATGACATATGAGGTAAGCGTTAAGCATGCTCCTGTGAGTCTCATGGAAACCAACATTTGTGTACAAGATCAAAGGAAGCAAAGTTTCCTTACTTTAGCAAAGGAAAACCAGTCTCCTCTTGGCGAAATTCTCTCATTCTTCTTTACAAATCCCTGTTTTGTACTTCCAATTAGTTTCCATGTGCATCACTTCTGAGTGGCGCACGTGCAAAGCTGACCTCATACGTCATTCCCCTGGAACTGCTTTGTTTACAACAGTGAGAGTAAGCTACATTAAAGTGATTATTACGTTTTGAATATGGATATTTTTCTTACAAATATGCATCAATTCGCTACAGGAGACCTTTGTTCACATCCCGGGGCCACGTGAGACACTTTTTTTTTATGAATGGGTGCTTATTTCACTTCTTTTGAACTGATGCATGCATCCTGCTGAGTAGCATTAAACAGCTTGAAAGAACAAAGATATACAAATTTAGTATAACTCTGACACGATTCATCTGAAAGAAGAAAGTCATATACACATACTGCCTCAGGGGTGGTTAAAACAGTTTTACTTACTTCACTTTTTGGGTGAACTAACCCTTTTAAGTCATCTTAAAATTCAGTTCACACTCTTTCCGAATAAGAACCAATATGTCGTAATGAAATGATGACAGTGGAATCTAGGTCAAAGTGATTCACGGTTCAGTGAACAAGATAAATCCATCAGCTAAATGTTTGTTTTGATAACTGAAGACATGGAAACCAGATATTTTGGAGACAGCAATTAAGTCTTTGATAATTTTGATGGGCTACACGTCTAAGCTTTTAGAGGGTTATCATCTCAAGGGCTTCAAAAACTTCTAAGGCCCTGAGGCCAAGCATTTTAATTTATTTCACTTTTAAGTCAAAACTTAGAACTGTCTTTAAAAGGACAGTTTAAAGAATGTGGCTAATCAAACTGTTCCTGGAGTACCCCCCCCCCCCCCCATACTTCGGAAGTCTATGGGGATCAGCAACTGTATGAAAGTCGCTGGGGTATATTTTTTAGCAATAGCCAAAAAAATATTGTATGGGTCAAAATTATTGATTTTTTTTTTTTATGCCAAAAATCATTAGCATATTAAGTAAAGATCATGTTCCATGAAGATATTTTGTAGATTTCATACTGTAAATAAATCAAATCTTAATTTTTGTTTAGTAATATGCATTGCTAAGAATTCATTTGAACCGCTTCAAAGGTGATTTTCTCAATATTTAAATTGTTTTGCACCCTCAGAATCCAGATATTCAAATATCTTAGTCAAATATTGTCTGATCCTAACAAACCATACATCAATGGAAATATTATTTATTCAGATTTCATGTGATGTATAAATCTCAATTTTGAATAATTTACACTTAGGACTGGTTTTGTGGTCCAGGGTCACAAATGTCTTCTTTAATGTTTAACAACAGAGAAACTCATTAGGTAATTTTGGGGTGAACTGTCCTTTTAAAAGCATTTCAGATATTTTTCTTTTCCACATTTTTGTACTGGTCAAAATATGCAGTTAATTTGTGGCAACCACATAGTAACAGACTGGTCTTCATAAACTTTAGCAGTAACACAGAGAAAGCAATAGAGACAAGGGATCAGGCATCAGATAGAAGTTTAGACATATCAGAGGTGAGACTAACTGTCACTCACTGCATTGGAGGCTTTTGTGGTTGTAGTGTCAGAGGCAGGTTTGGCTGTGTTAAGATTTTAGAGATATTGAACAGGAAGCAATATGACTGAAAAAGCAGGTTTCTGCAAAAAGTATTATCAAAATGATCAAGCTGTAGACTGTTAAAATTCAAGTGACTGAACATTAAAGTACATAAAAAGTGCATAAAACCTGTGTGCAAATTTTTAAAAATATTTTCATGTAAACTCAAACCACATGTTTCTGAAAAGAGAATTATTCCAGCTTAGAAACACAAAATTTATGTGATAACTAATTGGAACTGTGCAGTTACAATAGCGAAATTTCAGCAAACTCATTTTATGTAAAGGGTTGTTTTGTAGATGCCAATGAGAGGACAAAGCTTACAAAACCATCAGTTGTTGTCTAGGATCATTTTACTACTTAGCCTATATTACAAAGGTCTAATGAATGTTATTGCTCAATAACAGGACACTTTTCTAACAAATCACCTTGCAGGTGTAACTGGTCCTACTCACACTGGTCAGAGTAAAATTAGAAGGAATGTGGAACGTGGGCACACAAAAAAAGAATGCTTCAGATTGCAACCATTAGCGCTAATTTCAAGTGTGACTCTTGAGGTTCACCTGCACAGCTCTTACAAGCCGGCCTCCACAATACTCCCCTGCCTAAACCACACTAATCCAGGTCATGGCACCAGTGTAACTGGTCCTACTCACACTGTTCTGAGTGGGTCAACTTGCACAGGAACGCTAAAGACTGCAACCACTACCATCAGTTATTTACATGTACAGCTCTTATAAGATGATGCAGGCAGGCATAACTTCTTTCACGGCTAAGTAGCACATCAAATACATGAGCTCAGAAACAAACAAAGACACTACTTTACCAGTCGGGCTGCACAGCCATGCGCTCCATGTATTCCTTGGCTACTTCCAGTGCACCAGCGCGGTGCGGGTACAGCAGGCAGAACATAGAGAGCAGGCCTAAGTTGTTCCCATAGACTTCGTTCCAGCGGGCACTAAACTCAGCAGGGTTCCAAGGGGGCAGATACTCCTCCGGCCGCTCCAGTATGGCCTCACCGGCCTCGCGGATCTGTCGGGCCAAAGCCTTGTGTGTCCCCACTGCCACCCGCTGCAGCTCCTCAACCTCTGCCTGGCCGAAGTACAACATGGGGTGAGTTCCCTCGTAGTTCCCTCCGAGGAATGGAATGCCTCCGCTGGGGTCCACTTCAGCCAGAGCTAGGGTCACTAGTGCACCTATAAAGAACACTGTTGGTGACCCACGGGTGTAAGTTCTCATTCTGGCATCAGAGAGGGAGAGACTACATCACCTTGCTCCCTCCCAGCTGAGGAGACAGAAAGAGAGAGACGTTATTTTCCTTGCGTTACACTACTAGGTTCGAATGCCTGCATTAATTAGAGCCAGCTGTAGGGCTGATCTCGCTGGGTTTTTATACGTATATGAAATGGAGACAAAAGTTAATTATGCCACTTTTCTTCATCAGGTTCACAGGATACACCTCATGCCTGAAACTATATGTATATATATCATAACATTTTCCTGTTGTTCAAAAAATAATGAGTCACATGCCATAACATATCCAATGGGGTCATTCATTAGCCTAGAAATTAGCATTGAGATGTATATGTAGGCTATAGCTTTCTCCAGGAATCACAGACCTCCTTGGTTTGAACAAACAAAGCCCCAGTTTTCAGGAGGTCAACCTATGTATAGCTTGCTTATATCTGCCATACAAGCTAAGAATGGTAAAAGTAAACATTCACCTTGAATAAGTGATCAGCTGTCCAGACACAGAGGATGCTTACTATTTGATTTGTTTTGATCAGCTGCATTTAAGCCTGTTGTGTCTGAGAACAGCCAGAACTTGCTAATATTCAGTAAACCACATGTCTTTCCAAGAGCAGGAATGTGAGCTCTCTGCTCCTCCTCCAGACTGACTAACACGCCGCTGGTCAAATGGAAAATTAGCTGGTCCAGATTTATGGGGTGTCTAGACGTGTCCAGTGCAGCCAGTATCTATTACCCCTGACTTAAAACACACACACTATCCTTGTGGGGACTTTTCATAGGTGTAATGGTTTTTAAATTGTGCAAACAATATATTCCATCACCCCTCCACCAACCCCACACCTAAACATACCCCTCAAAGAAAACTTGCTGCATTTTTACATTCTAAAAAAAAAAAAAAAAAAAAAAAAACTCCTGTATGATTTATAAGCTTGTTTCCCCATAGGGACCTCAATTTAGGTCCCCAAGGTGATGCAAGTCACTTTAGGTCCCCCCACCAGGATAGACAAACATGTAAACACACCAGCCTTTACTTCAAATATGATCCTCCCTTCCTTTTGCTTAATATAAGAGAGATCTAATCACAACTTAAACTGTATCTTTAATTCATCATTTCCTTCCAGTTAGTACTGCACTCACTGGATTCCACATAGCTCTTTATGGAAGGTGAAACCAAAGAGGTCAAGTCACAGCAGTGGCCCTTGACCCCTCAACCTCGGCATTCCAGCTATGAAACACATGGTCAAACAACTAATGCTTGCATTAGCTGTGTGTGAAGGATATGAGCACACACACTCAAAGATGTAGAGAACAGACTTGCTTTAAACCAGTTTGTCTCTTAACAAAGAAAGATACTTTGTGTGTAATTTCTAATGCCCTTCTTTAAATCTATGATATAGAAAAAAGCACATACTGTCAGGGAGATATCTAATTAGCCTATGTTCTTTAGATCACTTCAATTCTAAGTTTTTTTCTATTTTGATAAAATAAATTATATAGATCATATAGATATCTACAGTATGTGTGTTTGTGTGTGTCTGTTTTTTATAAAAAATAATAAAATTTCAAATGTCACGGATCACAAATATTCCATGTGAAAGATCTACGAAAACATAAAAAAACTAAACATGATTAAAAAAGCTATATATCAAATGTATATAGTATAATAGCTAACAAGGAAAACAAACACAAAGCACTTTTTTAACTTCACGTTAGGATTCACTGACTCTCAGAATCAAGATTTCAAAACACTCTTTGAAGTTCAAGTTCAAGACATCAAAAGTTCTATCGATCGTGAGAAGTTACAATGAGTTCTGTTACCTCTCAGATCCACTGACCTTCCCAATTAAAGGCGAAATCACGGGTTTCATGCCTGATGGAAGTCATCTGCAGTAGCATCCGTGAGCCTGAAAGTGTATGTCGTCAAGAGATGTGCAGAAAGTCACTAAACCAACGTCACATCTGCTGGAGGAGGAGCGGTCTGAAGGAGAGGGTGGAGAAACCCCTCGTGGGTCTTTTCTGTCTCTTCAGTGACACTTTCAGTGTGACCTGTAACGTATAATAAGTACTTATAAAACTTTATTCAACTTTATTTATAAACTTTATTTATATTTATGGCATTGGTTTGCCATAAATATAAACAGGTATCGTTGCAGTTGGCTACTTACAAATTATAATACTAATACTATAATACTATAATACTTTTATAAGGCATGGACACCTTAATAATTAATAATGCAATTTGGGTAGTCCACATTACATGCTCTTGGGTGTTTTTTGTTTTTGTTTTGTTTTTGTTTTTGACGTTCTACCACCTACATTTTTATGAATTACAATGAATCACACACATACACACATTAACTAGTGTAGGCAAAAAAAATAAAAAAATAAACATTATTGTAAATTTGAACCCACACTCCTAAATTTAAATGAATAACTAAATATATATATATATTTTTAAATGGGATCTTGTTAGGTATTTGTCAGGTATCCAAATAGAATATTATTGAATTTTTATATTTAAATGTGAAGAAAAAAAATGAAATGCATTTCTTTGCATCTACCTTACCCATCTCCTCTAAATAGAATAAAGCATTTAACATTATAACATTAATATTACATAATTTGCAAATAGGCAATGGAATTCAGGAGCAACAATGCACGGAATCTATTAAACATGATTATTTATTTATTTTTTTATTATTATTGTATCCACACATATTAACACGCTTCCCTGTAATCAATAAACAAGCACTAGTGCTACTCATCACAAATTTTCTTTTTAATTTTAGTGAAGCAGGTCATGCTTATGATGAGGATTTTCACACTTATGTAGCCATGATGAAGCTGCTTAGTGTCACCTAATACTCACTTTTAGGCATCCTTGTTAAATCTTTATCATGCAGTCTGTTTTAACACCGAACACATCAATTACAGCTTTCCACTGCAGAAACCTCATCAGAGCACTCAAAATAAAAACATCAATTCCACTACATTGTTTTAAACAAATTATTATTAAAACTCAGGACCAGCACACACACAATCACTAAATGGGTGGGTAAAACTTGGCACCATTCAACAC
This sequence comes from Carassius auratus, assembly GCF_003368295.1. Taxonomy (NCBI): domain Eukaryota; kingdom Metazoa; phylum Chordata; class Actinopteri; order Cypriniformes; family Cyprinidae; genus Carassius; species Carassius auratus. Next base: position 19,615,040 of record NC_039287.1, on the reverse strand, counting down.
TCGTCCTGTGCATGACAGAATCTAACATTTTTTTTTACAATAACATTACATACACAGAGAAGAAAAAAATAAAATAATAAAAAACACCCCTCCCTTCATTAACAATGAGGACCTGAAACAAAATGCATTTCCAAGACTAACTGAAAATTAATTCATTACTCGCCTTGTTGCTCCAAAATTGTGTGACTTACTTTCTTCCTTGAAACATTTAAAACATACATAGAATTTATTTGCAGTATTTCAAGTCTTACAATAGTTTTGTGAGAGAACTTCCCCATCTCGAGAGATGCTGTAACTAGATCATCAAGTCTGCAAGTTAAACAGATCAGTCTGATTATAAACACATCATTTACTAGATCGTCTCGGTTACGTATGGTAACCTTCATTCCCTGACAGAGGGAGCAGAGATGTTGCATCAGTGACTGATGAATTGGGATCTCGCTAGAGAGACGAATCGCATTCTAGTGTTAAAGGGGGGGTGAAATGCTCATTTTCACTCAATATCCTGTTAATCTTGAGTACCTATAGAGTAGTACTGCATCCTTCATAACTCCAAAAAGTCTTTAGTTTTATTATATTCATAAGAGAAAGATAGTCTGTACCGATTTTTCCAGGAAAAACACGACCGACTGGAGGCGTGATGTGTGGGCGGAGCTTAAGAATCACGAGCGCCAGTAGGCTTTTGTGTTGAGAGCGTTTGGAAGCTGTGACATTACCCAGAGCCGTTGAAAAACATATTTAACGGCTCTGACATTACCTTGAGGAAAAAACCTTCATCCAAAATAAACCATGGCTAACAGTCAGATTCAGCCGTTTATTTATGACCCAGAATCAGATCCCGAGGCTGAAACTGAACAAAAGCAACAGCAGCAATGACTCGCTCCGAGCGGGGCTCGAACCCTGGTCTCCGATGGGAGGCGGATGCACTAACAAGGAGGCAGAGATATTTTAAGCAGTTTTACTCACCGCCTGCGGTTCCAACACACGATCGTGACCCTTTTTCGTTGGGATTGCATCATCCTTAAGAAATAAACTATACGCAAATCCGTCATCAAACTGGGCCTTGTTTGTAAAACAAGCATCTTCGAAATGCAGGGAACAAACAAAAACACTTGCACAACTCCGTTGATGCTCTGTAAAAATAAACTCCATCCACTGGTCCCTTAATGCTGTTTCTCTTTTGGTAATCTGTGCAGGGTTGTCTTGCCCTGGCAACCAAAAACACTCCTTTTGTGACATTTCGCGACGCTCTCGCTCTGATCAGTGATTGTCTGTGCACAGCCTCTCTCTGCTCTGCTATACGGGAGCGCGCGCTCTTCCGGCAGACGTGCCCTCAGGACCCATATAAGGAAATTCCGCTCCATTTAACGTCACACAGAGCCATACTCGAAAAAAACTTTCCGAAACTTGTGACAAACCGGAAGGAGTATTTTTGGAACAGAAATACTCCTTCAAATGTACAACTTAATTTTTGAAACTTTGTCCATGTTTAGCATGGGAATCCAACGCTTTAACAGTGTAAAAAACTCAGTATGCATGAAATAGCATTTCACCCCCCCTTTAACAAGCCAATGAATGTTGACGTGTAAGATTTGCATCGCACACCCCACCCCACAGCGCAGGTATATAAGGAGGGTGAGAGTGAGAACACTTCAGTTTTTTTGCTTCGGAGCCAAGACGATGTGCCTCGGCCGCACACAGAGACGGATCTATGGGGTGGCAAAGGGTGGCAGCTACCATCCCTAGGATACAGTTTTGCTACCCCTGTTGCCACCCCATTTATAAATCAGATAATATTTTTTAAAGTATATTTTATGTTCGTAGCCTACACATTGAAGGCCAAAGAGACCCGCACCAAACTCCTCTCAAACAGAAATTGCTGATTTAGAATCCCCTCCCTCTCACAGTCACAATGGTTTCACCCATCACCAGCACGGCAGCGACCCCCGCAAAATTTCACCAGTAAGTGGCAGCAGGGCAGCCTAGGCAGACTGCACAGTACATCTGTCTACGGAGAAGAGAGGTTGATAAGCAGTTAGCAGTGAGTTTAGAGGCAAGTTTGACACCAAGTCCATAAGCAGACTTATTATTATTTACATCCGGAATACTTTTTTGTCTCATCAAATTTTTCTATGATTGTCAGGTCAGATAAGGGTCTAACATTAGTCTAGCTCTTTGTGTGTGTTTAAACTACTGTCACAAAAATGCCACGCATCCACTTTCCCAGCATTTATGACTATCCAATTTTGAAAAATTATGGACATGCCACATTAAACTTAGATATCTAAGCGGTGTCATAAGCTGGTGATGCACAAACGCTGCACGTTTGACTCACATGGACACCTGTTATTAACAACGTGACCGTTTTCTCTCTGGTTGACCACGCATAAATGTTTATCTTGGGCTGAAATGCCCAAACTATAGATAAAATAAATTCCATAATTCCTGTGGATTTTAAGGTCTTGCCTCAGAAAATTTTGTTTTTGATGTTTGCTCTCAATTGATCAGCAGGTTAAAGTGATCAGCAAGTTTAGAGAGAGAGAGAATGTGTGCGAGAGAGATTATGAATGACATTCTTATGTACATTTTAAATTGTTGTATGCTATATTGTAATAAATCCAAAATTAATGTTTGACTAAAAATGTACTTCACTGAGTCTTTATTGAATCAGAGGTAAATGTTTAGACAGTCATGGTTACACAGCAAAATCCCCAGTGTTAATTTAACACTCTGAGTGTGGACTCATATAAACACTGAAGCAGTGTTAAAAGTAACACTGAAGCAGAGTTGAAGTTAATGAGATAATTAAGAAGTTAATTGAGTTATGACTGGGCATTATTGAAGACACCTGATGTTAACAAGCAGAATCACCACCCGAGAAAATCACAATGTGTGTGTCACCATTATAGTGGTCAGTGTTTGATTTAGCTGGGATCTTGGCTTGTGACTTTTTACTTTTAAAGTTTGTTTGTCAAACCAAGAGCAAAAACCATTGCGTGTTGATGATTATGTTTTAATGTAATTGTTGTTTGACATGAGTCACTGAACTCATTTACAGTGTTTTCTCAAAGTAAAACTTCTGTTATCGATTGTCACAGCTTTGATTCCTCAATGAAAAAGTCTGCATTTTCTATACAGTTTGTAGGTATCTCTTGCAAGTGATTCAGATTTTTTTTTTATTAAAGAGCTTTAATTTTAGGCACACACAGATAACAATAATCAGTGTATGAATCTCAACAATGGTGACAAACAGCATATTCAGATAAACACACCAACTCTGAACATCACAAAACTAGATACTAAAAATGAACATAAAAACAGCAAAAATAAAATATAGTTAGAATAAAAAGTTAAAAAGACAGTTCAGCTCATAATATATTTATGCCGCAATGCATGATGGGAGCCATGGATGAGTTTTTATTGGCTATAACATGCTTTTTTGATGGTCACCGTTGTTGTGATGCTCACGCTGATTCCTGATGTCTGTGTGTCTAAACAAAAGATCTCTTTTTATTTTTTTTTTATGTAGAACTAACTATTAAAAACATGTCATGTTATGGCAAAAATGCTGGGTTGCTGACTTTTCTTTTTCACTTAATTTATGTATACAGGAAAGGAACTTAAACTCAGGCATTCAGATCACTCTATAACAAATAGCTCAAATCACAATCAATGGCACACATGATTGCCTTTGCTGTGGTCTGTCTGTATGATATAATTCAGTCACCACAGCCACATAAAATCTAAAGTTAATAACTGAAGGATCAAGATCCCAACTAAAGCAAACACTGACCACTACAATGGTGACACACAAATTGTGATTTTCTCGGGTGGTGGTTCTGCTTGTTAACATCAGGTGTCTTCAATAATGGTCAATCATAATTCAATTAACTTCTTAATTATCTCATTAACTTCAACTCTGCTTCAGTGTTACTTTTAACACTGCTTTAGTGTTTATATGAGTCCACACTCAAGAGTGTTAAATTAACACTGGAGATTTTGCTGTGTATCATTGCAACAATCCTGCATTATAATCGTGTTTCAATCCAGATAACCTAAATCTATTGATGGCTTATGTTGTATGACTAAATCTGTCCATATTTCCTCAAAACTCACTAGATCATTTGAGGGGTCTTTTTTTTATCTCCTGGGGAGCATACCCCCCAAGAATTGCTTTTTCACACAGTACAATTTAAGTTTAGACTACACAGACTGTTGATAGTGATTACACAGAGAAAGGGTCAACAATTCACAAATTAAGACCCTCACCATCCAAAAACTCAGCTACATCTCTGATTTGACTCCCACTCAGTGTAATGTAGAGTAGAGAACAAAACACATTCAATGAAAACCGTAGCATTTTAAATTATGAATAATGTCCATGTCCCCCCTCCTGAAACCTCATGCCACCCAAGGAAAAAAATCTATCGATCCGCCACTCGCCGTACAGTGGTGGTACAGCAACTTTGGCAATTGAACGACCTGGTCAGGAACTTCAGGGAACAAGGGTTGCCATACGTAACCAAAATGAGCCAGTCATCGAGGTAGTTGAGAACATGAACGCCTCCTTCCCTAAATGAAATGAGGGCTGTCGCCACGACCTCGGTGAAGACACGAGAAGACACGAGGCGACATGTACCCACAGGTCCGGGCTTGGCCATAAAACTGGTAAAACCCGACTTTATTTCGGCTTGAGGGACTCTATTGCGTCCTTCACCAGCAGGACAGCGATTTCTGTTTGCAAGATGGGAGCATCTTTGTCCAGCACAGAGGTGAACCAGATGCCCCTGAACTTGGGAGGATGCTGGGCTAACTGAATCACAAAACGAATCTGATGGTTCTCGTGAGCCAGTGAGACGGTCTGGGAAATGCTAGCCAGGCCCCCAGAAATCAAAGTGGATCTAGGGAAACCTGCAATGTACCCGCAGTGGGGCAGCGAGGTGGAGCATAGGGACCCGACCCGGAAGGCACAGCATCACGGAGTCGGGTCTGATTGAGGCTGCGCCCTGTGCACTGCCATCCTGGCCCTCTTGAGACCCAGAGAAACAGGAAACTGCTCTTTTATTGAATTTTTGGGTACAAAACAAAATGGAAACAAAATATTCTCCACCCGGCCCTCCTCCAGGGGAAGGAGCAGTGTCCTCACCATCTCCTGAAGAGCAGGTTCCTGAGACTCCAGGCTATGCCACTTTCCTGGTGCCAGCTCTACACCATGGCCTGTGTGAATCATTGAAGAGGTCAGCCTTTGAGATTGTAGAGTCCAAGTAGAGGCCAGTCCTCATATCAGACAAGGTAAGCCAAAGGTGGCATTCCTTGACCACCAGAATGGACATTGTCTGACCCAGGGACAGCGCTGTGACTTTCGTCACCCTTAAGGCAAGGTCCATCGCAGTGCGCAGTTCCTGCATCACACCCAGGTCAGAACTACCCTCAGGCAACAGCTTTAGCACCTTGGCCTGGTAGACCTGCAGGTGTGCAGGGCAGAGGCAGCCTGTCCAGCAGCTCCATAAGCCTTGGCCGTCAGAGCGGACGAGAATTTACATGACTTGGATGGGAAGCGCGGATTACCTTGCCAGGCAGCAGTGCTTTGCAGGAAAAGCTGCATGGCAATAGCCTGTTTAACTGGGGAATCTCCACATACCCCTTAGCCCCCCCCCCCTCTCCTGTTGAGGGTACTGAGGATGGAGGAGGCACTAGATCTGTTTTGGGGCAGAAAAAGGTCCCCTCCAGGACCTATCACTTCCGGAAAGAATGGAACTGGAGGTGGTGCTGACGATCAGCGTGCATCACACCCAAGACCCAATCATCCAGCCTGACACTATTGGCGGACCGGGCAAGCATAGCAGTCAGCTCTGGATCTGACAGGGGAATCGCCATTCTCCCAGGCACAACCGAATCCTCATCTCCAGAGCCTAGCTCGTCCCTCATTGCAGTGATTGACATTAGGTCATCTGCTGGTGGGCCAGGTGAAGTGCTGGGCCCCGCCCTGTCCGAGACTTCAGCATCAGCATTACGGTACACCAGAGGGTACAATGCAAATTGCTAGGCGGGGAAGCCCTCACTGTGGCCCTCAGATCACCCTGGCATGAGCCGAACTAGTCCTCATATGTGCAGAGGAACTAGAATTGGGCATGGGGAGGGGGACTCCTCCTTGTTTGACAAGGAGCCTTGATCGCAACGGTCATGTTCCCGCAATGAGAACATGACTCGTCCACAAACACTGCCTTCGCGTGCTCGAGGCCCAGATGATGCAGTGATCGTGACCATCAGATGGAGCCAAGAAGTGACCACATCCAGAAACGCACGAGTGGAAAGACATCTTTAAAACGATGCCACGTCATTCGTGGAGCTATTTTAGTAATTGCTCTTTTAGAACAAAGAAGTGTCGAAGCGCCCAGGAGGAGTTGCAGCATGACCACAGAGTAGAAGTTGCAGCACGGCTGAATGTCAAAGTCACCTTTATTTATATAGCGCTTTAAACAAAATACATTGCGTCAAAGCAACTGAAAAACATTCATTTGTAAAACAGTGTCTCAATAATGCAGAATGAAAAGGTTAAAGGCAGTTCATCATTGAATTCAGTTATGTCATCTCTGTTCAGTTTAAATAGTGTCTGTGCATTAATTTGCAATCAAGTCAATGATATCGCAGTAGATGAAGTGACCCCAACTAAGCAAGCCAGAGGCGACAGCAGCAAGGAACCGAAACTTCATAGGTGACAGAATGGAGAAAAAAACCTTGGGAGAAACCAGGCTCAGTTGGGGGTCAGTTCTCCTCTGACCAGACGAAACCAGTAGTTCAATTCCAGGCTGCAGCAAAGTCAGATTGTGTAGAAGAATCATCTGTTTCCTGTGGTCTTGTACTAGTGCTCCTCTGAGACAAGGTCTTTACAGGGGATGTCACTCACTCGTCACTCACCTTCTTGTGGCATCAGAAAACCTGAAATGTAGCACATGATTCATACAGACTTGTTTCATTTGCTTTTATTTCGGTACTTTTTTGAGCTTGACACATGTGGTCACCATGAACTGTTGTTGTATGGAAAGAGCTGTGTGGATATTTCTCAGCAATGCTTTTATGTTCCATCAGCAGCTCAATGGTTTGGAACAACATGATGAATAAATCATGAAAAAAATAATCTTCTTTTTTTGGGGGGGGGTGTACACTATTACCCTTTGCACTGGCGCTTGAAAGTATGATGTCCCTTTTTCCCATTTGTCACAGAAATGTCTGCAGAAAACAGTAAACCATAGTACTTGAAATCATAATCAAATGATGGAAAGTAAAACAAATATCATTATTCTATAATTAACCAGCCCAGATCTGATAGCTTGCAGTTTACAACACTCTCAAAACATCAAACAATCCCAAAAGGAGCAAAGAACTCATGGCTATTTCTTGATTGCATTAATATTCAATATAATTTGTCCCTGCTTCTCTCAGAAAGCATTTACTGTACAACAGCTGCATGAACAAACCATATAACATTCATGTAACATTCCTGCTATAAAAACAGAAGAAAACAACAACAAAAAAACTACATCAACATACAGCTCTACTATGCCAATTGAAAAGGTACCATTTTACACAAGAGTATACTTCCAAGAAATAATGAATTACTGTTGATATTACTGAATAATAATTATTTTATTTTTCAGAAAAACTTACTTAAATATAAATTCTTTGAAGTGGACCAAATTATATAAATATATTGATAATCTAATCAACCAAAACTTGTCTTTAAAATGTAACAGTCTATTTAATCATTTAGAACAATACACTTTTATTTAAAGTGATTTACAATATAAAACATTAAAATTCTGTATAAGGGTCAATATTTCCAGTATTGCAAAACTGAATCATGTCAGTAAACTAGAGCAAAAGCTAAAATAAAGAGAAGCAAAGAATGAGAAAACAGTTTTTAAGGAGTTTCGTTTTGGTCTAGATATTTGATCACAAAAATTTTTAAAGGCTTTCAGTTCAGTGCTAATGGTTTTCATTACAATGTTAATTTCATGTTGCGTATTTCTGTGTTATGATATCTTCATGGTTTAGAAACAAAAAATGCATAGCAGAAAATCATTATTTTCACACACAGTGATGACCCGTAATGCTGATAGACATCACTAGAAACGTTTTTACGTTTTGAGTTCAAGGGTTTTTGAAGAGTTTAGCGATGATTTATATAAAATATAAAATCCAAATGAAGTCTTGAAAAATTCAGAAGGCTCCTATTATTCTCATTTACATGTGTTCTACTAGAATAAGAGTTAAATGTAAAAAAAAAAAAAAATCTATATATAAAACATATAAAAATTTACATTCTGAATGATCAAATTGGTATATTATTACTATTATTGGTAACACTTTATTTCAATAGTGCACTTTAGAGATTCTACTAACAGTAAGTAACAGAGTATTAGTAGACTGTCTGCTTAGTATCTTTCTTTGCCAACTTATTGTCAACATATATTAACCCTAAACCTACCCCTAACACTAACCCTAAACCTAACCTAACAGCCTACTCAAAAGTTAGTAAACATGCAGTTGACATGTAGTTACAAAGTAACTTATAGTTAGTATAATGTCTAAAATGGACTATCAAAATAAAGTGCAACCTTATCATTTACTTTTATTACATTTCAGATATGCTCTGAAATTATCTGAAAGACATCTCTACATCATGGTAAAAACTTCATGTCTATACAGACTTTTGGCTCCCGCTGTGTGCACTGAACACATCACTAAAAAACAGTGTAATCCATCTGCAAAGTTACAAAGCACAAAGTCACAGTTTGTGCTTTGCAACTTTGTAATTTGTAACTTTGCAGACAGATTACATACACAAATACCCACAATACACACTAAAAGAAAGGTAAAGTCCAAAAAAGCTCTTTGATTAGTCAGTTCAGAATTTAAGATTGACCAAACTCTGCAAATGATGCCCTTACTCATCGGATCCTCATTTTCTCATGTTGAGGCTTGGCATCGGAATGAAAGAGAATGGAAAACCCCTGTTAATGGTTTCCTCAGTGATGTGTTCAATTCATACTGCAGGCACCAAAAGCTTCAGACATGATTGAAAGCCTGGTTCATTTCAATTAAATCTTAGAACAGAACTATGGCATTTTGAAATTTACGATGTACAGTTCAAAATGTATCCAAAGCCACAAAATGGTACATCAACAAAATATGAGCCCCACTGGTTTGATACAGCTGAAGGAGATTTCATTCCTTGATTCTAGAGAAAGATTACATGACAGACAGAAAGAAAGTGAGAGAGAGAAAGAGCACAAGGTCAGTCAAATCTGACAAACCCATGTGTACAGCATCAGACATTAACGCTACATAATTCAGCATGCCAAAGAGACTGTGTTGAGATTTATATGATAAAACATTTAATAACTTTAAAATGCGTCAAAGGTCTGTTCTCTTCTGGAAAAACAAAAACAACAACAACAACAACAACAAAAAACACTGCTATATGTAAAAAATAAACTAAATGCTACTAGCCATCCAGTAGTGCATAATTGGAAAACCAAAATCAACAGGCTTGACTGGTCAATCGTGGCATTCTATTGACAATATGTTTTTCCATATTAACCACTAATGAACAATTATTTATTTTTTTATGTACTTTGTCTTAATCACTTGGTTGCTTTACTGAATGTTTATAATAAATTTAGTTCCATAGCAGCTACCACATCTATATTCACGGTGGTAACAATTTGGTAACGTTTATTTGTTTGGTTCCATTCAACTTAACATTTTTTTTTCTTTTTTTGTGGATAATCATCCAGTGGCAATTAAGTTTGCACATAAACAACATTTAAAAGTAGGTAGCTTTTTTATTACAACATCCAATTTAACTCTTACTCTTCTGGTGCAGATTGATCATAACATAGGCAGATGCCAACACAGAAAGAAGTTTCAAGTTTCATGACATGTATTCATCTTTAAAAAAACACAAAAACACATAAGGCAAAAGAACATATAACTTAGGAATAAACATGTCAACCAGAAACCAAGTGTTTTTTCCAATAAATGATTGAAAATAAATATAAATTAAATTAAAGGTTTAAAAAGTTGCATGCTTTGAGTTGGGTCACCATTTGATGTGAACTATAACCTGAAGCAAACTATTTCTCTCAGCATGTTGTCAAGATGTAACTGAATAGAAGGAGTTCAATAGAGTGAAACTCTCTGATCTGTGGAAAAAGGCATTTGATCAGAAATTCCCATAGTTTGACAGAAAAAGAAAACTTGCATAATACTGGCTCTGTGACTTTTTGAAGAAAAGGAAATAAACAAATCACAAAATGCAAAGAGGAACCGAGTTTGAGATGTAAATCTATTAATTTCCCATAAAAAATGAACCTCTTATAAGCTCTAATTTTCAACAAGTTTTCTGAAATACCAGTATAATAAAATTGAGCATAGTTCATTAACTGGAATACGATTATTGCATAAGTAGTGACTAAATATCATTAGGGTCACTAAAACTGAATGAGATAAAGAAATTAGGGTAAAATCTGTCGGTGCCCTAATCTAAGACATTGTGCATGATTTAAATTGCACATATTTATACATTTACATGGAGAAAATATGAATTCGGTCTTGTTGAAAATGTAGAGATGAGTGTTTTTTACTTTTTCTTTTTTAAATCCATGATTCTACTAATGTACTCTTTCTTTTAATTTCTCCTAATCAAACATTTTTACATTTTTACAAAGACCAGTCAAGATAAGGAAAATGTTAAAGTACATTCACCTCAGAAACTGAATTATAAACCATAAATGACACACTAGGGTTAAGACTGATGTAACAGATTACTTAAAAATATTTCTGCTTTATAAACACATTTTTACTAGAACACCCACTATCTTTCTTGTAATTCTTCACTACTTCTTTCCTGCTGACTGCATTTCCTCTCAGTGGTTTCTCTATAAAATTCAGATCTTTTGATTGTATGCAGAAACATGCAGCTGTTTTTCAAATCTCAAAAGAAGCATTCAAGATCAAAATAATTATAGTACATAAATGTTTTGAATTGGAATTACTAGCATACTTCTGCATTCCAAATGATCTCACCTCAAATTTGCCCTTTTTCTCTACCTGCCCTTCACTCGGGGTGGGGGTGTTACTGGGGGTCGCGTTAGCTTGTGGAACACCCTCCCCTTCCATCTTCTCCACAATCATCACTGTCTCCCATTTTCCAAAACTGGACCGAGAACATGTCCAAGCGCATTCTGTCTCCGAACATCACCTGTATCAGATAAGACACACACATGGAATCAGATCAGTGTGCACGCACGCGCACACACACACACACATGTTTGTTTTTGTGAAAAGTGGGTTCATCCCATAGATGTAATGGTTTTTATACTGTACAAACTGTATATTCTATGGCCCTACACCAACCCTACCCCTAACCCTCACAGGAAACTTTGTGCATTTTTACTTTCTCCAAAAAACTAATTCTGAATGATTTATAAGCGTTTTGAAAAATGGGGACATACGTCCCATTAGCACATGCATCATTTGGATGAAAATTAAATCATAAATAAAAAACAAGCAAAAATGTAAGGGGAATTTATTATAAACCACATCTATTTATAACGTCAAGCAGACTTTATTTAAAGTGAAAAGTGAAACTAGCAGGCTCTGTGAAGTGTGTTATATACATGTCTCTCTCATTCTGCACCAATGAAAAAAGTTATTCTAAATATTTACAAATTAATAATATAACAAAACAAAAGCATGTTAAGAATTATTGGTTCAATTTAAATTGAATTATTGAACAAAATATAGCTCCACAAAATACAAAAAAATATGAAATAATGAATGGAAAAAAAGAAACAAATTACAAGCAGTGCTTTTAGTGTCTAAAGTTTTTCCAGATACTTAAAGACTTCAAACATAAAACTTCATGGCAGTTTAAATACTTATTCAATGCTTGTGTGTGTGTGTGTGTGTGTGTGTGTGTGTGTGTGTTTCATTGACACTAAGCAGGTTCTCCGTTGCACAATAATCCCAACACACACACACACACACACACACATACACACACACACACACACATATATATATATATATATATATATAAATATATATAAAATTCAGATTCAATTCAGAGAATCGCAATGCATTGTGGTCTGATACAGAATGTTCCCCAAAAAGAACTATACAAGGAGCTCTCTTGTGTGTCCTTTTCTGTCCGGGTGTGTCTGTACACACTCTGTAGGGATAAAGGGTTGTACCCAAAATCTCATCTGAAACACCTGAGCAAACTCCTCTCAAAATGCCCATGGGAAGAACGAAACACCTCGAAGGATTTCAATTAGGTTTCTAAATGCTACAGCAACCATAACGCCTGAGCCTGCATACACACAAGCCTGTTTCTGTCATACCTCTGTATTACACACAGGGAGTATCTGCAGTCAGATGAAAGACTAGGAAACAGTCCCGTCTTACCTTGGGCTCTGATTTGTAGGTCATGTTCTTCAGTAGTTCGTGAAGATGAGGCCAGAAGCCCTGAGAATACCAACCAGGCTTTTAGAGACGGCAGTCCTTCACTATCTTCAACATCATTCACTATTGAGACCCAGATGAGAAAGTGGATTATATTTTGAGACCGATGGAATAAACTGCATCTATACATAACAATGAGTATATAATACTTCTGTACAGTAATACTTAATGCACTTGATTTTTTACAGCATGTATGGTTTTACAATATTACATTTTTCAGACTAAACCCACACAAAATTCTTTGCCAGAGGTAAAAAAAATATATAAATAAATGAAGTCAATCTAAAAATAACCAACTGAAAAAACTATTACGCAATCTCTATTACCCATAGAGAGTTATAATTGTGAAATGCTGGAATGCTATTGGAGAATTCACAAAATAACTTGCAAACAAAATTAATCCCAAAACCTTTTCTTCAGTTTATGTTTTGCATGTAGTGAAAAGTCTGTGTCCAAAATTATTTTGGTTGGGATTTTCAGCCATTTAGCCTCCAGTTTAGGTATAATTAATCCTGAGCAACAAATGGAATTTCAAACAATTGTAATGGCATGAAATACCATTTCTGAAATAACCCCAAAACGTCTGAACATCATCTTGAACTGTGATCTAGCTCAAAACAAAACATTAAAAAATAATACCCTGAGAATTAAACTGTGTACCAGAAATACAAGGTATAATACTTTATGAAAAGCATGTTATGACGTGGGTTAGGAATCAGCATCTGCTTCTAATTTAGAACTAGCGCCATAAAAAAAAAAAAAAAATAATTATTTCATTTGATGTTCAGTTATGTTTTTGCTTCTTGGAGTTTAACAGAAATGTGAATTTGAAATCTGAAACTGACTGAATAATAATACGAAGACAATAAATAGAGAAGATCTTCCTGCAGTGTCCACGCAGCATCTGTGAGCAAACGTCTGTGAGCTCTCTGCTCTCTACCACAGAGAACAATCCAGGCTCCTCAAAGTCCTCCTCAAAGCCCATTCTGCAAAAGAGAGAAATTATTTGTAGGGAGATATTTGAATGCCAAAATTCTCTGCAATGCCCAGAATCCTATGCTAAATATAAAGTCATTTCCCACTCTGTTCTCCTCACTATACAGTACATATGAGTTTCTTCCTGAGCCTTGTAATAAAGCATTCAAACAAAACACTGGATCGTATTCACCGTGTTCAAATTCTAAAGGTTTGATCATTTTATATTTTTTACTATCTCTGGTAGTCTTGATTTAATAAAACATCATTTTTTTTTCTCATTTCAGTATTTTATTATTCATTTTCTTCCTGTGCATGGTGTATTTGTGGAGGCTGTAAAACTCACCCGAGTATGTGCTGGCACACGAGTGTGAGCGGGTGACGAGCAGCAGGATTTTACTGCTGTTCTTGATGTTCCTCAACCATCTCTTCACCGCATCGGAGCAGGGCTGCAGGTAACGCCAGGACAGCGCTTCAGACTGAGGAAATACCTCCCTGTGTTCTCTAAACATCAAACACTTAAGAACACAACAGAATAATTTTTTTAAAAGTTTTTTATCACTATGTAATACAATTATTAAAATACGGAAAAGTAGAACACAAACATATTTCAATATATTCATATTTGTTATAATAATTTACAATAAATGCAGAATTGGTGAGCAATCAATCAATAAATTAAATTGGAATAACGTCAGGCATGCCACAGTATTACTTAATAGCAACATGCACCAAATAATAGATCAACAGATATTAGATCAAATCACCACATTTATAATAACATGACATTAGAATCAACATAGTTTAAATCAAATGTATAAACATTAAACTAATATTAACCTAAGACTAAGAAATGCATGTGCAAATGGATCTTAGGATAATGTTTAAATGTTTTAAGATCATATATGCTCACCAAGGCTGCATTTAATAAAACACTATGAAACATATTAATATACTGAACAATTTTATGTGTTTTACTGTTCTCTATTTGAAAAAGTTTTAAAATATAAATTATCCCTGTGATATAAAGCTTAAATTTCAGCAGCCACTGTTCCTGTCTCTTTCAAAGTCATTCACATACACTGATTTAATGCTCAAGAAGAAGGCTTTTACTATCAATGTGGAAAACAGTTCTGCTGCTTACTGTAATTCAGGATTCTTTGATGAATAGAAAGTTGAAAAGAACAGTAAAAAGTCTGTACTGACAATGTTTGTTCATTTAGACCCTACCTACAGCACTAATAGCGTTTTACATCCTTTATATTATTTCTATCTCATCTTTATTTCTTATCCTCTATCGGACCTAACCCAGCCCATGTGGTTTACATCAATCAGACGCACAACTCATGATTGCAAAACTTTTTCCACAGCCCACATCTCTCAAACAAAAACATACCCACACAGCTGGCCAGATGGCAGGCTTGAGCATCACACTGACCGCTGGTCAGCACTCAGCCTAAGCCATACACACATCTCAGATTAAAACACGATAAACTGAAAATTAGAACCACTGGAGTGTGTAGATTGGCGAGTTGTTAGTAAAAGTACTAAAACAGGAAGTGGACTGTGTTTGCCTGGAGTGAAGGAATGTGCTCCATATGTGAGAAGTAGGCTACTGCGTCTTCATGAACAGGAGACTTGGGAAAAAGAGTTTATACTGGCAAATACTGCCACACCACGTACACACAGCCACGTCCCCGAGCCCTCATCTCATCTCACACATTCACACACAACATCCGCTGTCAGCCTACAACACAAGAGTATGTGTGCATAATAAAAGACAGAAAGAGTAGAAATGTATTAAATTGACAAGGCAAATAGAAGCATTTACTATAGTGGTCTCTTCCAGAAACACATTGTTTTGTACAACTTTTATTTAGATGCATAAATGTTTAGGTCCCTTAGATTACATATTCATATCTTGTGCATTATGGCGTGTTAAAGTGTTTGCAGGGAAACATCTTATCAGAGTACTGCTGTTACTATATTTAGACATATACCAGTTATATAGTCAGTCTTCTTTAAGACTGATTTTTGTCAGCCTTACAATTTGTACAAAATAAGAGGTTCACACATTGAAATCTAAAAAATAAATAATAATAAAATCAAATACAAATAAAACAGTTAAGAGGGTCAAGTGAATTACTTTTACCGTGCTGCCCCCATGTGGTAATCATTTCGTACTACTCCCACATGCTTTTTTTTCTGTCTCTTATTACTGATGTTTGGTTAAATAAGTTTGTCATTTGTCCATGGTTACATTTACATGCTCAACATTTTGATGTTAAGGACCTCAAATAAGCTAGATACTGAAGATAAAGTTTGTCAAGATGTTGGTGTTGTAAACTGTTATGAAAGCATTGAAGGTGTTATCAGACACACTATCAGTGAGATGGAAATCATATTCCTGTATATTTAAGCACACACAACACCACTGATGAAAACTCATTCAGATAGCAGAACTTTTTCAAAGAAACATAAAGCAAGAGATCCTCTTCCTAAAAGCAGAGATATTTTTTCATGTATAAGGACACATTTATATTTTGTGAGAGCACTACATGCTAGTATCCAAAATATATAGACAATAACATAATAGTAATAATAGTGTTAATAGTGTTTACCGTAAAGGTTGATTACGTCTTCTATTTTTTATTTTGAAAAATCATGTCATATGCACATAAACTGACATACACCACTTATAAGCTACTACTAATCATGGTAGAAATTTAATTTTCTGTAAAGTTGCTTTGCAGTGATTTGTATCGTAAAAAGTGCTATACAAACAAACTTGAATTTAACATTATCACAATAATATTTTCTTAAATCTTCAATCTAATTTTACTCAGACAGCCTAGCGCCCCCTGGGGGTCTGTGGACAGACTACTGTCAGGATTTACTAAACATACAGTTAAAAATACAGCGATGAAAAGGGGTGCACACAGGGGTGGACTGTTTCTTGAATAATTCACTTAAAGAAAATGAAAAAAAAAAAAAAAAAAGTTAAATAGTTTTCTTATAATGATTGCACAAATGTCCTCTTCCAAATACAAAACAAGAATTATATCAGAAACCTCAGCAGAGGGACTCAGTAGACTTCAAAAGAGAAGCAGAATGACTTAAAAATATTTCAATTATTCTTAATATATTAAAATACCAAACCCTCATCTAGATTAAAGATGGAGAATCTTTGTTTTCAGCAATGAACAGCAGAGAGCGCTATTGTCTGATTAGAACACACTCACTCCTGCCTCCTAGCAGCTGATACACACCAACACTAATACACACACGCACGGAAATTATCTGAACATCCACATGTGATGGGAGAAATTGTGCACTCATGACTGATATAGCTAATGCAACAAATACATAAAAATAAAAAAAAACACTTATTACGTGAAGTAATTTTATACAATTTAAAACAAATATGTCTTTAGCAGAAAAAGGAACAGTGACAACTTTACCACTGAAAGGGATGAATATGAAATAATACACTAAATATAATAATTTAATAAATAATGTTCTTGTTTATATGTATGTTTCTGCTTTTGTAACTGCATGTCCTCCATTCAGACAAACAAATGCAGTGGTCTGGCGTGCCAGCAGAAGCGTGACAACCTCTGGGTGGACCTGTGATCTTATCCAGCGCTCTGATGGAAGCAGCAAGAGAAACTTGGAATGTCAAACAAACAAAAACAACTGCGCTTTGTAGTTTTGACGTCTGAGAGCAGTCAGCGACCACCCGCATACACAAACATTACGATCAAAGCTCACAATCAGTGCTTCATTAGACATGTAACACTTTCTCAGAGATGTTTGCACTGAAGACAGTGATAGCATCTTTTAGTTTTAACTGTAGGAGCAAACTGGTTTCTTTTTGAGCTTTAATGCAATATTTATTAATTCAGAATTAAAACCTTTATTGTGTCAACATTACGAAAACGTGATGTTTTCTCACACCTAAGAATACATTGATGTCTCATCAATACAGCAAAAGAAAGGTCCATTCATGGATCACAAGAGTGTTTTTTTTCTTTTGCTTTGTGAAAGCTTTGGCATGGCATAAAAACTCTTCTACAGAAATCTATCCATACCATGAGTGTAACCAATGTTTAGAGCTCCTTGATATAACTGATGACCCTGCATATAGGTACAAACACCACAGAATAAGCCTTTTCCATGTAAAGTATTAATGCACCTAGGCTGCCTGTTGACTGATTTTTATGGCAAATCACATTTATTTGTATAGTGCTTTTGACAATACAGGTTGTGGAAACAGTGTGTCATTGCAAAAGGACAACAGTAAACACAAAATTTAAAGGCGTTTATGCATTTATGCTCACTCTATAGAGCCTTGCCTTAGTGCCATTCTTCTTCTCTCTACCGGGACAACTGTGTGAAAAACTATCGTACTTGAGCTAACATTTAACATTTACATTTAATCATTTAGCAGACGCTTTTATCCAAAGCGACTTACAAATGAGTACAATAGAAGCAGTCAGATCAACAAGAGAACAACAACAGTATACAAGTGCCATGACAAGTCTCAGTTAGTCTAGTACAGAACACATAGCCAGGTAGTTTTTTTTTTTTTTTTTTTTTTTTTTTTTTTATTAAATGAAAAAGACAAGAAAAGGAAAAGTACTGGTGTTAGTAGGTTAAGTGCAGGCGAAAAAGATGAGTCTTTAGATGTTTCTTGAAAATGAGTAAAGACTCAGCTGTACGAATTGAGATTAGGAGGTCATTCCACCAGCTGGGCACAGTCCAGGAAAAGGTCCGTGAGAGTGATTTTGAATTTCTTTGGGATGGCACCACAAGGCGTCGTTCACTTGCAGAGCGCAAACTTCTGGAGGGCACATAAGATTTAACCAGTGAGTTTAAGTAAGTTGGTGCCGTGCCAGTGGTCATCTTGTAGGCAAGCATCAGTACCTTGAATTTGATGCGAGCGGCTACTGGTAGCCAGTGTAACCTGATGAGGAGAGGAGAGGAGAGGAGAGGCCCGCCAGGATAGCATTACAATAGTCCAGTCTGGAGAGAACAAGAGCTTGGACAAGAAGTTGGGTTGCTTGCTCTGACAGGAAGGATCTAATCTTCCTAATGTTGTATAAGGCAAACCTGCCGGACTGGGTCGTTGTAGCAATGTGGTCAGTGAAGCTTAATTGATGATCCATCACAACTCCTAGGTTTCTGGCTGTCCTCGAAGGAGTTATGGTTGACGAGCCCAGCTGTATAGAGAAGTTGTGATGAATCAATGGGTTAGCTGGAATCACCAGGAGTTCAGTCTTTGTAAGGTTAAGCTGAAGGTGATGGTCATTCATCCAGCTAGAAATGTCACTCAGACAGGCTGAAATGCGAGCAGCTACCGTCGGGTCATCTGGCTGGAATGAGAAGTAGAGTTGGGTGTCATCAGCATAGCAGTGATAAGAAAAGCCATGCTTCTGAATGACAGATCCTAAAGATGTCATGTAGATGGAGAAGAGAAGTGGTCCAAGAACTGAGCCTTGAGGAACCCCAGTAGCAAGGTGGTGTGACTTTGAAACATCACCCCTCCAAGACACACTGAAGGATCTGTCAGAGAGGTAGGACTTAACCCACAGGAGAGCAGTTCCAGAGATTCCCATCTTTCTGAGGGTGGACAGGAGAATCTGGTGATTAACAGTGTCAAAAGCAGCAGACAGGTCCAGTAAGATGAGTACCGAGGATTTTGAAGCTGCTCATGCTAGTCGCAGGGCTTCAGTAACCGAGAGCAGAGCAGTCTCAGCTGAGTGACACTTTTGAAGCCAGATTGGTTGCTGTCCAGGAGGTTGTTCTGTCCAAGGAACATAGAAAGCTGGTTGAACACAGCTCGCTCAAGTGTCTTTGCAATGAATGGAAGAAGCGCTGGATTTAGAGATGGTTTCTTGAGCAGTGGGCTTACCCGAGCCTGCTTGAATTTCAAGGGAAATGTTCCAGAGTGAAGAGAGGAGTTGATAATGTGAGTAAGTGATGGTATGACTGAAGAAGAGATCGCTTGAAGGAGGTGAGTGGGGATAGGATCAAGTGGACAAGTAGTAGGATGATTGGACAGGAGAATTTTGGAGACGTCCATCTCTGAGAGTGGGGTGAAGGAGGATAAAGAGTGTGCATCAGTCATTGTGAAGTTGTCCTCAGTCTGCGGTGTGGAGAATTGTTCACTGATGGATCTCGTCTTATTTGTGAAGAAAGCTGCAAAGTCGTTCGCTGTAAGAGTCTATGGAGGAGGTGGAGGCGGCGGATTAAGAAGAGAAGAGAAAGTCTTGAAGAGTGTCCGAACGTCACAGCAGCTGTTAATTTTGTTGTGGTAGTAGGATGTTTTAGCTGTGAAGACATTTGCAGAGAAGGAAGAGAGGAGAGATTGATACACACTGAGGTCCGTAGAGTTTTTTGATTTCTGCCATTTCCTCTCTGCAGCCCTGAGTGTAGAGCGATGTTCACGGAGAACCTCGGACAGCCAGGGGGCAGATGGGGCAGTGCGTGCTGGTCTAGACAACCGTGGGTTGTCCAAAAGTTGTCCAAGCAAGATGTTAAAGTGGAGCAAAGAGTGTCCGTAGCACTGTTCGTGTCCAGAGCAGAAAACTGAGAGAGTGGTGGAAGAGAGGATGAAACCACAGCAGATAGGCGAGATGGAGAGAGTGAGCGTAGGTTCCGTCGAGCTTAGAGATGGAGCCTACTCACGTAATCAAACAAACGGCTCCCACCACAACACAATACATCCAATACAAACTCCAACACAATACCTCCAATACAAACTCCAATACAAAGACGCAAACGTGAGCAATTTTAGGTGAAGGCTACGTCCTCAGGGCATTTGATTAGTGGAATCTAGTAAAACAATCATAAGAGTATCATTTTAATTAGGCTGCTCATCTAATTCAGTCTCTTTCATGTTATTTCACTGTTTTGGCCGATGCTTACTCATATCTCTATGGAAAGTGCATGCACAAGCAATTGGTAGCTGGCTGCAGTTAACAGCCACCGCTATCATTACAAGCTGTTTTGATTCTTACATATAGTACCTATAAAATATGTATCACAGAATTTGTGTATATTTTTGGAGTGTACTGTGAGCTTACAAAACCACATTTGTACAATACAATTTTCCATATGTAATATATTTGTTCATCTTTATTCATGCAATGGCTTATTTCAGGCTGGATATGCTGCTTTGAGCATTGTGAGTCAGAATCCGTTGATTTGTGTGTCTCCCCTCTTCGCCTCCACAGCTTACCACATCCACTTTTTTATCATTTTTCAAGTCCACGGTGAGAACTAAGCTGTGCTTAATCACAGGGTTTCATGAAGGTACCGCATTGTGCTTTACAGGTATGCGCAGTATTTTCAAATGATTTCCTGCTCTTATTCTATTTTAAAAAAACATTTAATAACCTCTTAAAGGTGCAATAAGTGATTTCAGATGTTTTGCTTCAAATTCATCTATACAACCTTTCTCAAAATCATTCAACATCAGCAGGATCCAGTATTTTGTTGTGTATGCTTTTATTGTGTAACAAATTCCTGAATAATTCAGTTATTAAATCTGTGTACCAGACACCTGTGAGCGAGTAATATGCTGTACTGTAGAAGTCACATCTGGTTATATACAGTGGGGCTCAAAAGTTTGGGCACCCCTTGCAGAATCTGTGAAAATATGAGTAATTTTCAAAAAATAAGAGAGATCATACTAAATGCATGTTATTTTTTATTTAGTACTGTCCTGAGTAAGATATTGAACATAAAAGATATTAACATTTAGTCCACAAGACAAAAAAAAAATTGCTGAAATTATTAATATAACTCCCTCAAAAGTTTGGGAACCCTTGGTTCTTAGTACTGTGTTCTGTTACCTGATGATCCACGACTGTCTTTCTGTTTTGTGATGGTTGTGCATGAGTTTGTTCTGAACAGTTAAACTGAGCAGCGTTCTTCAGAAAAATCTTTAAGGTCCTGCAGACTCTTCAGTTTTCTAGCTTCTTTCGCATATTTGAACCCTTTCCAGCAGTGACTGTATGATTTTGAGATACATCTTTTCAGACTGAGGACATTTGAGGGACTCAAACACATCTATTAAAAAAGATTCAAACATTCACTGATGCTCCAGAAGGAAACAAGATGCATTAAGAGCTGGGGGGTGAAAACTTTTGGAATTTGAAAATCAAGGTAAATTGTCCTTAATTTGTGTACCGGGATACATACAAGTATCTTCTGTTGCTTACGAAGGGCAGAACTAAATGGAAAAAATTATATTTCAACAAAATAAGACAAATTTGGCCATCTTCATCATGTTCAAAAGTTTTTTTTTGTCTTGTGGACTAAATGTTAATATTTTTTATATACAATATCTTATTTAGGACAGTACTAAATAAAATATAACATGCATTTAGTATGATCTCTCTTATTTTTTGAAAATTACTCGCATTTCCACAGATTCTGCAAAGGGTGACCAAACTTTCGATCCCAACTGTATACTTTATACAATACACATTCAAAGCAGATTCACAGTAATAAACGAGAGAGAAAAAAGAAGTGTTTCACTAGTTCTCCTCTCAATGGCTAATGGAAAATGAACTAGGCTTGCTGTCCTCAAAGAAGTCTCGATCCTGAGTTAACCCCCCTCTCCAGGAGGAGGAGGGATGCTGGCAGAATTGGCTCAGTGGCTGCTGCTTATACACACACACACACACACACTGAAGACTGATAGGACGGATTGATTAGACTCCTCAATCTATGTTTGGAACTTTATAGTTAATAATTCAAAATCATCAATTATTAAATGACTTCAATTTCAGCTGTAAAGCAAATCGATAAGTAACAGTGTCATTCAGCTCAAGTTAGTTAGCTGTTGATTCAGTTCTGTCCAATAAGTGTCAATGTTGCAAAGTTCGTAAGTTATAAAATGAAACTGCAGAAAACAAAAGTAACGTTATCCAGCTCAATTCAGTCCACATTTTGTTCTCATTCAATAGTGTCAGGGCGAGCAGATCGATAATATTACTGAATATTCAACCCTTATCTTTTAAACCCCAAATAAGTCAGCCAAAGGCTACAGTGGCAAGGAAGCCAAGACTCCATCAGATGACAGAAATAGAGAAGAAAAACCTTGTGAGAAACCAGAATGAAACAAATTATGTGTGATTCATCATTCCAGACTGCATTACAAGTCAGACTTTGTGGACTGATATTATTCAGCATTTTTCATTCAGCTACTTCAGCTTAAAGATTTTTCTAGAGATCATTCTTTCCAGCTCTTATACTATTTAAAAACACTTATAAGTGGTTTCAGATGTTTTGCTAACAACTACACACCAAAACAAACAAAACTAGTTCACGGCATATAGCTGTTTAATGTGTCCTCTGTATACTGCAACAAATTATTAAATTACTCATTAAATTATTAGGCGACTCACCTGGGAGCTTTTTACATGCTGTAAAGAATCTGCAATTGACCCCAAAAAAGTCCTTTAATCTGTCCACATCTCACAAATAACATGTGGATTCAGCATAAATGAA
The DNA here is from genome assembly GCF_003368295.1 of Carassius auratus. Classification (NCBI taxonomy): domain Eukaryota; kingdom Metazoa; phylum Chordata; class Actinopteri; order Cypriniformes; family Cyprinidae; genus Carassius; species Carassius auratus. Next base: position 19,592,012 of record NC_039287.1, on the reverse strand, counting down.
CACTGGAACTGATTGTCGAAGGAGGTGAATATGATCCAAGCTAAATTCTGATGGCTGCGCAAGCAATGCTTTAAATACTCCAAGCCATTTCTCTGACAGGGTTTTACAGTGCTGCTGACTGTTAGATTAAGCACAACACACAACTTCTTATATTCAGAGATGTCAACCTCTATGACTCCATTGGAAATAAATATAAGGGTCAACCTGCATCATGTGTGCCTCATAAGCCAATCACATTGGTTATAATCAGATTGTAGCAGGGTTGTCCAGTCGTGCTCCTGGAGGGCCAACGGAGTCCCAACGTCCCACAGAGTTCAACACAATTGCCTGGAAGTTTCTATTGAGTCTGAAAACTTTGATTAGCTGGTTCAGGTTTGTTTGATTCATAAGGGCTGGAGCTAAACTCTGCAGGACAGTGGCCCTCCTGGAGCAGGTTTGGACACCCTTGCATTATAAACCGAACACTGTGTGTCAAAAAACTGGAAAAAAATGTAAAATTATAATAATTCCAAATATAGACATTATGCGATTGGAATAAGCCGTTTTTTCATGTAAGCCGATTTTCGCAGTTTTAAACATGTCGTTTCGCATGATAATAATTATAATCTTGATTGGATTCAGTGCAAACGGCATCTGATAATGTATTTATGTTGTGCCAGATGAGGCTTGCACAGCCTGAGTGAGTGTGTGAGAGAGACAATGTAACTCACAGAAATCTGCATAATGCGGTAGAACATAAAAAGTGATATATGTGAAAATATGATGTAAGCAAAATTGTACGGCCATGATGTTTCCCCGAATATCAACACGATTTTAATATGACACTGATTTTATACAATAGTACAGTATTTGAGAAAACAAGAAGTAAAAATAAAATGACTCAGATTATAGACAAAATATTGACCGTTTTTGCTAAATTTCGCTGACAAATAGTTCCGATCAAAGCCACAGCAGAACTGTTGTGTGTCTCTGAGTAACACACAGTGGTGTTTTGTTACTAAATGAATCCACATTTTTGAAAGAATCGAGTGAGTCAGTGATTCAGAGACCCATTCATAAGGACAGTCACTTGCCTCATTTCTGAATGAATCAGCCGATTGAATAGGTTGAATGATTGAATGAATGAATTAATAAATGACTCACTCATTAAAACAGACATTTGCTGCCACCTACTGGTTGTTTAGTCATAATTAAAAGTATTGTTGCATTTTTTTCAACAATTACTTGTATGTTTGAAAAATATGCAAAACATTAATATTATAAAATTACTTTTTTTTTGCATATGCAAATTGCATTTGAAATTTTGCAGTATAAATGGATTTATGGCACCTCAGCAAAATGTCTGCGTAAATGCATCTAATGCCACTTCAGATGCAGCTTCTGTTTCCTCAGCAGTGGGAAGATGTTAAAGGGATAGTTCACCCGAAAAGGAAAATTTGATGTTTATTTGCTAACCCCTAGAACATCCAAGATGTAGGTGACTTTGTTTCTTCAGCAGAACACAAACCAAGATTGTTAACTCAAACTCAAACTTCATGTTGCTTTATGGCAGATTGCAGACTTATAAGTGCATTACAACCAACTATCTCTCAGATGGACCATCGACACTCTATCTACAATCTCAATTAGAAGTGTCAACGGTCCACTTGAGAGATATGGTGAAGGTAATGCACTCATAAGTCTTCGATCAGAGGTAAAAAAAATATAAATACTGTTCAGTTTCTTGCACAGACCAATAATTTTATGTCTTTACACATCAATATATAGTCACCAGCAACAGGGTTTAATTTGGTTTAGTTTGTGTAAGGTTTTTTTTGTTTGTTTTTTTGTATGTTTTAGTCGTTATTCCTATCCACTTACATTATAAGAGTGATAAACTGCAAAAGTTTGAGTTCAAAATATATGTCTGTGTTCTGCTGAAGAAACAAAGTCACCTATATCTTGGATGCCCTGGGGGTAATAAGATAAACATCAAATTTTCATTTTTGGGTGAACTATACATTTAATACTAACTTCATTTGAATCACAGAGCACTTTATTTTGAGAGTTGTTTAAATGAGATAAAATCTGTAACTTAATCCAGTCAAAGGTCTTGTTAATAATTTTCAGTTCAAGGTGAAGAAATGCATTTTTCAATAACTGAAGCATTTTTTTTAAATATGGTATTTTGAGTAAACAGCCCCCTTATTTTTTTTCGGTGCTCAATAATTTATATGTTAAAAAGTTTGATGACTTTTCCATTTGTTGATATGACATGGTTAGATTCAAATGTAAATTTTTCTTTCTAAGAACTATAATTGACAGCATATACAAACAAAAATCCATGCAAATTTCAATGCAAAAATATTTACATAATAAAATAAATTATTATACATTACAATTCTCCGAATCTCAAAATATATTTGGTAAATTTGATGATTAACATTTACTACATTAATCTATATATATATATATATATATATATATATATATATATATATATATATATATATATATATATATATATATATATATATATATATATATATATATATATATATATATATATAACCGCTGAAAGTGGCTCAGGAAAGTGCTGTGGAGAGCTGTGCGATATAGAGGTATAGAAGCAATATATAATCAAATGCACCCTTTACTCTGTTTCACCTTTAGCCCCATTGTACCCTATTTAAAATTTGAGACACATAACACAACATACTACAAAATTACAGACGAGGAACCAAAATGTGTTTTAAAAAACACTCATGTCATTCTATGCTTTTTTTATGTGTTATGTTACTTTACTGTGTGTTAGTGCTGTGCAGGGTTAGCAGTGGAAGTGCTGAGCATCTGTGAGAAGCTTGAATTAGATCCTCAAATACTTCAAAGACAAAATGCAAGATGACCAAATAAGCTGTGTGACTCCATTTAGAACCACTCACACCACAGTTTAAGGGAGGAGAGAGCTCCCTGACCTCCTCATAAAGAAACAAATCAAAGAGATACTGACCATTTAAGACTGCAAAGTACACACACCCATGACAAACCATTCATCTTTGACAAAATAAAGCTATTTGTATTTTTACAGCAACCAGTCTATTTGCAACAACTGGCAAAGGCCTTAAGTTTTATTTTCTGCATTACCTACACAATGCATGGCTGACTGTATAATATATTAATATGCACGAGGATGCAGTGACCTTATTTGACTTTGCATTACTTTCTGATGTACTGTACACCTGTTTGAATCCTGAAGAAACCACCCTCACCAGTTTTAGCAGCAAGGCCACTAATGAGTGTGTGTGCCATGTGGCATTTTTCTGCAGCTGCTAAAAGACAAGAGAGGAAATGAATGTGCAGTCTCAAAGAGTCAACAAAAAACACAGTGAATGTGGAACTCTGCAAGATCTTCACATTCTGCCTTTTAAGCATATAATACTCCATAAGAATGAACTAAATGGGAGTGTGGTGAAAGCTGTGCCACTTTTTCCTCTTTTTTTTTTTTTTTTACCCTGTATGCAACCATAAATGAGAGTGAAGTAAAGCTAATGCAGTACTCAAAATTATATTCCATTATGTCAACAGTAATGCGAACTGTTATCAACTGAAATGAGAGTTTATGGAAAATAGACAAAATCACAGATGTGCAATTTCAAATTAAAGAGCAGTGGTTAAGAACTGAGAGAAAACAGTAGCAAATGTGCACCTCCACGAATCTCCCAACCAAAAACAAGCTGAACTTTATTCCATTATTTAGAAAGCAGCATAGAAATTGGAACATTCTCAAAGTAGTACTTTGTAAAGAAACTATTTTCAATGTTGGATCACTCAGAAGGTATTTGAAAGCCAATTTCTGTTTAGTAAACAGTATTGATTTTCACTACATTTGAAGCTAATCGAATGAGATCATCGAATAATTCAATACAATTGAGCTGAATGATGACACTATATAGTTTCCTGTACAGCTACTTTTTTATAACTCAATTTATTGATATCCTAATTGATAACTTTTGCAACATTAATGCATTATTTTTGTTCACTGTTCACTGTTGCTTTGAAGCAATCTGTATTGTATAAAGCTCTATATAAATAAATGTACATTCAACTTTTTACTCAGCCACTTTGGCTACTAAACGTTTAAAATACTATTGAAATATAAAATACATTTGAAGATTATGGTTCATCTTTAGCCAAAGCATTTATATGGTTTTACTCCGAATTCACAAATATGTATTGTACTAGATTTGTATTAGATCTGAATAAGTTTGCTTTAACTTAAATTCATTTGACCAGTTATGTATAATCTTCTTTGAAATTAAAAAAAAGAATACAGCAACAACAAAACATGCTAAAAATAAATAATAAGATTGTGTTATGTTTTGCTAGATTAAGGCTGAGTTGCAAACTCACTGGCACATTTGACCTCACTCTACCTGACTTTTTCCACTAACTGAAACACAATCAACAGACAGATCAAAGATCCTCGGCACAAATGAGCAGATAAAGGTCAAATAAAGGTCGTGCTTTTTAACCAAAAGTGCTGAACCATAAGTACTTTCTCTGGAAAGCTGTAGGTTGTTTTGGTTTCCTACGTCTACATATGCTATTCTTCCTCACAGCTAAGAATAAAGATCTTATGCCAAGCAGAACTACACATTGTACGAGAGTTACAATTAAAAACTCAATGGATGAGAAACGGGACGATAGAAGAATGAATGGCAAAAGAGTGAAATAGGGCGTTGGGTTTAAGGGTGGGATTTGGTTAAGATTTAAGAGTCTCAGACGCCAGTTCCAAAGTAAGTTTTCCCTTAACTCATCCCCGGAGGCTGCAGAAAACTGTGGATATAACGATCTGTCATTACAGAAACCCCAACCACACTTCCAAATGTCTGGGAGTGAAGGAAAAGGGCATTTAGAACCTGTGCTTCACTCAGAGACATTCAGATGTGGCAAATACTTTGTAAAATAACACATATCTAAGAATGCGTGGCACATTAATCAAGCTAACTAGGCTAGTTGACAAACCAGTCTTAAAATATTTTTGATTTGGCAGACAATCTTAATTATGTCTGAATACACGCAAGCACTGTTGAACATGTAAGCCTGTATTTGTCCATCAAATATCACACACACACACACACACACACACACACACAGAATTGCATTAGTGGTCTATGGGGAGTCTCCTTAGACGTAATGCTTTTTATATAGTGCTGTCAATTGATAAACATTCTTTAACTAATTAATAGCATATTTTTTTTTCCGAAAATATTAATCTGAAAAGATTAATCTTGATTAATTCCACCTAACATTAAAGTTTTAAAAATACGTTTACATTGCAATAATTTCACATTTAATCTTAAAAAGGATGTAGAAACAACATAAAGACAGTATATTTTTTTTATATTTTTATAATGATATATTTTTTAAGACTGAAGGCCAGTACCACGCTGATGTTCCCCCAATATTTAACCATTGATAAGCCATTCAACATTACAAAGCTATCAATTTTAACATTTATTAGACTACTTAAAATAACTTATTATTTAAGTGAACTCAAAACAATCTGCACATAAACCTGTTACAATGTCAAGTTTACCTGTGCCCTTCAGCAAGTAGAAAATATACAGAAATTGAATAAAGTTATCAAACAATAAATTCAAAATTAATTAAAGATGAATACTTAAAACTACAAAAGTTACAGATTTCCTCTTTGATCACCAAACATCACAGCAGCTAGTTATTAGTTTTTTTTTTTTTTTTTTTGTCTGTTGTCCATGATATTGATACATGTGAGTATCGTGATATTTTGTTTGCCAAAATTGTATCAATTCTTCAAAAATGGAATATCAATATTTAAAAAAATAAAATAAAACTCATACAAGATTCATGGTAGTTGTTTCATTTTGAGATCATATCACTATCACCGCTAGATTGCAGTCTTCTTATCTCTGAACTTAAACAGTGACAGGAAGTACCGGAACTTAACGCTAGCATTAATACTGTTGCTCGTAATGGAGGGTGAAACAATTGTTCCAGCGCTGGCCTCAGTATACAAAGATGAAGTGTGGCTTCATTTCGGCTTTCGTTACAGACAAGGCACAAAAGAGATTGACAAAAGTCATGCAGTGTGTAAAATGTGCAATGTCAAATATTCGAAGAACACAACAAATCTGACATCGCACATAATTAGGCACCATTCTGATGTTCCGCTTTCAGAACAACAGCAGCAAACGACTAACGGTAAAAGAGTGGATCATCTTCAACTAACTCTTGAGCAAGTTCAGTTGCCACCAACCTCAACAAATGCAAATAAAATAATTCAGTCAGTTCTTTATTTCATTTGCAAAGATATGTGCCCTCTCAGTGTAGTAGAGAATGAAGGCTTTAAAGAATTATATGCTAAAAACTCAGGAGCCTCGCTACACAATACCACCAACAGCTTATTGCTGTGCCTGGCTTGTATAAGGAAGTAAAAATGAGCATACTAGAATCTCATAGGTCAGCGGATAAAGTCGATTTGACATGTGATGCTTGGACATCACAAGCCACTGAAACAATAACAGTGTACTACATAATGACTGAGTGGAATTTGGTCTTGTTTGTACTACAGACAAGAGCAATTAATTTTAGCCACACAGGGATTGCACAACATTGTGGAATTACTAAAGGAGGCTGTCACTGAATGGGGTTTGGAGGAGAACCATCACGTGATCGTAACAGAAAATGCATCAAATATGAATGTCGTGGCTGGACTTGCAGACATGACCCCCATATATGATGTTTAGCGCATAGCCACCTAAAACACAAACAAGCCCTTCTCCAGCTACCAAAACACAGGTTAATCACAGATGTTGCCACAAGGTGTAATAGCTCTTATGACATGATAGAAAGATTTTTAGAACAACAACCAGCCATCTATGCAGCACTACTTTCAGAGGTCAGAAAGAGTGTAAAGGATGTCTTCACACTGAATGAGGCTGACATCAATTATTTCAAACAATAAATGCCGTTTTGTTGCTATTTTTTTAGAGGGACATATCATTGGTGTAGCATGGAGCACCTCAGTTCAACAGACGTAGCAGTGCAAGGCGCACATCAACTGATCATCTTCTCCACATTAATACTGGCTTCCACACAAAATAATCTTGACTAAATATCTGAACACAAGTTAAAGAGTATAACTTTATGTCTCATGTAATCGCTCAATCAGTGTTTCAGCTGCACAAAGATGTCAATATAACGGCTTATAAAAAATGTAACGTAACATCACAATTACCTCAGAAAGCATCTTCGGTAACCATAAACTTATTTGTAAACCATAGAGAGTGGAATTTGCTAAATATATGCACCATATAACATATTCATTATAAATGTACTGTTCTTCAGTGTTTAATTTATGTTTGAATAAATCCATCAATTTTTATGACAAAATTATTTTTCTTAAGTTTACTCATGCATATTTTAATGTAAAAAAAACACACACACACAAAAAAAAAAAAAAATATATATATATATATATATATATATATATATATATATATAATAAATGTTTTGAATATTGTACCTGTTTGGGCAAGTTTTTGTCATGTTCTGACAACTTGCACTCAGGGGAAGAAATCTGCCTTTAATAAATAAAGATTTGATATTAATTGTGATAGTTATGTATACTGACTGATGCAAAAAAAATTATCATGATCATTCTGGCCATTTTGCCCGACCCTAATTCACCTTCATTGTCATGTTAAATTCAAATATTCAACATATTTTTCTCATTATTGACAAGGGAATCTCCTTTATAAGGTTGGAAAAAATAAATAAATATTGCCTCCAGTTTGCCTATTCGGGGCTGACGTTTCAAACCTTCAGTGCAAATTTCATGTTACCCATTTAAAGTTTCATCTGTACATAGTTTTAAGGGAGAAAAAAATCTCTTTAAGCTTGAACCCCCAAAACAAGAGAATCTCACAAAAACAAAATGTGTTTGGACCCCTGTGCCATGCTGGCAGTCATGCATGTAAACAGTGATCAGCACTCAAGAGAGAAAAGGCTGAGCCATAAGGAAATAGATGGAGTAGAAATCACCTTCACCATGGATTGTGGCAATCTGCTGATTAGTGACTCTGCAATTAAACCATATATTCTCCCACAAAATCCCACAAAAAAATAGATTAAAGTGGGGAACCCTCCCTTAAACCTAGCCAATGATGATTGTAACTGCTGTATGAGTCAGTAAGATGAAGAAGTCAGTAATTCTTTCTTAAATCCAACACTCTTACTCTCTGACAGGCATTAAATTACTGAGGGGAAAGGCAGTTCTTAGGTTAATAACAGGAAAAAATAAAATCCATTACAAATGGAAAGGATTACTTGACTTGAATTTACTCTTGTGTCATTATTGAAACCATGAACTATGAGACAATGGGCTAAGCTCTAAAGTATGCACACCACATGAAAAATTTACTTTAAAGATATATATATATATATATATATATATATATATATATATATATATATATATATATATATATATATATATATATATTTGGACAGTATTCCTCAAAATATTCAGGTTTTCGGGTAGAAGACCTTTGATGAAATTAGAGCAACCAACTATAACCTTTAAACTATGTAAATTTTATGATGTTTTTGGAATGTCACCAAATTTTGGTTTGTCTGGCTAGGACTGGCCTGCCAACTGAACCTGGTTTCTCCAAAGTTTTTATTTGTTATTTTTATTTTTTTATTTCTTTCACTGATCGACTGTGGGTTCCTTGCAGCTGTTGCCTTTTGGCTTGCTTATCTTGGGACACTTGATATATGAAAACATTATCGGGTTAATTACACTACTTGAAGAGAACTGAACTGAGCTTAGCTGGATGACGATATTGCTGCTTACAGCCAGGTGTATTGGAGCAGGCTTAAAGCTGATATCTGCAGAACAATAGCTCTTCAGATCAGAATCAGAATCAGAATGAGCTTTATTGCCAGGTATGTTTACACATACGAGGAATTTGTTTTCGTGACAGAAGCTCCACAGTACAACAGAATGACAGCGACAGAACATAAAACACATAATAAAATAATAAAAAATACAAATAAGTAGATAGTGAATGACAATATACAAATGACAATTGTAGGCAGGTATATTACAAAATGCAGTTATGTATGTACATATATATTATGTGCAAAATTTAAGTGTATACTAAGTATGTGTGTTAGATAAATAAAGTGTATGTGTATATAAATATAAAGTGTGGTGTGTTCGCCGTTATTATCAGCTGTTCATAAGATGGGATTGCCTGAGGGAAGAAACTGGTCCTGTGTCTGGTCGTTCTAGTGCTCAGTGCTCTGTAGCGTCAACCAGATGGCAACATTTCAAAGAGGGAGTGTGCTGGATGTGAGGGGTCCAAAGTGATTTTGACAGCCCTTTTTCTCACTCTGGATAAGTACAGTTCTTGAATAGAAGGGAGGGTTGTACCGATGATTCGCTCAGCAGTCCGGACTACCCTCTGTAGTCTTCTGAGGTCAGATTTAGAAGCTGAGCTGAACCAGACAGTTACTGAAGTGCAGAGGATGGATTCAATGATGGTGGAGTAGAACTGTTTCAGCAGCTCCTGTGGCAGGTTAAACTTCCTCAGCTGGCGGAGGAAGTACAACCTTTGCTGGGCCTTTTTCACAATGGAGTCAATGTGAATGTCCCACTTCAGGTCCTGAGAGATGGTGGTTCCCAGGAACCTGAATGACTCCACTGCAGTCACAGTGCTGTTCATGATGGTGAGTGGGGGGAGTGCAGGGGGGTTTCTCCTGAAGTTCACGATCATCTCCACTGTTTTGAGGGTGTTAAGCTCCAGGTTGTTGAGAGTGCACCAAACAGCCAGCTCTTTTACCTCCTGTCTGTAAGCAGACTCCTGAATGAGGCCGATGAGTGTGGTGTCGTCTGCAAACTTCAGGAGCTTGACAGAGGGGTCCTTAGATGTGCAATCGTTGGTGTACAGGGAGAAGAGCAGTGGGGAGAGAACGCAGCCCTGGGGAGCTCCGGTGCTGATTGTAGACGGAGGTGGGCACGGAGAGCTGATTTAGTTTGGGCAGGAGGAGGTTTGGGATGATCGTGTTGAAGGCCGAGCTGAAGTCCACAAACAGGATCCTCACATAAGTCCCCGGTCTGTCTAGGTGTTGCAGAACATAATGCAGTTCAATGTTTACTGCATCGTCCACAGACCTGTTTGCTCTGTAGGCAAACTGAAGAGGATCCAGCAAGGGCCCAGTGATGTCCTTCAGGTGGGCCAGCACCAGTTTTTCAAATGACTTCATGACTACAGATGTTAGAGCCACAGGCCTGTAGTCATTTAGTCCTGTAATTTTGGGTTTCTTAGGGATGGGGATGATGGTGGAACGTTTGAAGCATGAAGGGACTTCACACAGCTCCAGCGATCTGTTGAAGATCTGTGTGAAGATGGGGGCCAACTGGTCAGCACAGGATTTTAGACAGGCTGGTGTAACACAATCTGGGCCTGGTGCTTTTTTCCTTTTCTGCTTCCGGAAGACCTGGCGCACCGCATCCTCGCTGATCTGAATTGCAGTTGCCCCACCTGAGAGGGGGGATGCAGGAGGTGTGAATGGTGAGAGTGCTTGATTGGAGAGGTGTTCAGGATGGGTTGCAGGAGCTGTTAATCGTGTGAACGGTTGTTTGGAGAGGCATTTGGGGCTGGTTGCAGGAGTTGTGAAGGGTGTGAATGGTTGTGTGGGGAGGCGTTCAGGGCAGGTGATGGGTGTTCTTTCAAACCTGCAGTAAAACTCGTTCAGATCGTCTGCCAGTCGTTGATTCTCTACAGTGCTGGGGGGTGGTGTCTTGTAATTGGTGATCTTCTTTTGACTTTTCCACACTGATGCGGAGTCAATGGAAGTGAACTGAGTCCTTGTTTTTTCAGAATAATTCCTCTTTGCCACTTTGATCTCCTTTTCCAATGTGTATTTAGCCTGTTTATACAAGACATTGTCCCCCTTCACGTAAACATCTTCTTTGGCCTGACGGAGCTGTCTGAGTTTTGCAGTGAACCACGGTTTGTCATTATTGTAAATTAGTTGAGTCTTTGTAGGAATACACATATCCTCACAGAAACTGATATATGAGGTTACGGTCTCTGTGAGTTCGTCCAGATCGGTGGTAGCAGCTTCAAAAACACTCCAATCAGTGAGGTCAAAACAAGATTGTAAATCCTGCTCTGCTTCATTAGTCCATCTTTTTACAGTCCTTGATACAGGTTTAGCTGATTTTAGTTTCTGCCTGTAGGACGGTATAAGATGAACCAGAAGGTGATCAGAACGTCCCAAAGCTGCTCGTGGAACAGAGAGATATGCATCCTTTATTGTGGTGTAACAGTGATCCAATATATTACTGTCTCTTGTGGGACAAGTAACATGCTGTCTGTATTTTGGCAGTTCACGGGACAGATTGGCTTTATTAAAGTCCCCAAGAATGATTAAAGCAGAGTCCGGGTGCTGTTGTTCTGTCTCTGTGATCTGATCAGCGAGTTTCTGTAAAGCTGAGCTCACATGCGCTTGCGGAGGGATGTAAACACTGACCAGAATGAACGAGTGAAACTCCCGCGGCGAATAGAACGGCTTGCAGTCAATGAAGAGTGTTTCGAGATTTGAGCAGCACGTCTTCTTTAACACAGTTACATCTGTACACCACCGTTCATTGATGTAAAAGCATGTCCCGCCGCCGCGCGAATGCAGGGTTGGAGATATATATATATGAAAAAATGAAGAGCTGAATTAACATTGCTTTATATTCTGAAATGTAAAATAAATATTTAATATTTGTAAATGCATCAGTGTGTCACGCTGTCTGGTCTCTGTTTCCCTGTGTGTCCAATAGTGGTCTCACTTCCCCTTAGGCACCTCACCGTAGGTACTACAATTCCCACAAAGCCTTGTCCCTTCATCACAGTAATTGCACTCTGGGTAATTGCACTCAGGTGTCTTCACTTGTTAGTCATTATCCTCCCTATATTAACCAGTCTTTTCCTGTTTGTCTTCATGGAGTCCTTTACTTCCGTTACCCAGTTTCCTCGTCTTCCGAGTTCCTCGTATTCCGCCATCCTGTTCCCGTTCCAGTTCCATTCCTGTTTATTTGTTTGGACGGATTTTGGGTTTTGACCCCTGCTTGTTCATTTCTCTTTGGATCACCCAATAAACCCATACTGTGATTGGATCTATCGAATCCTGCATTTCACTGGGTCTCTGATCGTCACAGAACGACTCCATCATGTCAAGATCCAGCGATGTGGGACTTCATACCCGTTCCCCAGCCAGTACGACGGAACGTAGGGCAAGATGCGTCAAATTGACCACTCTGAGCCAAAAGGGGATTGAGGTGGGTGCTATAGCACAAATGTTCTGGACCCTAGCGGATGGTTTGGGATATAATGATGCGGCCCTAAAAGATATGTTCAACAACGGGCTGGATGACCCGGTTCCTAGACTTGAAATGGAGCAGTTGGACGCCTATAATTTCTGGGAGTTAGTTTTTTTATTTACAAAATCGATCTCTGTGGAATACCCCAGCCACACCTGTCTCTCCCGGTGGGATGGCCGATTCTAGACCGGGGTCTACAGACAGAAGGACCGCCAGCCCAGCAACACTGCACAAGGTGACCGCCAGCCCAGCAACACTGCACAAGGTGGTCGCCAGCCCAGCGCCACGATGCAAGATGGCTGCCAGCCCAGGGCCACAGTACAAGATGGCCGTCAGACAAACAAGAAAATACTGGTTAATATAGGGAGGATAATCACTAACAAGTGAAGACACCTGAGTGCAATTAACCGGAGTGCCATTACTGTGATGAAGGGACAAGGCTTTGTGGGAATTTTAGTGCCTACGGTGAGGTGCCTAAAGGGAAGTGAGACCACTAGTGGACACCCAGGGAAACAGAGACCAGACAGCGTGACATTACCCCCTCCTCCATGGAGCAGCTACCAGATGCTCCACCCGAACCCAAGAAGAGACCAAGGAGCACCGAGACCAGGAGGGAGGTGGAGTGGCGGAGGACCAGGGGGAGGGACGGAGGGCCAGGTAAAATGGGGAAACAGAGACAAGAAGTGCAAACACAAAAACAAGGAGCGCAGGAGGGAGGTGGACCGGCGGAGGATCAGGGGGAGGGACGGAGAGCCAGGTCCATAGAGGGAAACAGAGAGAAAGACAAAGACAAGTTTTTTTGGCCACAGGCCCAAAGTCTAAGCAGGATGTTTAGTTCTCTCCTCTATCTTAATTAAACAGGGCTTTCATGTTGTGTGCGCTGAAGCTCCTCCGCGTGAGTGCAATCTCGCTTCTGAATAGCAAAAATGCTTCATAGATAAATGTCTGAACATTATTGTATATAAAAACAGCTGGCGACTCTGGAGAGATAGAATTTGCAAGATAATGTCTATATAGCAAGTACCGAAAGCAGAACCGTTAATGTCAGAGCTTATCCATACTCCGTTATTTCATTTAATACCAGGTTTCGGTACTGTTTCCTAATCACTGGTGGTGAAAGCCACTGTACCACTGCCATGTTCAGAAATTTCCCTATGGCAAAACTGGAGATGTACATCATTTATCACAATGATGTTATGTTGTGAGATTGCACTGCATGGTGTTAAGTCTTTTGAATTTGTTACTAATATATCTTTTTGGCTACTATGCAGTTTGAGCATGAATGATATTACACTCTCTACTCAACTACATTTTTTAATTAAAATATATACTTTTTATTCCACTATAATTGACACGAAGACAACCTTTACTCAGTACATTTACATGTGTCCAACTCAGAAGTTTAATTTATGTCATTAAGATTCATCACTTCCATACCTTCATCTGCTTCTTGTGAGTGACTCAAGAATGAAGGCCTCGAACTTTGAGAACCAGCTTTTATTGAAATTGAATCAAATTATGGTCACCCTCTGAGACTAAGACTTAATTTTACTTCAATTAATTATATTTCCTTCATCAGTTATGCTGAAGAGAACAAAAATTATATAGTTTTACTTGTTCCCTTGTTTGTTCACTGTTTGTTCATGGTTTGCAGATACTTTACACACCTCTGCATCACAGATTTTTTTTTATTTTTTATTTTTACTTTTTTGAAGGGAGAATGGCCAGTTTTTGGATGAAAAGGGTCCTGCAATGAAAGAATGGTCAGACTCTAAGTGGCTGGCAATTTATGCATTCGTAGTTGACAGTACGAAACACCTGAATGCTTTGAACATCAGCCTTAAAAAAACTACTACTAATAATAAAATAAATAAAAATAACAAAGTAAAACCGATGTGAATGAAGTGAACAGCAACAAAATGGCATAAGTAAAACGTGCACAGAATTTGTATTTATGCAGATTGCAGATATCCCTAACTCCTATAGAGCAACTCCAAATAGTGACAATGAAGGATCTGGGTCTAGTTTGTGCTGAAGGACAGCCGACAGTGTCGAATAGATTGCTACACATACTCCAACTTGGGACCTGAATGTGTGTATAAGCAAATCACCTGTAAAGGTGTCTAGTTTCAGGTTCGGTCCTAGTTAATTGAACTTTGGACATATGGGCTCAGTGCCCTAATTTACACTGAATGAGCAAGTGCAAGAGGACACAGTAGGTCTTCTGAAAGCAGCTGACCAAGATCTTATTTACCAAAAAATAAAATGTAACACTGCCACTAGTACTTGTACTGTGCTTTTGATGTTGACAATTCCAAATATATGATGTCCAGAGACTTAAAGAAGCATTAGATAACTGAATTATATGTTTTTTTGTTTGTTTGTTTTTTTCAATAGAAAAAAAGGTTTATGAAAATGTGATCAAGAAAGTATTTAAACATTTTTTTCTCTAACTTTAACATTAAATTTAGAGAGCTGTATGCTTGCTTGGAAAGAGTTCTCCCCTACGCAGATTGATCTTTTATCCAAAAAAATAAATGAATAAATAACCAAACCATTCAAGCACAGAAAACAAAAAGAAACAGCCCTATTAAATACTGTGGGGTAAAAAAAAAAAATGTTTTTGAGAACTGTCGGGTTAGTAACAGGTGTAGTATTGTAGTTTCTCTACTGTCAGTGATACCATCAAAACAGACGGTATCGGTGGTACCTTGTACTAAAGGAAAAAGATATACTAAATTGATCTAAGTTGACATTTTTTCCAGTGTTTCAGTCGGGATTAGAGCAAGTTAAGAGGCCATTAAAATGTGCAAAAATGACTGTGGTCACAAAATGATCTGCTTTGAAATCTGTGCCCAGTTTCAAGGCCAAGTTATTGCATGACAGAATGACTATATCAACATATAAACATTCAAACATGGCCTTTTTGACCAAATAAACAATCACTGCACCCACCCCACAAACAAATATTGCCAAATATGTTTGCAAAAATTAAGGACTCTGTTTCTGCTTTCCTTTGATTTTAAACACTAGGTCCTCGGCCTGCGTTTGATCGAAGAATAACAAAGTTGGCATACTTATCTCATAGCCAGTACTAAATAGACTACAGCCCAAACAACATCAACCAGTATTTACATTAACTTTAATGCTGTGTATGTTCCCACCCAGAGCCAATTACTGCCATGTTGAACTGAGGGACCTTCTCTTCTCTAACTAGCCTAAAAACGCAGTATGTTAAATTGCACAGCTCTACAAATTTGTTCCAGGTAATGTACTCCTAATTTTCCTACATACAGTATATGCATTTAAACCTTGCAGTACTTATGGGAAGACAAAAAAAAAAAAAAAAAAAAAAAAATGGTAAGACTATTTTAAGGTGTACTTGTTACACATGGTACATGAACTTACTATCATAATAAGCCCTAATCCTAACCATAAAGTAAGTATATGTAGTTCATTATATTATATTGCTCAGTACTTGATAAAATGGATAATTACACTGTAACAAGGACACCTTAAAATAAAATACTGTAACTATTTGAGAAAACTACTTGCAAGGCTATATATTATTAAAAGTTTGAGGCACTTGTATAAAAATGCTGTAAAGTAAGGATGCATTTAAGACCAACATGTTAAACTTTCCACTTTAAAATTACTTGATCGTAAAAAGGATTTCATCATGGTTCAATGGCTTCATCTGACAGGTTTAACATGCACCAACAAATAAACAGTAAGAATGTTGCCATGTCAACATGTTTTGTTTACATGATCACTGCAGCTTAAGATTGAAAGACCTTTTTTTTTTTTTTTTTGTCAAATAAATGCAACCAAAGATACTTTCAAAAAATATTGTTGACCTCACAGAGATTTCACACTGGACATCAGGTGGAGAGACAACAAAGTGCCAAAACTGTTTAATGTACAAATGTAATGAGAAAAATCCTAAAAATCAATCACAGAAAAATGGATGACAAGCCTGAAATTCCCAAACTAAACTCAGTATCTCTGTAGTTACATCATTATGATAGGTATAGTAGATAGGATAGATAGGAACAAAATTTTAAATATGTACTAGTACATTTAATTTCTTAAACAATAAAAATAAATAATATAAAACTTATATAAAAAATAATCTTCCTCAGTCAAAGTGAAATGATGTGCAAGTATATAAAAAAGCAGATGTGTGTGCAACATTTAGTTCGCATAATGTTATCTATGTACATCTAAGGATATGTAAACTATGTGTGTGAAGAAAAGGTACCATTCATTTTTGTGCGGATGCAAGTAACCCAGTGGTTTCCAAGTTTGCTCCTGTTGGCAAACGCCTATTTCACACATACTCCATCTCCGGTGCGTAGGCAGTCCGTGTGCTTTACATATGTGGTGCAGAAGCAGCAGGGACTCATTGTGCTTTCACACAGGACACGTTTGCAGTCCGCTACTGATCCGCGGCTGTTTAGGTCCACAAACACAACATTTGTTCAATATTTCAAATCATGTAAAAAAAATAAAAATAAATCCTTTTCAACATTGTGACTTTTTTCACAGAACTGTAACAATCTTTCATAATCATAGACATTAGTTTAAACTCAATAAATATAAACAATATATTATTTATGCATTTGACAAGCAAGCGGCAGCACATTTAAACACAACTAGCCTACTTTTCTTGTTAAGATATCGCAAATATAAAAAATGAAAACACCTCTGACAAAAACTGTTGACTCTCGTGACTTTTGCATTTAAATATTTATTACAAACAATCCCACGAGTCTTAATGAATTTTGTTTTTCTGCTTCCATAAAAGTGCATATATTATGTTGCCTTGTTTATCTAAAGGTGCTCTTTTTCTTGTTTTAAATCTAGCCAAAACCCATGTGTTGTGTGTGAAACACAGTAAGCTTTAATAATTAACATTTCTTATGAAATTACTGCATTTCCGTGTCAATCCATGTTAATTTCTACCGCAAACAATGCACTGTCACTTTAATTCAGCACGTGCAGCACAGAAAAAATAGACACGGTACGTAAACGATTGTTGCATGGCTGTAGACGCACCGCTCCTGGAACGCACTGACGGACCGCAACCGCATGCAGTGTGAACGCTGGCATCTGTTAACATGGGTGCGTAAAAAAATACGCAACGCATACGCACTGCAGACGGAGTATGTGTGAAACAGGCTTAACACTGTAAGCAGTCCAATTCAAACGTCTTCAAAAATAATTGGTGCAGCCAAACAGAAGTAGAAACAAACACTGTGGGTCATGACTTTTTGAGGAATTTAAGGATCCAATTAAAGAGAATACACAGCAGAAAACACAACTCTTCATTTTCAGCAACGTCAAACCACTCCTGAGACAACAGGCAGACAACCATGACTCATCATCCTCTCGCAGAAAATCCTTCAAGGTAAACAGAAGTAGAAAATAAGGATGTAAACAAAGCATGCCACAATTATATGTGTTTTCCCCACATATGATTTGGAGTGGAACATTTGGCTTTAATTAGAGAGGAAAACAGGGTGACAACTGTGCAGAGCTCTAGAACAGAATCACCACTGGCCCAGCAGCTGAGAACAACACACACAATATAATTTAGATGGAAATATAAACGTGCTTCTGAAGCAGTTGGCCAAAGAATTGAAAGGCCTGCATGTGTGTCTTATCAAATAAATCTGATCTTTTATTATGAAGTAGTAAATGTATTTGACTTTCGTTCATTTTGGGAACACAAATAAATTTGTTTCTAATGAAATCTGAGTGATTTATGTTCTTCCATTGATAGTCCAGTTTATGTAAATACTTCAAAAAGTTAATAAAGAGATAAATAATACATATGAATTGAGCAGTTTAGTCCAAATTCTCTGAAGAGGCTCGATCGCTTTAAATTATGTTTAAAAATTATTAAATTTAAATTGTATTCACATATTTACGTTGATCAGCAAACATGAACAAACTGAAATGTAAATGCTTGATGCAAACCTCATTGGTTATGAAAGCTCAAACATGCTGCTTAACACTCGAGAATTAACCTCACTGCTTCTCACACATCAAGCAAAGTACTGTATATACATTGAAATTTTTTCTTAAAAAAAGATTAATTGTTTTGCTAGATAAGACCTTTATTTGGATCGTGTAGAGCCCTTTGAAACTGCATTTTTAACCTTCAATCCTTTAGGGAACACTGAAGTCCGTTATATGAAGAAAATTCCTGTAATGTTTTCACTCAAAAAAAAAAAAAGTGTCTTTGCACCTTAAGAAAGAAAGATGTGAACATCTTGGATGACATTGGGGTAGGTAAATTACCAGGACATTTTTTATAATGGAAGTGAACAACTCTTTGAAGGGTTTGGACCAGATTGAGGGGGAGTCAAATATGACAGAATTTGCATTCTTGGGTGAACTTGTTTTTTTTTTTTTTTTTTTTTTTTTACATTTAAAAGCAGATACAGTACAGAACAGTACAGAACAGCACCCAGGTTTTTTTTTCTATTGACCTTTACATAAACAGTTTGTAACAATAGTTTGTCCTATGACAGCAGACATGAACAGATCAAATAATGACTGCACAGACAGGTAACAAATAGGTATACAGTGTGAAACAATGCAGTACAAACATGTAATAACAAGTTTAAATAAGTTTAGCAGCAAACTATCAATCTTAAACTAAATGGCATCTGCCTCAATAGATACTTCTATGTTTTGTACAATCACAAAAACTTTCACTTGCCATTTAAGGTTGTGGATCTGGTCCCAAAAGCCTATTCAGGATAATCTGGGTGGCACAGTCAGGAATGAGGAAGAGCAAGCCAATTTGTTCTTTAAATGGGCCACATGCTGTGTTCATACAATCATATTTAAATGTGAAACATGAATACTCCTTATCCAGGTTAAAACAGAGGAGCATGACACATGGAGAGAGGTAAACCGGGTTAAAGATGACCTGGGTTGAGCATTTTAAGTGTGAGAATTTTTTAATTGGTCAATGTACATATCAGACTATTATCTTTGGCAACTGCATCGCTGCATTTTTTTAAAAAAAAATTTTTAACAGCATTCCATGGCTGATGTCATGTGTGTCAGTGACCTGACACACAACTAATTGCTTTTCTGTTCTACACAACACATACTATACATTCAGTATCAACTAAACTTGTTTACTAACAAAAATGTAGTGACTTCAGTTCTCATTCTCAAAATTGATCCATGTATAAACAGAACTTTATTTAGCACTCCAAACCAGACTGGTCACCTTATTCTGCTGCTGTGTGAATGCAGCCAAAGTCAGAGTTAGAGAGAAAATTTGAGACAAATTTCAGTAAATTACGCACTTACTCCTTGAATTCTGCTAAAATTGACGTTGGATCCACCACACAACCAACGCCTTTACCAATGGTTATTACAGGACCATTTTAGAGTCTATGGCAATTACAGCATTTGGCTAGCCAGCTATTGGTTTATACAAGGAAGAATAATTCAAGCCTTCATACTGACCCTCACATTGGTCTCTCACATGGTGGCCTGACTCAGCTGAACATCCTCTCATTAAGGGTCAATGTCTGCTTCTCCAACTCCCTATAGCAGTCGCAATTTGGTCATATAGAAAGACCATTTGGCCAGAGAATGGCCAGAGAATGACCCCGTGACGGGATACTTGTCAGAGGAAATACTGTATATTGATAACCCAAATGTAAACACAAACAAAGAAGCTAAAATGTTTGTAAGTATCTTGTTGACACATCTGGAGATTAATGAAAACTTCAACATGTATTCATATATTACACATATAGTTAATTGTCCAAGGATACAATAGCAGCACATCAGCTAGCAACAACCTTGGCAAATCCAACAACCCAGTAATCGTTTCTGGACATGTATAGTATCCATTTTGGGAAACAAGATGCGTCAACTCTATCTTTAAGTGTTCTTGACTCAAACCCAACATAACCTCAGTCAATCTTTGTCCGACAAGTTTTCAGTTATGCAGTCTCCTGACTTGCTTGAGGGTGTGGTTTAAAACAGGAGGGAAATGAAAACAAAACAAAACATTAACTTCAACGTTTAAACCATTCCGGACAATGTTTACGTTTCCAAAATATTCACACAAGTTTCTCCTAATATAGTAGGTCTAAGGAAACAAAAGTAATTGCCCAAAATAAAAATCAGTCATCGCCACAGACAATTGAACTCCACTTCTTCTACACTGAAAAAAATAATTCATTGGATTTACTCAATTGAATAGTGGACATTGGTTGCACACAAACTGTTTGCTTTGGTAGTCACTTATACAATTGTGCTCAATCAAAACAGATTATTTATAGGTGAATTAAAATCAAGAACATAAAGTAAACTGCATGTATCTGGTTAGCAATTTCAAGGTTGCCAGAGTGTGTTTATATATATATATATATATATATATATATATATATATATATATATATATATTTATATATATATATATATATATATATATATATATATATATATATCCTCTTTAACTTGGTTGGGCATGGTCACATGTGTGTGGCAGCCCTGTGTTTAAAGACAGTGAACTGTGACACAGTGGAAGATGTCACATTGTGTAACCCTGCAGAAATATGGATGATGATCTACAGCTTTTCTTAGTTAAGCAAAAATAATAAATACATAAATAAATAATACCACCCTATGCTGGTTACTATGCAGAATATTGACAACCATATGAATTAAATACATACATCCAATTAAAATGGGACATCCTGGTAAATACAAGAGCTCTTCAAAAATCTCTTAATATATGAAAGTGATGAGTGGGTGGCACTTCTGCTCCACATTTCCTATTCTGAGTGTCTGTAATGTCTGGTTAAGCTCTGGCTGTGATTTTGCAGTTTGTCTTTTGATCCCTGTAATTGCAGCAACTCTGTGACTGAAGCACTTCTGTCAATCCCTCCATCCAGAAAATTGCAAAATAAATTATGTTAAATTTATATATCTGTCTGTCTTTACCTTTTCCACAACAGCCATTCATTACTCATTTTCTCTAGGCATCATCTCCTTCCCAGCACTCTAAACACAGAAAGCTCTTTTTAAATGAATTAACAAACAAATAAACCAGTCTAGAGACAGTTCTGAAAGTGAAAATTGCATTCCTTCCATTAGTGTGTATTAGAACTGTGAAGCATGATCAGATTCTTTTTATCGAATAACTAATAATATATAACCATTGAACAGTCATTTTTTATTTTCATAAAAAGCACTGGTATTGTTGGGTGATGGGGACTGGTATGCCCTTATAGTGCCCAGGTACTGTACCAACAAAATACTATCCCACCTTGGCTTTTACTTTAACCATGTTGACAAAAAAAACATACAGTTTTTCCAATTACTAGATATAACATGTAACTTAAGACAACTACATATATTCATAAATGGTACAGTACAATGATATGTATTAATATTATGTAGAGAAATCATGCTTGTGCTTTATCAATGTTTTGTGCTTTTTGGATGTTGACATCATGAGCTTTTTTTAATTTTAAGTGAAATTGGCAGTACAACACAGTGCTTGTAACACATGGCCTATGAGATCATTTCATATGAGACACTTATACATGCACACAGTCTACTGATTTGAGGTCTTTTTCATAATTCAGGGATGATACAGTAGCTATAGTAAGAAAATGGGCTAAAAACAAACGTATATTTCCTGTACTGTGTACAGTTGGGATTCAACGTAGCATGTTATCACATACGGAAAGTGACAATAGTGTATTTCACTATATATAGGAGCTCTGTAAATGAGCATTAAGTTTTTTCCAGCACCACATCTCCACTCAAGACAGAAGCTCAGTGGAAGACCACATCAGAGAGAAGGCAGATTACCTCACGAGACAGCAAAACCCAAACTCCTGAGGGCTCTGGGTAAAACCACAGCAGAACTCATTATGGGAACACTGTATGGTTTGCTTATGGTTTTTGAATCAGTCACAAAGTAAGATAAAATGTAAAGATTAAACTGTCAAAGTTTTGGAATCGATATGTAGGAAATCTTCAGTGTCACTTTTGATTAGGGGTGCACCGATATGGAATTTCAGGCTGATACCGATAATTCACCTCTCATTGTGACCGATAAAGACACAGACAACTTGGGTTTCGACTTTTAACCCGTAGAGCTGTTATATAATAAATTAAAAACTACTCAGCAGGAACTGTCTAACTGTATTACAGATATTAAAATGGTTTAATAATGTGATAAATACTATCCCAGACAGCAAGCAATTTCGGCCCAGGTCTGGCCCACATGGATTTCATGTGGGCCAGATGTGGGCCGGATCTGGGCCAATACTATGTTGCTGTCTGGGATAGCAGAATTGTACAGTCAATGTTTTGTGTCAAGTATTGATGATAATCATGATGAATCACTAAAACAGATCAGAATAACAAACATTCAAACATATGTAACAAAGAATGAAACCAAAAAGAAGTTTGCAGCATGTAAAAAACATAACAGCAAACAACCACACACACACACACACACACACACACACACACACACACACAAACAACCAACTCTACATGCCTAATAATTTTCAGCAGGCAATTAAGACGGTGAAGTGGTGCTTTATGTATGTTATGAGTGTATGCACATACACAGTAACTTTTCTAGGCATAGACAAGCAAAAATAAATAAATAAATATATAAATAAATATAATTCTTCTTCAAAACAAAAACATGATGTCGCGACTGAAAACGTGTGGAAAACGCTAGACCCGCCACTTTCTCCTTTTTTCCAAAGCACTCTGTAGCCTTCGCTTAATTCATCGACTACTCATGGTTCATGCTATTGTAAATGAAAACATATGAAATAGTTTTTTATTTTTTTTTATTTTTTTTTATTTTTTTTTATAAACGCTTATTAATGTATAGCCTTATACGACAATTACATATGTACATTTTAAAACTTTATAATTATGACATTACATATTTACATTTCCACTGAACAGCCAGTATTTGTATCTGTAACAATCACAACATTTTTCATATCTGCATTCGGATACAACGTTGTACATTTACTTGATAAGACTATGACTTTTTATCTTTTTTTTTTTTTTCATAGTTATCAATGAACAAGTATATTGTGTTAAACTAAAATCATTATTATTTTCAAAATTAATATTTATCATGCAAGCAGAGAGATGTCATGACAAACGTTTAGTGATCATTTGAAAGTGAAGTGACATTCAGCCAAGTATGGTGACCCATACTCAGAATTTGTGCTCTGCATTTAACCCATCCGAAGTGCACACACACAGAGCAGCGAACACACACATACACTGTGAACACACACCTGGAGCAGTGGGCAGCCATTTATGCTGCGGCGCCTGGGGAGCAGATGGAGGTTCAATGCCTTGCTCAAGGGCACCTAAGTCATGGTATTGAAGGTGGAGAGAGAACTGTACATGCACTCCCCCCACCCACAATTCCTGCCGGCCCGGGACTCGAACTCACAACCTTTCGATTGGAAGTCCGACTCTCTAACCATTAGGCCACGACTTCCCCTAACACGACTGAATCAAAGTGTGAAACTGTGTGTACAGTATACTGTCCATGTCCAGAAAGGTAAGAAAAACATCATCAAAGTAGTCCATGTGACATCACAGGGTCAGTTAGAATATTTTGAAGCAACGAAAATTTTGGTCCAAAAATAGCAAAAACTGTGACTTTATTCATCATTGTTTTCTCTTTCGGGTCTGTTGTGAGAGAGTTCCAAACAAAGCAGTCTGGATATCCGGTTCACAAACGAATCATTCGATGTAACCGGATCTTTTTGAACCAGTTCACCAAATCGAACTGAAGCGTTTTAAACGGTTCGCGTCTCCAATATGCATTAATCCACAAATGAATTAAGCTGTTAACTTTTTTAATGTGGCTGACACTCCCTCTGAGTTAAAACAAACCAATATCCCGGAGTAATTCATTTACTCAAACTGTACACTGACTGAACTGCTGTGAAGAGAGAACTGAAGATGAACACCGAGGCGAGCCAGATAATGAACGAAATATTGACTCGTTCACGAATCAAGAACCGTTTCATCGGTTTTCGGATCACCAGTAGTTCTTTCGGACAGTTCGATTCAATAAACCGGTTGAAGAAATCGATTCACCGGTTCTTTTGCGCTCTACGTAATGACGTCATTGGTGATGATTGCCCTTGATTCAAGCCTTTGGTTTACCCGCGCTCATAACACTAGCACAGAATCAGTTCAGAATCAATCACCAAAAGAATCAGACGCTTTGCTTCACGCTGAATCACACATGTGAAGTATCATCAGCTTCCTCGGTTCTCGAATCGGATGCGTCTGACAGAAACGGTTCTTGACTTTGTTCATTATCTGGCTCAGCTCGGTGTTCATCTTCAGTTCTCTCTTCACAGCAGTTCAGTCAGTGTACTGTTTGAGTATATGAATTACTCTGGGATATTGGTTTGTTTTGTTTTGTTTAGACACACTAGAATTTTCCAGATAGTGTTAAGGCCAGTTGGAGCTAAACTTTTCAGAGCATTGGCCCTCCAGGATCTAGTTTGAAGACCCCTGTCCTACAGAGTTGTTACTTTGCACATGCTTTTTGATAATTACAAATAATAATGTAAAATTATTTTCTTAGAATAGGAGATATGCTGTCTCTCGCATCACATACATTATCAGTTGTTAAGTATGTGGTCTTGAAGAGGATCCTATTTTCTCTCATTTGTACTTGGTCTTGACTTGGACTCGAACCTCTTTGGACTCGGTCTTGACTCTACTAGTCCTGGACTTGGTCTTGACTTGGACTCGACAAAGCTGGACTTGACTACAGCTCTACTGGCACTACATTTAAGTATTGTTGAGATAAAGAGTAGCATGGCCCCACTGGATCCCCCACCATCATTGGGCTAGAGTACTGTCAGTCTGACGATGCCTAAATGCCATTGGATCAGAGTGCTGTCAATTGGTGCCTGACTGTTGCCTGCAAAGTTTTCATTTGAAAAAAAAAAAACAAGCGCCCTTCTCCCATCCACGCTCGTGACCGCTCGCACCTCATGTTTGTGACTGAATGTTCAGAATTGATGGATGGACATCTATGGACATCTACGAGGGCAGACCGGACCTCAAGGGCACTTTAGCGTCGGACCTCAAAGAGCAGGGGCTCAGATTGGGACATCCCTTTAATAGTAACCAAAATAGATGTTGGTAAGTGCAGTTTGACTAAAAGTAATGACTTGATAAAAAAAGTTGATAAAAATGCAATGACTTTTTGTTGAGTAAAACTAGGCTAAAACTATGAAAGACTAAATTGACTAAAAAGACTATTAAAGCATTTTCGTCTCAAGTTAAAGAACAAGACTAAATCAAAACTCCCTGTCAAAATTATGTCACGGTAGGAAATCCAGTGTTTCCTCCGTGTCACGTTTTGTTATTGTTTTTGTACTTACGTTGTCTCCATGTGCTCGTTTAGTTGATTGTCATCACCTGGGTGTTGATTGTCTCGCTCCAGCTGATCGTCATCATACCTCTGCTACTTATACTCACCTCGCTCTCTCTCTGTTGTCAGATCCTCTCTTATGTCTCCATGCACTAGCTGGATTACCGTCCTCCGTGTTTGTGTGCTGGTTTGGATTTGTGTTGTCGTCCGCGTGTCAGTGTTCCGGTCTGTTCCTGGTTCCAACCATTGACCACCTTCACCTGCACCGCTGACTTCACCATCCCGCTCTTCTCACGCCACCGTAGACCTTCCTTGCCATTGCCAACACTCTGGACACTCTTTATCAATAAACAACATCTGATTGCCTGCAATTGCTTCCTCCTCTTTTATCTGTCGTTACAGTAGGATCTGACCATCATGGAAGCAGCAGGCGATCGCTCCCCATCTCATCTCGAAGAATTTCTGCAACGAGCTGTGGGTCGTATGGATCGCCAAGACAAGGCGATAGATGAGATGGGTCGAGCCTTCCAAGCAATGGTGACGAAGGTGTCCGAGCTCGTTCTCCAGACGCAACAACAACAACAATCGTCACCCGCTGCGCCTCCCACGCCACCCACACCGCCGATCGTCTCCGGGGGGATTTCCCAGCCCGAACCACGCCTCCCCATCCCGGAGAAATATGCGGGTGAGCCAGATTTCTGTCGATCATTTCTGTCTCATTGTTCTCTGCACTTCGCCCTGCAGCCCCGCACGTTCTACACCGAGGAAGGGCTGCCCTCTGGGGGACGGCGGTGTGGGAGAACCAAGACAGCTGCTGTGCCTCGTTCCACGCACTTTCGGAAGAGATGAGACGGGTCTTCGACCGCTCCGCCGCCGGGAGGGAAGCGGCTTGGCTTCTCACGGACCTACGTCAGGGGGAAAGGTCCGTTTCCGATTATTCGATTGAGTTCCGCACCCTGGCGGCGGAGTGTAAGTGGAACGAGGAGGCGCAGTGGGTTCACTTCCTGCATGGGTTGGCTGACCGCATCCAACAGGAGATCCGCGCCGTCGAGCTCCCCACTTCTCTCAACAGTCTGATTGACCTAACCATCAGAGTGGAGAATCGACTCGATCAAGCCACCAGACGGAGGGGGAGAGCAGTTCTCGCGAACAGACCGGAGGCTCAGTATCAGCGCTCAGATGTTGCGGTCAGCCCACCGGGAGATCTTGAACCCATGCAGGTGGGGCGAGCTCGGCTCTCCCGGGAGGAGAGGATCAGGCGGAGATCCCTGGGACTATGTTTATACTGCGGCAGTCAAGAACATCACATCCAGCGTTGTCCGGTAAAAGGACCAAGCCCGATAGTAAGACGGAGGCTACTATCGGGTGGGATCTCTGCCAGAAAGACCTCATCTACATCGACACTCCTTCCGGTGAGTCTACGGTGGTCCACCCACGCACTCGAGCATCACGCCTTGTTGGATTCTGGGGCAGAGGGTAATTTCATGGACTTCCAGTTCGCTAGTAAGCTTAACATTCCTCTCACCTCCCTCAAACACCCCATTGCACCCTTTGCTCTCAATGGACACAGACTACCAGTCATCACTCAGACCACCTTACCTGTTTCCCTCACCACATCTGGCAATCATACTGAGGAGATATCATTTTACATTACGGACTCACCTCAATCCCCCATCGTTCTCGGTCACACCTGGCTTCAGAAACACAACCCCAGCATCAATTGGCGCCTTGGATCTGTGGTTAGCTGGAGCGAGGAATGTCATTTGTCTTGTCTTTTGTCTGCTGGTGTTAATGTTTCTGAGTCTGTGTTTCAGGGGGAAGCAGTGGATTTGGCTAGCGTGCCTGCGGAGTACCACGACCTGAAGGAGGTGTTCAGTAAGTCTCGTGCTGATTCTCTTCCTCCTCATCGTCCCTATGACTGTGCGATAGAGTTATTGCCAGGTACTTCTCCGCCTAAGGGCAAGTTATATTCTTTGTCTGTTCCAGAGACGGCGGCCATGGAGAAATATATATCCAGTTCTCTAGCAACGGGGTTTATCCGCCCTTCCTCTTCTCCAGCGGGGGCGGGGTTCTTTTTTGTGGGAAAGAAGGACGGATCCTTGCGACCTTGCATTGACTACCGAGGGCTGAACAACATAACGGTAAAGAATACCTATCCTTTGCCGCTTATGTCTTCAGCTTTTGAGAGGTTGCAGGGAGCGTCCGTTTTCACTAAATTGGACTTACGTAATGCTTATCATTTGGTCCGCATCAGGGAGGGGGATGAGTGGAAGACTGCCTTTAACACCCCTAGAGGCCATTTTGAGTACTGCGTTATGCCGTTCGGGCTAACCAACTCGCCGGCAGTCTTTCAAGCACTCGTTAATGACGTGTTGCGAGACATGGTCGATCTGTTCATATATGTTTACCTGGATGACATATTGATTTTTTCTTCGTCTCTCCAGGAACACGTGCAACACGTACGACGAGTGCTTCTGCGGTTGCTAGAGAATGGATTGTTTGTCAAGGCGGAGAAATGCGTTTTTCATGCACAGTCTGTTTCTTTTCTAGGACACATCATTTCGACTGAGGGTGTTCGCATGGATCCTGAGAAGGTTAAGGCTGTGGTAAATTGGCCATCCCCAGAGTCTCGCAAGGCCCTGCAGAGATTTCTGGGGTTCGCCAATTTTTACCGGCGTTTCATTCGCAATTTCAGCCAACTAGCCGCTCCTCTGACCGCCTTGACCTCCCCTAGTTTGACGTTCAGGTGGTCAGACGCAGCTGAGGCTGCGTTTGCCAAACTGAAAAGCTGCTTTGTTTCAGCTCCCATTCTCGTCACCCCTGATCGCTCACGTCAATTCATAGTGGAGGTCGACGCGTCAGAGGTGGGGGTAGGAGCAGTGTTATCCCAACGCGCATCCTCAGACGGAAAGGTGCATCCGTGCGCGTATTATTCTCACCGTTTATCTCCTGCAGAAGTTAATTATGACATTGGCAATCGAGAGTTGTTGGCAGTCAAACTTGCACTGGAAGAATGGCGTCACTGGCTTGAGGGGTCGGGTGTACCTTTCATTGTATGGACGGACCATAAGAATCTCGAATACATTAGAACCGCCAAAAGACTTAACTCCAGGCAGGCTCGGTGGGCATTGTTTTTCGGTCGTTTCGATTTTACACTTTCTTACCGGCCGGGTTCCAAAAACATCAAACCCGATGCTTTATCCCGTCTTTTTGAGCGTTCCGATCGTACTGCTACTCCCGAGCCCATTTTACCGGGGACCATCATTATCTCCGCGCTCAGGTGGGAGGTCGAATCGAAGGTGTTGACCGCCTTAGAAGGGGTAACGCCCCCGGCTCGTTGCCCACCGAACCGATTGTTTGTGCCGGAGAGGTTACGGTCAGACGTTCTCCAGTGGGGTCATTGTTCCAGTGTTGCTTGTCACCCAGGGGTTAGTAGAACTAGATTTCTGGTCAAGCAACGATTTTGGTGGCCTGGTATGGCTCGTGACGTCCACGATTTCGTCTTGGCTTGTTCAGTTTGCGCTATTGGTAAGACTTCCAATCGACCTCCAGATGGGTTACTCTTACCGCTGTCTGTCCCTTCAAGACCCTGGTCCCACATTTCGCTAGATTTTATCACCGCCCTCCCGCCCTCTAAAGGTAATACGGTGATTTTAACCGTAGTGGACCGGTTCTCGAGGGCGACTCATTTTATTCCCTTGCCCAAATTACCTTCAGCCAAGGAAACAGCGGTAGCTGTCATTGACCACGTCTTCCGCATACATGGCCTCCCGACAGACGTGGTTTCTGACAGGGGTCCCCAATTTGTGTCCAAATTTTGGCGAGAATTTTGTAAATTGTTAGGAGCGACTGTTAGTCTTTCTTCCGGGTTCCATCCCCAGAGCAATGGTCAAACCGAACGAGCCAATCAGGATGTCGAGAGGGTTTTGCGATGTTTGGTTTCCAATAATCCTTCGTCCTGGTGTCAGCAACTCTCAGTTGTGGAGTACGCACACAATTCTTTGCCAGTGTCATCTACGGGCATGTCTCCATTTAAGTGTAGTTTAGGGTACCAACCACCTAATTTTGTCAGTACGGAATCCGAGGTTTCGGTCCCCTCCGCACACGCATTAGTCCAGAGGTGTCACCGCACCTGGACCAGAGCTCGCAGAGCTCTGCTCCAGGCTAGGTCGCGCACCAAGGCTAAGGCCGATCGCCACCGGTCGAAGCCTCCCCGTTACGTCGTCGGTCAAAGAGTGTGGCTTTCTACCCAGAATATTCCTATGCGGTCCGTTTCTAACAAACTTGCTCCCAAATTTATTGGCCCGTTTTCTATTACCAAGATTATTAATCCGGTTACCGTGCGTCTTAGCCTTCCTCCGGCGTACAGGAGGATTCATCCCGTGTTCCACGTCTCCAAAATTAAATCGGTGATTTCTTCCCGTCTTAATCCGCCTGCTCCGGTTCCCCCCCCGCCTCGTCTCGTTAATGGGGAAACCACCTATTTGGTTAATCGTATTCTGGACTCTAGACGGAGGGGACGCGGTTTTCAGTACTTGGTGGATTGGGAAGGTTACGGTCCGGAGGAGAGGAGCTGGGTTCCTGCTCGGGACATATTGGATCACCACCTTATAGATGATTACAATCTACAGGTAAAGCAGGCTGGGAACGTCAGGTGACGTCCTAGGGGAGAGGGTACTGTCACGGTAGGAAATCCAGTGTTTCCTCCGTGTCACGTTTTGTTATTGTTTTTGTACTTACGTTGTCTCCATGTGCTCGTTTAGTTGATTGTCATCACCTGGGTGTTGATTGTCTCGCTCCAGCTGATCGTCATCATACCTCTGCTACTTATACTCACCTCGCTCTCTCTCTGTTGTCAGATCCTCTCTTATGTCTCCATGCACTAGCTGGATTACCGTCCTCCGTGTTTGTGTGCTGGTTTGGATTCGTGTTGTCGTCCGCGTGTCAGTGTTCCGGTCTGTTCCTGGTTCCAACCATTGACCACCTTCACCTGCACCGCTGACTTCACCATCCCGCTCTTCTCACGCCACCGTAGACCTTCCTTGCCATTGCCAACACTCTGGACACTCTTTATCAATAAACAACATCTGATTGCCTGCAATTGCTTCCTCCTCTTTTATCTGTCGTTACAAATTAACACTGCAACCAAACAACTTCAGTTGACAAGTGTTCAATCATGACTTCTGTGGCTAGTGCACCCAACAGTTCCCACGTGAAGACAAAAACACTTCAGTTCTGCCCTCTGCTGTCCTACAGTAGAATTAACCACACTTTCACCCATATTCTGAGCTGTGGTTTGACACTGATCCTGAGATGCTTTTAAAGAAATAAATCAAAAAGGAGAGAAAATACATAGACAAATGCTACATTATTTTCAACCAGTTATCTTTCTTTTAAAAGATTATGCAAAACCATTATGTAATAACCATACTTCATGCACAGAAACATAATACATGCTAAATAAAAAAATGAAACGCCTCATGCACAAAACAGCTGCAAGGAATTAATTTCCTCCAAAATGCACAAAGTTAAAATTTGATCAAATATGCACAATACTTAAAGAAAAATTTAAATAAAATGTCCCTTTAAAAAACAGTGTTTAATATATATACTGTCAACATCCTATTTATTTATGTTTTATTGTTATTGTTATTATTGCCTGTAAGGATCAAAACAAAGCATGACCACAGATCAAAATGATAAGAACTACCATATTATGCAGATCTGCCATGCACTCACATGGGACATCATACCCATCATTAAAACTGACATCACACAAGGAGGGAGGGAGATTTTGGGTGCTGCTGGAGAAGCAAATTTGGTATAAATAGCAGAATCCACTCCTGTGAACAGGACTCAGGACTTTCTACAGACTGACTGGAAACTTACAAATATACAGATTGGCCGGGAGAGCAGCCTGACCACCCCTGACTTCTGGAGCTCCAGCCTGCAGGTGGGTACAGCTGTTCTATAGCCCTCTGCTCCAGCTTAATGCTGATGGCATTGCTGGAACAGGTGGGAGAAGATGATCATTTAGATGCTACTTTCTATGTGTGTCAGTGAGTTCCTGGACCCTGTTTATTAAGTATGCAATTGGAAAAGCAAGGTTTTCCGGATGATTAGACATGCATTTGATGCTTTTTTTTTTTTGTAATTTTGTTTTTATGTTGATATTATGCATCTTGTTTATATATACTGAAATCACATTCTTGTTAATAATGCCCATTTTTAAGTGTTATGAGTGGGAGATGTGTGTCCTCACACTTTTTTTGTCACTTATTCATTATTGTTTTTGTTTCATAATTTCTTTACAGGCTTAGCTTTAGAAAATGGACCTCAGAGTAACAAGCATTCTTCTTCTTCTTGTGGTACTGGCTGAGGCCACCCCTGAAAGATACTATAATGTGAAGAAAATGCATTATCCTACAAAATCTCACAGTGAGTTTACTTCTGATTTATATATACTTAATGTATTTCATCACTGTAATGTTCCGTCATGTGAAATGCATCAGAGTATTTATACAGAATAACAGTAGCAGGTGCAATATTAAGAGAAAATACACTAAGGGAGATTGCCTTGCCAAAAAATACATACATGTATACAAATAACTAGTTAGATTGAAAAATTAGATTAGCCTCTTCGTCATGAGGGTATCTCAGATGTACACAAATCTGGATCTATTATCTGGATCTACAGTCAACAAATGTATCTAACATCACTTTAGATTTCTAATAATTATTTACAAAAGGGAGAAATAGTGCTTGTGTCCTTGTGCAAAAAGCATATTTACAAATACTGTTAGTTATCTAATATCTCTTCAGTTACACCACAATCACCATAATGTAAAATCTCCAAAACAGATGTAACCACATTATATAACAGGAGTGCCCAACATAAGCCACACTGTGGTGTTAAACTATACCATTAGTTTCTGGACAAGAACTCTTTCAAAAAAAAAAAAAAATTAAAAAATTAAAAAAAAAAAAAAAAAAAAAAAAAACATCCCAATTTTCTATGGAGGTCAAACAATCCAACCCAACCGTGCAGCACCTATGTCTATATGTAAATAATTTTACAGCATATTTTATTCTAAAATATACTTGTACAGGTGATTCACTTCTAGTTAATGATGTCTCTTGTCAAGTACTATCTAAACAAATGGTATAACGACTTACAAACATTTCAACTAACAAGCATTTTTTTACTAGTGAGGACTAATATAATCTCAAAGACTTCCATAGTTTTTATATCAGGTTAATATTTTCTATTGCCTAAACTCTACCCCTGGCTATAAAAATAGCCCTCACAGAGAATTGTGCAAAGCACTAGATATTTAAATAGCAAGCTTATTTGGAGCTGCAAACTTTTTTTCTTTTTAAATTTATTTTTGGCATTTTACACCTTTAATTTAGACAGGACAGTAGGCCAACAGGAAGCAATGTGGGTGAGAGGGTGAGGGGGTCATGACACGTCCGGGAGCCGGGATGCCCAAAGAGCAATGGTACTACATGTTGCCGCTGCCCACGGAGCTATCGACGCTTTTATAAACCTTTTAAACTAGTGAGGTCCAGCTTACTAGTTGGTGTTCAGCAGGTTTCAGTATATTAGTGAGAGCTTTTTTAAATAGTGAGG
The DNA here is from genome assembly GCF_003368295.1 of Carassius auratus. NCBI lineage: Eukaryota > Metazoa > Chordata > Actinopteri > Cypriniformes > Cyprinidae > Carassius > Carassius auratus. The sequence goes on along the minus strand of NC_039287.1, from coordinate 19,558,535 downwards.
ACATTTTGCAAACCTGCACACACACACACACACACACACACACACAAACACACACGCACATGCACATTAATACATTAAGTGCATTTAACATAAATATTGTTCTAATATATTTATTTATCCTAATATATTTATTTTTAGTCTACACATGTGACTAAATCACCAGTGAGATTAAAAAATATACCATTGACAGAAAATGTACTAGCTGATGAATCTCTTATTAAGAACGTCAAGGATGAAAATTTTGCTTTCAAATTTCAAAATTTTGCTTGTCAAAATTGAGGTTTAAATTATGTCATCACCATGATATTGAGCCAAGTGTGTATGTTAAGGAATTTCTTACAAGCAAATTAATATATTGTTATATTATTCAAGTAATGTAAGATTGTATCTAAATTACATTATATTTTTATCTTATTCTTAGCTGTTGCTGGTGAACCTGGTATTCCAGGCGCCCCAGGTGAACCTGGTGCTCCCGGCCTACCTGGCCCACCAGGAATTCCTGGTAAGAATGGAGTTGGACACCCCGGTCCGGTTGGTCCACCTGGACCACCAGGTCCAGCAGGCTACTCCTCACCTGGTAAACCTGGAACCCCAGGCGCACCTGGAAAATCAGGTGCACCTGGATTTCCAGGTGAGAAGGGACATCCAGGTCCTGCAGGACCTCAAGGTGCAAGAGGAGCACCAGGATCCCCTGGAATCCCTGGACCTGCTGGCATTTCTTCTACTGGAAAGCCTGGACCACACGGACTTCCAGGAGCAATGGGCCCACGTGGAGAACCTGGTCTAAAGGGTCTTCCTGGAATTCCAGGACTGCAAGGCCAGAAAGGAGAATCTGGCTATGGTATTCAAGGAGCACCTGGTGGCCAAGGTCCAATGGGCCCTCAGGGAGCTCCTGGTCAGCCAGGTCAGCCTGGAATTGGAAAACCTGGACCAAGTGGATATCCTGGAGAGCCTGGAAAGTCAGGAATGCCAGGTAGGGATGGGTCGCCAGGTCCTATGGGAATACCAGGACCAAAGGGTCATACAGGGGCACCTGGAATAGGAGCACCAGGAAAACCAGGCCTTAATGGTGCTCCAGGTATGCCTGGGCCAATGGGACAAAAAGGTCCTCAAGGACCAGCAGGACAGCCAGGTGCTCCAGGTCTGCCAGGTGTTGGCAGACCTGGATCACCTGGACTTCCAGGAGAAAGGGGAGTGTCTGGAACCTCAGGTACAACAGGCCAAAAGGGAGAACCAGGGCCATTGGGTCACACAGGTCAACCAGGTGCTACTGGTCCAATAGGTCCACCAGGTCCTCAGGGTGCTAGAGGATTCCAGGGAGAACATGGTCCACAGGGAGCTAAGGGTGATATTGGTTTGGTTGGAGCACCTGGCCCAAAAGGTGCAAAAGGTGAACAAGGTGCACAAGGCTTCTCAGGGAAATCTGGTGTTCCAGGTGCAGCAGGTCCACCTGGTCCAATAGGTCATATGGGCCATCAGGGTCCCAAGGGTGAACCAGGATTTACTGGGGCACCAGGTATCCCAGGTAGCAAGGGGCCACCAGGAGAAAAGGGACATACAGGATTTCAAGGGCCAACAGGTGCAAGGGGTGAAAATGGCATCCCTGGAGCTAGAGGACCAACAGGCCCAGTAGGACCTGCTGGTCCACCAGGGCTTAAGGGTCATCCAGGACATCCAGGGCTCCCTGGCCCAGCAGGGCTCACAGCTAAGGGAATTTCTGGACCACAGGGTCCTCCCGGAATTCCTGGTGCCAGAGGTCATGATGGTCTCCCAGGTCGACCAGGGCCTCCTGGGCCACCTGGACCCCCAGGTGAGATTGTTTATTCATATCCTGAAAAAAGCATGCCAATTAAATCCCATGAGATGGCAATGCCTGTTAGTCACACAATGATAAAGGCACCCATGTCAGCATTCACAGCTCTTCTTACCACAGCTTATCCTAATGCTGGAACACCAATTGCATTCAACCAGGTTGTTTACAATGGAGATAACCACTATAATCCCAGCACTGGTGTATTCACCTGTGAGGTTCCAGGACTTTACTACTTTTCTTTCCATATGCATGTAAATGGAGCAAATGCATTGGTAGCACTTTACAAAAACAGAGATCCAGTCATGTTTTCATATGATGAGTACAACAAAGGTTTCCTTGACCAGATGTCTGGCAGTACAGTCCTCATGCTGAATTCCCATGACACAGTGTACATCCAGGTTCCAGATGACCAGTCCAATGGCATTTATGCTGATGGTAATGTTCACTGTTCTTTCTCTGGTTTCTTGATTGCATCAACGTGATAAACACACTCAAGAAAACCTCAATCTTTCTATTTCAAAAATTGTCTGCCTTTATACTAATTTTCTCATCTCCCCAAGAGTCATGCAGAATTAAAAAGGATGAATAAAAAAACATGTCTATATCTTGTTGATTTACAAAAGACCTATTTGTATGAAAATAGTTTGATAATCTCAATTATTATTGAACACCAAGAAAAATTATCCAAGAAATTAGACAATGGACCTGTTGCATTTGCCTGAAACCTGAACTGATGGATATGTATTAAAATGGTGCTGTGTTTGTCTTTTTCCTGTGCTCACATTTTAACAAAAGGTTCCTGTGTTTAGTATTCTTATTGAGCCAGGTTTTTAAATAAATGGTTTAAATACTAATACTAATACTACTAATAATAATTGTATGATTTGTTTTATTGTTTTTGTTTGTTTGTTTGTGTGTTTGTTTGTTTTTGTTCATTTAACTCTGTAATATCTCACAATGTGTGTATTATAATAACAACACAAATAAAGTTTTAGTGCCAGTGCTGCTGTTTGTTTATGTCTGTGGTAAAAGTGTAATGTTTTCCAGAGGTAAGTGCTCAGTACAAAGACCTCTACTTTTTCATCCTGAATGATTTCTTACACTGACTTCAAACTTTGAAAATCATCTTAGGATAACTAAAAATAAACATTCAAAATGTTTAAAAACAGCCATTTTATATTATATCAGAATTTAAATACACTTTGAAATGCTTGTCATACACAGAGTATAAAAGGGTTATTTCTACATACCACAAAATGCAGATGTGTTGTAATTATGGTCAATAGCAGCAACAATGTCTTTCCAAATGTCAGATGTGATTTCAGCTCCTTGCTAGGATTAAAAAAAATATAAATGAAAACAATAACATTTGACAACATACATTTTATTAAGTAAACATCAACCCTTACAGCTAATTAACAAATGCTACTTCACATCTACAATGAGAGGGGGTTCAGCGAAAAATCGGCAGCTGTCAGCAGGAAGTGGCTGTCACTGGCAGCAGGAAGTGGCTGCCAATAAAACCGGATGGCAGCTGTCGCTAATACCCGGAAATTGGAGGAGGCTGCCGGCGGCAACAAGACAAATAAATAATTATATACGCTTATGATTATGTTTAATACTTTTTAAAATAAGTATAAAGGTCAGTATTGTATATTATTTGATTTAAAATATTGATCAAATATAAACAAAGAAATAAGATCATTTTGCTAAACGTTAATTTCCAGCTGAATGTTTATGCATGCATGTATCATTGTTTGTGTGAAATAAAACAATTTGTATTTATATTTATTTATATACGAGAGTGGCATTTACTGGGTGTATGTTGTATATTTATTATAGGCTATATACACAAATGACTGAAAAGAGAGAAGTCTCAGAGACCTTTTTTTAAAATCATAATTTGCGGTTATATTTGTAGTATTTCAAGAAACAACTATATATATATCTAGTATAAAGTAGCTTTTAAATTTGTAACTGGGTTAGTAAGTTGTCAAAGTCAGTGCTTTACAATGTAAACAGTATAAAATATATCCAGTAAGCAAGCAGACTAAAATATCAATCAGAATCACTAACAACAATCCGGAGGGATTTTCAAGACTCTTAGATCAGAACTGAGGAGTTCTGATGGAGTTACTTCTCCAGCATCTTGCACCAATCACTGTACAACCCAGGGTGGATGTGCATCTCTCCTCATTTTCCTCTTGCAACATGGTCAAGTCAAGCATTGTTTATTTATATAGTGCTTTTAATAATACAGATCAAAGCAAAGCAACTTTACAGTATTAAATAGGAAAATAGTGTGTCAGTCAATAATGCAGAAGGACATTAGTAAACTCAGTTTGTAGTCAGTTTAAAAGGCAGTTTATCATTGAATTCAGTGAAGTCATCCTTCAGCTCGGTGCAGTTTAAATAGTATCTGTGGAATCATTTGCAATCATGTCAATGAGATCGCTGTAAATGAAGTGACCACAACAAAGCAAGCCAGAGGCGACAAGGAACCAAAACTCCACCGGTGACAAAATGGAGTAAAAACAAGGTCTTTACAGGGGATCTGTATCTGGGGCTCTAGTTGTCCTGGTCTCCGCTGTCTTTCAGGGCTGTAGAGGTCCTTTCTAGGTGCGATCCACCATCTGGTCTGGATACGTACTCGATCCGCGTGACTGCAGTGACCTCCGAATAAAAAAGAAACAGATTAATATAATTGAAGATGTTAATATCTATACGATGTTTGATAGGGAGCCAGTGCAGTGTTTACAGAACTGGGCTAATCCGGTCATACTTCCTGATTCTAGTAAGAATTCTAGCTGCTGCATTTTATTATTCATAAGAAAATGGTGACATTAATACCTAAATTGCTTTATTAACAGTAGACATGCATGCACAGCCATATTAATGATTATTCCCATTGCATCTTGTCATCATGTACAGAGCAGTGATTACATTTTCATGCATAATTTGCACACCTGGTAAGCAGTTGATGTAAACCTCGTCGCAGTGTCTGCAAGGTGTACATTTTGTTGAATTCCTGACATGGCTTAGACTTGTTCTCCATTTTGTTCCACCTGTATATTGAGATGAGGAGTATGAAAACAGCATTATTACAAAGATAAACATTCAGACATGGCAACTGAGAAATGTAATGTTATGGCACCTTTTTAAACCTCTAATCAAATATGTAAAAGAAAATACTCAGTCAAGCCAGCTGGATTGTGCCCTCTTTCGAAAGGAGTCTGTATACAGTACAGCAGACTTCTGAATTTGGAACAAACCAAAGACAGACTTAATATTGTAGCATCACCCTCCTCCAGGATCACGTAAAGAAGAATTTCCAACAGGACAGCATCTGGCAACTATTGGGTATTACAAAAAAAAAAAGGTGTCAATGCCATGGTTTTGTCTCAAGATACACATCAGTAATGTTTTTTTTTTCTTTTCTAAATGCATGTTTACAAAAGCTACTTCAATGTAAAAATTATAGTAAAAAAAAAAAAAAAAAAAAAAATTGTGCATTCACATGCTTACAACTTCAACTGGTACACAGAACAGTTCTGCACATGCATAGTATTAGAGAAAACACACCTCAATAATGTAAAAAAAAAGGGATTCTTCTTTTAAGAACTCTTAAGTTAATGTATATCACACAATCTCCTGAAAGACTTAACATGCAAAAATATATGGTTAGTGTTGCACATTTATCTTCCATCATTCCAGTCAAACAACATTCTTTTATATTATTCAATAGACTGTTAACACGCTAACAAACGTTCAAATTTAATGGTACGTCAAACGGTAGGCCCCAAACAAGGTACACAAACAACGTTGCTACCACTAATTAGATTTTATTGAACAATTAAACCAAAGTAGGCACCAAGTCTACCAAGTCGTTCACCAAGATAACAATTAAAATCAAACTTACAACGCAAAAAAAACATTAATTACTCCGATGACCAATTTCTGAACTTACCGTTTGATCAATCGCAACCATTACTGAAGCGTTTGGGTGCAGTTATATCTGATTGGTTGCGCCCACGTTGGTCGATACTGATTGGCTCCCACCGATCGGCAGGTCCCGCCTACCATCCGGCTGCCAGTTACTGCCTTCCGGCTGTCAATGGCAGCCACTTCCTGCTGCCAGCTGCCGATTTTTTATCTGAACCCCTGCTGTCTACAATAGACATATAGCATTCGTGAAGAGCATTGATTTATTTTGACCTTGTACAACATATCCACCACTCTGGCACAGAGAAGAGCACCAGGGAGGTCAAAATAGTTATCATAAAAATAGTATTTTGCTGCAACAAATAAGTGCACTTAATCACATATTTAAGCAAGGACATAAATTTGATAAAATAATCAAGTGGTAAACACTAAATTTGCAGAAACATAAATACCACATCACAAAAATAAATCAGCAGATGAAATAAACTTATGAGTGTTTAATTGTTATCAGACATTATAAAATGAACTTCAAGAACACATCCTACCAGATTGTTTATACGAGGTATTGAGGCTATTAAAATGCTTCCATTCTCTTTTTGGACCATAATGCTTTGTGATATCGTCAATACTAAGGTTTTTACTGCCATGTGTTGTTTTAAATAGATTAATAGCTTAATATAAAAGGTTAAGAGAAGTTTATACATTTCTTTACGTACAGTTCATCTTTTTCCAGAAAAGGAAACACACACACACACACACACAAGACATACTGAAATTGACTCGCTGCAAGACAGTACTGTCCTCTGCCAACTTGACCTGGTTGCCATCCTCAAGGTCCACCACAAGACCTTTAAAACTGGTCAAATGACAACAAGCATCTGTGTTTGTGTATAGAGAGACAAACAGGCTCATACTAGGATAACAACTTATTTATTTGTTAAGAAAAAAAAAAGGATACGGAAATTAAAACATTATAGATATATACATAACCAATTTATTTATTATCATTATCTGTATTAGTGACAAGAATACTTGTTTAAAACAAGTTTCAATTTGTTAATGAGTAGGGCTGGCAGTATGGTGATATATTGCGGCAACAGCATAAAGTGTCTATCGTTAGAGATGTATGTAAATTTCCAAAATAGCATGGAGCATAATGAACCTGCTGCTGCCTGTGTATTTTAATACGGATTTAAAGAGCAAAATAAACTTATTCACTGCTCTTGCCTTTATAACTTTTGTATCGAACTTTAATAAAATGTAATTTATATTTAAGTAATACAGTGAAAGCTATGCAGTTTTATTTACATTTAATTATTCCATTTCTGTAGACATCTTACTAGATTTTAGATAAACCAATTGTAGGCTACCTAAAAAAAAACGTTTATTTCACTTTAAACTACGTTTATTTAATTTGTCCTATTGTTTTTATTTTTACAACTAAAAATAAAATATATTTCTTTGTGTATATATATTTGTATCTTAAAAAAAACACCCTAACATTTATGAAAGAAAAAAGCTGTTCACACATCAACATAGACGAGGGATTCTGCTTTCAAAATGGTGAATTTTGACAAAAGGTGAGCAGTTTGCCTGGATAATGAGATTAAGGGAGTCTGCAAAACATTTGTCTCTTCTGCAATACGTGGAATAGGGGCTACAACAATGTCACAAAAGACTACAAGCCGTGTTTCTAAGGAAACGGTTACAGTGAAACCAAACAGCTGGTTCGATATTTCTCGCGGAAATATTGCGGTTCCCATTATAACACATGGACAACACAGATCTTTGTATCATACTTGAACAAACGTAAGAATTTCTGATTATTCAAGCATTTCGGGTGCTGTTACCGCAAAGAAAAGTCGTGGCCTAATGGTTAGAGGGTTGGACTCCCAATCGAAGGGTTGTGAGTTCTAGTCTCGGGCTGGACGGAATTGTGGGTGGGGGGAGTGCACGAACAGCTCTCTCTCCACCTTCAATACCACGACTTAGGTGCCCTTGAGCAAGGCATCGAACCCTCAACTGCTCCCCAGGCGCTGTGTGCGTGTGTGTGTGTGCGTGCATGCATGCATGCATTTCGGATGGGTTAAATGCAGAGCACAAATTCTGAGTATGGGTCACCATACTTGGCTGAATTTCACTTCACTTAAATGCCAGGTAGCTAACGCTAGCAGCCATCAAGGAGATGTAATCATGCAGGAATAATGTTAATACTTGTTTGATAGTTAATGCATTAATTAACATTTATCAGTAAAATAAATCAAACAGTCTCTTTAAGAAGGAATAAGAAATACTCTGACTTTGAAATGAAATTTGAAATTAATGTGATCCTTCTCATCAAGCATAGAAAATACTAAATATACTAATAACTAGTCTGTTTTATGCTTTTCTCTTTACCTTTAAACTCACTCTACTGGACTTATTTGCAGCTTACAAAAATAAATAACTCAAAACCTACAAGGAATATTTCTAGAATGATTCCTAAAGAAGTGAACAAACTAGAAACATGCAGGTGAGGTCAGAACGTTTGGTGGGTATCGGTTCACTCTCCATCCAGACGCAGGCCGTGATGATTCTGTACCTCTCTGTCTTCTTTAAACCTTATGTTATGTTGGGGACGTTCTCGTCCACTAGGGGGCAATTTTGAGTCTTAATTTGGCCACACCTTTCTCTGTCCCAGCCAGCATTTCAACGTTGAAATGATGTCAGTACTATGGTTGAATAAACGTTGAATTACCTTTCAATTGTGCAGATTTGATCAGCGTTGATACTGTAACAAATGTAAATCGTGACATTGTTTCACTGTTGAAATCGTAACTTTGTTTCACCATCTTACCTTCATCACGGGTGAATTATGGTTGTTCTGTAGACATTGGATTAACGCTGAATTAGGTGTTGATTTTACAAAGTGAATCAACATTGATAACGCGGCATCAGGTAAATACACAACTGTACATTCAATTAGAGCCTAGTATGCATTTAGATCAACACTGTGCATTATGAATGTTAAAAATCAAATGACTGGCAGCAATGTCTTTACAATGAACTTCAATAAACAACCCATTCTCACTCCAAAGGCGTCAAAAACCGAAGCATGGTCAAGCGCCCCTAGCGTCACTTTTATGACGCCAAATGTGCCTCTCGGCGTCGAATATCGAAGCACTACGACCTTCATTGCTTTCAATGGGAAACTTTTGGCGTCAGAATTTGACACGAGGACATGAGATGTTTATCGCTATGAAATCACGTTCAAGAAGTCTCATTCAGCACACATCGCGATACTTGCTATCAGTTCCACAGTTTGGGTGAGTAGTCGTATATACGCTCTTTTAATGCCTTTTATAAAATGTATTCTGTCTTATTTATTAATCAAATTAGTGCCATATGTTTAATCGCTGTATTATATCGGTCATCCGCGGCTGTCTTTGAGTTTCATTGCGTTTAAATAAATGAACACAGCTGCTAATTAGTCTGATTAAACTCTATCTGTCACGTGACGTGCCATAGACCTTCGAACAGTTTTATATTATTATTAATTCCAGGATTAATGATGTAAGTTGTATTTGTAGTAAAATCATGGTAATCACGACACTTACAATAGTAATAAATGAAATGTGAAGTTAAAACACAGTAAACAGGACATTAGTAACTAACTGTAGTTTTACTATGGTATATTAATAATCAATACAACAATACAATAATCACCAAACCAGCTATGTTTGTATCACTGTAATGTTAGTGTTTTTATGTGCTTTTATATGACAGATATCACAGTAATCATATGTTCTGTACCATGCTTTTAATACCTTTTAATGTAAATCCAAAAAAAAAAAAAATGCAATTAAAAATAAATAATAAAACATGCATTTTTCCATCTTGCAGTTCTTTCATATCAGTTTATATATATATATATATATATATTATATCTAAATATTTTGCTCACAGATCATTATTAACATTCTGTATATAATTCAATTTTTATTATTTTTATTTTTATTTTTAGCTGAAAAGACGTAAAGGCAGTCAGCCCAGTGGTGTTTCTGGAGAGGGATTCCTTCAGAAATGGAGAAGACAGAAAGCTGCGGAGGCAGATATTTGCAGCAGTAAGTCTGTGATAGTTTGTCTCTTTTATCAAACATTCCTGCTGTTATAATTTGTACAGCATTTGTTGTTTCTTAAACTGCTGCACTGTCCAAATACCCACACTTGCCATCTTTGCACTTGACCACTTGATTACTTATTTGACGTCTTTCCTGTATTTGGCCTAGTGTTCGAGTGAGCATGATGACCACAAGTGTGTGTCGAACTTTTCATGACCTGATGACTGTGTTTCCCAATCCTGATCCTGGAGAACCCCAGCACTGCACGGTTTTGGTGTCTCTCTTATCTGCCTTGGAGTCTTCACTGATGAGCTGATGAGTTGAATCAGGTGTGTTTGATCAGGGAGACATCTCAAATGTGCAGTGTTGGGCTTCTCCAGGACCAGGATTGGGAGCCACTGCCTTATGGGACACTTATGTGTTTAAAGAGATTTTTAATAACTAATTATCAATATTTCACATACTGTACATTGGACAGCTTCCCATGACCTCTTGTGAGATCTCGGCAAAAAGTCTGACGATTTATTCCAAAACATGATGCATGATGGGATACACTAAGCTTTGTATAGCGCTCCGGAGCAGTATTGGAGAGGTTTAGTGTGTGTTAAGGACGCTGTGCTTTGGCATTATTAAGACCGGGGACAGTCTCGTTCACACACTGTCACGTACACACACTCTCAAGTGGCCAAGACTGCAAGTGTGGGTATCTGGACAGGGTCAAAGTCTTAAAAATGATCCCTAAACACATCACAGTCTTAATAATCCAGTTTAACACTTGTATGATATTGTACAAGCCCCAGGACAGCCTCATCTGACACTATCAAAAGAATTCATATGACTATAGCTTGCTATTAATTACTTGCTTTCAATAATGGATTCATTTAACATTTAATTATACAGCATCTTTACAGAGGTGTAATGTACAAGCTGCACGTAATTAATAATATTTCCTTCTTTCTGTTTTACAGGATTTTTTGCAGATAATCCTAATGCTGTTCTTCTTTTTCAGGTCTAAAATATCAAGCTCAACAACTCACTCAAGAGCCAACCCTCACAAACCTTCCTAAAAACTAAAAGAGCTGTTACTGAGTCTCAGCGAATCTTGCCATGATCAGCTCTTCCCAAGTACATTTGTTTAGAATATTTTTTTTAATCAACATTTACTCCTCAAATGCTCTGGTCTGAATCTTACTTTAAATTAACTTAATTATGTTTAATGAGCAATATTATTTGCACACAGAGTAAGTAGAGATTATCTTGTTTCACAGAAGAGAAGGAAGACCAAGGAAATGATTTGCTCAGGATGAGGAATGAAGATGGCCATCTTGTGCTCAAACAAACAGAAGTCCTCTGGTATGTGTGTGTTGAAGCAATGCTGTGTTATACAACATTTTATGATGATCTCTCACAGAACTGGTCATGTCAGCCTTGATTTCTTTTTTTACTATTACAATTACAGCACGTTAGCAAAGTGTGACTGGACATTTTTAATATTATGTTTTTAAAAACACACCACCTGTTTTAAAAGTAGACAAGTATCATGAAATTGGTTTAGTTGATATAAACACCAATGTACATTATTTCATTGTTTTCTAAATGTTATGTTATAAATTGTGAATTGATAGTTGATTGGTTTGAAGCCAGGCCTTACACTGCACAGACTAAAACACATTTGTGAGAGAAGTCAGGAACTTTAGAGAAAGATTCTAGAGGAAGAAAACACATTTACTGCAACAATAGATGAATTCTAGAGTCTCTGAGAACTACACATGCTAATGCAGTCTCATGAGCAAGACCTTTGCCTCTGTAACTTTTTCTTAATTCTTTAATTTTTATTGCAGTATTTTTATTTGTACAGATGATCTCATCAGCCAAATGAGGGGTTTTGACCAAGTGATGCTCTTGAAAGGAGTGAAAGAAGAGGATGTGCTAAATTCTCTTCAGAGAAAAAGCTTCTCAAAAGGTCTTAAAACAGCTTGAAGAATGGTAAGTGTACAGTACTACAAGGGTCATAGTTACTCACCCTGCTAAAACCACACAGAACATAAGCTGCGCTCTCTGTCCATTAAACAACTTCATCTGGATTGTTTGTTTCACTTTGACCAGGTCTGGGATTTTAGGACTGAGAGATCCTCTGGCTGAGAGAAGCTACACCACATCAGTGCTGGATATCAACCACAAACTGTTTCCAGACACGAGAGAAGAAGAACACGATGGGGAGATGAAACCAGTTTAGATGTGATGATGGGAATCATTATTTTCTGGAACAGTATCTCATGTCTTATATGTATCACATGATCTGTATCACAGTTGACTGGATGGGACTGTGTGACTTTTAAGGACATTTCATCACTCATCTGTGTGAACTGATTTATATATGAGGTTAATGTATTTTTGATGATAATTATTTTCATTGAATCTTATTCGTCTTGATGCTACTTTATCAACTTTATAGTCTATGCTTCAATAAAATGAAAATGGTGAATATTGTGTTCTGAAGATTCTTGTTAAATACATAATTTTACTAGGTAGGCTGATATGTGTTTATTTTAGACTTGGAAAAACGACATATTAATTATTGGGATTATTTTTTTATTTAAGACATAAACATTTTTGATCGGATTAATAACATCTGGGACATCAGTACACCAGAAAGTAATTTTTTCATATTTTAGTAACAAATATGCACATTTTTTAGTGAAATAAAGGGAGTTACGAGATTAACTATTCTGCATTACAAGATGGTGCCATGGGCTTTATTGTTACAAACACTTGAGGGATAACTGAGAATGTAGCAGGAATGATCAATGTGGATCTTGTACTGCATTAAAACCAAGAGCACACACATGATGTCCAGCACCTGAGGAGCAAGATACGGGGGTGAGGAGGACATTTTTACACTGATTTTTGCTAAATAGTTTTATATATATATATATATATATATATATATATATATATATATATATATATATATATATATATAAATTAATATTCTTAGCACTGCATGAATTTGTCCTTGTGTAATAGTGAAGTATCACAATGTGTATACATTGTCCTTGATTACTGCTTTACAGTGGGGAATAGATAAAGGCAAGTTGTTGCAGGTTCATCCATTATATTTCTTGCCATATACTTCAAAAATCAAATAAATAATCTATTATTTTCATTATTAAATCATTTCTTTCTAATTTTTCCATGTTTCATCAGATGGCCTCACAATGTCCTGTCAAAAGGTATAATAGCAATGATGTAAGAATTAGAAAACAGAGGACTGTGAAAACTGTCAGATATAAATGTGACTCAGCTCAGTTTGTTGTCCATGATGAGTAGAATACATATATGTAGGTTTTACTGCCCTTCTACCCCCAGGGGCCCAGTAGCACCCCCCGGAAGAGCCCAAAACTGTACATTTCAAATGGCTGTATATCAGAGTCCAATTAACATATCATAGAGAAAATGGGCAGGATTATTTCTTATGCTATGCTGATAAAATAATGTTGAGCTCAGTTTTCAGAAATAAATGGAAAGCTGACATAAAGGCATTTTAAATATTGCTCACTGTAAAATACCACATTTCAGCCTGCCTCTCAAATATATCATAGAGGTTTGCACAATAAACATATTTAGATATCCAGTTTTCCTAAAAATAAATAATTTATTTCGTTTCGTTAATAAAAAGTTTTAAACTACATTACCCACAAGCCTCCGTCGTTCTATCTATGCAAAGGCAACACTAGGGGGCTGTTTTTTGTAGTTCATTGAAGTTATGCTTAGGGTTAGGATTAGGATCTCGCTAAAGATGTCATTTTTGTCAAGATAGCAACACTTCTTTGTTGACTTAATATATTACTAATGTGATGATAGCAGCAAAACATACTTTTTTACATGATGCGCTGTTTAATATGGGTTAAAAGATAGTCCAACCACAGACTGTCCTGAAAATTCATAGCCAATGACATCAAAGCTGAGCAGCAGCGACACACTTCCTTATCCATGTATGACCGACGTCTTTCGTTTTTCGGCTGAAGGGATAGATTCGGTTAACAATAGATTAAGCTTGCTACTTATTAGATTCGGTTTTATTAACGTCTTCACCTTCCTCCGTTGTTCAGCTTGACAAAAATTGGGCAATATTGATGTGCACATGCCCAGCAGTCGCAGTTGTATCCAACAGACAGATTCCTCTATAATAAATATAAGACACATTTTTAAGATTTATATATATTTTTTTTTTGACCAAAGACAAATATATTTACTAATCAAATGACGTGCTTCTAAACTTTACATTGTATATTACATTGTGTTTTAAAGTTAAAATTGTTCACATTTGTGTTTCTGTGATTTACCATTCTCTACCATTTGAACTCTAGGAATAAAAACTGAAATTATAAATGAATGAATGAATGAACAAATAAATACATAAAGCATAATAAACATGCATATTTTTGTAAGGATCTTCCATTATTTATTGATATGTCAAACTCATTTAAAGACAACATGCCCAAATTACTACACTGCATCCTCTGTCACCAAGCTCGTTTTTGCCACCATAAAGAATAAAAAGGCAGTTATGTTGTAAACATTAACTATTTTCAGTATGCAAATGAAAATGCTTTTATTAAAAAACAAAACAGTAAATACAGTATGTCTTTCAGAGAACACTGGAAAAAGTGTTGTGACCAAAATGTTATACAACACAATGTAAATGTTTCAAACTCACAAAAAAACACCATGAAGACATGCATGTCAAGTGTGCAATATATTTTTAATATGGAGCGCTATTTTTAACTATTGTTTTCATCACTGGTTCTGTAATGTATTCATTATGAGCTTATAATTAAAACAAAGTTACATCTTCTGCAAAAATCAAACCACTGCAAAGTCTAATCACTGATCCAGGGACCATTTCTGTGTGTGCGGGGGATAAAGAGTTAACGAGGTGAGTCCTTGTGCATGATGGAGCTACAGCGTTATCCTCAAACAATCCTGTAAGACAGAAAGGAAGGAAATATTAAATTACATTCAACTTATACATTACACTGTGTTTTGTTTAGACCATAAAAGAAGCCTCTGTAAAAACTTGAGAGTGTGTGTACGTGACAGTGTGTGAACGAGACTGTCCACGGTCTTAATAATGCCAAAGCACAGCGTCCTTAACACACACTAAACCTCTCCAATACTGCTCCGGAGCGCTATACAAAGCTTAGTGTATCCCATCATGCATCATGTTTTGGAATAAATCGTCAGACTTTTTGCCGAGATCTCACAAGAGGTCATGGGAAGCTGTCCAATGTACAGTATGTGAAATATTGATAATTAGTTATTAAAAATCTCTTTAAACACATAAGTGTCCCATAAGGCAGTGGCTCCCAATCCTGGTCCTGGAGAAGCCCAACACTGCACATTTGAGATGTCTCCCTGATCAAACACACCTGATTCAACTCATCAGCTCATCAGTGAAGACTCCAAGGCAGATAAGAGAGACACCAAAACCGTGCAGTGCTGGGGTTCTCCAGGATCAGGATTGGGAAACACAGTCATCAGGTCATGAAAAGTTCGACACACACTCGTGGTCATCATGCTCACTCGAACACTAGGCCAAATACAGGAAAGACGTCAAATAAGTAATCAAGTGGTCAAGTGAAAAGATGGCAAGTGTGGGTATTTGGACAGTGCAACAGTTTAAGAAACAACAAATGCTGTACAAATTATAACAGCAGGAATGTTTGATAAAAGAGACAAACTATCACAGACTTACTGCTGCATATATCTGCCTCCGCAGCTTTCTGTCTTCTCCATTTCTGAAGGAATCCCTCTCCAGAAACACCACTGGGCTGACTGCCTTTATGTCTTTTCAGCTAAAAATAAAAATAAAAATAATAAAATGGGGAGAGTAAATAAAATTGAATTATATAAAGAATGTTAATAATGATCTGTGAGCAAAATATTTAGATATAATAAATATATATAAATGTATATATAAATATAAACTGATATGAATGAACTGCAAAATGGAAAAATACATGTTTTTTTATTTATTTTTAATTTGATTTTTTTTTTTTTGGGATTTACATTAAAAGGTATTAAAAGCATGGTACAGAACATATGATTACTGTGATATCTGTCATATAAAAGCACATAAAAACACTAACATTACAGTGATACAAACATAGCTGGTTTGGTGATTATTGTATTGTTGTATTGATTATTAATATACCATAGTAAAACTACAGTTAGTTACTAATGTCCTGTTTACTGTGTTTTAACTTCACATTTCATTTATTACTATTGTAAGTGTCGTGATTACCATGATTTTACTACAAATACAACTTAAATCATTGATCCTGAAATTAATAATAATATAAAACTGTTCGAATGTCTATGGCACGTCACGTGACAGATAGAGTTTAATCAGACTAATTAGCAGCTGTGTTCATTTATTTAAACGCAATGAAACTCAAAGACAGCCGCGGATGACCGATATAATACAGCGATTAAACATATGGCACTAATTTGATTAATAAATAAGACAGAATACATTTTATAAAAGGCATTAAAAGAGCGTATATACGACTACTCACCCAAACTGTGGAACTGATAGCAAGTATCGCGATGTGTGCTGAATGAGACTTCTTGAACGTGATTTCATAGCGATAAACATCTCATGTCCTCGTGTCAAATTCTGACGCCAAAAGTTTCCCATTGAAAGCAATGAAGGTCGTAGTGCTTCGATATTCGACGCCGAGAGGCACATTTGGCGTCATAAAAGTGACGCTAGGGGCGCTTGACCATGCTTCGGTTTTTGACGCCTTTGGAGTGAGAATGGGTTGCAATAAACCACATGCTCAAAATTGTATTTTGGAAACATACTGTATAAAACAGTATATATGGAATTACATTTATAAAACTGAACGTAACTTTTTCAGAAACGATCAAAAATATGCCATTACAAAAAAAAAAAAAAAAAAAAAAAACACAATGAAAATGAAAAAAATTAACACAGTTGCACAAATGTAACAGGCTCTTCAAATATGCTTCATTTTTGTTAATGTTTTTCAAAGATTCGTTTTCGCTTAGAAAAGAGCCTGTTACATTTGTGCAACTGTGTTAATTTTTTTCATTTTCATTGTTTTTTTTCTTTTGTAATGCCATATTTTTGATAGTTTCTGAAAAAGTTACATTCAGTTTTATAAAGTTTCGTTCATTATTATTGAAACAAAATGTAATTCCATAAAAATAACCCCAAACTTTAGCTTGCAGTGTTTGTGCGTGGATGTATTGTTATAAACATGTAGAAGAACAATCCAAATGTCATAATATTTAAAGGTTTTTGTAAAATAATATGCATATTTTGTACTGCACTTGCAAGAGAAAATATTGTACTTTTTTGACTGAAACCAGTTGATCTTTTATCTTGGTGGAAAACTATAATTTCTGTAAATAATATGTTTTACTTATGTGTCTCATTACAAGAGATTTGTTTATTTGTGCAGTGAAAATGTGTTGAACAGTTTGAGAATGGAACCTGTAAGGGGAGGGAAGGTTAGGAAAATTCCAAGGGCCCAGCATTAGAGGGGCCCCCAGGGGTGGGAAGCGTTTTCTAACGAGGGGATCCCCCACGCACTGCGTCTTTTTTTTTTTTGAATAGAAGGAATCCATTCAGATATTTAGATATAAATTAATAAATCTTAAATTATGGTAGTGAACATGTATGTTCAAAATAAAATATTGGTCTCCCAGACTAGCAATGCAGGCAAAAATTAAGAGAATATTAAATATATTTATTTGTGTTTCAAAAATGTGCAGAGTTTGCATGGGTCTGGAACAACATCGGGGAGAGTAAATTATGACCATTTTCATTTTTTGGTGAACTAACCATTTGAAGAGCAGCCCTCCACGTACATGGAAATTTGTGCGGTATGTAAATGTCAAGTCTGTTTTAATGTTTCAGTAAAGAAGTCGCATTCTGAAAGAATATTACACACTCACACTAGTGCTGCCATTAAAGCCTTCTAGAGCGCTGCGGTAGATAGAGACATTAAACATGTAAAGTGTTGAAATTATAAAACAGATTATTTACCTATCCTTACTGATGTGAATACACCTCTATCTGAAAATGGATAGAGTTTAATTAAATGTTTTCTTTTTTCAAATGTTTTTCTCTTTTTAGGCCACTGATGAAGAGCAGGCGGTGACTGGGATGAATACTGGTCAACGAAGAGAATATCCTTTCCCCTAAACTGATGCAGCACTGGTTTTAAAGGAGGATGCTGCCCTGGATGATGTCAAAGATGTTACATGCTGTACTGATGGGGCTTCTTGGAAAAAAAAGTCATGACATTTTCCAAGTATGGGAACCTAATTTTACCAAGTGAGACATGTTCCTGGGACAACATCTTTGTTGTCCCTGGAACAACATTGTGATTAACCAATCAGATTTGAAGAACCAGTTAATAGATTTTGTGAAGTTTATGCTTAAAATCACTGTTTGGTGCTTGTACATCAGTGTCATTCACCTATCATTTCCTCTGATTTTAGGGATTACTCATGGTCAAGGTTAGGTTTTGGAGTAAAATGTTGTTCCAGGGTCAACAAAATATGTTGACCTAGGAACGCATATAACTCAGCAAAATCAGGACATGCATTATATAGTATATATAGTATATAGTCAAGCCAAAGGTGACAATGTCAAGAAACCCAAAGACCATCTGGTGACAGAAATGGAGGGGAAAAAATCCTTGGGAGCAGCAGGCTCAGTAGAGGGACCAGGTCTCCTCTGGTCAACTTCTGCACACAGAAAAGGCAACTTGTAAACTTCTGGTGAAGCTCATTTGATGTTGTAGTATATAAAGTATAGGTAGAGACCCTCACAGAAACCTCTCCTGCCTCGTTCTTGACAGAAACTGAGAAACAAAATAATGCAACACCATAAATAATGATAGTGGCATTAATATATAATTTCATGTTATTTAACAACATATAGGCTAGTTTCATATGTCAAGCCTGGTAATCCCAGGAGAGTACTTAGCCACGTAATTATAACACCATAACTGTTTAGGCTAATTCTAGCTAGTTAGTGATGCTATCTCTTAAACTACATCATAATGGCATTCTTGATAATCAATAACTTACCTTTATATCCATTAATACATTTTGTAACCACTTATACTATTTTAGAGCCTTTGTTATGTCTCAACTCTACAGCTTTGCAGTACAAATCACTTTAAAGATTCACTTTTCATTCATGAAGATGACATGAAAAAATCTGCTAAAATCTCCTGACAGAAAACAAAGACTTTTAAAATGAAAAATACATGATATTATCATTACAACCAGTAGATAGTATCAGAGGATCACTCATTATATAAATGTTCATTATATAAAAATGTTCATTATATAAATTATATAAACACTTGTTACTGTTTTAGTTTTGTTACTCTGAGCTTAGTATGAATCGCTTAATGCACAGCTTTATTTTTGACAATGGATTATTGGATATTTTGTTCTGTTATCACTGTCAATTATAGCAATGAGTTGCGGAACAATTTAGCGGATTAACTTGCAAAAATGTTTACACTCGGGTTTGTCATTTATTAAACAGTATACGTGGACGTTAGGTCCTCTTAGACAAACAAAATTTAAGTAGAGAAACATTATGTAGAGATTTTGACAGTTGACTAGAAATGACTGAGCTGGCTTATCTAAAACCAGGAAGTAAGCATGCATATAGTCTCGCGTAAGGTCTGGAATTCATGCAGCTTTCATTGGCCAAGGCCCGCCCATGAGGCTGTTTGACTGACATGTCCAACAACCAAACACATTTTGGCACATTGGCATCTTCATCATGTTTCACGGTGTGGAAATTTTGCCACAATAACAGACCGTGTAAAACTCCCAGACATATTTTAAAGATTCTATGCCACAAACTTTAAATATTTCACATACTTTTGAAAATCCAGCGCTTAGTTGATCCTGATAAGCTCAGTTCATCACAGTTGTTAACAAGCCTGAAAAATACGCTTTTTTAATGCTATTTGAGCATAATAAACAACATTCATGGGGCACTTAATGTCCAATTTTTTTGCTGATTTGAAAATGGTAATTTATTTGTGAGTTCATAGGGCAGTTTTTGAGATTGCATTTAGATAGGACTTGGTCTTGGATGAGCTGAACAGAGTGAAAAGACTTTCCTTGAAAGGTTGTTTGATTTAACTTCAGAATGTGTCAGATATCAAAGAACATTTGACAATACTGAGAGTGCTGCAGAGAATAAGTTCCATCAGAGGGCACTGGTGAGCCACAAACGCAGCAAACAGCTATTTATTGCAAATTTGACAGTATGAAATGAAGTGAAGTGTCACAAGTAAGGGAAAGTATGAGAAGATAAAGAGTCATACATAAAGCCATCTGTGTTAATCAAAAGCAGACAAGGGAACTCATCTGTTGCATACTGTGCCACATTTCAACATTGTATCACCAAATTCGAACAGTAAAATAATCTTATTACACAGAAAATCCCTAAAAAACAGGCTAAAACTGCTTTAATCTTAAATAGCTTTTACATATTTTTCAAATTACTCTTTAAATGCCTGTGTGCTAAACATGCTGTTAACTTCTCCATAAAGTCTCTACTATATCACTGTAAAATGTAATAAATGTATTTTAACTGATAGCCTTAAAATTTGTAGTTAATAATGTTTAATACAATTCTGTAGAGATAACTTGTGTTTGTATAGGAAACCAGAAAATGTGAGTATTAGTATAAATTATAATTATTTCAGCAAGATTTAAGTACCGCTGTCAGAAGTCTCAGTTACCAAAAATCTTTTGAGTATTGTTTAATTATTCTCTTTACTTACTCTCAGTCACAAGTAGACCTGCCACTGGCTCTCAGAGTGCATCGCGGCATGAACATTTATGCAGTTTGTTTTGCTTTGTTTTCAGAATAAGGTATCTATTTTGTTACATCTTTTTGTAGAGTATGTCTGAAATATAATTATTGTTTGTGGATTGATCTCTCACAATAGTGAATCAACTGCTGAGAAATGTCTTTGAAAGATGTGACATCCATACTCGACATCCAAAAGAGATCTATGATAACTAAAATTCAACAAATGAAAACAACACTTACAACATACACCAACATTATTAAACAAACAGCACAAACTGCTAAAGAGAACCAAAAACAAGTTTAATAGCACAAATAAAACCAAGAATTAAAAACTCTACAGCATGATCTATTCTTATTGCATGCTGGGTGCTTTCAGAGTACATCTGCACTGGAGAGACAAAGTAATTTTTGAGAGCACAGTCAGATACAAGTGAAGTCCCACAGTGAAAATACGGTGAAAGTAATGCAATTATTAACCTGGAATATATAATATAAAAGGATGTTTACTCTCACCATTTCTCTTTCTTCTGGCAATCGACTGGATGATGAAGAAGTCCGTAGCTCAGAGTAGGCATGGAATCCAGTGGACACCTTGGACACTGCTAACTGACCTTGACTTTGCAGATGATTTGGCACTACTATCACACACCCAGCAGCAGATACAGGAGATGATGACCAGTATCTGCCTCCGCACAAGAGGGCATCATCATCTAGAAGGGCAAGAGTAAGATCCTCAAGATTAACATAACCAGCACCAATCCAGTCATGCTTGACGGAGAAGCTCTGGAGGAGGTCGATGCCTTTACTTACCTGGGCAGCATCATCGATAAACAAGGGGGCTCAGATGCAGACGGCATGGACAGGGAAAGCACAGACAGCATTTAAATAACTGTGGAACATCTGGAGATCCAAGGAACTGACAGTCAAAACCAAAGTCAGGATCTTAAATACTAACGTTAAGGCAGTTCTCTTTTTTACAGATTTTTAATCAAGAAAGTACTGGTTTCATCAACAACCTCCTATGCAAGATCTTACATATCCATTGGCCAGAGACCATCAATAACAGCGAACTCTGGCAGAAAACAAAGCAGCTGTCGATATATGATGAAATCTAAAAATGGCTTTGAAGGTGGACAGGGCACACCTCATGTAAGCCAGCAAATAACATCACCAGGCAAGCCTTAACATGGAACCCACTCTTGGAGATCCCCTTGTTGGAGGCATATGCCCCAGAAGGAGAAGTAAGCATAAGTAATACTTTTTCACAATAAAATTTATCACAGTGTAGTCTTAATGGTGTTGGGCCAATTGTCAACCTAACCGTCTACTTTTTAGCACAACGGTAGCCCCAAAAACTCAGACACACCAGAAACCCTTTAAAAATGAAAAATTATAGAATATTAAACACTAACAGATCTCCACCTATATTAATACTGAGCAAAAACACATGAAATAACATTTAATTTTAACATTTACTCTCCGTTAATAGAAAGTTTAGAAAGACTGCTGTAATTGATTCTGTGAATGTGTATACAGTATGTGTACAAGTTTAATAAAGGAAAATAGTATTATAGTACTAATAGTATTAAAATATATATGTAAAGGATTAATAGTAATAGTATTATAAAACTTTATGATTACATATAATGCAATTTTTGTCTTCATTTCTAAATATTTGTATTGGTATCAATATATAGCCATACATGGTAAATACATATATTACAGTATATTGAAAATATAGCACTATCCAGTGGCTATATGGAAATGTACTAATATGTAATATATCACATTATATTTTGTAGTATAGCGTATTCCCACATTTTTGTTCCAAATGTATGACACCACAAGTTGATGTTGTTTCCCTGAAATGGTTATATCAAATTATCTTCCTTGTTTGTGTTACAAGAAATGCAGATTTTTACAGTAAAGTTAAACAATTTTGAAGGAGTCTGCTTTTGGCATTCGATTCCCACATTTTTGTTCCAAATGTATAACACCTCAAGTTGCTGTTGTTTCCCTAAAATGGTTATATCAAATTACCTTCCTTGTTTGTGTTACAAGAAATGCAGATTTTTACAGTTATGTTAAACAATTTTGAAGGAGTCTGCTTTCGGCATTCGATTCAATTTATTTCTCCCCCATTCTTTTTTCTTTAGTGTTTTCATTTAGCTTACTAGCTCGACTGTAAACTAGATTTAATCATTGCATAAGTGACCAGCATTAGGGTGTCCTGGTCTGAGGGCGTAGGCTATTGAAGAAACAAACCTGTCTCACAATCCAGTATTTGTTTACGAGCTCGTCGACATTCAAACATTCTCAACAAACGTTTCTGTAACACGGCACTGACTGGACCGAGGAGCGGGGAATGATCTTGAACTTTGTCAGGGGGATGTGACCAGGAAATGCGAACAGATTTTTGACTGCAAGCAATAAATCGCCTGTTTTACTGTCGACAGGGCTGTGCTATCTCGTGTCACCGGTCCAAGGGTTTTCACAAGCTCACAGAATGGACGACACGCTTCGTCTCGGGTTCACGCTAAATTTATTGTAATGAAATATACCCTATGATCACGGAAATGCGACATACTGCTTCGTTTTAACCTGATAAAACACAAGAGACTGGTGAACAACTTCAGGATGGAGGATTTCAGACAGAGGTTCATGCTGTGCTGTCAAAGTACTTTCCCGTGTTTCAGAGACCCGGCGAACAACACCTCATCTGGCACCGAGAAACGGGATATTAAAGTGATTGTAAACGAAGATGCCGCGAAAAGGGCGAACATGGCATTACCTCCGACACCTGGGGAGAAACCCGGCTATGTTTACGTTGCGCTGTACGACTACACGGCTCGCACGGAGGATGATTTAAGCTTTAACGCTGGGGATAAACTGGAACCACTCCGCAAAGAGGAAGACTGGTGGTACTCGAGAGGGATCACCGGGATTTCGGCGAACAAAGAGGGCTACATTCCTGCGAATTATGTTGCAGCCATAGAAAGCCTCGATGCTGAACCGTAAGTGTATGTGCCCTGAAAAGTATAGCAAATTTTGAAAGAAATGTTGTGTCAGTAGTGATGTTATGAAAAAAATAAAAATAAAAAAATTATATATATATATATATATATATATATATATATATATATATATATATATATATATATATATATATATATATATATATATATATATATATAGGCCTATATAAAATATATGCATAGACAGACCCTAATTCTGAACCTCTGCATTCAGCAAGATGTTTATTAAGAGGATTCCTGGCATCAGCTGGCAAGATTCTATCTCTATATTATCTGTTGTTTTTAAGGGAAGCTGGTTAATGTTCATTGGTAAACCAGGAAATACAGTATGAGCCTGTCAATGATTCCTAGGCTTAATGCACAATAAAAAAAGAAATATAGTATAAAAATATAAAATCAATTCCTAAAAAAATCAAATTAAATAAAAGTTTGATTTTGTAGTGTAATTAAGTAAAGGGGTCAGAGGCAGACCCGGTAACTCTGATGATGATCAACAGCTGTCATGTGTGATATTATCTCTGATGTTTTGTGTGTCACTTTGGCACGCTGAGTAGTTCCTGATGAATGGAATTTGTTAGAGATAACTTTCCAGTTTTTCCAGGTATGTCACCAACTACAGTGCACAATGATCTTTAGTGTGAATGTTTTGAAGCAATTTGACATACTTTGTATTCCGATGTAGACATTTGACAAGACTTGATTACAGTTCATTGTATTGCTGGTGTGACGGCATCATGCGTCAGCAAACCTTCATTTGTACCTGTATGATATCTGTGTTGGAAGATTTGGAGAAAACCTAGTGGACACAAGGTCTCTGCGTTCGCAGTGTTTATGTGTCAACAATTATTAACACTGGAAAAACCAGAGGTTAGTTTATTATAGAAGAATTTAGTAGTCTTAGTTTGAACATACTCGATTGTTCTCCAGACACAGACCCTAGATTACCCTGGTGGTTCTCAGCTGTCTTTGCTTCAGAAGTTCAGAACCCAAGATATGTGCTGGTATTACCACTGTTATAAGAAAGTGGTAACCAGCACCTTACTAAATTCTACAGAAGTAAACTAAAACGCCTTTAAAACCAAACACTGAAATGTATTAACATTATGAACTGCAGAGACCGAACAATATGCAAAATCCTTAACATGGCATTCGCTGAATAGGAAAAAATGTCCTAAATGTCCTATGAGACAAACACTAGGCTGGCCTTTAATACGGGTTACTATTCAGATAAAATAACATTGTGCTGCTCTTCCACTACAGATGGTATTTTCCAGAAACAAAGCGCTTGGAGGCTGAGAAGATGTTGTCATCTCAAGAGAACAAGAATGGAGCTTTTCTAATCAGAAACTGTGAAAGCCAGCAAGGGGAGCTTTCACTCTCAGGTAACTACGTTTTACGTAAAAAAAAAATCAACAACAATTCTCTAAAATGGTCTATTGCTCTCAGATCAGATGTTTTGACAAAGTTTGACATCACTCGGCTTACGTCACAAGTCTAGTGTCTTGGTGTCTGGTGTCTTTATCTAATATGCAGTGTAAGTATATACAACATACTTTTGTGTTTCTCAGGACTGAAACTCGCAGAACTTGTTGGTTAAGGTCACATGATCTGTTGTATTCTCTGGCTATGTAGGGGCTCATTACCATTTGTTTTATCATTATTTTAATTCATGTAACCAGTATTTGAACTGGAATTTTCTCCAGTCAGTGGTTTGCATTTGTAATGCTTAAATGTGGATATGACGTTACATTTAGCTGTCATCAAAATAACTGAAGTTTTTCTTTTTAAACCAAGGCTGGTGTGTCATCTTCCCGATTAGTAACAAGAATTATAAACATGTTTCCTCATTCCAGAGTCTCAGAGTCATGATTGACTTTTGAAGACCATGAGAGGTAAATGAGGACTCTGGTTATAGAAGGAGCCACTGTCATCCTGCAGCATGTGACCGAGAGTAGTTGATTACTCACCAGCTTATTGACACTAGACTGTGCCCTGAGATTTCAATGCCACTCCCTGTATCACAGATCAGGTTAAACAACACAAAGAGCAAAAACCTAATTCCTCAGTCCAGCAATAAAATATTGTCACTAATTCTTTCAACTTTGCTTTCGGATACAGTTTGGAAAGGATGAATACAAAATCTTATGTTGTGGGGCATTTTCAGGAAGCTGCAAAATAGACAATTTCAAAGAAATAGACTAAGCATTGTTTGAATACCTCTTAAAACTGCAGGCAAATGTTTAAAGGTATTTGGTTGTACTTTTTTAAGTTGTTCGCCATTTTAAAAAGTTGGAGAACTAGGCCTGCTGGTATTCTGACCTACTCTGTGGTTATAAAATAAAGTTAATAATTACTAACCCAAGTTCAAAACTGCTTTCTCGTTATCAGACTGAGCACTTTTCCACAATTAGGGGTGTGCGATATTGATATATTTTCTGGGATTTTATTGATAATGATTATTAGACAATATTTTGTTGAGTGTGTTTTTGAATTTTTACCTTTATACAGTGTATGCAATTTTTTCCCTAATTTTAAATTAAATAATAATTACTTAAAACATGAAACCAAAACTATTCGGCAGTAGGTGGCAGCATGTCTTGAGTCAGTCAAACGTTCATTCAACTGATTCATTCAAACAGCTGATTAATTCATGAAC
Source organism: Carassius auratus (assembly GCF_003368295.1). Taxonomy (NCBI): domain Eukaryota; kingdom Metazoa; phylum Chordata; class Actinopteri; order Cypriniformes; family Cyprinidae; genus Carassius; species Carassius auratus. The sequence continues at coordinate 19,532,098 of NC_039287.1, read as the reverse complement.
AAAGAAAGTGTCTTCATGAATGGATTACTGAATCATTGATTTGTTCAAAAACTCTCATTCAAAAAAAAAAAAAAAAGCATCACTATATGTTGCTTTGGAGATGCACAACAGTTTGTTGTTGCTTGGTTTAGAATAGAACAAAAACAGACAGATAATGTATAAAATGTAAGATGATACATATTGCCTGCATATGCCCCCCCACCCCCATTTATTTATTTATTTTTAAATTTTAATAAAATCACATGAAGCATATGTTTAGTCAATGTATTTACTAAATGTATTTTCAATGTATTTATCCTGTCCAGAGCACAGTTCATTAACCATGATGAGATATCTGTGCAATCGTACCCTACCAAACCACATTCTAACTTTAATGCTGCTGGTACTGTAACCACTCAGTGCTGGAAAATGGCTTTGTTTAATTATTGGCCAATCTTTCATCATGATTGAGGTTCTTGATGTGCTGTCTTTCTGTATTGCAGTGCTGGACAACGGAAAAGTGAAGCATTATAAGATCAGAAAGATGGAGAATGGCGGCTACTTCGTGTCAAAGACTCAAACTTTTTTCACACTGAGAGATCTAGTGGAGCACTACTCCAGAAATGAGGATGGCCTCTGTGTTTGTTTGGCAGAACCCTGCAAAAAAGTGTGTAACATTTTCTATTTTTTTTTTTGTTTTGTTTTATTTTATTGTTTAAAGAATGTGAGACAATGTTAAAATTATAGAAAAATCTTTTACAGCAGAATACAGAAACTGACTGATTCAAATAGCATTCCACAGAGTTGTACAAGATTTGATCAAATATTCAATCCAATACATATTTCCTTGCTTTTGTGGGTGTGGTTATTAGTTAATGGCTCCAGAGACACATGGCCTTTCTTACAACACTGTGGATCAATGGGAGATCCCGCGCTCCTCTTTAAAACTCTCAAAGAAGTTGGGAGCAGGGCAGTTTGGCGAGGTCTTTGAAGGCATTTGGAATGACAGCACAGCCGTAGCTGTCAAAACACTCAAGCCAGGTACACACACAAACAGAGACTAGATGGACACACATATGAAAGACATACAACTCCAATGCACATGACATGATAAACTGTACATGTGTTGTGTGTTTGATAGGAACTATGGATCCAAAAGACTTCCTCCGAGAAGCTCAGATCATGAAGAAACTCCGTCATGTCAAATTGATCCAGCTCTATGCTGTCTGCACTAAAGAAGAGCCCATCTACATCGTCACAGAGTTAATGAGCCACGGGAGCCTTCTAGAATACCTGCAAAGTAAGACACACTCACACAAGTCTCAGACACAATTATGTCAGGTTTTTCCTTTCACATTGTAATCAAGATTATTTAACATTAAAATACTTATTTTTTGTACGGCATCTATATACAAGATTCTTGAACAGTACATATCTAAAGCAAGCTGAGAACCTTTTTAGCAGCATTAAAAACAAAACTTTTGTACACAAGAAATAATATATAACAACTGGAGCAGAGCAAAAGGAAAGGTTGAAACAACAGTTTTCACAGTTAGTTAATGGCAGCAGCTGTGATGTTGATTACATGGGAGAATTATTCATTATGGATATTACATTTAATAAAAATCATGCCTCAATGATATCAGCCTCTAAATATATTAACTACCTGTGATAAAAGTACCGTAAATCACTCCTTTCATTGCATATGGGGTGATTCCGGGACAGGGACAGAAAGAGATTGAGAGAGGGAGGGAGAAAGCCTTATTTACACAAGCTACAATACTTCCTTATTTCCACATTTTAAAAGTCAATCATAAATGCACTTAGTAGCAGATATTTTTCCGTTGTGGTCATTACAGTACACCTTCCAGAATGTGAAATCATAAAAATGCATTAGCTTCTGTAGAGCTGTAGTAAATGAAAAAAAAATATATATATATATGATCAGCTATTATTTTGTCTTGTGGCCTTCTGTATGTATACACATATGTTATGCGAATTATTATTATTTTTTTTAATATTAACATTTTGCAGATTAGCTGAAAGGTTATGAGTGAGACTTTAAATACCAGTTTACTGTGCACTGACAACATTCATCGGGTTTCATCTGTGTTTGTCTGTTGTCATTGCTCGGTGTGTGTTTTTGCCTGTTGAACATGTTGAATCTGTGTTTGTTGTTCTTGGAACATCTAAGAAGTGACGTACTGTATCTGTCAGCCAATCACGTTGGTCTGCTTCTCTCTCTGCCTCAAGTCAAAAGTTGTAAAAACTGTTTGAAAACTGAGATAAGGAAAGAAGTCTGGAATACCATCGTAAAGATTTTAGTAAGATTCATGATTAATAAATAGCATTTTAAAAGGCATATATCAATCAGCATATTTGGGTTTAAAATCATTGCCCAACAGGGTGTTTGGGACAATTTCTGTTGGCACTTGGGGACATTCAATCAAACCCTTACAGGCTTTCACCCATAGACTAATGGACAGAATCAGCAGGTCAGTCAGGACCCTGAAACTGCCTCATTTCCCAGAACCTGTTCCTCCCAGCTTGTTTGGACAGATAATCAGGGCCAGTGTTGTGCAAGGTCCCATTCCTCTACAGTATCCTTCATCAGTTCCAAAAATGTAGCACCTTATTGTGTAAATATTTTGTAGGTTATTTACCACATAAACCATAGGTTTTTGAGGTTAGCTTATTCTGAAACAAAATGTACATTTTACATACACTACGTCATGTAATTTCATATCGTATCATATATTTTGCACAATCAAATATTTAAAATTTCATGTGTTTCAATAACAAGCGAGCATGCACAGTTTATGTGGCTGTTTTCTCCGACAGTGCTTCTGAAGTTATGACCCACATTAATATCAAACTAATTTATGCATATTCAAGACAAACCTGTCGATGGAGGGTCTGTAGCCCCCTTAATTTATAAGTGCATTCTGAAATGACACATCTTACATGTTTTAATTATATTTATTCTTACTCACTCATACAGAAGACAGAGGTGCTTCTCTCCAAATGTCTGATCAGATAGAAATGGGAGCACAAGTGGCATCAGGCATGGCATACCTTGAGTTGCAGAACTACATTCACAGAGATCTTGCAGCAAGAAACGTTCTGGTGGGAGATAACAATGTGTGCAAAGTGGCCGACTTTGGCTTGGCACGAGTATTCCAGGTGAGAAATATTCTCAATTTTTATAAAAAAGACTTGACTCCTCAGATATGAGGCAGTGGTTCTCTAATCAGTCGCAACCCAAAAATGCATTGATAGTGTCACAGAGAGTAAAAAAAATAAAAATGTATGGTAAATTCAAAGAATAAAATCGTTGTGTGTATTCGGTCAGTCTTTTTAATATTTGCCCCAGTGTTTATCCTAACTTCTATTTTAGTCATTTACAAAATTTGAAAATTCCCTATTCAGTCTTTGTCACATCAATAAATCTGAATTCTGTTGGATCTATTCACTTCGTTGTAATATTAATAGGTTACATTGTATTTTTATTTTAAGGAAATTTTCTTTACTTTTGTACAATAATTCACCATGTTCTGAAGCAAACCAGCTGAGAACCACTGCTATAATGTATGCACTGATTTTGTACAAAAACGGTACTTTTAAACTGTACTTTTAATATCACTGTATGATTTATTTAGATGGAAAATGAGAATGTTTATGAGGCCAAGGAAGGATCCAAGTTTCCAGTGAAATGGACTGCTCTTGAGGCCATCCACGAGAACAAATTCACCATCAAATCTGACGTCTGGTCTTTTGGGATCCTACTGTATGAAATTGTGACGTTTGGACAGATGCCTTACCCAAGTAAGTCATAATTAAACTTATTGTACACCTCTTTCTCATAGAGAAAAATAGACAAAAAATATTGATGATTTTTCCAACCTTCAGGGGCACAAATCCAATAGAAATAGCAACTAGCAAGTCATTGTTTGACATAAACTAAAGGCCACTGACTCTTTTAAAAAAAGGGAAAAAAGCCCTTCAGTTTATATGACATAAACCTTCTGTTAATCATATAGGGCCAGTTGATGTTTATTGTACAATCCTAAAGTCCTAAAGGAAAAAAATAGTTTATTATTACAAAAAAAAATAAACAAATGCGTTTCAAATAAAATTATAAAATGTATTAATATCAGTTTGAACTATGGCTCTTCCTCACTGAACTGCATTTAATATTAAATTTATTTTACACTGTTGCATAGTAAAATGATTTTTGACATTGCTTTGTCAAAGCAATGAAGAATTTTAATGTTGCTTTTCACTCTTTCTCCAGCCATGACAAACTATCAGGTGGTACAACAGTTGCCCAAAGGCTACAGGATGCCATGCCCTCCTAACTGCCCAACATATTTGTATGACATCATGTCTGAATGCTGGAAGGACTCCCCTGCAGACAGACCCACCTTTGAAACTCTGCAGTGGAAACTCGAGGAATACTTTGAAATGGATGTCAGCTCTTACGATGATGCAAACCGCTACTAAAAGACACAACTGCTTATAAATGTAATGTAACTGCAAATGAGCCAAGAGCAGAGTTTCAATGAGCAGGTCTGAGATGCTGTTTTTAGTATCAAATGAACCAAAAGTCTTTATGTGCTCTCAGTGCATACAGTGTGTACTCATCAAGAGTTTTCATATCTACAAACTGCATAAGGCAAAGCTCAAGTATGTAATTATTTGGATGTAATCCCATTCTTAATCCCATTCTGGATTAATTTGCAGAAACAACTGTAGGTAACCTGTTCATTGGTTGTTTGCCCTGGAAAGTGCTTTCGAAAAAAATTGCTCTGCTGGTTTTAAAGGGGTCATATGAAATTGAACACATCTGAATATTTGGGTTGACCTGTTCTGGAACAGTGTTGTAAATACAGCTGACGTCTAGTTGTCTCCTCTTCAAACAAAGTAGTTTTGCTTTCACAATGAAACACAGCATCTCGATGACATGGCGGCAGCAACTTTCTTTTTGAACATTTGGGCGGTGTTATGCAAATCTTCCCACACTGTGATGGAGACGTGTGGGTGTGTTTAAATGAGTCGTTTTAGGAGGGTGTGGTTGACACTTCACTTTTATAAAGAATATCTTTTTGGGTTTGAGACTTTAGTCTTTGCCACTTTAGGGGACCTAATCCAGGTAAACTTGAAATTGCATCATATGACCCCTTTAATATTGTGCTCAAAGATATTGGATATTGTATCAATAGCAGGATTATGTGGCGGCACTAGATTCTGCCGACCAGTGACAAACTGGAGAATGGTTGCAATGGAAACCAGTCAATTTATGCAGTTCTATCTACTCCATTGACACATATTTTGCTTAATTCACAGCATAATTCAGCTTTGAATCAAATATATTCTGAGCTTTCTGATTATTTCCTTTTAACATTCTTCCATTTAGTCAGTGGAGATATAGTTCTGTCTGTATTTGCTGCTGTGTGAATGCTGTATGCCATCATGGTGGTTTAGTGTCACTTGACTTGCACTCATGCTGGTGCCATGAAACTGAAACTACTGAGGAATAAATATAAAGAGCCTGGGCGATACAGTGTATCCAGATTAACCAGTTTTACGTCAAGTAGTAAATGAGTCGCTGTCAGACTAACAGCATTACTTGTTTAAAGAGAGGAATGCTCAGAATCCACTACGTACATTTGCTCAAAGTATTAAGCAATATGGAAAAGTGCACATTGAGACTAGATTTTCAGTCAAGCCTCAGTGAAAACTGTAATTTTTTATAATTAGATGTATTGTACAGTCACAGTGATTTTAAAATACATTTTGGGTTTAAATACAGCTTTGATGTTAATTTACAAACTGTGATTCTTCTCTTCATCTCTTGTAAAAAGAAAAAAATATACACTGCCATTTAAAAGTGTGTGGTCAGCATTGTGTATACATATTTGCGTTTTTCTTTTATTTTATTCAAAAAGGACACATTAAAATGATCAAGACTTTTAAAAATTCTATTAGAACTTTATATTCAAAAAGTCTATCACAAGATGGATAATAATAAGATAAGATGATTATAATAACCCATGCTTCTTAAAAAAAAACAACAACAAAAAAACGGTATATAAGAATGATTTCTGAACGATCATGTGGCACTGAAGAATGAAGTCATTGATGCTTTTTTTGAAATGAGTTTTAAAATATATTAAAATAAAAAAAGTTATTTTAATACTACAATAATATAGTTTTTACTGCATTTTTAATCAAATAAATAAGCCTTGGTGAACAGATTTTTTGGATTATTTTGATTTTGGATTATGATTTGTGTCCACCACATATGGGAATAAAAAACCTGAGATTTTCAGTTGGGTGTCAAATCAGGCCTTGTTTTCTTTCGCCAACCATCAGGTGGTTGCAAGTGCACCTTCTTGACCTTTATAGCTAACCCTCCTGCCGTTGTATCTTAAAACGACATCTAGCAGCAATGAGTAGTAGTTTGGCAGAACAACATGTTGTCAACTAGATTTTTTCATGTCTTGAAATGTGGCAATTATATATTTTTTTAATTAACACACACACACACACACACACACACATATATATATATATATATATATATATATATATATATATATATATATAAATGTCTTCTTGTGCTACTACTTTTATTCTTATATAGTCTAGATGGAAATAGGGGTCCACGTGCACCCCCCGGCATTTTTAATGCCACCTGATTTTTTTAAATCCTTAAAGTGTCTATTTTCATAATCTGCCAGGTACCAAGCTGAAATAATGTCCCAAAGGGTTCTTTTTTAACCCTTTGCTGCACCCGACCGGAACCCGAAAAATAAAAAAAATGATATAGAAAGTGGCATAACATTAGAAGTAAACAACATACAGAAATAAATGAACACATTTTCATATACAATTCCGACCCCAGGAATTTATTATTTTTGACATTTGACAACATATTGACCTTATTTCTAGACAAAAATAGGAAAAAATGGCCAAAGATATCATTCAAGTGTCTTTTTTAAGATTAAATTGGGTACCAAGCTGAAATAATGTCAGATGTCTTTGATATAAATATGATATAAAGTGGTATAACTTTTGATGTAAACAACTCACAGAGACAAATGGACACATTTTTCAATACAATGCTGACCCCAGAAATTTGTATTTGTCATGTTTTACAACATCTTGACCATCTGTGGCAAAAAAAAGTCAATTTGACAGCGTTTTTATTATACTTACCAGCCTGAAATGGGGTTTATTTTAACCTTTTACTTCACCTTTCCTGAACCTGAATATATTTAAAATAGTTTTACTTTTGAAGTAAAAGAATAAACAAATTAAAACGCCATGATCACAGAAAGAAAGAGGCGGAAACCGGCGGACAATCAAACAGACTTTTAATTACAAAATAAACACAAAACAGCGCATCAGCCCCTCACGGACGACTGTCGCGCACAAATAAAGTCAAAACACAACTAAAATCCAGGCCTGGTTCTCTCTCGTCCGTCACTGTCGTCACTCCAGTTTTATATCCCTCCATCTCCTCCGTGGGACTCGAGCTCATTTCCAATCACTCCACCGGCCTCGCTTCTGTTCCCACGTCTCTCGGCCCCGCCCCACTTGTCACACATATCTACACATAATACGAGATATGAGACTCTGTGAAGACATCAGTTCACCATACCAGATGAGGGATATTTATGAACAGATTCCATTGAAATTAGAGGACTTGTCTTTGGATACAACTGGCTATCACCAGTACTGCTATAAAAGGTTTACAGTGAAAATAGATTGTTACAAGTGTCAAAGGCTTCTACATCTGGCGAATCATTATCATTGAAAAGGGATTCTCTGCGCCATGTCCAATCACTGTCAGTTCAATCTGAAGGAGCTCCAAGAAGGTGTTCCTTCTTGTTTCCCAATCAGTGCATTTTTTCTGCATTTTCCACAAGGAACTGAAAAGTGACATGACATTCAGCCATATGGTGACCCATACTCAGAATTTGTGCTCTACATTTAACCCATCCAAAGTACACACACACACACGCACACACACACACACACACAGCAGTGGGCAGCCACACACACAGCAGTGGGCAGCCATTCATGCTGCAGCATCCAGGATGCCTTGCTCAAGGTAATGTAAGTCGTGTTATTGCTGGCCCAAGATTCAAACCCACAACCCTAGGCTTAGGAGTCAAACTCTGTAACCACTAGGCCACGACTTCCCCGAAATGTATTGAACCTAGGGAACAGGTATTAAAGAAAGAGGCTATTTATCACAATGTGCATGGCAAGGATATTTGCAATGAGATACTCATCCATCATGCAGAAACAACTTCAACACAGAGTACCAAACCCATGAGTGTGGAAGGGAGAGAGTAGAAAAGGCAGCAGACAACACTGACAGCCTGCAGCCCCAGAAGATAGCAGCACATAAGTCATATTGTGTGGTAAAGGATTACATTCTTAGGAATGTGACTGAATGCAAAGAGGTTGTCCAGCTCCATAAGATCCATGTGCAACTTGTACATGAAGACATTGGAATATCAAGGTTTTCCTAATCCTGAATACCATAGTGAGAAAATGGCAAGACAGTTACAAGGATACAAAGACATCTCTCATGAACTCACTTCTCCAAGGTGCAACAACATGGGTGTATTAAGTTGAACCTCATATACAGCTCTAGCATTACTGTAGATGAAGCAGTTGGATGTGTGAACAAATTGGAACAGCTGACCAACTTCAAGAAACAGCACTCACCCTCCATTCTCACATTATAAAGGCATTCAAAGAGTCAAAGGAGCTACCATGGCCCCCGATAGCACAGGAGCTAGATGCTGTGAAGAAGGACATGCTTCTTCCAGAGCATCTTGTACAATTTCCGAGCTCATTGGTGACTGGGACACTTGATGGCGAAAAGTGTGAGAAGACACAGAGGCTGGTCTATTTGATTACACAAGTTGTGTGTCTAGCAGCAACTAACAGCAAGTGGAAACTCCCAAAGCACATACTCATATGTGCTACACTTCGACACCTCTATCGAAGCAAACAGATGAGTTATAAGTTAATTTACTGATTCCGAGGTCCTGCAATGTCAATGCTGAACTCTTTTTGATACAGGTATTTGATTTTGATATTTAATAAAGCAATTTTCTGTCTTTGTAGCTCACAACCATCCTTTCACGACTAGGACACTCAGAAACATATGACTTCAGTATGGAACTTGAGACAGCAATGACAGAAAAGACAGAAAGATAGAATTTTTTTTGAGTATTTCCAGTCAGGATTTAGACCATATCATATTACTGAGACTGCTCTCCTTAGAGTTACAAATGATCTGCTCTTATCATCTGATCGTGGGTGTATCTCTCTATTAGTTTTATTGGATCTTAGTGCTGCGTTTGACACAATTGACCACAACATTCTTTTGCATAGACTAGAACATTTTGTTGGCATCAGTGGAAGTGCATTAGCATGGTTTAAATCGTACTTATATGACCACCATCAATTTTTAGCAGTGAATGAAGAGGTATCATATCGATCACAAGTGCAGTATGGAGTACCTCAAGGCTCAGTACTAGGGCCGCTACTCTTCATGCTTTACATGTTACCCTTGGGAGATATCATCAGGAAACATGGTGTTAGCTTTCACTGTTATGCTGATGATACTCAGCTCTATATTTCTTCGAGGCCAGGTGAAACACACACATTTTTTAAAAAAGAATGGAGTGCATAGTCGATATAAAAACTGGATGACGAGTAATTTCTTACGGCTAAATTCAGAAAAAAAGAGGTGTTAATTATAGGAATTAAACTCTGCATGTAATAACCTAGAACACTGTCTAAGACTTGATGGCTGCTCTGTCAATTATTCGTCATCAGTTAGGAACCTAGGTGTGCTATTTGATAGCAATCTTTCCTTAGAAAGCCACGTTTCTAGCATTTGTAAAACTGCATTTTTTCATCTCAAAAATATATCTAAATTACGGCCAGTGCTCTCAATGTCAAATGCAGAAATGTTAATCCATGCATTTATGACATCAGTGTTTTATTGGGTGATTGTTCTGCACAGTTGGTAAACAAACTCCAGGTAGTCCAAAATGCAGCAGCAAGAGTTCTTACTACAACCTGGAAGTATGATACTGGGTCCTGTTAACACTGCATTGGCTCCCTATCAAACATCGTATAGATTTTAAAATATTTCTTATTACTTATAAAGCCCTGAATGGTTTAGCACCTCAGTATTTGAATGAGCTCATGTTACATTATAATCCTCCACGTCTGCTGCCTTCTCAAAACTCAGGCAATTTGATAATACCTAGAATATCAAAATCAACTGCGGGTGGCAGATCCTTTTCCTATTTTGCACCTAAACTCTGGAATAACCTACCTAAAATTGTTCGGGAGGCAGACACGCCCTTGCAGTTTAAATCTAGATTAAAGACCCATCTCTTTAACCTGGCTTACACATGAACACACTAATATGCTTCTAATATCCAAATCTGTTAACGGATTTTTAGGCTACATTAATTAGGTAAACCGGAACCGAGAACACTTCCCATAACACCCTATGTACTTGCTACATCATTAGAAGAATGGGATCTACGCTAATATTAGTCTGTTTCTCTCTTATTCCGAGGTCACTTTAGCCACCAGATACAGTCTGTATCCAAGTCAGAGGGTCACTGCAGTCACCCGGATCCAGTACGTATCCAGACCAGATGGTAGATCAGCACCTAGAAAGGACTTCTACAGCCCTGAAAGACAGCGGAGACCAGGACAACTAGAGCCCCAGATACAGATCGCCTTTAAAGACCTTCTCTCAGAATACCACCAGGACAAGACCACAGGAAACAGATGATTATTCTGCGCAATCTGACTTTGCTGCAGCCTGGAATTGAACAGCTGGTTTCAACCGAGCCTGGTTTCTCTGTGTAGCAACAATCACTTTCTGGGGAATAATTAACTCAAATGAAGTGAATATTCATGAGTCTATGAATATAACGTGCTTATTGCTTACAAATATTAAATTACCCAAAGAGGGAATATTTAATCATTTAAAGGTAACCTTTACTAGAATTAATTTAAGTTACTCTAGACAATCTGTTCGTCCAGCGAACTGGAAGCTAGACTTCCTTATCAAAATTCAATAAGAATACCCTTCTTACAAACTCCAAGAAATATTAATCTTCTGATCAGGAAAAAACATTATTTTCTGTGTCTGTTCTACTAAGATTACTGAAATTAATTCATATAAAACAAAGCTCGTAGCGTAGATCACATGATTCAGGGACTTCGATCTCAATGAGCAATAAAACAATTCAATTCAAGCAAATTATAGGATTTAAGGGGGGGGGGGGGGGGGGGTGAAATGCTATTTCATGCATACTGAGTTTTTTACACTGTTAAAGAGTTGGATTCCCATGCTAAACATGGACAAAGTTTCAAAAATTAAGTTGTACGTTTGAAGGAGTATTTTTGTTCCAAAAAAACCTCTTCCGGTTTGTCACAAGTTTCGGAAAGTTTTTTTCGAGTATGGCTCTGTGTGACGTTAGATGGAGCGGAATTTCCTTATATGGGTCCTAGGGCACTTCTGCCGGAAGAGCGCGCGCTCCCGTATAGCAGAGCACTGAGAGGCTGAGCACAGCCTGATCAGAGCGAGAGCGTCGCGAAAAGTCACAAAAGGAGTGTGTTTTTGGTTGCCAGGGCAAGACAACCCTGCAAAGAGAAACAGCATTAAGGGACCAGTGGATGGAGTTTATTTTTACAGAGCATCAACGGAGTTGTGCAAGTGTTTTTGTTTGTTCCCTGCATTTCAGATTACACATAGTTTATTTCTTAAGGATAATGCAGTCCCAACGGAAAAGGGTCACGATCGTGTGTTGGAACCACATGCGGTGAGTAAAACTGCTTCAAATATCTCTGTGTTGTTAACTTAGCTATCAGCATGTAAGCACATCAAGTAAACAACATGCGATGTTGTCATCAAACTGCACTTTCCACATGTACAGCTTAAAAAAAAAAAAAAAAAAAAAGACAACATAAAGTGGAACTTAGTCATTTTCCAAAACCGCTAAGCAAATATGTAAGGTTTCAGTACATACCACATAGAGACGCCTTTGCTGATGCTGCTCTTGTTAAATTTCAGCCTCTGGATCTGTGTCACAGCTTCCAAACGCTCTCAAAGCAAAAGCCTACTGTCGCTCGTGATTCTTTAGCTCTGCGCACACGTCACGCCTCTAGGCGCTCGTGTTTTTCCGGGAAAAATTGGTACAGACTATTTTTCTCTTATAAATATAATAAAAATAAAGACTTTTTGGAGTTATGAAGGATGCAGTACTACTCTATAGGTACTCAAGATTAACAGGATATTGAGTGAAAACGAGCATTTCACCCCCCCTTTAATAAAAACAGACTAAAGAGTACATAACTACAATTCACACGGAGTAAATATGAGTATATGGCAAAACGAAAATACAATTTAAACAAGGTAAACGAACAAGAATAATAACGAGATAAATGAGAGAGAGAGATAAAGAGAGAGAGAGAGAGAGAGAGAGAGAGAGAGAGAAAATGAAAGTGAAAACAATCTCAGCGTCAATCTCAGTATGAGCCAATGAAGTGTAAACAAACTAAGGCGGGAAAAATCTTCTTTGTTTGCTGATCTCCGCTCACTGGTCTAATTTATGGCGATGACAAAATTAAACATTTTTCTTAAGCAAGATCGTTCCTCTGAAACAATGCGTCCTTTTGTAATTTGCTATCAAGATTCGTTACAGTCGTGTTTTTACGATTATACAGACACCAAGAACTATGATTTTACCAATCCTGTATACAGAGATACAGAGTTATTCTTAACTAAATGCATAAAAAGTTTGCATTAAATACACAGTAACATTTGTATATTCCACTATGCCGCATACATACATTTGAGCACAAAAAGGGAGACATTAAAATACATTTAGAGGTAAGTAAGTAAAAAGGTCCATGGGCTAGCCAATCCAGTAGCCTGTTTTTGAATGTGTGTGAGTCCGTTTCACTGGAATGTGTGATCGCTGCGAGTAAAAAGGGCGGGTGTTGGTCTTCCCTTTGAAGATATTGTATCTCTGGATAGTCTCCAAGGTGTTATAACTCTCATCCACGCTAGGACGTTGCTGTCATGGCGGCGCCCAGGGTGGTGAGTTATGTTGTAAGAGGGTTGTAAAACGAAGATCCTTGTTTTTTCTTTAACTCACGTTCTGGTCTTTGAGTGTAGAATGTGTCAAAGGGTCAGGATTCATTAAAGGGGGGGTGAAATGCTCGTTTTCACTCAATATCCTGTTAATCTTGAGTACCTATAGAGTAGTACTGCATCCTTCATAACTCCAAAAAGTCTTTAGTTTTATTATATTCATAAGAGAAAGATAGTCTGTACCGATTTTTCCCGGAAAAACAGGACCGACTGGAGGCGTGACGTGTGGGCGGAGCTAAAGAATCATGAGCGCCAGTAGGCTTTTACGTTGAGAGCATGTGGAAACTAACTGTGACATTACTGTGAGGAAAAAGCCATCATCCAAAACAAACCATGGCTTACATTCAGATTCAGCCGTTTATTTATGATCCAGAATCAGATCCAGAGGTTGAAACTGAACGAGAGCAGCAGCAGCAACGACTCGCTCCGAACGGGGCTCGAACCCGGGTCTCGGCATGGGAGGGAACGCACTAACAAGGGGGCAGAGATGTTTTAAGCAGTTTTACTCACCGCCTGCGGTTCCAACACTCGATCGTGACCCTTTTTCGTTGGGATTGCATCATCCTTAAGAAATAAAGGATACGCAAATCCGTCGTCAAACTGGGCCTTGTTTGAAAAACAAGCATCTTAGAAATGCAGGGAACAAACACAAACACTTGCACAACTCCGTTGATGCTCTGTAAAAATAAACTCCATCCACTGGTCCCTTAATGCTGTTTTTTTTTTTTTATGGTAATCTGTGAAGGGTTGTCTTGCCCTGGCAACCAAAAACACACTTCTTTTGTGACTTTTCGCAATGCTCTTGCTCTGATCAGTGAATCGCTCAGATCAGTGAGTCTGTGCTCAGCCTCGCTATACTGGAGCACACGCTCTTCCGGCAGAAGTGCCCTAGGACCCATATAAGGAAATTCCGCTCCATCTAACGTCACACAGAGCCATACTCGAAAAAAACTTTCCAAAACTTGTGACAAACCGGAAGGAGTATTTTGGGAACAAAAATACTCCTTCAAACGTACAACTTAATTTTTGAAACTTTGTCCATGTTTAGCATGGGAATCCAACTCTTTAACAGTGTAAAAAACTCAGTATGCATGAAATAGCATTTCACCCCCCCCCCCCCTTTAATATGGAACAGATGGTTGAATACCATCCGCTCACTGGTGTTACAACTGCCTTTAACTGTCATTTTACATTACTGACACATTGTTTTCCTAATGAATGTTGTTCAGTTGCTTTGACGGAATGTATTATGTTTAAAGCACTATATAATTAAAAGTGATTTGACTTGAGTTAAGGCTTTTATAGCAGTATTGGTGATAGCCAATTGTATCCAAAGACAAGTCCTCTAATTTCAATGGAATCTGTTCACAAATATCCCTAATGTGGTATGGTGAACTGACGTCTTCACAGAGTCTCATATCTCGTATACTGTGTAGATATGATAGCTTCTTGCTTGCCAGACCAAGGCTGGATATATTAAAAGTGATTTATTTATGAACAAGGTAATATTAATAATAATAATAATTTCGTTCTGCAAAACGTCATTTTTCCCTCCATTAACAACACCGAAATTACAACGACCGCTGGCGCCGCTGCAACTGTATTCTTCTTTGATAGTAGCCTAAGATACTGTATACTGCCACCTGTTTTGAGTTAACACAATCAGAGTGTAAAAGTACGGGATATTTTACGGGAAAATACTAAAAAGGGAAGAGAGCGGGAAAAGAGCTAAAATTCGTGAGAAACCCAGAAAACGTTTATGCTCCGTCAACTTTTTGGACCTTTTTGGATTTTTTTCATTATTTTTTTATTTTTATCTGTTAAGGTAATTTGCTTTGTTTTGTTTACTTCAAAAGTAAAACTATTTTAAATATCTTCAGGTTCAGGATAGGTGAAGTAAAAGGTTAAAATAAACACATTTCAGGCTGCTAAGTATAATAACAAATTAACTTGTTTTGCTCTTTTTGACCACAGATGGTCAAAATGTTGTAAAACATGACAAATAACAATTTCTGGGGTCAGAATTGTATTGAAAAATGTGTCAATTTGTCTCTGTGAGTTGTTTACATCCAAAGTTAAGCCACTTTATATCATATTTACACTGTTAAAAATTGCTGTAAAAAAACTGACAAATTTCGACAGTAACACACTGTTTTTCATTAAAACAGTGCATTCTGGGTAATATTCATCATTTTCGAGAAGGTAGCCTGCTGCTACACTGTAAAAAATGTTGCCGTTAAATAACAGTAATTTTCTGGCAGCAGGGGTGCCAGTAAAGTACTGTTAATTTACAGCTTTCAACCATTAATTTACCACTCTTATTTATTATTATTATTTTTTTAATATTTTACCGTAAATTATACCATGGAAATTAACTCCATTCCCACTGCTTCAAACAGTTTGAGTTTAAAAGCTAGCATTCCTATGATGTTAGTACTATGAACTTATTCCACTTGAGTCCACTGAGAAGGAATATTTCTTAATATAAAAATGCAAACACTTAATGTGTAGTAGTAAAGAAACTAAATGCATGACTTAAATCACTGCAGTTAATTGTCAGCCATAGCACACATGTATGTGCTGAAGTACTTAACACAGAGATCACCACTGTATCAGCATCTTTATATAAAGCAGCAGAAAATCAGATATTGTGGCTCATCATTGACTGAACACAGGCTCTACTCTCCAGCACAATGGTGAACAACAAACTGCATTAAACTAACAGATATCTCTTGTGAAAACACATTAATACAGTTGAGTTCAGTATTTACTCTCATTATCAGTGTAAGACTTTGCATACATTTTTTTCTATGGATGTTCACAAATGTTTTTCCTTGACTTAACGGCAACAAACTGTAGAAAAACAGTTATTTACTGGCAGCAGGGGTGCCAGTAAATAACTGTTTTTCTACAGTTTGTTTCCTGTAAATTAATTACAATTTATTACTGTTAAATTATGTTTCATGCTGTTTTTTCTTCATATTAAATTTTTAACCCTTTAAACCCCACAACAAAATCCTCAGTTTTAAATGAAGACTTATAATGTGTGCACACTACAGAGTGTTTGAGTAACACTGAATTAGTGAAGTTGAGACAATGAGATAATTATGTGATTAATTGATGATTGAGCATGAGTGATGAACACCTGCTATTAACAAACAGAATTACTAAAGGAAATTGCATGCTGTAAAAATGAATTTTTGGAACCCGTTATAGCGGAAAAAAAAGAAAGTAAACAGAAGAAAAAAATGCTGGTATTGCTGTTCATAGATTGACAACAACAAACACTATTATTTCTGATCCAATCCTGTGTCCCTTCTATTATTGAATATTGACACTACAGCAAAATAAGAAACACTGCTGAGCCTTAAGTTATGAAAGACTGTTAAGAAAATTTAACTCATAAAAAAAACCTTGCACTGATATTTAGACAGAAACATCAATAATCAGTGTATGAATCACAACAATGGTGACAATCCACAAAATAAATAAACAGATAGGTTCTGAACTTCACAAAACATGCTACTAAAACTTAAGACAAAAGCAAAATTATAAGCATATAAGAATTCAAGAAAATAAGTGAACAATTCAGCATCATAATTTATTCATGCCGCAATGCATGCTGGGAGTCATGGATGAGTTTTATCCTGTGCTGGTACCCAGCATGCTTTGCATCATAAACCTTTTGATTATCAACATTGTTGAGATTCATATGCTGATTGTTGATGTCTCTCTTTGAGTGTTGCAAACACCGTTGCCGAAAATATTTAAAACTCAAACTGTTGTTAAATATGTTTAGATTATTACGGTTCATTCTCATAAAATGTAAGAAAAAAAATTGTAATTCACTCAAATATTGCAACACCAAAATAATATATGACTATAGTAACACTTTAACTCATTCTAGTAGATCATGCCTAACAGAAACCTCCATGATCACTTGATTATCAAAATTAACATTGCAGTAATAGATGTACCATAAAAATACAAATACAGCAATGAAACAAAAATTAAAGTACAAAAGTCAAGGGTCAGGAGCCCAACTAAAGCAAACACTGATCTCCGCAATGGTGATGCTAAAATAAACTAACATTATCATCTACATCTCTGTAATTCTCAATAAGATCTTTTGATCTCTGATCTGAAAGAAATAAAGTCAGTCTGGTTAGCAATGAGTGAAGTTGGTAAAGCTGTTTGTTGATTGTATACATCTTCGGTTGATTTCTTTTTAAGCTGTGGCTGAAGTCAGTTGTAGTTCTTGTGTGTGTCTTGTTTCTTTTTTCTTCGGTGATTCTGCTCGTTAACAGCAGCTGTTGATCAGTGTCTGAATTCACTCATTAGTGTTCATTCTCTCTGTCAGGTGGACTATATTAGTAAACTCATGTAGGGAATAGTGAATGAGGGTGTAGGGTGTGATTTGAAACACAGCCGCTGAGTGTCGACTTTGAACGTTGTTAATTTACGATATATAGCAGCAGGCTACCTTCTCGAAAACGATGAATATTACCCAGAATGCACTGTTTTACTGAAAAACAGTATGTTACTGTCGAAATTTGGCCGTTTTTTTACAGCAATTTTTAACAGTGTAGATTTTTCAGGTTTGGTGCAAAGGGTTAAAAATAAAGCATTTTGGATATTATTTCAGCTTGGTACCCAATTAAATCTTAAAATACACTTATGATAAAGAAATAAAATATACAGTCCAAAATTTCATGCAGTTCAGAGCCGGCGCCAGACCATAACTAACGGTGGCACGCAGCTTCCAACGTGGGAGCACGCAATCAGCAACAATAACTTGCCAAAACAAGGCATAAAATCAACCATTACACACACACATACTATACAACTGGCACAAACTGTCAGCTCATTTTCCGTGTAAAATTAAGAAGAAAACCACAAATTAATCCATTTTACCATAATCACTTTGCAACAAAAACAAAACAGATTGACAATTATATGCTGTTAACGTTCTAATAGCCACACTTCACATTTAAGGTTATGTAAATTAAATAAATGCATGAATTACCTTACAGAAGCCGAGGCGTGTAGATTTGAAAATTCAGCCTCGACCTCATTAGCCCTAATCTCCGAGTTTGAGCCAAACGGTGTTTGCGTGATGACAAATGGAGTAGACGGTGCTGGATGAGAAGGCAGGGTGCACAAGCCATTTTCTAATATCAATATTTTACACGTGAAAAAACTCAATGCTAGCATCCAGGGCCACTGCTAGCCAAATGGGTGCCCTAAGCAGGATTGTGTCAGGATCCTGCCCTGACTGACTTGTCTGTCCTATCTTTGTTTAATGTGTCTCTGTTCATTTTGTGCCTGAGCACATGGTTGTGTCTTTGTTTATGTTGGCCATGTGCTCCCCTTGTCCTGCCTCCTCATTTCTAATCACCACGCCCCCTTGTTTAGTCCTTTGTTTGTCTAATTGTTCACCTCATCCTTGTGTGCTCTGCTCCATATATTGTGCTCATTTCCCTCTGGTCTTTGCTGGATCGTTTTTGTGTGTGCCTTGTATACAGTCTCTAGCTTGTATATTTAGTCTTGTTAGAATTCTTTAATCAGTATTTTGCATCTTATTTGGTTCCCTCTTATCTTCTAGTTTTCATTTGTTACCATGTGCAGTCTAGTTCTAGTCTTTGTAGTTTAGTGTTTTTGTTTCTTAACCTTTAGTTTTTTCCCCCACCTTTTATTTTCTTTCTAGTTTTCAGCAAGGTTGCTGTTTTCTTTATTTATTTTGGTTTGTAGTTCTAGTTAGTTATTCCTAGCCTTTTCCAATTGTTATCCTTTTTGTTTTCAGTTAATTCCAGTGATATCTAGTATTACTTTATTTGTTTTTTCTCTTTAGTTTTCTTTTCTCCCTAGGCATTGGTTTGCAAGTTTACTTTTATCTGTCAAATTCTTGTCTCCCCTGTTTTGTCTTTGTGTCTGTGTTGGTTCCTGCCCTGCTTCCTGAATCCTCCCTGGTCGCTGGTTCTTCTGACCTGACAGACATTGTGGCGCTACAAGGGGTTCCTTCAACTGGGTCAGGCCCTCCCTACTTGAGTTGCTACCAGGTCTCCTTTTGCCACAGAGTCTGGAGCCATCTTCTGACCAGCCTGTTCTCCTGTCGTGTGCCCTGCCCTATTGTGGACTGTCTTACTGCATCATCTGTTTAATGCTTGTTAATAAACTGTTTCCCCTGTTAATTCTGCATCTGGGTCCTCCCTTGCCAAACCCTGACAGGATTGTATTGTTGTGCCCCCCCCCCCCCCTTCCTCAAATACGATGAAAAAAAATATGAAAAATTCCATCACGGACGAAAAAAAAAAAAAATCACATTTGCAAACATTCGCTGGTCAAAAAATATATATTGTTAAGTAATACAACAACAACATAATTTGTTTTTACCATCGGAAAATCATAACAGGTGCGCCCCCCGCTGTTTCGTACTGGAACTTACACAATGCGACGAGTGATCCTCGTCACATCACAAGTAGGTATCACTGCAGCCCGGAGACCTCCAAGTGGGAGGAGCTTTTGCCGCAAGTGGGCTGGACTTCACGGAGACATCCAAGTGGGAGGAACTTTTACCGCGAGTGGGCGGGACTTTACAAATGGGCGGAGTTTAAGCGGAAATTTCAAATTGCGTCATTGCCCTGGTGGGGGCGAATGAGGATGGCATAAAGTAGTTATACTAATGAAAAACAGATTTATTGTTTTTCGTTGTAGCTAGTTTAAATTTTATTAACAAGAGGTTGTTATTTAATTTTGTGAAAACTGCAAACATTCAAGTATATTAAATGATATTCATTTCATAATTACATCAGTTTCAAGAAAATGAATAAGTAATTTAGAGCAATAAAATGTTTACTGTATGTTAATGTTTTTCTTTAATGCAAGTTTGAAATCTGAGGAAGAATTATATTGTTTAGATTGTTACAACCCCCTTGGCTCTAGGTGAACCAGCATTACAAAAGGCCACACATGGAAGTAAATTTGACAAATAAACATTTAATTAAAAAAAAAGAAAAGAAAAAAAAATCTAAATAGTAATACAAGAATTAATAATAATAATAATAATAAAAACATTCCAAGACTTCAGAGGAAAATATTAATGGTACTAAAGCCCAATTTAGTACCATTCTTTTCTCCATCTCCTTTTTATCACCAACTCAATCACAGGTAACGCTCCACACCATTCAAAATTCAAGTTTTATTTGTTATATGACATGCAAAAAGCAGTGAAATGTAGGTCTGGCATACTCTTTAGACTGTGCAAAAAAATAAGAGAAAATTAAAATACAAATAATGAAACAACAGGAAAAAAATAAAAAGTTTTTTTTTGGGAGATAATTAAATACAAATAATGAAATAAACACAATATACTGTATTAAACTACTACACAGATGATTTGTAGAGAAGCTACACAGAAACTGCTACACAGATGATGTGCAGAGATGTAAACAATGTGCAGTGAGGAGGAGTTGCATAGTTAGGTTGTGTCAAAAAAGCGCAGTGTGCAGAGAGTTATTGGGTAGCCCTAAACAACCAGTCTATAAAGTTCAGTGTGTTTAATGTCCATGTTTAGTAGTCTGATAGCATGAGGGAAGAAACTCCTCCTGAGCCTCTCTGTTTTTGTCATCAGACTGCAGAATCGTCTGCCTGACTGTAGCAAATGAAACAGTGGATTTCCAGGATGGATGGGGTCTTTAAGGATCTAAACAGCCGTAGATTTACATCTTCTGGTGTGGATGTCTTGCAGAGAGGGGAGAGATGTTCTGGAGATGCGTTTAGCTACTCTTTGCAGGGCATTTGAAGGTACTTGAAGCTGCTCACTCTCTCCACTGGGGTCCCGTTAATGATGATTGGAGTAGATCCGCTGCTGCCTCAAATAGAAAAGAGTTATTGTAAAATATTATTACAATTTACAATATGACTGTTTCTACTGCATTTCTGAACAAATAAATTAAGGCCTGGTGAGCATAAGACTTCAAAACCACAACAAAATCTGTCCAACCCCATACTGTCTGGTAGAATAGATATTTAAGGAACCTGAGGTTTTAACCTGCTTGATTTTTATCAGCATTGGAACACTTTGCTGCTGCTTTCACTCCAAGGCTATGGATTATATTTTTACTGGAATGAAGTGTCATTAGTCACTCAGTCAACATTCAGTCCAATGACATCCTAAAATAATTCACTGTTGACAAGTTAACATTAACTAAAGTAAAATGCACATTCAATTCCTTTGGGTTTGCACTCTCCATATTTTACTGATGATAAATGAGATGACTCCCCATTTAAGTAAACAAAATGGTAGCGATCGGACAGGTAGGATCTAAACCATCTTAGAGCCTGCCCTTGAATACCTGTATAGTTTTGTAATCGATCTATGAGTATGTCATGATCTATGGTATCGAACGCAGCACTAAGATCAAGTAAGACTAGAAATGAGATGCAGCCTTGGTCTGACGCAAGGAGCAGGTCATTTGTAATTTTAACAAGTGCAGTTTCTGTGCTATGGTGGGGCCTAAAACCTGACTGAAATTCTTCATACATATCATTTTTATGCAGGAAGGTGCTCAATTGAGCAGACACAACTTTCTCTAAAATTTTAGACATAAATGGAAGATTTGAAATAGGCCTATAATTTGCCAGTACACTAGGATCTAGTTTTGGTTTCTTAATAAGAGGCTTGATAACCGCCAGCTTGAATGGTTTTGGGACGTGTCCTAAAGTTAACGACGAGTTTATGATATTGAGAAGCGTTTCTTCGGCTACAGGTAACAGCTCTTTCAGTAATTTTGAGGGTACAGGATCTAATAAACATGTTGTTGGTTTAGATACAGTCATAAGTTTATTTAGCTCTTCCTGTCCTATGGTTGTAAAGCACTGCAGTTTATCTTTGGGTGCGATGGATGAAACTGAAGTGTTAGACGCTGTAGAATCTACATTCGCTATTGTATTTCTAATGTTATCTATTTTATCAGTGAAGAAATTCATAAAGTCATTACTATTTAACGTTGGTGGAATATTTGAATCAGGTGGCATCTGGTAATTTGTTAACTTAGCCACTGTGCTAAATAAAAACCTAGGATTGTTTTGGTTATTTTCAATGAGTTTGTGTATATGCTCTGCCCTAGCAGTTTTTAGAGCCTGTCTATAGCTGGACATACTGTTTTTCCATGCAATTCTAAAAACTTCTAAGTTAGTTTTTCTCCATTTGCGTTCAAGACTACGAGTTAATTTCTTGAGAGAGTGAGTATTACTGTTATACCATGGTACAGTACGTTTTTCTCTAACTTTTTTCAATTTGATTGGGGCAACAGCTTCTAATGTATAAGAGAAAATAGTGCCCATGTTGTCAGTAATTTTGTCTAATTCGTGTGTATTTTTGGGTACAATTAGCAGTTGAGATAGATCAGGCAGGTTATTTGCGAATCTTTCTTTGGTGGCTGGAACAATAGTTCTGCCCAGACGGTAACGCTGCGACATATAGTTAATATCAGTTATACGCAGCATGCACGATACAAGGAAATGGTCTGTAATATCATCACTTTGAGGTACAATATCTATAGCAGTAAGATCGATTCCATGCGATATAATTAAATCTAGTGTATGATTAAAACGATGAGTGGGCCCGGTGACATTTTGCTTGACTCCAAAGGAGTTTATTAGGTCAGTAAACGCAAGTCCTAATGTATCATTTGCATTATCAACGTGAATATTAAAATCTCCCATGATTAGCGCCTTATCAACTGTAACTAGAAGGTCTGAGAGGAAATCTGCAAATTCTTTCAGGAATTCTGTATACGGACTTCCGGCTCAAGCCATGTGGTGGTAAGACGCACGTTGTCTGAGCTCCGCACCCTTTCGATTTAGCTTATTCATTAAATACCCTTCACCATCGCATAATACTTTATTTTGTAACGGTTACTTTGCTTCAAAACGGAACTCGTGAAGCAAAATGAGTAAAGCAGGAAAATCAGGTAGTAAAGCTGAAAAGCAACAGAGTGCTAAATTATGTAGCAGTATGGAGGAAGACCACGTAGCACCTCTAACGACGGAAACGCTTGTCCTAGAACTTGAAAAACTGAGGAGGAACATGACCGGCGAACTCACAGCTTTACTAAATAGCTCCCTGGAACCTATCCGTTCGTCGGTCGAATCGTTCCAGCTAAGCCTGGCTGAACAAACTTCTACTATCAGAGAGATGGAGACTAGCTTATCCGACCACAGTGACAGATTAACGCAGCTAGAACTGGACGTGAGCGGGCTCCAGTCTGACCTGAGATCGGTGGTGAAAGAGAATACAGAGCTCAAAGCGAAAGTGGAGGACTTGGAGTCCCGCTCAAAACGCCAAAATGTCCGGGTGCTGGGACTCCCGGAGAACGTGGAGGGAAAGGATGCTAGAGCTTATATGGCCGGGCTGTTCGCTGACCTGCTGGGGGACCTACTTTCTGGGCCACCTGAGCTAGACCGCGCACACCGCAGCCTACAGCCGAAACCCCGACCGGATGATCCTCCGCGCCCGATTATTGTCAGGTATCATCGCTATATGGAGAAGGAAGCTGTTCTAAGGTGGGCAAAGTCACATAAGGACTCTTCTTATAACGGCCATAAAATCAAAATCTTTGAGGATTTCAGCGCGGCGGTTGCGAGAAGGCGAGCAGCATTCAACCCAGTTAAGGGGCTTCTCTACCAACGGGGAGTGAAGTTCGGCTTGCTGTATCCGGCGCGCCTCCGAGTCACCCACAACAACAGGGAGCACGTCTTCAACTCTCCCGAGGCCGCGGAGTCTTTCTACCGACAGTACTTTCCAGCCAAGGAGACTTCAGCAACAGATTGAAAAAGGAAGGGAAAAGAAAGGAATATATATATATTCAGGTGTTGCTATTCTGGTTAGTATTCTGGTTAGTTCTGTCGGTCTTCAGTTGGACTGCTGTGAAAGCTATGTTCATTTTGTTTCGTTATGACAGTAGCAGTAGCCCTTTCCGTTTCTGGTTTCATGATTAAGACTGTTTTAGGCTTGGGACTAAGCAATGCCACTTTACAATTTACAGCCTATTCGCAATACTGCTCCAATTGTATAGGTATCTGTGCACTGTTATGTCACTGGGGTTAGCCACTTTGAAGCTCGCGGTTGCGATACTGCTTCCAGGCTGCTTTTTCTCTTCCTTTCGGTTAACTGTAATATTCAGGGTATGCAAAAATACAATGTTAGGAGCATATGACACTTCATGCTTATCCGGTTGTATGTACACTCGTTGGTATAACTCAAGGGTGGGAGGGGGGAGGATACGACTTGTATTGTCGTTTTTTTTTTTTTTTTTTTTTTTTTTTTTTTTTGTCGGCTTTTGTTTTCCTCGCTCTTTCTTCTTTCTATACCTTCGGTTCCCAAACTACTATTTTTACACTCAGTCTTGTCTACCTTACATATTATAAATGACAAGTGCTTCTGTAATGCCAGGGGGTATAGCCAGACATAAAATCAACTTTATTACTTGGAATGTGCGGGGTTTGGGGGGGCAGATTAAGCGTTCCAGGGTTTTCTCACACTTAAAGTATCTTTCCGCTGACATTGTTTTCTTGCAGGAGACTCACCTACGTACAATTGACCATTCTAGGCTTTGTAAACCATGGGTTGGTCAGATGTTCCACTCCAACTTCAATAGTAAATCCAGGGGCACAGCCATTTTAATACATAAACGAATTAAGTTTGTCCCCGATCATATACATTCTGACCCTGGTGGTCGTTACATTATAGTTTCTGGTACTCTTCATCAAACGCCGGTTGTGCTAGTCAGTGTGTATGCACCTAACTGGGATAGCCCAAATTTTATGTCCACGTTATTTTCCCATCTACCAAATTTAAATTCTCATCATCTTATACTGGGAGGAGATTTCAACTGCGTTGTTGATCCAAACCTCGATCGTTCACAGCCCAGATCGACCATGCCAACAGCTATGTCTAAGACATTATTGACACTTATGGATCGGGTGGGGTGTGTTGATCCTTGGCGTTTTTTTTCACCCTAAAACTAAAGACTTTTCTTATTTCTCTACTGTCCACCAAGTTTACTCCCGCTTAGATTTTTTCTTTATTGATAAGGCCCTTTTACCTTTCGTCAGATCTACAGATTACACTGCCATAGTAATCTCTGATCATGCTCCTCACAGAATTGGGTTTTGTCTTCCCTCGGGTTCGCATAGGCATCAAGGAGGATGGAAGTTGAACACAAGTCTGTTGGCCAATGCAGAGTTCTGCGACTATGCATCTTCAGACATAAATTTCTTTTTAGAGACCAACAGGTCTGAATACGTCTCCCCATCGCTATTATGGGAAACTTTAAAAGCTTTTATACGTGGGCGTATTATCTCTTTTAGTGCGCACTTATCTAAATCCAGAAGATTAAGGCAGCAACAACTTATAGACTCTATCTTAGCCATTGATAGGCAACATGCCTCTTCTCTAAATCCTGCTCTGGTAACTAAACGTCTGCAGTTACAAACCGAATTTGACCTCCTGACAACAAATAAAGCAGAACACCTATTACAACGGACAAGAGCAACTTACTATGAGCATGGGGACAGAGCCAGCCGTCTTCTAGCCTCACAGTTGAGACATCAGCATGCCTCTCACTTTATTTCCCAAATATATGACTCTGCCCAGATACTGACTACAGACCCAACAAACATAAACTTGGAGTTCTCTTCGTTTTATTCTAACCTTTATAAATCAGAACCTCCCCCTGATACCTCTGTCATGGAAATTTTTCTTAATAATTTAGATATTCCATCGGTAAGTAAGGAAGCAGCAGAAAATTTGGATAAACCACTCAGTCTACAAGAAATCACTTCTGGCATTTCTCTGATGCAGAATAACAAAAGCCCCGGCCCAGATGGTTTCTCCGCTGAGTTTTTTAAGAAGTTTTCTGCACAGCTTGCTCCTTTATTATTAGATGTTTTTAATGATTCATTAGAGCAGGGAGTTCTGCCACCGACACTGAATGAGGCGCTGATATCCCTCATACTAAAAAAAGATAAGGACCCAAACCTATGTAGTAGCTACAGACCAATTAGCTTGCTTAACAATGACGTCAAGTTACTGGCAAAGATACTGGCATGCCGACTTGAGGCCTGCCTCCCTGATATTATATCAGAGGATCAAACAGGCTTCATTTTGGGCCGCCAACTGTCATTTAGTGTACGTAAACTTCTAAATGTAATTCTGACTCCCTCTGCCTCTCCAAATCCTGAGATGGTTATTTCGCTCGACGCGGAGAAGGCATTTGACCGGGTGGAATGGAACTACTTGTTCACAATCCTCCAAAAATTTGGATTCGGCCCTAAATTTGTCTCATGGATTCGTCTTCTCTATTCTGCTCCAGTGGCAAGAGTTAAAACAAATTCCGAAACCTCGCCTCCTTTTCCTCTCTCACGTGGCACACGCCAAGGATGCCCCCTTTCGCCATTGCTTTTTGCACTCGCTATAGAGCCTCTGTCTATAGCCCTGAGAGGATCCACATTATTTTCAGGCATAATTAGAGGAGGTGTCGAACACAGAGTAGCACTATATGCTGATGATCTACTATTATATGTTCAAGACCCAGTAAGTTGTGTTGACGGAATAGTAAATCTGCTAGAGGCCTTCGGAGTATTTTCTGGTTATAAACTGAACATCGCAAAGAGTGTATGTTTCCCCGTTAACCAGTTAGCGAAATTGATTCCTCCTGACGCGCTACCCTTCCATTTATCTCTTAGTGGCTTTAAATACTTGGGTGTAAACATCTCACACTCCTTTAGCTCACTTTATAAGAATAACTTTGTGGAATTGACTGAGAAGATTACATCAGACCTTCAGAGATGGAGGATACTACCTCTTTCACTAGTGGGTCGCATCGAAACAATTAAAATGAACATATTACCTCGGTTTCTATTTCTCTTCCAGACTCTCCCGATCTTTCTCCCTAAATCTTTTTTTAAATCACTCGATGCCACTGTACTTTCATACATATGGGCGGGCAAGTCCCCCAGGATTCAATTATCAATCCTCCAAAGGCCCAAACGTGATGGAGGTTTTGCTCTCCCTAATATTCAGTTGTATTATTGGGCTGCTAATGTCCAGAAGCTTAAAACTTGGTATCATTCCCCTGACACTAATTGGTGTATTATAGAAGCCAGCTCTTGCACTTCATCTCTACCTGCACTGCTTTTTGCTTCACTTACAACGCGGCCTTCTCTGTATACTAATAACCCGGTTGTACTTTCTTCGCTAAAAATCTGGAAACAGTTCAGGCAACATTTTGGATTAAAATCTCCTTCTGTCCTTTCCCCTATTTGCAATAACCACCTCTTTTTACCTTCTTTGCTAGACCCAACTTTTAAATTATGGAAAAAGAAGGGTCTGGTCTCTTTTTGTGATCTCTTCCTAGACAAAATATTTGGTAGTTGGGAAAACCTTGTTACTAAATTTAGCTTATCTATTCATGGTCGATTCAGATATTTCCAACTTCGTAGTTTTGTTAAAATTAATTTTACATCCTTTCCTAACCTACCCAAGGAGACTCTTTTAGATAATATAATGTCTCCATCAGCATCACAAAACAATATTGGACCAACTTACAATCTTTTACTCTCCTCGCAAATATCTTCCCTTGTTTGGCTAAAGGATACATGGGAAAAAGAGCTTGGACTGGCACTAGACGAGGACTGGTGGAGAGAGTCGCTGCTTAGGATCAATTCCACTTGCACTTGTGCTCGTTTGAGCCTTATTCAGTTTAAGGTGGTACATAGGATCCACTACACTAAGGCTAGGCTAAAGAGATTATTCCCTGACACGGATGATTCTTGTATTAGATGTTCCCTTTCCCCTGCAGATCATACACATACGTT
This sequence comes from Carassius auratus, assembly GCF_003368295.1. Lineage (NCBI taxonomy): Eukaryota > Metazoa > Chordata > Actinopteri > Cypriniformes > Cyprinidae > Carassius > Carassius auratus. The sequence goes on along the minus strand of NC_039287.1, from coordinate 19,504,023 downwards.
TTTCTCCTGCCCTAGGCTCGACTCCTTCTGGTCGTCTTTCTTCAACTCCCTTTCTGTTATTCTGGGCATCCCCCTAACCCCATGCCCTCTAATTGCAATTTTTGGTGTGTCCCCTGAGAACAGGTTTAATAAATATCAAGCTGACCTTGTTGCGTTTTCTGCCCTCATAGCCAAACGACGTATATTGCTACATTGGAAGAGTCCTAATCCCCCTGGCTCAACCTCTTGGTTAAAAGATTTAATGTCTTTTCTTCATTTAGAAAAAATCAAACATACAGTTAGAGGATCTGTGAAACGATTTCATAATACATGGGACCCATTTCTCTCTTATGTTAACTCCCTAACTTCGCTAGACTCTTAAATTTGATCGAATACCTTTTCCTTTTCTGTTTTTTGTTTTTGAGTGTTTTTTTTTTATTTTTATTATTGCTTTTTATTTTTATTATTATTATTATTATTATTATTTTTATTTTTATTTTTTTTATTTTTTTTGTATTTATTTATTTATTTATTTTTTTATTTTTTCATCTATGTTCTTTTACATAAAAGATTTACCTCCAGGGAAAAGAAAATGGAAAAATGCCAGACTTCTTATTTACAGTTGACCTGTTTACCGTCTGTAACATGTTTGGAAGTTTGCACAATAAACATATTTATAAAAAAAAAAAGGAATTCTGTATACGGCCCTGGTGGTCTATACACAGTAGCCAGAGCAAGAGATACATTAGATTTCTTTTGTATGTCTGACAGAGTAACATTTAGCAGAAGTATTTCAAAAGAGTTAAACCTGTATCCTGTTTTCTGGGTAACATTGAGAATATCACTATATATTGTTGCAACACCCCCGCCACGACCAGTCTGACGGGGCTCATGCTTATAACAGTAGTTTGGTGGAGTAGACTCATTTAGACCAAAATAATCATTTGGTTTTAGCCAGGTTTCAGTCAAGCAGAGTAAATCAAAACTATTATCTGTGATCATTTCATTTACAATAACTGCTTTTGGTGCGAGTGATCTAATATTTATGAGCCCAAACTTTAAAAATTGTTTTTGTTCATTTACTTTACATTTTTCTGGTTTAATTACGATAAGATTTTTTCTAGATCCTACATTATATTTATATTTTGACCTCACTATTCGGGGAACAGACACAGTCTTAATAGGTTTTACAGCGCAAGTACCTTTAGCATTTAAGCGGTTAGAACAAAACTCATCATAATGGTTATTTGAGAATTGTCTTACTAGTCACATGGAGCGAAGTGTCCTGGAGATGTTGTCAGAGAGAAGCTTCGCTCCAATTCTGCTGGGGTGTAATCCATCAGCGCGAAACAGTCTAGGACGCTCCCAGAAAAGATTCCAGTTATTAACAAATAGCCGTTTTCTGTTCTTTACACCATGACAACAACCATTCATTTAAAGCAAAAAGTCTACTGAACCTTTCATGTCCTCGTCGATACGTGGGCAGTGGTCCTGACACGACGATCGTCGCCGCGGGCGTCGTGCTGCGAACCGTCTCGATCAGGCTCCTGAAGTCCCTCTTCAGCGTCTCCGTCTGCCGCAGCGTGGTGTCGTTAACCCCGGCGTGAAGCACGACCACTCTGGGGCTCTCGCCGTCCTTCAGGATCGCGGGTATCTGCGCAGAAACATCGAGAACACGAGCACCAGGCAAACAATGAGTGTGCACTTTACCTTCGGCTAACGTAGCACTAACGTGTCGGACGATGGAGTCTCCGATGATCACAGCGTCGCGTCCTGTCTCGCGGAGGGGAGCGAAGCGGTTCTGGATGGAGAGCTCGAAGGCAGGAGGGGGAGAAGTAATCGCCCGGGACCCAGCTCGCGTCCTCCGCTGTGGATGCACCCAGGGTCCGTGGTGTCCCGGCGTCGCAGTGAAGGACATCTGGGAAGATCGCGTCCTGGGTGCACCGGGTCTGCGCAGAGAAACACACGGAGTAGACGTGGTGGGACTGTTAACAGCACGCTGTATACTTACCCCGGACTTGTGAGCGTCAGCCCGGGATGATTCCAGCGCGGCTCTCCGCTCTCTCAGCTGGGCCTGCCTATGTTCCAGGTCGCGAATCTGCTTCCCCATGGCCTCAAGCTCGAGCTGCACAGAGTGGAGACATTCATCCGCCATTAAAGCAAGTAACAGTGAGTACAGCAGTGGTAATGTGTGAGAATAGAGTATTAGCAATGTAAGCGCAGTTAGCAGCAACCACGCTTGCTGATGCTAACTGGCTAAAAGCTAATAGCGGACCCGGGAGATCAAAATAAAACTAGTGATAGCGAGGCGCTCTGATTGTTTTTGTTGTAGAATACAATAGAGGATATATTCACGCGTTATATAAACGGAAACAATGATGTATAAAATTGATTTTTAAGTTAAAAATAGTCAATGAAAAGAATATAGTGACGGAGCTCAAACGCAGTACAGCCGTCAACAACAAACAGGATCCGTCCTAGGTCCCCTTCTATTTTCAATATATATGTTGCCCCTTGGTAATATTATTAGAAAATACGGAATTAGCTTCCACTTTTATGCTGATGATACTCAGCTATATATCTCAACGAGACCAGATGAAACTTCCCAATTATCTAAGCTAACAGAGTGTGTTAAAAATGTAAAAGATTGGTTGACAAATAATTTTCTCCAATTAAATTCGGATAAGACAGAGATACTAATTATTGGACCAAAAAACACTACACAGAATCTTGTAGATTACAATCTGCAACTAGACGGATGTACTGTTACTTCCTCTACAGTCAGAAATCTGGGTGTTATATTAGACAGCAATTTGTCTTTTGAAAATCATATTTCCAATGTTACAAAAACTGCATTCTTCCATCTTAGAAACATTGCCAAGCTACGAAACATGTTATCTGTTTCTGATGCAGAAAAGCTAGTTCATGCATTCATGACCTCTAGACTGGACTATTGTAATGTACTTCTAGGTGGTTGTCCTGCTTCTTCAATAAACAAGCTACAGGTAGTCCAAAATGCAGCAGCTAGAGTCCTTATGAGGTCAAGAAAATATGATCATATTACCCCAATTTTACAGTCTCTGCACTGGCTACCTATTAAGTTCCGTATCAGTTACAAATTATCATTACTTACCTATAAGGCCCTAAATGGTTTAGCTCCAGCGTACCTAACTAGCCTTCTACCACGTTACAACCCATCACGCACCCTAAGGTCACAAAACGCTGGACTTTTGGTCATTCCTAGGATAGCAAAGTCCACTAAAGGAGGTAGAGCTTTCTCACATTTGGCTCCCAAACTCTGGAATAGCCTTCCTGATAATGTTCGGGGTTCAGACACACTCTCTCTGTTTAAATCTAGATTAAAAACACATCTCTTTCGCCAAGCATTCGAATAATGTATCTTTTTAATTGTGAGTGTAGTTGAATCTGTTCAAAGTTGCATTTTTATTCATTAGCTTGGGTTAAAATAATTTTACTTTGTTGGATCAGCAGCTATGCTAATGATGTCTGTATTTTGTTTCTATGTTTCGCCCCCGTGATAACTAGGATTTAAACAAGCTCCAGTCTGGATCCAGAACACCTGAGAAGAGATGATGCTGACCCTCAGAGGACCTCAGATGATGCTAACCTTGAATCAACAAACAGAACTAACCATTATTGCTAAATGTGTGACTGAATCATATAATAACTTAATTAATAATATTGATAGTTCATCGTCTAGCTGACTACGTCTTGTATTATTATTATTATTTTTATTTTTTCTAAAATCCTGTCAAATGTGCACAAACTACTAGCTACTACTAAATATTGTAGAACCATAATTTTCTGTAAAGTTGCTTTGTAACGATTTATTTTGTAAAAAGCGCTATACAAATAAACTTGAATTGCAGAGAGAGGCAGTAACCAGGTCATTGAAATTTTACTTCTGGCCACCCAGACTTGAACTTTCTGTAACACAAAGTTTACACAATGTTTTTGTTTGTTGGTGTTTCCTATAATGACAAAATTATAGGCTACTGTTGATATGTAATGCATGGTAGTGGATCTACCGTTATCTTCATATATCCACTGTTATGATTATTAAATTGAAAAATGAATTTGGTAATTAAACCAAATGTTTCAATTGCATTACATTATTTGAATTAATGTTACACGTAAAAATAGATAACATTTTAAAAATATAACAGCAGGTTTTGAAACAATGACCAGCTTTGTTAAAGTCAAGGATTATCAGTTAGGAGTTGTAACTAAGACTCATTCTTATGGAACACTGTACTTGTCATGGAACGTTCTGCTACGCCCTCCTCTGGCGGCATCAGATCCCTCTCTCCTGAATATTAGGACTGCATTTCCCAGTGTCCCTCTCCCCAATCATCCCCGTCTAACCCTGCTTAATTATCTTGATTACCTTCTAGTATTTTCACCTGCACCTTGTGTTCTCCCCTTTATATTGATACCTGTATTAATAAACTGCTGCAGATGGATCTAACTGACTCCGCCGTTTCATCACAGAAAACTTCACCAACTCAAGATCCAGCAGAGTTTCGTCACCTCGCCAATGAGGTTTCATCCCAGGCTGCGGTGCTCGCTTCACATCAGCGGCAGCTGGTAAAACTAACCTCACTCACAGAGGAACTTGTCAGGTCTGTTCAGGCACTAACCCCGCAGATTGCAGCGGCTAATCGGGCCGCAGCTCCCACCGCACCTGTCCCTCCGCTGCCAGTCGTGAGTACGATCTCAAACAATCCAAGATTATCCCTACCTGAAAAGTATGACGGTTCACCCTCCACTTGCAAGGGATTTTGTTGCAGTGCGAGCTCTATCTAAGCCAGCAGGCCCCAGAACATCGCACCGATGAGGGCCGCATCTTTCTCATCTGCACCCTGCTTACGGGAAAAGCGCTGGAGTGGGCAACGGCACTATGGTCAGGAGGTCAGCTCACGTCTATTTCCTATGATGCTTTTGTCACCCTATTCAGGGAAGTGTTTGAGCACCCAGCTGGAGGAAAGGATCCAGGGGAACTGTTACTCGCCCTGCGGCAAGGGAATTCCACTGCAGCGGATTACACTCTCTCCTTTCGTACGCTCGCCGCTCAGACCGGCTGGGGGGAGGATCCTCTCAAACTACTGTATCGGAAGGGGTTGAATGCGGAGCTGCAGGGGGAACTTGCTTGTCGTGATGATGGAAAGACTCTCAGTCAGATCATGGAACTTGCCATCCGGCTTGATCATCTCATCCGGGCTCGCCGCACTCCAGTCAGGACCAGCCTGAGTTTCAACCCGGTATGCACCTCAGAGCCCGAGCCCATGCAGATCGGATACACCCAGCTCTCCGAGGCGGAACATGAGAGGAGAAGGCGCAATCGTTTATGCATGTACTGCGGTCAAGGCTGGTCATTTCCGGGCTTCCTGCCCGGTGAAACCCACTTCTCGGAACCCCGCTGCGGTGAGTCCACGTTCACTCTCTTCCCAAGCTCTCATTGTGGAGATTTCATTAATTACTAATGGGCAGGTTATAAAATCGAGGGCTTTTATAGACTCGGGAGCTGCTGGAAATTTTATTGACGCAACCTTTGCAAAAACTCATCAAATCTCTCTCCGCTCTTGTGAACCTTCTGTGACAGTGACAGCTTTGGACGGGCGCCCCCTGGGGACAGGGGAGCGCCAGTACATCACACCACCTCTCACCCTCAGCATCGGCTCGCAACATAGGGAGACCATCCAGTTCTACACTATTCATTCACCACTTCATCCTATGATTCTGGGGTTTCCGTGGCTGGAGAGACACAACCCGCAAATTTCCTGGTCTGAGAGGAGGATTACCCAGTGGTCTTCGTCGTGTCTGAATAAATGCCTGCCCACTGTCCAGGGTCCTGAATTGAGTGCCAGCCCCTTCGTGGACGTTAATCTACAGGAAATCCCCGCTGTTTACCATGACCTTGCCCAAGCATTCAGCGAGCGGGAAGCCTCACACTTACCTCCCCATCGTGTTGTTGACTGTGCTATTGAGCTCCTGCCAGGTACCATGCCACCACGCGGTCGTGTATACCCCCTATCTCAGCCAGAGACAGAGGCCATGAATTTGTATATAGAGGAACAGCTTGCCAAAGGCTTCATTACCCCCTCAACATCTCCTGCTTCTGCCGGTTTCTTTTTTGTCAAGAAGAAGGATGGGGGTCTCCGACCATGCATAGACTATCGGGGTCTCAATGAGATAACCGTCAAATACCGGTATCCTCTGCCTCTGGTCCCAGCTGCTCTTGAAATGCTCCGCACGGCCCGATATTTCACAAAGCTCGACCTACGAAATGCTTACAACCTTATTCGTATTCGGGAGGGTGATGAGTGGAAGACGGCGTTTTCTACAACCACCGGCCATTATCAATATCGGGTCATGCCGTTCGGCCTTTCCAACAGTCCTTCAGTTTTTCAAGCGTTTGTCAACGAGATCTTCAGAGACCTGCTCAATCGGGAGTGTAATTGTGTATATTGACGACATCCTGATTTATTCAGACAACCTTGAAATGCACGTTCAGGATGTGCGAGCTGTTCTCAAACGCCTCATCGAGCACCAGTTGTATGCCAAGATACAGAAGTGCGAATTTCATCAGACGCGGATCTCGTTCTTGGGTTACATCATCAGCGCAGACGGAGTTGTGATGGATGACAAAAAGGTACAAGCTGTGGTTAACTGGCCTCGTCCCACGTCAGTAAAAGAGCTACAGCGCTTCTTGGGCTTCGCAAACTTTTACCGCCGGTTCATTCGAAATTTCAGCATGATTGTGGCTCCTCTCACTTCTTTACTCCAAGGAGGAGGAGGACGTTTCCGCTGGTCATCGGAATGCACTGCGGCATTTGAGAGTTTAAAGAAGAGATTCACCACATCACCCATTCTCCATCACCCAGATCCTGAGAGAGAGTTTATTGTGGAAGTGGATGCTTCTAACACGGGCGTGGGTGCCATTCTGTCACAACGTCATGGTAGTCCAGCTAAAATGTACCCCTGCGCATTTTATTCCCGTAAACTCAATGCAGCAGAGCGCAACTATGATGTGGGCGATCGAGAACTTCTGCCGATGAAGGCTGCCTTTGAAGAGTGGAGGCACTGGCTGGAGGGGGCGTGTCATCCTTTCACTGTGCTTACGGATCTCAAATCCGCCAAATGTCTGAATGCTCGCCAGGCGCGCTGGTCTCTCTTCTTCTCCCGATTTAATTTCAGAGTCACTTTCAGACCAGGTTCTAAGAACGGCAAGGCGGATGCTCTCTCACGCCAGTTCGACAGTAAGGACGAGTGTTCTGAACCGGTTCCCATTCTGCCCTCATCTCTCATTGTCGCACCAGTACAGTGGGATATAATCACGGAGGTTTCTACAGCTCAGCAAAAACAGCCCGTACCACCGGAGTGTCCGGGGGACCGCCTCTTTGTTCCTCCCGAGCTCCGCGACCGTGTCCTCCAATGGGTTCATTGCACTCCCAGCGCGGGGCATCCAGGTATCACGGCCACCACTCAGCTAGTCTCCAATCGCTTCTGGTGGCCTTCCCTTCGAGCTGACGTGATCAAGTTTGTTCATCAGTGTTCGACCTGTAACATGGTCAAGTCTTCTCACCTGAAACCAGCTGGTCTCTTACAGCTTCTGCCGGTACCGAAACGCCATTGGTCCCATATCGCCGTGGATTTTGTCACGGACCTTCCTCAGTCCCAGGGTTTCAACACCATCCTCTCGGTAATAGACCGGTTTTCAAAATCATGCCGTTTCATCCCTTTGTCTGGTCTTCCCACAGCTTTACAGACCGCCGAGGCCCTCCTCAATTATGTGTTTCAGCTTTTTGGCCTTCCTGAGGACATTGTAACTGACCGAGGCCCTCAGTTTACTTCTCGTGTATGGAGGGAACTTTGCTCAAAGCTCAATATTAACGTAAGCCTCACCTCGGGCTACCATCCTCAGGCCAACGGGCAGGTTGAGAGGTTGAATCAGGACCTAACTCGTTTCCTACGGACCTATTGCCATCAAAATCAGCAGGAGTGGAGTCGTTTCCTTGTATGGGCTGAATACGCGCAGAATTCGTTAGTTAAGCACGCCACTGGACTGACACCGTTTCAGTGTGTCCTGGGATTTCAGCCTCTGCTCTTCCCGTGGGCGGGCGAGCCCTCCGATCTCCCGGCGGTAGATTCCTGGCTTCGGCGCAGCGAGGCCACTTGGGATGCTGCTCATGTGCATTTACAGCGGGCCATTCGCAAATATCAGCACTACGCGGATCGGAGGCGACGCGGGGGTCCCCGGTACCGTCCCGGCTAGTGGGTGTGGCTTTCAGCCCGAGATCTCCGTCTCAAACTACCCAGAAAGAAATTATCCCCTCGCTTCATTGGTCCTTTCAAGATTCTGCGCCAGATCACCCCGGTCTCATTTAGGTTGGCTCTTCCCTCTCATTACAAAATCTCACCTACCTTTCATGTGTCTCTTTTCAGACCCGCAGTCACCCCCAGGAGAGAGGAGGGTCAAGAGGGGAACACACAGGTGCAGAATCCTCCCAATGAGGTTGGTGGTGCAGAGGCCTACCGGGTGCGAGCAGTACTGGACTCCAGACGACGTGGTGGGGCTTTACAGTACCTTATTGACTGGGAGGGGTACGGTCCAGAGGAACGGTCCTGGGTCAGGTTGCAGGACATTCTGGACCCCTCTCTACTTACCAGCTTTCATCGTGACCATCGTGACCGACCTGCTCCCAGACCCCGAGGAAGACCCCACCGACTTTCTGGTCCTCGCTTCCAGAGCCGCTCGCAGGGGAGGGGCTATGTCATGGAACATTCTGCTACGCCCTCCTCTGGCGGCATCAGATCCCTCTCTCCTGAATATTAGGACTGCATTTCCCAGTGTCCCTCTCCCCAATCATCCCCGTCTAACCCTGCTTAATTATCTTGATTACCTTCTAGTATTTTCACCTGCACCTTGTGTTCTCCCCTTTATATTGACTGCTGTTCCCTTTTATATTTTGTGAAGTTTTGATTTACCCCTGGTCTGTATTGTTATTATCTCTGATCCTTGTAACCCGATTGATGAGATTATCTGAGTTCTCTACGAACGTCTGCTTAAGTTCCCTTTCATTGCCAGCCTGAGTTTATGTCAGCTGTTCTCTGCTTACTCACCTGTATTAATAAACTGCTGCAGATGGATCTAACTGACTCCGCCATTTCATCACAGTACTAAATCTATTAATAGTTATTGATCGCTTAAATATCAGTGCAGTTATAATACATAGGCCTACATATTTTACGTAACGTTAGTCACAATACCTGCTTATGGTCTTCAGTGTCCATAATCTGCAGCGTAAATCCTAAATATGTATTGGAGAAATATTTAGCACAAAAGGGTAACAGACACAATAAAGATGTAATTTATCTGTGCTGCTAATGCTGTTTTAACGTGCTCTCGGAATAATCGTAAATATGAGTTTTGAAGGTAAAAATTGCACATGAATGTCCTCCCATTTTCAAACTTGAATGCAGTGAGCTTGTAATCATGATTTAACTACGTCATTACTAAAACATCAACTGCCAAGATACTGCACTTTTTCACAACTTGTAATACGTTGTACAACTCTAAACTTACCCCTTCAAATTCCTCTTTCTTGACGTTGAAAAGCCTCGGGAAGTTGACGTCGTCTTTTTTTTTTTTTTTTTTTTTTTTTTTTTTTGGTGGGTGGGGATTTGCAGCGTGCATTAACCCCATGACATTAAATAAACCAATCAAAAGACTCTGGAGGTTTGTATAGCCCACTTGGAGCTGAAGTCCCACCCATTTGGAGCTGACCCACCCATTTGGAGCTGGCTCCGACCTCCGTTTATACCCATCTCCGTCACCTAGATAACATATATTTCTAAGAAATTTCTTCTTTGATCTATGATTGCTGATACACTTAATTTATTAACATTCAGGCTAATCTTGTTATGGTATACTCTCCACTCGTCCTCACATGTATAAAATGTAGTAAAACATGGTTTTACTACAGTAATGTAGTAGTAACTAAAAAATTTTGTACAGAAGATCACTGTGAAATCTTTATATTTTATCATGCAGAATGTAATTCATGATTCATTCCAAGGCTTCATTTATTTGATCCAAAATACAGCAAAAACAGTAATATTGTGTAATATTTTTACAATTTTAAATAACCATTTTCTATTTGAAATATATTTTAAAATGTAATTTATTTTTGTGATCAAAGCTGAATTTTTAGCATCATTACTCCAGTTCAGTAATCTTCAGTGTCACGTGATCCTTCAGAAATGCTTTTCACTGCAACTGTACTTTTCAAACTGTTTTTATTTATTTTTTCATTGCTGGCTTATTTTAGGGAACGTGTAGTGAATAAGAGACCTTCAAGAGACCAACATCCCTGGTCCACCACAGTATCAAATTTTTGCCAGGTAGGCGGATACATGTTGGATATGTTATAGTAACGGTATGGCTATAGTCTCTTATAATCTGGAATTGAGTTGGACATAATTACTTAAATTATATTTCAAAAAAGTTTGTCAAAAATACTTGACTCATTGCTCACCTTCCCCTCTTCTCAATGTCATTCATAATCATGTTAACCAAATAATACAAATTAGCTTATAAAACCAAACAGAATAGCTAAAAAAGAGAATATATATATAATTTTTTCTTTGCAAAGTTAATAAAAAAAAGTGCATAACGTTCCATAAAAAAAAGATTTTGGTTTCTGTTTGGTTTTATAAGCTAATTTGTATGTTTATGTATGAGTCAAGTATTTTTTTCTCTATAAATGCAATTTAAAAAAGAGGGAGTACACAAGAGCAATTCACAAACACAGGACCACAAATAATACTGACAAAAAAACTTACTAAATAATCTTGATATAAAAAAAGGGAGGGGGGGTGCCCTTTTTCATTTTCAGCACATGCCCCTCAAAAGGTCTGTGCACGGCCCTGTTACCAAGAGTCATCCAGCCGGACCAAGGGACCAACTTTACTTCAAAGTTGTTTGTGCAGTTGGCAAAAGAGTTAGGTGTTAGTCATGTGCTGTCAAACGCATATCACCCACAGAGTCAAGGTGCTTTGGAACGCTTTCACCAGACTCTCAAGTCAATGTTGCGTGCATATTGTTTAGAGTCTGGGAAAGAATGGGTTGAAGGCTTACCTTTGCTGATGTTTGCCGCCAGAGAAGCAAAACAGGAGTCAATTGGGTTTAGTCCAGGAGAACTGGTGTTCGGCCTTACTGTGAGGGGTCCTCTTAAACTGCTGCAGGAACAATTACTGTCTGCAAATCAAAGCCCAGTGTCTGTGTTGGATTATGTCAGCTGTTTTCGTGAGAAAATTCATCAAGCCCGCAATTTTGCTAAAAGTCACCTTTTAACTGCCCAGGCTAAAATGAAGACCCATTTTGACCTCAAAAGTCTAAGCCGCAGCTTCCAGCCAGGGGACCCTTTATTAGTGTTGCTCCCTATTCAGAACTCTCCTTTGCAAGCTAGATTTGCTGGTCCATACTCTATTAAAGAGAAACTGAGTGAAACAGACTATGTTGTTAATACGCCTGATCGTAAGAGAAAGACTGGGGAATGTCATATAAACATGCTGAAAGCATATGTTACATTAGCAAAGTCAAATACTTTCCATGATTCCAATGTTACCCCTGTTGTTGCTGCTACTTGTTCACCTGTATACTCCCCTACACAGGATAGCTTAGGTATGGACATTGAGAACGTGAACGTGAACGTGAACGACTCAAGAACTCAAGACCATTTTAAATAGTCTAGAGACTTATCTTGCTCTCCTCTCTACATGTCAACATGAAGATATTGTGTGTCTCATTAGTAGGTTCCCTATGCTGTTTTCAGACGTCCCCAGTAAAACTACTGTCATGACATTAATGTTGGAAACTCCCCTCCTGTCAAACAGCACCCTTATCGGGTTAACCATCGAAAACATGAGATAATGAGAGAGGAAGTGCGATACTTGTTGCAGCATGGCTTCGTTCAACCTAGTCAAAGCCCCTGGAGCTCACCCTGTTTGCTACCGAAGTCTGACACCATCTATAGATTCTGTACAGACAATCGCAAAGTTAATAGTCTTACTAAACCAGACTCTTTCCCATTACCTCGGATGGAGGATTGTGTGGACCACCCAGTATGTTATTTTTCTAGAAAACTTTCCAAATGTCAGTAGAATTACAGCACCATAGAGAAAGAGACTTTAGCTCTCATCATGGCTTTGCAACATTTTGAAGTTTATGTTGGAGGTAGTTGTACCCCAGTGTTAGTTTACACTGACCACAATCCCCTGACCTTCTTATCTCGAATGTGTAACTCTAATCAACGCCTGATGCTCTGGTCCCTCATTGTACAAGAGTACAATTTGGATATTCGTCATAAAAAGGGTTCCGAAAATGTCATTTCAGATGCACTGTCCAGAACCAATAGTGCAGATAGTTGACTTGTGGATACTTTGCCCCTTTGTACGTGAGAACATGTTTTGTTGAATTATTACAAATTACAGTGGTAATCTGTAAATTTATGGGTGGGGGTGTTACATCCTAAGACGTATGTCATTGTTGCTGTTAATACTGTCTGTTAACTCCGTATGTAACTGTGTAGCTCCCAACAATTCTGTGTCTATGTTGGATGATATTTTTCAGTCTTCATGTGTTTGGGACACATTTGAACCTGTCTCATTACAATAACTTTCTGAAGTCATTAATGCCCTAAAACCTTCACTGTGTCCTTATGACGAGATACATCCTCGCTACCTCAAACTGATCACAGAGTCAGTTTGCCCTACATTACTCATTTTCATAAATAAGTCCTTAGCTACTGGTATGGTTCCTACCGCTCTGAAACGGGCAGTTTTCACCCCTCTCCTCAAAAACCTTCATTGGACACGTCGGTGTTAAATCATTTTCGGCCAATTTCTGTGCTCCCATTTGTTTCTAAGGTGTTAGAAAAGCTGTTCTTAACTCAACTTCAGTTATTTCTCAGCACTAACCACATTTCTGAACGCTTTCAGTCTGGCTTTAAACCTCTCCATAGCACTGAATCAGCTTTATTGAGAGTTTTTAATGATATTTTAGTTATCACTGATTCAAGGGACTCCTTCATTTTAGTTCTCCTAGACTTAACAGTAGACTGTCAGCTCACTCTAGACAAACACATCTCCTCAGTAGTTGCGTCTAATTTTTTCCAGCTCCGTCAGTTATCAAAAATCAAACATGCATTGTCTGTTAGCTCGCTCCAGACAATAGTCCACGCCTTTATTGTTTCACGGTTGGACTACTGTAATTCTTTATATAGCGGTATTTCAAAAATGCAACTAGATCGGCTTCAATTAGTCCAAAATGCTGCTGCTAAATTTCTAAAAAAAATTCTGTAAACCCAGCTAGAATTGTTTTGTTCTAAAAATTTTCTAAGAACATTCCCATTGTTCTAACAATGTTTTTAGCGGGTAGTTTTATTTTTGTTCCCAGAATTTTCTCTCAAAAGATAGGATAACGTTCTCTAAAAACATTCTAAAAATGTTTATTAATAACATTATTAGAACATTATCCCCTAACATTGTAATTAAGATTTAAGCAGAGGTTTAGATGTTGGTGTCTGTTTCAGAGTTTGATTTGATGTCACCATAATGGTGGTAAGTGTTGGCTTTAGTTGTGCAATTTGACACTTGACTTGTCAGTGTTGTTCTTTAGCAGCTGTAATCTTTATTATGGCAAAAAAAAAAAAAAAAAAAAACCAGCAAGAGGACATGTGCGTGATGCTGGTTGCTTGCTGATGAATAAAACTTCACCGCATATGTAGACTGGTTAGATGGTTTCACCAAACCTAATGTATGGTGTTGATTGCATATTATTGATTAAAGTGACGCAATGGGTCAACAGCCTGAGACCCAGCTGAATATAAATCATATAATTTCAAGAATTCGGAAAAAAAATTACTTTTCTTTGTCACACAAAGATCAAGATTCAGTATATGACTCTCCACAATGGTGACATGCTTCATGCAGCAATGTATATTTGGTACGTAATACAAAACTCATCCATGGCACCCAGAATGCATTGCGGCATGAAGCATGTCACCATTGTTGAGATTCATACACTAATACTTGAGCTCTTTGAGTAGCTAAGCATTCGGGGGTACAAATAGGTTCATAAAAAAATAATTTAAAAAGAATAGACAAAATATATATGATTATAAGCTGCAGGATTTGCATTTTTTTTTTCAAACAGAAATTATTTTGCGTTGCAACACATTAGACATACTGTCTACTGGAATGTAAATTTTCACACTTGGTATTTTTAAATATTATGTACCATCAAATGCTCAATGGAAGCTATACATTCTTTTACTTGGACTGGCATGTAACATGTTCTAGTGTTGTCAATTCTATCTGCTTTATTTTATCTCTATATGTCATGCATTTTATTTTGTACAGCACTTTGGTCAGTCGGGTGACTGTGTTAAGTGGTGCTTTATAAATAAACAAACTCGAACTTGAACTTGAACTGTGCTTCATTGATGTCTGACATCCTGTTGGGAGGTGAAGTTTTTGCTGGTTTTCCTCTGTTCCTCTCTGTCCCCTCACAGAAGACCTAATTGATGTCACCTGTTCCTCGTCAGAGCTGTGGAGAGGAGCTTGTATTTAAACAGAAGGAATGGACACTACACTAAAGAGAGTGTGGATTGTCTGTTTTCCCAGTTGGTGGTTTAAGCAGTGGTGCTGCTGCTTTAAGAAAGCCTGTTGTATTGTTGATTGCTATTGTGTGATCAGGGCCTGTAGTGTATCTTCAAGACAGCCTGTTGTACTGGCTGTAGAGATTAGAAATTTGTTTCTTTTTTTTTTTCTTCTGCCTGCAGATGCAGTAAAGAGGTGGGTGCCACTTTTAATTTTGTCAACCTATGCTTTTCTCCTGGTTTTGGTGGAACAGTGAGGAAGTCAGGGAAGAGACATGTTGTTGATTTTGATGTTTTGTTTGTTAGGTAAGTTAGATTACTTTGTTTTCAGTTACCATCCCCTTTTGTTTGTTATTTTGGCCTTAAAGCTGCAGTAGGTAACTGTTCCTCAGGGGGTCTATAGTCCACTGTCTGATGCGATACTTTAGCAGATGGCTGAATGGTTGCAATGTTATCTCTAATAGTATCGATTTTAGAAGTAAAGTAGTTCATAAAGTCATTACTGCTGTGATGTTGGGAAATGTCAACACTTTTTGAGGCTTTATTTTTAGTTAATTTAGCCACTGTATTGAATAAATACCTGGGGTTATGTTTGTTTTCTTCTAAAAGAGAAGAAAAGTAATCGGATCTAGCGGTTTTTAATACTTTCTGTAGGATAGGTTACTTTCCCGCCAAGCAATACAAAATACGTCTAGTTTTGTTTTCCTTAAGATGCGCTCCATTTTTCGGGCTGTTCTCTGCATGGTGCCATACTGGTTTCCTTAACCTTCCTTAAGCGTAAAGGAGCAACTGTATTTAAAGTGCTAGAAAAGAGAGAGTTCATCATATATTTGTTACTATAATCCTATGTTGTTGTTTTAATTTGCCAAAAATATTATTATTATTTTATTTAGAATGAACAAACATATGCTGAAAATGAGAACATCAATGAAGACCTTAGTCTTGATGTCAGCATGCTTTCCCTGCATCCTACAACAGAAAAGGACCTAAGTTTTGTTCCTCTAAGTTCGACCTCAACATCAACTCCAACTACAGGAGAAGAAGAAGCAAATTGTAGATTCAAAGATAAAAATGATGGAGCTGTTTACGAGATGTCATCATTGTGGAGCATCAGTCACTGAAACTAAAAAAACAACTTGTGGAAGCCTCATACGTGTTGCTGGGAATGTTCAAATGGTCATCAAGGAAAATGGAACTCGTGTGATGAAATTAGAGGCATGCCAGCTAACAACCTTCTTGTGGGCAGCATGTACACTTTTCACTGGGGCAACATGCGGACATTGATGACTGGGCTTCATTACTCAACCTCCAAATACCAGAGAAAACCACCTTTTACGCTTCCCAGTCCTCTTATTTAATCCCGGTTGTAGACGTTATGTACAAAGAACAACAGGAGAAATTGCTGGAAGGCTTGCGGACACAAAACATTCTGCAAAAAGGAGTTAATTTGTCAGGAGATGGGAGAAATGACAGGTAAGTTTCAATCTAAACTGCGTGTATAAGTAAAACAAGTTACAAACTATTTTATCCTCGTTAGCCATTTTTAAATTTAAATCATTATTGGTGTTGTTGTTTTTTTGCAGCCCTGGATTCTCAGCAAAGTACTGTACATACAGTATAATGGATGATTCAACTAATCAGGTTGTTCACTACGAGTTGGTGCAAGTCAGTGTACATGCAGATATTGTCACTAATTGATCAACATTTATATGTAATGTGTTTTGTGTTATTATTTTACTTAAATTGTGTATTATTATTAAAGGTGCTCTAAGCGGTCTCACACATTTTTTTGGCACATTTTTTTACATACAACAAACATCTCCTCAGTATCCACTAGCTTTCTGTTTCCTGAACACACTTTTTAAAAAAAAAAACATGTTCTCTGCAGACAGCCTAATCAACACAAACAGAGCGACCCGTAGCACAAAACATAACAAACTGTTCCAGCCAGTAACTGACTAGAATGATGTGGGGTGGGTTTGGGTGGTTAGTACACGGATGAGTTGGAGAGAGGCTCTAGCTAGCCTCTGTTTTGTTTGATAATAATACAAAAATCAACAATTGGTTACACCAACCGAGATTGATTAAAGCACCTTTTAATTTAATGAAGGAATGGCATTTGTTGATATAATTATATAATTTTTAAAATTCAAGGTTAAAGAAGCAGCAAGCTCTGTTGGCATGGAGCCCATAGGCTTTAAAAGAGGTCTAAACTCTCTTTTGAAAATGGGAATTGACATTGACGTGATGACTACGGACAGATCCCCATCTATAAGAATGATCATGAGGGTTGACTATCCACAAATTCATCATGAGTTTGACATTTGGCACGTAGTGAAGGGTATACATCTTTCCATACTAATTCATACATATTTTTTTTTATAACTTTTTTATTTTTTAACTACTGTTGTACATAAAAGCGGCTTTGCATAAACTACAGTTTGACAATAATATAAACACTGTTTGTATGTACTAGGTTTACCCCACAATCTCATAATGTATAATAAATAACTGTCATAATGTTTTGCAGGTTTCTTCAAGAAATTACTGTCAGTTTCTAAAAAGAAAGAAAATGTAGACCTTCAGCCATGGATTAAAAGCATATGTAACCATTTGTGTTGCATACCATTTGCATGTGCATCCTGCAATGGTGACCCAGAGGTTTGTTATCTAATATTTATTTTATACATCTGATGTAGATAAACCCTTATCAGAAATTTCATTGTAAAAATGTTTTAAACAGGTTTAGACAGAAAAGTGGAAATCTCTGCTCCATCACATTTGCTGTGAACACAATGACCTCACCCATGACCAGCAAAGGAGGAAACGATGGCTACGAAAAGAGTCCACAGCCTTCCGCACACTATCAAAACTGGTTTTACATCGCAATCTGTTGAAGGACATGAGGCAAATGGCCCTCTTCAAGCACACAGGCAAGTAAATGCTAAAACAAATGGTTTAAAATTCACATGGATAGGGAAAACCTTTTTTTTTTTTTTTCTCAGGCAGTCTTGAGGTTTACCATTCTGTTCTTCTGAAATACTGCAGAAAGAACCTGCATTTTCACTAATCCTCGATGACAGCTCGTTCTCAACTTGCTGTCATGGATCACAATGAAAATGTAAAACGTCAACAGGCCACAACCAGCTCAGGCAAGTAATCAACTTTCCAAAAGTGGGGTGCTGACAATGCAAAATGCACAATTGAATTATACATACCCACTGACAGAGAGCAAAATAGACAAGGTAGTTTAGTTAGGGCACAAAATAATGCATTACAACTGTATATATTTCACTTTAACAGATGTTCCGCGATACAACATTGTTTTCCCCAAGCAAAATAAAGATTGGTTGGCAAGTAAAATTTATGAACCAACAACACAAAACTTCAGGTATGAACTTCTACAAAGGGTACAGGAATGGCGCAGTGACCCTACTGTACTTTTCAAGGACCCTTCCTCTCAAACCCAAACCGGACAAGGAGGCTGCTATTGCAAAACATGTGTCAAGGTTTTCCCGGTAAAAGACTGTCAACAGAATACTGTAAAACATTTTTTGGTCTTTTCTTATTTTGTTAGATTTTTCTTTTGGTGAAATGCTATCTCATGATGCATATTTACACTTTTTATTTTTTGTTAGAAAAATTTTTTATATAATGTTTGAAACTTTTGATAATAAAAAAATTGTGCATATCTATTGCAGTGATGAAAGCTCTCTGACTAAAATTCTCTTTAACATCTAAAGTAAAACTGTTTGGTAAACCTTAAACCTAAATTACAAACAAAAGACAATATATTTTTATTAACATTTTTATTTAACAAGTATATGAGAAATACACAATGTTAAATGTAAATATAAAAATAAATAAATAAATTAGTATATTGACTTGCTTTTAATTTCTTTACATTAGCATAAAAGCTTCTTCGGCATCCTTGAAACCAACATATACTCCCGAGGATGAGGGATATCTTTCCCGTATGGCTCCCACTACACAAGATGGAAGAACTTTTCTGTTGTGTATTCCAAGTTTTTGAACTTTCAATATCTATTCGAGAACCACACGGTATGCCACCAGTTTGTGCTGACTGCAAACAGACAAAAAAAGAATTAGAAAGTGTTTACACACATAAGGATAGATGATAAAGAAAACACATTGTAAAAAGCTAGGCTGCACGTGTAATTATTCTACAGTCAAAACAAACCTACTTACTCCATAGATAAAGTGCCAGCCGGTCCTTCTTGCCTCAGACGTCTCTTCCAGTTCACTTTAGGCAAATTAAAAAACACTTCTAAAATACTTTGACTTAGCAGGGGTGGAAAACCAGGATCCTCGATTATACAGCTAAATACACTTGTCCCATTGTCTGCGTTATCCAAACTTTTAAGCTGTGGCATGACAATGTCCCAATCGATGCAGCACATGCTCACCTGTGCAGTTGGCATCGCCTGGCACTGATTACATTTACACCACCAGCTCTCCAATGCTCTCTGTCTTTCGGAAGCTTGAGACTGTGGTTGTGTTGCAGTGGTAGCCTCGTCCATCTCTTGCATTTCAATGTCTGTGTATTCAGGTTTGAATAAGTAAGGTTGGTTAAAAAAGTCAAGTCTTCATCTACGTCAAAATCTGCCAAAAAATAATGGTTTTAAATACCGCTCGCGCGTTCACCTGCTTGTAAACAAAGTTTAGCGCTTCCGGCTATGCCAGCACTTCATCTTGAATACTAGGTGGCGGTAATACTCCTAAGGAGTGAGCAGCCAGTAACAAGTAGTAGTAGAAGAAGACCGTCATCAGTTTAGTTCTCGCTCATGCGTCATGGCGTCAGAGGCCTACAGGAGAGAAAATTAATAGTTGAATAAAGTCGTTCTTTTGTTATTTTTTTTCGCATGAAAAGTATTATCGTCGCTTGAGAAATGTACGGTTGAGCCATTGTAGTGGCATGGACTATTTAAAAATTTTCTTCACTGACTTTCTGGACGGACAAGTTTGGGCCCCCTTAAAGCCAATGGAGGAGTATTCCAGCGCTCATATTTAATCATAAAAATATTAATTTGTGATCCGAAGATGAACGAAAGACTTGCATGGTTGGATCAACATGAGGGTGAGTAATTACTGACAGAATTTACATTTTTGGGTGAACTATCCGTTTAAAACTTTATCTGCAGCCAGAACTAACTGGGTTGTAAAATCATCAAACTCTTTTTTATAAAGTCTTTATGGTGCCCTGGTGGCCTGTATACAGTAGCCAATAAAAAACATAACAGCGGATTTATCATTAACAATTGTTTCTCTGGATAATGTTATGTGAAGCACCATTACTTCAAACGAGTTATACTTAAAGCCTGTCCTCTGAGAAATCCTGAAATCATCTTGATATAAATTGAAGCAACACCTCCCCTTTGCCATTTAGACGTGGCTCATGTTTATAACAGTAATCTTCGGGGGTGGACTCATTTAAAATAATGTAATCATCAGGTTTTAGCCAGGTTTCTGTCAAACAGAGCACATCTAGAATATGATTAGTGATCATATTATTTACAAAAAGTGTTTTCGTAGAAAGGGATCTGATATTCAATAAGCCAAGCTTTATAATTTGTTTATCCGTATTGCATCTGTTTATAATTTGTTGAACCTCAATTAAATTGTTAATCTTAACTTGGTTTGGACATTTTTTGTATTTTCTAGTTCGGGGAACAGACACAGTCTCTATAGTATGATATCTAGGTGAAAGGGTCTCTATGTGCTGAGAATTAGCTGACCTCTGTGACGTGAGACAACTAGCAGACGGTCGGTTTAGCCAGTCTGTCTGCTTCCTGACCTGGGCCCCTCGTTAGTCAAGTATAAACACTAAGACTATTTGCCATATTTCTAGAGAGAAAAGTGGCACACCCCAAGAGGGATGAAGACCATCTCTTTTCAACAGGTCAGGTCTGCCCCAAAAGCTCGTCCAATTGTCTATGAAACCTATGTTATTCTATGGGCACCACTTAGGCATCCAGCCATTGAGTGATGACAATCTGCTATGTATCTCTTTACCACGGTAAGCAGGGAGGGGACCAGAGCATATTACAGTGTCTGACATCATGCTTGCAAGTTCACACACCTCTTTAATGTTATTTTTAATGATCTCCGGCTGGCGAAGTCGAACATCATTAGCGCCGGCATGAATAACAATCTTACTGTATTTACGTTTAGCATTAGCCAGCACTTTTAAATTTGCCAAGATGTCAGGCACTCTGGCTCCTGGTAAATATTTGACTATGGTAGCTGGTGTCTCTATATTCATTTTCCGTACAATAGAATCACCAATAACTTGAGCACTTTCATCAGGTTTCTCAGTGGGTGCATCACTGAGTGGGGAGAACCTTTTTAATATTTTGATCGAAACAGAAGAGCGGTGTTTTGACCCACGACTATGCCACCTCACTGTCACCCAGTTGCCCTGCTGCATGGGCTCTGTTGCTGGAACCGAACAATGTACAAGATTCCCTGAGCTAGACGCATCCAAACCCGTATGTAGAGCCCTTACATTCTTACTGCCCTCAATTAAAGTTTGGATGCGTGTCTCTAATTCTGAAATCTTCTCTGTCAGCCTAACTATTTCCTTGCATTTACCGCATGTGAATCCCTCATCTGTGACAGAGATAGATAAACTGTACATGTGACAAGAGGTGCGAATAACAATAGCAGTATCGCTGGAAATTAACTATCCCCAACTAAGCGAGCGAGAGGCGGCAGCGGCAAGGAACCAAAAATCCATTGGTGACAGAATGGAGCCCAAGCCGTGGGAGAAACCAGGTTCATTCGGGGGGCCAGTTCTTCTCCGGCCAGACGACCCAGGAGGTTGATCCATGCTGCAGCAAAGTTAGATTGTCATCTGGTTATGTGGTCTTGTCCCAGTTGCCATCCAGGATACAAGGTCTTCACTGGGGATCTTTCTCTGGGGCTCATCTAGTTGTCCTGGTCCCCCCTGAAATACAGGGCGATAGAGGTCATCTCTAGGTGATGATCCACAATCTGAGCTGGACACGGACTGGATCTGGTGGTTACGGCAACCTGGTAATAAGAAAGAAACAGACTAATGTTAGCGTAGATGCCATTCTTCTTATGATGTAACAAGTACATTGTGTGTTATTGGAAGTGTTCCCAGTTCCGGTCTACCTATTTACTGCAGCCTAACAGTAATTTAATGGATTTGACTGACAGAAATGTGTAAGAATGTTATGTGTAAGCCATCTTGAAGAGATAAACAGCGTTAGGTAGATTATTCCAGAGTTTGGGCGCTAATTAGGAAAAGGATCTGCCTCCCGCAGTCGATTTTGATATTCTAGATATTATCAAATAGCCAGAGTTTTGAGAGTGGAGCGGACGTGGAGGACTATAATACAGTAAGAGTTTGCTCATCTACTGAGGTGCTAAACCATTCAGAGCTTTATAAGTAATTAGCAGGATTTTAAAATCTATACACTGTTTTAATAGGGAGCCAGTGCTGTGTTGACAGAACCGGGCTGATATGGTCATAAATCCTGGTTCTAGTGAGAACTCTTGCTTCTGCATTTTGGACCAGCTGGACATCGTCATTAAGCATGTAGAATAACCACCCAATAAAACATAACAATACTCTTACTTTGAGGTCATGAACTGATGAATTAACATTTCTGCATTTGACATTGAGAACATAGTCAGTCAATTCAAGATTCCAAAAAAAAGTTCATTCTCTCGTCACCACTTTCATAACGTGTGTTGGTCGACCTCAAATTGTGGAACACCACCGTTCGTGACCTGTTTTTTGAAATTTGACATTTCAAACAGAACACTCCACTACATCTTCCCAGAAAAGCTAAGTCTGATTTATTCAACATGCACTCTGCAGAAAATACACTGTTTTCAAAAATCCTCCAATATCAAATCATCTCAACACCACTCAGATCATACTCCTTTCTTCAACATTGCCAAAAGTAATACGAACGCTCATCAATTACAGAACCTGTGATAAAAGTCATAGTTCTATCCTCAATTCACTCTCAGAAAGGAGCATTACAGCTCATCATCGCGGGTTGGGAGACAGACACTTTCAAAACACATTTCCAAGTGAAAAACTATAGAAATGATTCCTGAAAATATAGTCTTAACTTCATATCTCAACTCAAATGGAATTGCATTCTGAAGCACCGCCTCCTCTCAGATGGTTTGCATAGTTGAGTTCTATAAACGCATGAACTAGTGTCCATATGGGCTTTACCTGATCATGGATAATTGACTAATTTTGACGCATTTCAATGACATATTTGAACTATCAAAAAGGAGTTGTAATTATTAGTCTCTTATTGGCCTCATGAATCAAGCTCTGTATAGGTTAGGAATATATATTGTACAGACACTTAATATTTAATGGTATTGTACAATTTGTTAATTGCATTCGATAGATAACACTTCCAACAAACAATAGCCACTGGTTTGCTAAAGGTGGTTTTAGACAAGTTTGAGCTGATTTTTAGTTGCAATTAAATGACCCAATAAAACAAAGCAATACTCTTACTTTGAGGTCACGAACTGATGAATTAACATTTCTGCATTTGACATTGAGAACATAGTCAGTCAATTCAAAATTCCAAAAAAAAGTTCATTCTCTCGTCACCACTATCATAACGTGTGTTGGCCGACCTCAAATTGTGGAACAACACTGTTCGTGACCTGTTTTTTGAAATTTGACATTTCAAACAGAACACTCCACTACATCTTTCCCAAAAAGCTAAATCTGATTTATTCAACATGCACTCTGCAGAAAATACCCTGTTTTCAAAAATCCTCAGATATCATATCATCTCAACACCACTCAGATCATACTCCTTTTTTCAAGATTGCCAAAAGCAATATGAACGCTCATCAATGACGGAACTTGTGATCAAAGTCATAGTTCTACTCTCAATCCGCTCTCAGAAAAGAGTATTACAGCTCATCATCGCGGGTCGGGAGACAAACACTTTCAAAACACATTTCCAAGTGAAAAACTATAGAAACGATCCCTGGAAATATAGTCTTAACTTCATATCTCAACTCAAATGGAATTGCATTCTGAAGCACCGCCTCCTCTCAGATGGTTTGCGTAGTTGAGTTTTATAAACCAGGCTTTACCTGATCACGGATAATTGACTAATTTTGACTCGTTTCAATGACATATTTGAACTATCAAAAAGGAGTTGTAATTATTAGTCTCTTATTGGCCTCGTGAATCAAGATCTGTATAGGTTAGAAATATATATTGTACAGACACTTAATATTTAATGGTATTGTACGATTTGTTAATTGCATTCAATAGATAACACTTCCAACAAAACGTTCGCCACTGGTTTGCTAAAGGTGTTTTTAGACAAGTTTGAGCTGATTTTTAGTTGCAATTAAACCACTCTGACCAGCACACATCAACAGAGTGTGGCCCTTTGGAGCTCTGCGAAACAGCGAACCCTTTTACCAGGCAATTGGTTCAGTCAAGTCACCTCTTTGTATATAGCGCTTTTAACAGTACACATTTGGTCAAAGCAGCTTCTCAGTAACAAAATAGGAAAATAGTGTGTCAATGAAAAAGGACAATAGTAAACATTAAGTTTTCAGTTAAAAGGCAGTTCATCACTGAATTATGCGATGTCATCGTTCAGCTCAGTTCAGTTTAAATAGTATCTGAGAAATCAAGTCGATGATATCGCTGGAAATTATCTGTCCCCAACTAAGCGAGTGAGAGGCGGCAGCGGCAAAGGAACCAAAACTCCATCGGTGACAGAATGGAGCCCAAGCCGTGGGAGAAACCAGGTTCATTCGGGGGGTCAGTTCTTCTCCGGTCAGACAAACCCAGGAGGTTGATCCATGCTGCAGCAAAGTTAGATTGTCATCTGGTTCCGTGTTCTTGTCCCAATTGCCATCCAGGGACAAGGTCTTCACTGGGGATCTGTCTCTGGGGCTCATCTAGTTGTCCTGGTCCCCCCTGAAATTCTGGGCTCTAGGTGCTAATCCACTATCTGAGCTGGATACTGACTGGATCTTGTGGCTACGGTAACCTGGGAATAAGAAAGAAACAGATTAATATTAGTGTAGATGCATTTCTTCTTATGATGTAACAAGTACATTGTGTGTTATTGGAAGTGTTCCCAGTTCCGGTCTAACTATTTACTGCAGTCTAACCGTCATTTAACGGATTTGACTGACAGAAATGTGTATGTTATGTGTAAGCCATCATATAGAGATGGTTCTTTGATATAGGTTTAAAATGACAGAGGGTTTCTGCCTCCTGAACAAGTGTTAGGTAGATTATTCCAGAGTTTGGGCACTAAATAGGAAAAGGATCTGCCTCCCGCAGTTGATTTTGATATGATCAAATAGCCAGAGTTTGGAGAGTGCGTGGAAGACTATAATACAATAAGAGTTTGCTCATGTACTGAGGTGCTAAACCATTCAGAGCTTTATAAGTAATTAGTAGGATTTTAAAATCTATACACTGTTTAAAAGGGAGCCAGTGGTGTGCTGAAATGACCAGGGTGATATGGTCATAAATCCTGGTTCTAGTGAGAACTCTTGCTGCTGCATGTTGGACCAGCTGGACTTTGTTTATTAAGTATGTAGGACAACAATCCAATAAAGCATAACAATAATCTAACTCTGAGGTCATTACATTTACATTTACATTTAATCATTTAGCAGACGCTTTTATCCAAAGCGACTTACAATTGAGAACAATAGAAGCAGTCAGGTCAACAAGAGAACAACAACAGAATACAAGTGCCATGACAAGTCTCAGTTAGTCTAGTATAGAACGCATAGCCAGGTATATATAATTTTTTTTTTTTTTTTTTTTTTTTTTTTTTTTTAATATGAAAAAAGAGACAAGAAAAGGAAAAGTACTGGTGTTAGTAGGTTAAGTGCAGGCGAAAAAGATGAGTTTTTAGATGTTTCTTGAAAATGAGTAAAGACTCAGCTGTACGAATTGAGATTGGGAGGTCATTCCACCAGCTGGGCACAGTCCAGGAAAAGGTCCGTGAGAGTGATTTTGAATTTCTTTGGGATGGCACCACAAGGCGTTGTTCACTTGCAGAACGCAAACTTCTTGAGGGCACATAGGATTTAACCAGTGAGTTTAGGTAAGTTGGTGCCGTGCCAGTGGTCGTCTTGTAGGCAAGCATCAGTACCTTGAATTTGATGCGAGCAGCTACTGGTAGCCAGTGTAACCTGATGAGGAGAGGAGTAACATGAGCTTTTTTTGGCTCATTGAAGACAACCCTCGCTGCTGCATTCTGGATCATTTGCAGAGGCTTGACAGTACATGCAGGAAGGCCCGCCAGGAGAGCATTACAATAGTCCAGTCTAGAGAGAACAAGAGCTTGGACAAGAAGTTGGGTTGCTTGCTCTGACAGGAAGGGTCTAATCTTCCTAATGTTGTATAAGGCAAACCTGCAGGACCGGGTCGTTGTAGCAATGTGGTCAGTGAAGCTTAATTGATGATCCATCACAACTCCTAGGTTTCTGGCTGTCCTCGAAGGAGTTATGGTTGACGAGCCTAGCTGTATAGAGAAGTTGTGATGAATCAATTGGTTAGCTGGAATCACCAGTAGTTCAGTCTTTGTAAGGTTAAGCTGAAGGTGATGGTCATTCATCCAGCTAGAAATGTCACTCAGACAGGCTGAAATGCGAGCAGCTACCGTCGGGTCATCAGGCTGGAATGAGAAGTAGAGTTGGGTGTCATCAGCATAGCAGTGATAAGAAAAGCCATGCTTCTGAATGACAGATCCTAAAGATGTCATGTAGATGGAGAAGAGAAGTGGTCCAAGTACTGAGCCTTGAGGAACCCCAGTAGCAAGGTGGTGTGACTTTGAAACATCACCCCTCCAAGACACACTGAATGATCTGTCAGAGAGGTAGGACTTAACCCACAGGAGAGCAGTTCCAGAGATTCCCATCTTTCTGAGGGTGGACAGGAGAATCTTGTGATTAACAGTGTCAAAAGCAGCAGACAGGTCCAGTAAGATGAGTACCGAGGATTTTGAAGCTGCTCTTGCTAGTCGCAGGGCTTCAGTAACCGAGAGCAGAGCAGTCTCAGTTGAGTGGCCACTTTTGAAGCCAGATTGGTTGCTGTCCAGGAGGTTGTTCTGTCCAAGGAACATAGAAAGCTGGTTGAACACAGCCCGCTCAAGTGTCTTTGCAATGAATGGAAGCAGGGATACCGGTCTGTAGTTTTCAAGAAGCGCTGGATTTAGAGATGGTTTCTTGAGCAGTGGGCTTACCCGAGCCTGCTTGAATGCTAAGGGAAATGTTCCAGATTGAAGAGAAGAGTTGATAATGTGAGTAAGTGAAGGTATGACTGAAGAAGAGATCGCTTGAAGGAGGTGAGTGGGGATAGGATCAAGTGGACAAGTAGTAGGATGACTGGACATGAGAATTTTGGAGACGTCCATCTCTGAGAGTGGGGAGAAGGAGGATAAAGAGTGTGCATCGGTCATTGTGAAGTTTTCCTCAGTCTGCGGTGTGGAGAATTGGTCACTGATGGATCTTGTCTTATTTGTGAAGAAAGCTGCAAAGTCGTCCGCTGTAAGAGTCGATGGAGGAGGTGGAGGCGGTGGATTAAGAAGAGAAGAGAAAGTCTTGAAGAGTGTCCGAGCATCACAGCAGCTGTTAATTTTGTTGTGGTAGTAGGATGTTTTATGTCATGAACGCAAGAATTAACATTTCTGCATTTGACATTGAGAGCAAAGTCAGTCAATTCAAAGTTTTAAAAATAGTTCTCTTCTCCTATCACCACTTGGTCACCGTGATTTTGCCAAGACATGGTCCTGGATCAACATCTTTTGTTGATCCTGGATTAACATTACTTTCCCAAAATATAGATTTGACCCAATATTTACCCCAAACCCTAACACTACTCAAAATGTATTCCTAAAATCAGTGTGAAATGATAGCAGATTAACATTGACTTAAAACTAAATAAACGAATTCGAATTTTGAAATTAAATATTATTAAAATTCAAATTATATTTACATTTAAAATGCATTATTTTGGTAAGGGTGAAGAAAAACTAGGCTTCTCACAAGAGGGCGCAAAATATTACTAATGCACGTTTATTCAAAGCATAAGAAAATATGACTGTGAATAATATTTAAAAAAATGTTTATAAACCAATTATAATTAATTGTTCTCTTCTCCCTAACAAAATTAATCAGTTATGTCTATCTAGAAACAGGAGCACCATGGCAGAGGGAAAGTGCCACAAAAAAAAATAAAACACATTTTACGGCAGACTACACGAAAGTGTACCCGTCTTATAGATGTAAAACATAATGACAGTCTTGCTCAAGCATTGCCCATGGCAGGTTAAATGATTGCAAAAGGCATGTTGAGGTGAGTTGACAAATTTAATTTCATCTGCATATTATTCAAGCTAGTTGCCAAGGCTACATGAAAACAACAAACTCTTTAGACCTGTTTAAAGTTGCAATGGAAAATAAATAAAAGCAGTTTACATAAATTGTATAAGCAGATTATATAAATAGTCAAAGTAATCTACATATTTAAACATAATTAACGAATAATTACATAGGCCTATAGCTTATAGAAATAATATTTTATGCTATATATTTTAAGGACCACAACATGTTAGGGAGGCTAAGCGCAGGGAAGTTCTCCCATTCAGATAGGCAAAGTCTCACTGAGAAGGTGACTACAGCTGATATGTATCCTCTGCACCGTCCTGGTGGGCTTTTGTCTCATCCGCACGGCTGTGGTGGTCCTCTGTGTCGCCCTGGGGGGCATCGGTTCGGTTGGCTCAGCTGTGGTGGGCTCCAGTTCCGCTTGCGCCATCCCGGTGGGTTCCAGTTCCACCTGCTCCACCCTAGATTCCTGCTCTGTCGGCTATGCCCCTGAACTTTCCGTTCTATCCTGGTCTCCTTGTTTTGGTGGTGGTGGCGTTGTTGTTGCTGTTTCAACTTCCTGTCCCGGTTCCCATCTATGGACCAGGCCCTCCGTCCCTCCCCCTGATCCTCCACCAGTCCACCTCCCTCCTGTCCTCTTTGTTCTTTTGTTTGTTCATTTGGTTTGGTTTGGATTGGTTTGAGCATATGGTAGCTGCTCCTTAGAGGGGGGGAGGGTAATGTCACAGTCTCTGTGTCTCCCTTGGTGTCCACTGGTGGTCTCACTTCCCCATAGTCACCCCACTGCAAGCACTACATTACCCACAAGCCTTTGTCCCATTCATCACTGTTAATTGCACACCTGTTAATTGCACTCAGCTGTCCCAATTATCCTCTTTTTCACCTGTCCATATAAACCGGTTTGCTTCTATCTGTTTCATGGAGTCCTTGTTTTCTGTCACCCTGCTTTCTCGTGTTCCCTAGTGTTTTTGGTGGTTCTTGTTTTGGACTGTTTTTCTGTTATTGACCTTTTTGCCTGTTTTGGATTTGGTTTTTGGATTCCCCATTAAAAACTTCAACTGGATCTCTCGTTTTGTGTGTACATTCGTTACATTAAGTTGCTTAAAGAACTATAAACAAAACAGTATCATGTAGGCATGCAAAGTTTAATACAAAGGGTGGAAAGCCTGTCACAAAGAGTACATTTCTTTCATTTAAACATGAGATGCAGTGGGATGGGGATAAACCCAACATAAAGTCTCGAGCTATGTTTTTAAAAAGTTGAACTCACCTTAATTTTACATGGCTTTCTAAACATGCGGCTCTGTTGCGCGAGATGCGAATGCAACGATGATAGAAGATGTCCCTCCCCACTGGGTTATGTCCAGTGGACATTTTTTATGTCTTTGCAGACGTTGAAAAGACGTCCACTGAGGACTTTTTTAAAACATAATATTTGGACCAAATCAAAACATAAAATTTAGACTCTTGTTATTTCAATGTCATTTCCAGACACTGTGTTTGTCCTAAAATCAAGAACATAAAATCTTTATGGGCCAATTGTTCAAAAAGTTTAATTTGGTTAAAAATTATCCGGATCTGGAAATCTCATTTTTCCTATTCAGGATTCAGGACATTCTTCAAAGCAACATTGGACTGGATCACCCTGATCTGGATACACAGTTTTTAAGATTACCAAATCCGGATTACCTGTGCTCTAAATGGGACAACATATCACAACGTGGGCTACCAGCTATGCAAAGAACAGGTAGAAGAGCCTACATGGGGTCACTGTAAGAGTTTTTTTTTTATTTTGAGACAAAACACAAAAGTAACATACACATCCACTTCCATTCATAATTCTTTTATGATCCCTCATCCAAGGCACAAAAAATAAAAAAACATATATACATTAAAAAAATACACTGTGGATACTTTGAAAACATGTTTTAAAAATAAAATGGCTAAATGTCCAATAGTTAAAAAAATAAAGAATTATGTGATCGTTTTCTGGAGGATATACTGGACATTATGGGACTTTGAGGAATTCAGATAAGACTTTTTTCTCTTGCATTATCCATGGATATTGATTGGCCTTGAACTTTATAAACATCGTTTGGTGTTGTGGTTTGGGGTGAATAATTATTATGGAAGGTTGAACTGAATTGATTGGCCTGAATGTGTGTTTTTGCTACTAAATATAAACTAATAAGATTTAGCATTCAACGAAAGTTTTTGGTATGTGTTTACGCTTTGTTAAATGGACTATGTTACTGCAGTAGGTTTCCTATTATATAAAAAAAATGTATTACTGGTTTTGGGTTTTGTTAAATCAAGAACTGTTATAACTGGGAGTTACAACTTTTGTACATTTTAACCCTACACTCTCTTGTATATTAAAACCTCTGTCTGCCAAGATGAAATCACCAAATCTGTAGGCAAGGTCCTGTTCTGTTCTGGCGGAGTCTCATCAGTAACAACAAGTTTTTGAAACTAGGTTAGTGAAGTTTTAATGCTGTCAGTAACAACACAGTCTCACCCCCTCCTCGTCACATATCGACGCTTGGTCATTGCCCCCTGGCGTCAACATCCGAGGCAGAAGGTTTTGCAACGCTTTTCAACGCAGAGGGCCATCCTATACACGTCCATATAAATCCCTCATCTTTGGATTCTGACGCGGGTGGAGGGTCAACCAAGGAGAGATATGGTATGCTAGAAAGTTTAAGTTTTCATGCTCATAATCCGGTGTTTAATGGTAAAATAAGAGGTGGGTAAACTGGTAATTCAGTGATCATCGTATATGGACCGCGCATTGCGTTATTGGATTTACAAAGACTTTCCAAAATGTAGGTGATGCAGTGTGATTTTTGAATGTTAGAAGTTGCATGTTGGTGCATAAACTCTATCTCGAGGTGGATAAACACTTGCTTTAAAGTCCCGATCTAAATCAAATGATTCGCAATACACGCTTCGAAGTCCCGATTTGAATCAAATGATTCGCAATTACACGCTTCGAAGTCCCGATTTGAATCAAATGATTTGTAATACGCGATCCGATCACTTTCTCTATATAATTTTTTTTGTTGTTTGAATAACAGTGGAAAAAAATTATAACAATTAATAAGCCTACCGTACAACGGGTTTATTAAACTGTAATCATGTTAAATTTTTAAAATTATAGATTTTTCCGCACATGCGCAGAATAACTCGGCATCCCAAGCATCCCCGCTTCTCAAATCGGCTGCAAAGAAGTACAGTATTGTATGCAAACTTGAAATTATGTACATCTATGACCTATCAAAAATGATAGAATTATGTCAGAAGTTTGTTGTTGTATTTGTAGCTGCTGTTTTTTGTGCATTGCTCTAGTTACAAAGGATAGAGAAGTAACGTTATCATGATGAATAAAATGTGCAGTATGCTAGACAGTAGATTAGCCTAGGTACACCTTGGGAATAGGGTAAGCTAACTTCAAATCCATCTAAACTATACATTTTCAGAAAGCTTATCTCGTCTATATGTGATTAACGTTAAACACGCAGTGACACGCTGTGTTACCTTCCTCCAGTCTTAGTCAAAGACAGTTCCTGAAATGCATTTCCATTGTATTGAATTTTTTTGGAAACACATTGATTTTCAATGTAATTCCATTCATGGGGCTGTAACAGGTTGTGGGGATTTTAAGGCCTCTAGTTTGCAGTCTATAGTGTTTTCACCAAGTGCAGTAAAACTCTTAGGCTAGTGTGTTCAACACTACAACACTGTTCAATACTTAAGTCAAAAGCTGAATAGGTGTCATTTAACATAACTCTTGTCAAGGAGATTAATTACTGTGTTTGTTAGGATGGTGTAGAATACACTGTAGAGTGTGGCTATTTAAGGGTATTCAATCAAGACATTGAATTAGTCCAGCTAAAATATAGCTTACCTGCTGATGAAGTTTATCATTGGTAATCTGGTAATTATTTTTTTTTTCATACTGTGAAATTTACCTGACTGACATCACCTACCCAATTTTTAGATAACCGGTAGACAACTTGAGACTATCAAGCCATCCTACTGCCTTTAGTATGCCATCGAGTGTTTCATTCAATAATGGTTTTGCTTGTGTGTTAGACAGCTGTCCACACGTATACTTGATGACTGAAACTTTGGACATAGACCTGTGTATTTTTGACAGTAATAAAGACCTTATTGTAGAACAGTCCAAGCCTAATAGTAGGGCAATGGAGAGCCCATTCACAGTTGGGATGGTCTAAATGAATTTAATTTTGACACTGAATGTGCCTTTAGGCAATTTCTGTATGTGTGTTGTGGTTTTATTTGTATGGCAATCTGTGTGCCTTAAAAATGTGCTATGTATTTAAATATCATAATAATGTGTGTGTGTGTGTGTGTGTGTGTGTGTGTGTGTGTGTATTGTACATTTCAGAATGACAAAGCCAAAATTCAGGCCTTGCCCTGCTTGCCATGTCAAGAACCAGGCCAGTAGGAAGTGCTGCAGTGCCTGCTACGCAAGCCTCAGCAATTTTAATAAGATGGAGGCCCTCAAAGACAGGCTGGATAATGAGTGGGGGCAGGGGGTCTGGAAAAACCGCAATGCAGCAAGAGTGGTTTCTTCTGCCCAAGTTGCAGTAAGTTAAAATACTTATGCTTCATGTATTGGATAGTTGTCAATATGAATCTCAAAGCACATTAACATCAATACTATCCTACTGTCAGCTATCAACATTATCGTTTCTTACTTCTGAACAATCCAGTGTAAATCAACCCATATTTCTGTTTCTTGAGTGCTGTCGAAGAATAGGAATGAAGAAAATTGACATTGACCGAACTTGAGAAGTGGCAGCTGACTATAACTGAAAAGAGCATAGAAAAATTGATACTTTCCTTGGCCTCATTACTTAGCGTTAGCTGCCATTTTGCTATTCGGTTTTTGTTGTATCAAATTTTCTTGTTCCTCTACCTATAATAACAGCACTCACTGATTTCGAGGAACAGGGATATGGGTTGATTTACACAGGAGTTTTCCTTTAAGGTTGGTCAAAGATGCTGTCATGTTGTGACTGAACATACAATTTTATAAAAGTTTCCTTTCACTGACATGTTTATGCATGCATCCCACAGACCTCGACTTAATCTAAAGCTGCCACACATACCATTAACGTGATGACATTTGGATGGATGTAAACTGCGTCCAGACTCACTCATGTTCCCTCAATTTGCTTATCAGCGCACCAATACATGTATCATAGACTGCGTTTACATGTGCACAAATAATGTGATTATTTCCAATAATCAAAATAAGGACTTAATCGCATTATGATGTTTACATGTCAAGAGCAAAGCACTTCACTCCCATTTACATGCAATTTCCGTATTCTTATTATTCACTTAAGAATTGTGATAAATTTTTTAGTGCTGTACTCACATACCCCACTATTCTTGATAAATTCAGGACTCAGCAAGAGTGCAGGTGCGTTACTGTTTTAATTTATTTTACATCTAATGCAAAACACTTCCCCGCCATTGTTTCTGATATGCGTATAATTAACAGGTGCGAGTCGCGTCATTCATGTACATCACGCACGCATGCGCACTTTGGTCAAAGCGGCAATACTGTGATTAAGGTGTTTACATGCCTGTATATTGTGAATAAAATCGGCATACGCCACCTATGTTAATGCAATTATTCTTGCTGTGATTATGAGCTTACTCACATTATTTAGATCGAAGTATTGCATTTACATGAGATAAAGCTTAATCGCAATATTGTCAAAATCTCACTATATTCGCATTAAGAGGGTCCATGTAAATGCACTCACTGTCTATCCTATGCAGCTGGTGAGCTTTCTGATAGTGGTGACCAAAAGTTTTCTTGTAAATAAATGGTTTGCTCCAATGTCAGCCTACTTATTTTTTGTTTTTACTTCAACGATTTAATTTCTAGTAAAATTGCACTGCTAAGGACCATTTATAACTCTATTAAGGAACATCCAAAATTAGAGATAATACCTCTGTCTTGACACTGAGAGGCTGTGTAGAAATATCTTCTTTTTTTTTTCAAATTTTTTCTGCCTTTTTTGTCTTTAATCAGATAGGATAGTTGAGAGTGACAGGAAGTGAGTGGGAGAGAGAATTGGGGTGCGATCTGGAAATGACCACTGGTCAGGACTTGAACTCAGGTCACCACGGTACGGTTGATGGTACTCCAGCCAGTTGTATGATGGCCAGGGCCTAGGACTACCTTTTTTAAGTCGTGGCCTAATGGTTAGAGAGTCGGACTCGTAACCCAAAGGTCGCGGGTTACTTTCCACTTTCCACTTAACAGAGCATTCGAAAAGAGAAAGACATTGGCATCAATGTTGACAAAATCTTAGCCAGTTTCTGATTAAATTTCTGTTCCCACTCACAACCTGGTAAAATGTTAAATGGACTGCATTTTTCTAGCGTTTTTTCCATTCCTCCGAGCATCACCCACACACTAATACACCGCCAACCTGCACACTGGGAGCAGTTTGGGGTTCAGTTTTTTGGGTTACACTTCGATGGAGGCAGGCGGAGCTGGACTCGAACCTGCAACCCTTCGGTTGCCAAACTGCAACAATAGAGAAAAGCCCCTTTAGCAACTATGATCCTTGCACAACAAGAGCATTTGATTGTCAATTCTGATTAGGGCCACATCCAAATCTTGTTCTAAATCAGATATTGCTCTGTTTTTTTTGCAATGCAACTTTTATTTTAACAGTCACGTCAGAGCTCATTGCCAGCACAACCATTTTGTTTCACTCTTTAATCTACACTTTTTTTTTTCTATGACAGGGAAGTGAGTCCGCTTATGAATGTCATCAGATCACATTAACACTTGCAAACTGCTCCTCTAAGTATTTAGAAACTCGGGTCCCTAATTACCAGTTACCAGTCATTGAGTGACACTTTGTGAATAATAATTTTATACAAATGTGATGTCACCTCAACAAAAAGTGATGTTGATGTGAATTGTGTATTGTGAATTGTGTTTTGATATTAATGCAATGTGAATTTTCTAAGTACTTTTGTTCATTTCAGGTGCAGAAACTTGCTGCTTTGGGCTATATACCCATTTAATTTATACAATTTGTTGATCGTGGATATATGTGCTGGAATGCCACTAACTGAGGGCACACGACCTTTTGTTGATGCCATGAAGAAGGCTTATGAGTATTTACTTATAAAGCAAGGTTAGGGTTATGCAGAACTCATTACTATTTTTATTATATTTTAAAATCTGTATACAGATTAAAATGAATGTCAACTTGTTACCTCCTTAACAGGACCGCAGATGTCTCAGCCACAGACCCAGTCTGACCATCAGATCCAAACCCAAACCCATCCTGACCAGCAGATCGAGACCCAGCCCGACCAGCAGGTCCAGACTCAGCCCGACCAGCAGATCGAGACCCAGCCTGACCAGCAGATCCAGACCCAGCCTGACCAGCAGATCCAGACCCAGCCTGACCAGCAGATCCAGACCCAGCCTGACCAGCAGGTCCAGACTCAGCCTGACCAGCAGATCCAGACCCAGCCTGACCAGCAGATCGAGACCCAGCCTGACCAGCAGATCCAGACCCAGCCTGACCAGCAGGTCCAGACTCAGCCTGACCAGCAGATCCAGACCCAGCCTGACCAGCAGATCGAGACCCAGCCTGACCAGCAGATCCAGACCCAGCCTGACCAGCAGGTCCAGACCCAGCCTGACCAGCAGATCGAGACCCAGCCTGACCAGCAGATCCACACTAAAGCTCAACAGATTGATGATGGTGTCATCCTCAACCTCTACTTTTTACCCTCTCCACCCCATCCCCAGACTCACCCTGAAGCTCAGCAGCTCCAGATTAAGGCTGAAGTCCATACTCAACCCCAGCCTCATCCTCAGCATAAACCTATCCTACCAAAGCCCCGCAAAAGAAAACAAGGTAAGGTGAATTTTCTTTGCAGCCATTCTCTATATTTATGTAGAATTCATTAAATTTAAGTTTAGTTAGGTTAATGTTAATTTGGGACCTCCACAACAGAGTCCCAACCCCCAGAGTCTCCGGTCCACCATCAGCCCCAGATACAGGACCAGCCCCAGCCTCAGCAAATTCAGCTGATGACTGCCAAGCCAAACCCCAAAAAAATAAAAAAGGGTAAAGTAAACTTTCTTGCAGGCAATCTCTTATGCAGAATTCATTACGGTTTGCATAAACACTATGTACTTTCTGATGTAATACTAGTGAACAGAGCTTTATTGGCACTGCTAGAAAATTGCAATTTGTGTTTGATGACATTACAGTAAGCAATGCCATGCTGTAAAGGTGAAGTGAATTTTCTTATTGGCCAATTTATAATTTATTTATTTATATGTTTGTAATTAGTTGTACTGTTGTCATCAGATGAATTGGTTCTGTTTGATTTAGATAATTTTGATACAACAGTTAGGTCAAGTCAAATTATCTGTTATATTCTGATTGGTCGAGAAATGTTCAGTCATGCTATTTGAATAAAGATGTCTTTGGATTTCCTCACTGATTTTTGCGCTGGTGTTATATATCACTCTGCATTTTGCATTGAATTGACCTACACCAATGTTCCATTAGTGCGAAGATAGATTTATCAAACTCTTGCCTCTTTGCTATTGCCGTACCACAACTGTGTGGTTATCCAACCAACCTCTCTCTTACTTGTGCTATATTGTTTAAATATTTTACAATGGCCAGTGTGATCCACATCTGCCTTTCGCATATCTGTGAAAAAGAACACGCATACACACACATTATAAGAATTGGACCTGGGTTCCCAGACACACTGCACATTGATGGTGCTGGCACTGTAACCTGTTTTAACCCAGCACAAGTTCCGTGATTAATGTTGATTCCATATTCTATGAAACCCTGCTTAGTATAAGTTATGGGTTCATATAAATACACAAGGCCTTAGATCAAATGCAGTACTTCTATTTATTGATTACCATTTGTTTGTCAACAAAACCTTTTTGCCTTTGTCGTCTCAGGATGCCGAAAATGCAGTAGGCAAAAAGTGTGGCAATACGACATGATTGTTGACAAAAGAATGACAGAGGTGAGATGTAGAACCATATTTCTTATTCATGTCTCTGATACCCTCCTCATTGTACAGTATTAATTTATAGCCTACCTACAGATGTTTAGCTCACGTCACCGACCAGTGCATATGGCCAAGCATGAATGTCATTACTGTCCGTATGGTTTTTTGAAATGGTAACAGTAACTACACAAATATAATTAAGTGTGTGTGTGTGTGTGTGTGTTTCTGCAGGATAAGGCTGAAGTAAAGGTGCGCTGGTTGCCTTGTTCTCAGTGGTAAGTATTGGCATATAGTATGGATCCATTCATACTTGACTATAATGTTTCCTGTCAGCCCTTGGGTTTTTTTTTTGTTTTAGGATGATAGAGTAGTATGTACAAACATTGGCCACAAACAGTGGCTGCAAACTGGCTACATACAGTCTTGGTTGAAAGTCTACCTTTGTAAAGCCTGTCCCCTGAACTCTAACACAATGTAACAACAACATGATGCGTACTTGGGTAGCAATGTGCATTGTCCGTTGTGACATGACACAATGATGCATGTAATAACATGGGAGTCAATGAAAGCGATGCATGTTAAGGCTGCACTGAAAGTGCATGCATGATCTTGCATTCACGGCATACTTGCGTTGACTATAAATTGGCTTGTAAATTCCGCATGAAATCAAAATTGACTGTATTTATTTTGGTTCGCAGATATTGCTATTTTTGTTGTGAACAATTCATCCTTAAGTCACTCCAAAAAAAAAAAAAAAAATGGTTGGACTTTGTAATCTTGAATCCAAATCTGAGAACGCTCCTCTCCTCTAAAAAGACGGGCCCTCTCTGATGACGTCAGTTTTACGGCTTGGGCATGAGCCTGACATCCGTAATCACTCCCTTCCAACTGTCAGTGTTCGTTTCTGAATGAAACGCCTACTTTACTACATCCAGTCAGTTTAAAGTAGAAAAAACAAGCCACACCCTGTATTTTCCTCATTCAATATTTTGTTTCTCTAGGAACTACATCAAAATATGGAAGTAAAATCAGTCTCAAACTTGCGCTCCCTGCTGACTTTAATGTTGACTGTATATTTGAAGTCCCTGTTAAGAGATTGCAAAGGGAATTACCAATTAAAAGAAATTAGAAACACAGACTTAGTGAAAATGTACAGTATAAGCTGTGAATGTTGTATTCATTGTGTACAGTTATTCTCCTGATCTAATGTGAGATGTGCAATACTTAATTACAGTGGCAAAACCTGGGAGGACACATGGGAGCCGGCCAGCCAGGTCCCTTCCTGAGCTTAGCACAGGATGACATACCCATCTTTTAATTATATTGACTGTTGTGTGCTGTGATTAAAACATTCATAACACTAATAACGCATCCATATTTTCTGGTGTCTTGATACATTGATGTGTATTTGTGTATTGTGCTGAAATAAGTGCAATGACATAAATGTTCCTAATAGTTTACTATTCTCTTCTTAAAAAGTTTACTTGATACATTGTGTGTTGTCCTGAAATATGTCCAGTTTAGCACATTTGACCTTGTGTGGCAGCAGAGATCCTTGGAAAAATACTATTTTGTGTATGCACATTCCTTAACCCCTTCAAACATGGATCCACTGAAATGGACATCACATGATGTTTTGTTTAAACCAATAAAATTTTGTTTTCATAATATGAGCAATGCCTGGTCACTGATTGGTCCTCGATCACAATGAGGATATGACTCCTAACTTAATCTGATTGAGCTACAGGCATCACAAAAAAGAGACATGACTAACCATCTAGACAGGAAGAGGAAGAAGTCCACATTTTACCTTTTATATAGTATGCAGATTTATGTTTATGATAGCCTCATCAACTTGAACCTATTACAAAATTATGAAATATATATCAAATCATAATGAACTACACATTCAAATGTTAATGTTTTATGAACCATTTTGAATTACGATAATTTATTAAA
Organism: Carassius auratus; assembly: GCF_003368295.1. Classification (NCBI taxonomy): domain Eukaryota; kingdom Metazoa; phylum Chordata; class Actinopteri; order Cypriniformes; family Cyprinidae; genus Carassius; species Carassius auratus. Next base: position 19,464,931 of record NC_039287.1, on the reverse strand, counting down.
TTTATATTAATATGATTTAATTTATGTCATCAAAGTGACCATGGCCTGTCAATCAACATCAATATTGCGCAATTTTTTTCACACTGAACAACAATTATTACTGTATTTGCATAATTGTAAGGGATAGGTGTAGACGTTAATAAAACACAATCTTAACAGGCAGAAAATTAAATTTGTTGTTAACCGAATCTATCTCTTCCGCCGAATAAAGGTAAGACATCTGGACAAGGACGTGTGACGCCGCTGCTCAGCTGAAATCTTATTGGCTGTGAATTTCTCTTGTCACCCGCAGGACTGTCTGTGGTTGGACTACCTTTTAATTCAAATTAAGCAGCGCATCATGTTACAAAAGCATGTTTTGCTGATATTATCACATTAGTAATATATTAAGTTAACAATGAAGTGTTTCTATGTTGAGAAAAATCACTCCTTTAGCGAGATCCTAACCCTAAGCATAACTTCAATGAACTACAAATAACAGCGCCAGATTTTCCCGTTCTATAGATAGAATGACAGAGACTTATGGGTAATGTAGTTTAAAACTTTGTGTTAATGAAATGAAAGAAATAATATCTCTAATGGAAAACTGGATATCTAAATATGTTCATTGTGTAAAACTCTATGATATGTTTGAGAAGCAGGCTGAAATTTGGTATTTTACAGTGAGCAATATATAAAATGCCTTTATGCCACCTTTCCCTATATTTCTGAAAACTGTGCCCAACATTATTTAATCAACATAGCTTAAGTAGCAATCCTGCCGATTTCTCTTTGATACGTTAGTTGGACTCTGATTTATAGCCATTTCAAATGTGCAGTTTTTGGCTCTTCCAGGGGGTGCTACTCAGCCCCTGGGGGTAAAAGGGCAGTAAAACCTACATATATGTATTCCCTTCATCATGGGCAACAAACTGTGTTGAGTCATATTTATATCTGACAGTTTTCACAGCCCACCCTTTTCTATTTTTTTGTCATGCCTCATTATAGCTTTTGACAGGACATTGTTAGGTCATTTGATGAGAAATGGAAAAATGAGAAAGATATGCTTTAATAATAATAATAATAATAATAATAATAACAACATATTTATTTTATTTATTTTAATTAAACACCAATATAATGATGAACCTGCAACAACTTGCCATGATCTATTCCCCACAGTGTAAGCATTAATCAAGGACAATTTATACACAGTGACTTCACTATTACTAATACAAATTCATGCAGTACTAAGAATCACAATATATTAAAAATAAATCTAATTAGCAAATGTAAAATGTAAAAATGTCCACCTCACCCCCTTATCCTTCTCCTCATGTGCTGGACATCAGTAATGTTTATGCTCTTGGTTTTAATGCAGTACAAAAACCACGTTGATCATTCCTGGCACATTGTCATTTCCAGAGGATGCTACAGAGTCTGTGAACGTATAAGCTGTAATTTCACTTTGCTCACATATGTTGGGTGATACATAGATTTTACATGCCAAATTTTACCGTTTATGATGTATGCAAGCTAATAATGTTAACTGTAGGCCTAAACGTCACAAAGGCCATGGTAGAGTTACTGTCATTATTATAAACAAATATCAGCATGTGACACATATTTTGACATGGTAGATAAAACAAAGACCTCTAGTGTGTTGACAACACAGAAAGATTACAAAGGTTACTTAAGGATCAAAGATGTTTTATTATCATTCCATAAAACAATGAATGAAAATGTAGAAATGAGACAAAATCAGAAAACAATGACCACAATAACACCATAACATAGAGAAAAAAAAAACAGATTACAATTAACACAAATAAGGACAATCTGCGACAGAAAATAAGAAAAATAAGTCAAGTATAAAAACTAAATCATTTTATCATTGAATTGATGGTTATAACAATAAGGGTAAATGTTCAATTTAGCACAGCTTTCAGATTGGTTATGGAACCTTCAGTCCAAGCTATAGCAGAATTGTCATTAGTTTTTTCTGCGCGACACACATCCTCTTTAAATGCTGGGTTTATGAGACCTCCAACCTCGATGATGTGGTTATACAGCTCCTGGACCAATGGCAACAAATATCTATCAACACAGCAAGAAATACCAATCACAGATGCAGGTTAGAGGTACTGTATACTGGGCTTAGAAGAATTTTATTGAGAAGACTTATCTGTGCCAAAGGCCATGTGAGTTCGACCATGAAGAAACTCATGTCAAAATGTATTTTTCTAGAAATCATTGATACTGGACTGAACAAAAGAATGTTATCTAAACAATGATGTAAACACATGTACGGAAATTGGATGTTGCACATTGAACTCTTCTTCTCTTTTTATTTCCAATCTTTTGTTATGACGCAGCACCGCACTAAGCATTTTAAAGCTTGTCGTACTCTGATTCTGTATGTGACAAACTGAATTGTGAATTGCATTTCAACATAAAGAGTCCAGGTGCTACAATGATCTTCTTGCCATTGACAAGACACTTTAAAGCTGGTTATCTTACATCCTCTGTTTAATCTTCTGAAAGTTCAGAGTCACTATGGTATTCATCCGAATCACTTTCAAAGTTCACTTCTGTTCCAGTCAGAACTTGAATATAACAGTTCTTTGTGTGCTTCAGTATTTTGTTGATGGCTTGTGTGCTCTTCATCACTAAGCTCTGCAGACCTTGGATTCCCTCTTTACTCAGGCCCCACATCTCACCTTATATACGGGGAAAAAAAAAAATATTACAGACTTTCAGAAACATACTGGTAAATATAATGCATGTCAAGTATAACTTAAAATACATACTTGATGTCCCACTGCAAAGCTGGGATGACATCTCCTTTAGAGTGTCTGCACGGGTGCAAAGAAATTTCCAGTGTTTTTTCATCTCAGCAATGAGAATCCTCTTCTCCTCCTCAAGTCTCCTTACTGCCATCACTGTGTCAAATGCCTTTCTCTTTGTCCTTAGATCTACAGAGTCTGGAATACATAAATCAGTTGATTTTAAGATTAGTATTTAAAGGTTTTCTGTGATTATCTGTTTGAACATTGCTAAAAAACAAAATTGTGCTACTTTGAGACGTATTTCACATCGTCAATGGACTTGTGTACATACCACCATGTGGAAGCTGCCATGGCCAAAGGGTGTCGTCTGAAAGAATGGTGTCCAAGTCCAGGTTTTCTGCATTAGGGTATTATATTGATCCACCACAGAATTTAAACATTTCTTTTCCTCCCTGATCCTTTGGCGTATCCGGGCACGACCTTTGCAGCCATCATTGTCTTTATAAAGACGTTGGGACCTCCTTTTAATACTGGTGACCAGCTCCTCAATTCGTCTGGCCACAACAGCAACATCAGCATCATTTGGGGATGTTGTTGCTGAGCAGAATAGAAGTAGGAAAAATGCTTCTTAATTCCATGAAATAGTATAATTTCTGGCCAGTGGGCCCAAACAACCTTTTCTGTAACTGAGTGGCAACCCTACTGGATAAGGCTATGTATCCTACAGGTTGAAGGCTATGTGCATTTGCAACAAACAATTAAAAGCTTGACAAGAAATTAAAGTTTTAAAGATGCTAAAATAAGTTATGCGTCTATGACAACACAAAACTAGACAGAAATAACTTTATCCTTGCTTCCCATCAGGTGACAAATTAGTTGACACTGTGTTTATATGCATTAAGCAGTATACCAAACTGCATTTTATACCTTCTGCCCACTCATTGACATCAGTGATCCAGCCCTCCAGTTGATCATCTGTAACTGCCATTTCAGTTTTCATGGCCTCCAAGTTATGCAACTGTCTTTGCAGTGCTATTGTGGCCTTCAAACAGAAATAACAAATGATGAAGCAGAGACAGACAGTAGTAATGCCTTAAACTGTGTTGATAAGGAATGTACAGCATATAACAATAAAAACGCTATGGAATCTATATGATAATGAATACACTAGGGTTTGTGCAAAATATTTCAATTATACTATGCTTGCTCACGTTCTGTCACATCCATAACCTGAAATTGTCCCTATATGGTATGCAATGATGTATGTGTGTGTGTGTGTATGTCTACGTATGGATGTATATGTATTATACATATATATACATATATATATAGAGAGAGAGAGTGAATGTATGCATGTAGTAGTGCTGTCAAAAAGAAAAACCATAATAAAAGTTGCTATGCAATTCTGTCAACCGTACAAAGGCAGTGAGATATGCAGCACTGAATTTAAATAAACCTGATAAAATGTCTTTAAAACTATATGCTCTGGAACATATAATAGTTTATTGAGACCAAAGACTGGCCTTTAGATTTACCAAGCACGAAATATAACTCATGTTTAAGCACTACAGACAAAGAGTATAGAGACATTAGAGCCAGTGGTAAATTCCAGAAGATCTGGCCGCTGTGAGGCACTCTTCGTGGGTGTAATGAAAGCTGAACAGCCACGGGGCTGATGGATCTCCTTCTCCGAAAACGTCAAAGCAATTTTTGAAAGACAATCTTTATTAACAAACCGCATATTTGAAGTCCAAGCAAGCACATTCTCACCTAAAAAACTCTTAAAACTGCATTCCGTGACACAAAACAGTATTATTTATAAAATTATAGTGGATTTAAGTGTCTGCCATGACACTACATTAACAAAACATAGACCCGGCTAGAACAAGCGGAGTAATACACAATGTGAAAGGGCATTCCTGAAGTGATACCAGTAGAATATATCACGGCTCTCAACCAATCAGATTCCAGAACCAGAAAGAACTGTTGTATAAATATATGTATACACACACACACACACACACACACATATATATATATATATATATATATATATATATATATAAATATATACACAAACAGACGTGTACATATAGATATATAGATGTATGTGTGTGTGTGAGAGAAAAAAAAAACACTACATATAAATGTTTAGTGTGATGTAACTATATTTTACAATACGCATGTTGCTATATATGTTGCATAAGTGATTACTGGTGTCTTTACCTTTTGATATCGGCAGGCAAGTGTTGAAGCCAAGTTGTTAAACTTTTGCTGATTCCAGCGCATGGCCATGACTGTGAGCATGTCTGTGCGTCCTGCAAACAGAACAAAAAGTATTTTTTCACTCTTCTTCACAGTAGAGGTAGGAGAAAAACAGTGCAGACTTGTTGGGTACCAAATACTTTTCAGAAACAATAACTTAGTCTAGTACCGTGGTGTCAACCTGCTGTCTTTTGCCATTTGATTACAGTCCAAGGAAAGGGTTAGTCGGTTAGTGGCACAGGACAGTGGGGAAGTAGCATGGAACAATGACACAGGACAACACGCAAATGGCATTGAGCACTGTAGCAGGACAGTAGGTGAGTATGGTAAGGTATGCACAACCAACAACAGTGCAGTATTTGCTCCAACTGACTATCATTATGATTTTCACCTCATATAAAATGAGGATGAAGGTATCGATCTACTCCAAGGGTACAAGACACACTTGAAAAAAAAAAAAACATTCATGAGAATAGTTAGAGGATAGAAGATAAAGACTAACATACACTGCCCTTCAAAAGTTTGGAAACACCCCTGGCAAAGTGTGGTTTTGGATGATATCAACATAAATCCTTAGCAGTTTTTGGTGCAAATACAGTACATTAATGTAACTTTATGTAACAAATACAGTACATTAATGTAATGTCCAAAACCCCACTTTTCTAGGGCATTTCCAAACTTTTGGAGGGCAGTCTATGTCAGCTTTTTAAGACCAAATATTCTTTATGGCTTAATCGTTTGATCAGAAATGATTTAGGTTTTAGTATTTAGTTTTAGATAACTGGAATTAACAAGTCAGAAAAAGTGACTCAAAAACTACAACTTAACACACTGGGTAAGAACCTTCTCCACAAAACATGATATTGGTGGCAAAGGCTGAAAGAAGCCTTCTCTAATTGAGTCCCCTGTTGTGGAAGACTTGAGCCTTGTGGATGTTGATGTCACAACGGGCACAGAGAAAGGCGTGTGGTCGACAGTCACAACAGTGAATCATAGCTGGACTGGAGTCACATTTCTGGCAGACTGGACTGGCCACATGCTGCTTAGCCACCATGTTGTCCACCAACCGGGGCCTCACTTTCGCCCACCACTCAGAAACAAGACTTTTTCTTAATGACCAATCACTGGAGGCTTGTGGTGGTGTTTCGTTGTCATCTAAGTCTTCACCCAGTGAGCAACTTAGCTCTTGAAGGAAAGACTAAACAATGGACAGTATTCCAAAACAGCAGGTTATTAAACAAAAAAGTATATCACCGAACAACAGTCATTCTGAAGTGTGTAATAACAGTGTTACTTATCGTACTTACACAAAAATATGGAATGTGTATTACATTCATATTATTATTTAACATGCAGTTTCACAGTGCAGAGTCAATATAGGACATACCAGCGTTTACGTGAGAAAAGTCACAGGTCATTTCCACACTGGTTTCCGGAGCCCTGAGAAGGGAACCACCAGTCTTTCCAGTTTGTCTGTGGCCAACACCTGCTGTAGAATAAAACTTGTAAATTTACAATTACAAACACATACACTGTCATTATGTTTAAAAGGCATTAATGGTAAAGTTTTAGCATTGCTTTTCCTTAAAGTATATATAGTATGTACGTAATATAATAATAATAATAATCATATATTTTCTAATTCAAACCCATGACTTGTGACATGTTTATATCTCATTCTAAAAGGTAAAAATAGATCTAGAGATAAAATCTAGATCTTAATTAACATGAATGAAAAGAAAGTCTGACCTGCTTGTTTTCTGGAGGATCTTGGGCCCCATAAATAATGTTCCCTTCGCTATCCCTCTTAATCCACTTCACAAATGGCTGGTGGATGGCTGGATTGCTGATGCTGCCTCCTGTTCATTGTTGACGATCTCATGCAGCCTTTGGAGTGCATCCATGTCTTCTGCCTGGCTGACAAGACTGTTGACCTCCTCCAAGAGCCGGTTAGGATCTGACATGATGCACAACAAACAAAAGTGCACTGTAAAACCCGACAAGTAAACTTAACTCAAACCGTTTGAGTAAACAGATTGCCTTGATTTAAACCCTGTAAGTTTTAAAACTTTGCATTCAAGTAATTAAGTGATTAACTAAGTGCTGATTGAGAATAAGTGATGAACAGCTGCTGTTAACAAACAGAATCACTGAAGAAAAGAGAAACACAAGAACTACTACAACTGACTTCAGACACAGATTTAGATGAAATCAACTGAAATAAAATACATGAAATCTCTCAAGATCTGATAAAACAACCCCACAAACAGCATCACCAGCTCCACTTATTAATAACCAGACTGACTTTATTTCTGTCAGACGTCTACAGAAGATCTTATTGAGAATGAACTAAGATTTAGATGTTGATTTATTGTTTCATTTGAAGTAACCATGTTAGAGATCAGTGTTTGCTTTAGTTGGGCTCTTGACCCTTGATTTCTGTCTTAGTCTTTTCTCTGGCTGTTATAACCATGTGTTTCTAAAACACATTTGTTGTAACTCAAAAGCCCAGAAGAAATGCCATCAGGTGTTAACCTGTACCTAGATGTAGGTTGTTATACTTTATATCGGTGATGATAATCATCAATTATTGAACTGCTAGGAGTCTAATCTCTGATGAAATAGGTGTTGTGTAATTTGATTGGTTATAGTGAAAGTGATTCTAAGAGCCAGTGGTTCTGTAATAATCAGTTAATACAAAGACTTTCCAAACAGTGTGGTCTTCTACGGTGTCAAACAGTCACACACAGACATCAATAATCAGAATATGAATCTCAACAATGGTGACCATAAAAAAAAAAAGCTGCAGAGCATGCTGGGAGCCATGGATGAGTTTTGTACTACAATAGTACCCAGCATGCACTGCAGCATGTTTTTTTGTCACCATTGTTGAGGTTCATATTCTGATTATTGATGTCTGTGTCTGACCAACTACTGGGATGGAGTACAAATGTATGTGTACAAAATGTTTATGAAGCCATTTTTATATTAACTGATTATCACAGACTCTTAGGGTCACTTGTATTAGATTCACTTCTACTAATTACACATTTGTTTCCTCAGAGATTAGACTCTGTACAGATCAATATTTGTGAACAATAATGAATAATTATCATCACCTATATGAAGTATAACAACCTACACCTAGGTACAGGTTAACACCTGATGGCTTTTCTTCTGGGCTTTTGAGTTACAACAAATGTGTTTTAGAAACACACAGTTATAACAGCCAGAGAAAAGACTAAGACAGAAGTCAAGGGTCAAGAGCCCAACTAAAGCAAACACTGATCTCTAACATGGTTACTTCAAATGAAACAATAAAATCAACATCTAAACCTTAGTTCATTCTCAATAAGATCTTCTGTAGACGTCTGACAGAAATAAAGTCAGTCTGGTTATTAATAAGTGGAGCTGCTGATGCTGTTTGTGGGGTTGTTTTATCAGATCTTGAGAGATTTCATGTATTTTATTTCAGTTGATTTCATCTAAGTCTGTGTCTGAAGTCAGTTGTAGTAGTTCTTGTGTTTCTCTTTTCTTCAGTGATTCTGTTTGTTAACAGCAGCTGTTCATCACTAATTCTCAATCAGCACTTAGTTAATCACTTAATTACTTGAATGCAAAGTTTTAAAACTTACATGGTTTAAATCAAGGCAATCTGTTTACTCAAACGGTTTGAGTTAAGTTAACTTGTCGGGTTTTACAGTGTGAAGTAGTTGATTGGCCAACTTGAAGTAGTGTACAGATGCAATAACATTTATTATTATTATTATTATTATTATTATTATTATTTTGTACAACTGCTCCGGTCGAACTATAATATGCACATTATAGCCGCTCTTTCTGAACTTCCAAGTCGTAGATTAACTGCTGTGTTGCTTGGCAACGCCAAGCAAAGTTTGGATCTATTTTGGGGGCGGAGGATGAACAAACAGAAATTAAATCTAAACGGAAGAAAATACAAATAGATGTCTTAAAACTTCGTTCGTTGGTAATGGAACTGTTGTATAAAATCAATATAAAAAGTATAACGTGCAAATCGCTTCATTATTAAGAGCGCAAATCGATTTTGACCCTCTGCATGCGTCAAAATCCGACGTTGAGGGTGTGAGCCATTTAAAAAGTCTATCCTCTCTGATCCTCTGCAGACTTAAACCTGATGTATTTTTTTATTGCAAGATAATGCCTACATCTAGCCAAATTATTTGTCATTATGACCATGAAACCTAAACTCTCCAGTCCATGTGAGAGATTCGTTGGTTGACCCTCCACCCGCGTCAGAATCCGAAGATGAGGGATTTATATGGACGTGTATAGGACGGCCCTCTGCGTTGAAAAGTGACGCAAAGGGGGTACCTTCTGCCTCGGATGTTGACGCCAGGGGGCAATGACCAAGCGTCGATATGTGACGAGGAGGGAGTGAGACTGTGTTGTCAGTAAGGGAGCCTTCAATGAAATTATAGAGCCCCATTAATGTAGCAAAACTGTATAAAATCTGACTTTTTTCTCATCATGCCTAAGTGTGTCCATGCTTAACTTTTCTGTGGCTAGCTAACATTTCAGAGTAATATTGTCAGTAAGTAGTCTCTGGTGATCAGCTTGTATTTTGGAGCACACTTCAGATGTGCACACATCTTTCTCAACAGTCTCAAAAGCATCCACAACCTCACTGTTAGCCTCTGTATTGTTCATCCCTGGACTGTCTTGCTCCTGTGCCATACTCCCTGAACTTGATGCCTGTGTTCTTCGCTGCTGCACCCTATTGTACCTCGCCATTACACATCAGGAAACTACACTGCGACCAAAATGGTTGCATATGCAACCTTTTGAAATGCCATTGCGACCCTAATTTTTATGGGGTCGCAAATGTATCACTGATTATTTTTCACCTACTTGTGTTATGCTATGATTTAATATGAGCATTTATTAAAACAGGAAATGTGTATTTTAAGAATATGTTTTATAACATGCTCTGAGCATTCAACACATCAAGCTGGCTAGCCAATTTAAACATTCAAAAGGGTTTAAAGCATTCAAAACACAAGACGCGGGAAGGCTCAAATGAGCAGCTGGTGTCCTCCTGCACCTGAACGAACAAATACAAATCGCTGTTTAAAAAAAAAAAGAGTGAAAAGCGCAAGAGCTCAATTCAGCACCGCGGTGTTCTGGTGTTCAGGGCGCACGCAGACACGTCTCAAAGTCTTCTTGCTTTTGTACCAACAACAGATACATACAAAATATGTCAAAATACCTATCTTGGAAAGTGTGTTAGAAAAAGTCTGTGGTTAAGTCTTAAGTGAAAGAAACCGGATATGTATCATTATAATGGATGCATGTCTCTTAAAGTGACCGCGCCTAATTTACTAGCTCTGCTGGCAGTGTCTTTAATGTATGAAAATGAAAGTAAATCACTCACTGCTCTTGACTGAATTACTTTGTATTTTTAACAAGAATTTATCTAGAGTCATTCCAAAAATCTGAAATAATTGATTATATTGTTTTACTAGTGGGTGCAGGACACAAATTCATTTATGCAGTAAGTGAGTATAGCAAAATACAGTGATCTGTGAAATATTATACCCAAACATTCTTCATACTGTAGACTACCAGTGAAATTGATTTTAAAAAATAAATTAAATTAGGGACCTGACCATGTTTTGCTTTCTTTAATTGATCATGCAACCTTTTCACACCACAGCCTGAACAAAATTAAGCATTGCTTGCTTGGTAACTGTTCAACAATGTATTGATAGTTGTGTATATATTGTCATACTGACAGTTGTTTGATTTTGAGTTTTGGTTGATTCCATTACATATCTTTCTATCAAAGTTATCTGACATTATTAAGAGGAATTTGTTCTGACACAGTTTAACTCTGAGTTCTTGTCATATTTTATTACCATTTTTTTAAAGTATAGCAAATAAACTGTGATAATGTGAGAAATGTTGAAGGTGTCTGAATACATTTTGTTTTGACTGTGTATTTTATTTTACAGTGAAGACATTGCAGTACTATTTTAAATTAACAAATTCAAACTTAAAAAATGTAACCATTGTGTAAATAGCACAAATAAATACATAGAATGAACATACAATACAAATTAAACCATTTCAAACAGGGCCCACTGTACAACCTGCACCAGGGCCTCTCTAACCCCAGCTGTGCCCCTGGGTTAAGGTACCAAGACGGAGCAATGCACTGTGTGTACTGTAAGAAATAAAACCAGAGGGAATGTGGTTTAAAAGATGGCAAGTAAAATAAAAAGCACATCTGTATGCAATACAGTTTCATTATTGTTCATTATTATCCGGAGCGGTTTATTATAAATAATTTGTGCGACTCAACTGAAAAAGTTATTAGCGCAAGTGCCACCAGTGGAAAAGGTTAGTGTAGTTCCCTGCACATCCTTTTCTGGGTCTCTTTTCTGGGAAGTCTGTTGCTCTCTCAGCCTTACCTATCTGACCTGTCTCTCCCGCCAGCTTCAATGAGGGGGCCCAGTCAGGATGAGTGCTGTCATGGAGATATGATGGCTTACCTAAAAGAAATACCCACAAAAGAGACTATTCACCCTCAACCTAATACAAGTCAGGGCTCCAGACTAACTTAACTTAGTATAAACTGTGTTTTGGGGATCTGGCTAACTTAAGCCCACAATGGACATTGTGTTAATAAAAAATTATTAATACCAATATATCGTACAAATTTAATAATTGTCTCAATTTACTGTATAGTAGCTTCCTCTATTTGAAAGAGCAGTTTCAACAACTGCTTACACTTAACGTTACAGCTAACCATAGGTTAACAAATTATGGGGACAGACTTTGCTGTGAGGTAACATTAAGTTATCTAAAAACTGTAACGTTAGCCTAGCTACATGTGATAAAATGATGGGAACAGACCTTGCTGTGAGGCATATTTCCCTAACGTTACCTGTGGCAAAATGATGAGAACAGACTTTGCTGTGGGGAGTTGGCTGAGAGTTTAGTCTATTTATTCTAGCTAGCTACAAGTCTCTCCTGTGCTGGCTCAACTCCTCTGTCTCCTTCCCTTCACATTTTCTTTTCAGTCGGTATTGCATAAAAACTCACTCCGGGATTCTTATTACTGTTGTTAGAACAGCCGTGTATTACACAACACACCATTGCGCTGGTAAAAAATAAATAAATACAGCGATAATACCGACAATGCCTTGATTTTTATTTTTTTTCACAGATTGACAGTTGCCGTGGATGTCAACAAAATAAATAAAAAATAAATAAACCCTATTGGGGTTATGGACTGCACTCATGTACATATCCAAGCACCTCATGAGAGAGATTGGGATTACATCAGCTGTAAGGGGAGGCGCAGGATCAACATCCAACTTTTGGGCGATGCTGACCTCATCATCACAAACTGTGTTGTGAAGTGGCCTGGGTCTTTTCATGATGCACGTATCCTGAGAGAGTGATTTATACAGAGAGCTCCAAACCAACCGATCGGATGGCATAATATTAGGAGACAGTGCCTATCCACTCCTACCATGGCTGATGACTCCTTTTCTTGCAGCAACCACACCTGCGCAGGCATGCTTCAACACTGCTCTTTGCAAAACAAGATGTGCAATTGAGCATTTAAATGGAGTTCTAAAGAGATGCCTTAACTTCTAGCGAGTGGAACCACAGGGTGTCACGGGCCGGCAAAGAAAGAACATGGTCTAAATGCAGGGAAGAATCTTTTAAAGGGTTAGTTCGCCCAAAAATGAAAATTATGTCATTAATAACTCACCCTTATGCTGTTCCAAACTTGTAAGGCCTCATTTTATCTTCGGAACACAGTTTAAGATATTTTAGATTTAGTCCGAGAGCTCTCAGTCCCTCCACTGAAGCTGTGTGTACGGTCTACTGTCCATGTCCAGAAAGGTAAGAAAAACATCATCAAAGTAGTCCATGTGACATCAGAGGGTCCGTTGGAATTTTTTGAAGCAACGAAACACATTTTGTGTTTTACATTTTGGTCCAAAAATAGCAAAAACGACGACTTTATTCAACATTGTCTTCTCTTCCGTGTCTGTGTGAGAGAGAGTTCAAATCAAAGCAGCTGGATTTCCGGTTCGCGAACGAATCATTCAGTTCACCAAATCGAACTGAATTGTTTTAAACGGTTCGCATCTCTAATACGCATTAATCCACAAATGACTTAAGACGTTAACTTTTTTAATGTGTCGGACACTCCCTCTGAGCTCAAACAAACCAATATCCCGGAGTAATTCATGTACTCAAACAGTACATTGACTGAACTGCTGTTATAAACACCGAGCCGAGCCAGATAACGAACAATAGACTGACTCGTTCACGAGTGAAGAACCGATTGCACCGGTAATCTGCTCGCAGGCAATCTTTTACTGTCTATGAGGCAACTGTGGGGACATGGAGGCATGACGTCAAGGGAGAAGCCCATAGAGAGTCCATAAAATTATTCAACAACGTCTCCAAGATTCGGTGGGTGATTCAGATTTCTCTCGGCACAGCGGTTAGAAGACTTACAGGTTGCTCACGTGACATTTACGTCATCAAGTTCATTTTGAGTCTGCGCAGTACGCCCGACCCTCAGGAAGTGCTTGCTTCTAATTGACTTCACTTGTCTCCGTTGAATCCAATGGGGTCGCTGTGTCCATTTCTTTTACTGTCAATGAAAATATCTAAGAAAAATTTGCAGTTTATTCTTAAACCAATCAGCGAGCTCGAATAGTGGAAGCATAGTTACAGTTTAATATTTACTCTTCTTATTTAATTCTATGTATGAAATGATGTTATTATGTTATGACCGAGCGGCAAACTCCCGCTCTCTCTAGTGAAGCCAATAAGGAAGTGACTAAAACTGCAATTTTTAGTCGACTGGCCACTTGAGGCTGGCTGCAAAAGAGAGTCAATCCCATTGACTCCCCATGTTAAAATGCCCAACTTTACAGCAGAAAAAAAAACGTTTTCAGCCTGGTGCAAAAAATTATTTTGGTCTATGTAGCTAATTTTGCCCTTCATGACAACTGTGAGGGAGGTGATTTTTTTTACTTTTAAACTCATCCGTTTAAATTATATTAAGCCTTAAAGTTCTGCATAATTAAGGGCGTGGCCACTTGAGTGACAGGTGAATTGCCACTGCTGTCACAGCAGTCACGCTAGGTGGGCGTGGCTTCAGCAACCAGCTCCCGCCCTTTTGCCCATTTTCGATTGTCCGGGATAGTCGCGCGGTACCGCGCTGCCAAGATGGCGACAGCTCGTTCTGCACACTTTAGGTTTCAAAAACTCTCTTCAGGAGTCTACGGGTGACGTCACGGACACTTTTATACAGTCTATGGTTATGACTTAGACATTTTTACATATATGAACAATATTATTATTTCGGTAACACTTTAGAATAATGGTCCATTAGTTGATGTTAGGTAACTTTTTTAGATAACATGATCTAAGCAAGAACTATCCTTCTACAGCATTTATTAATCTTAGTTGATGTTAATTTCAACATTTACTCATGCATATTCAAATCAAAAGTTGTGCTTGTTAACATTAGTTAATACACTGTGAATAAGCATGAACTAATAATGAACTGTATTTTCATAAAGTAACATTAACAAAGATGAATAAATACATTAATAAATGTTTTGTCCATTGTTTGTTCATCTTAATTAATGAATTAACGAACATTAACTAATGGACCATTATTCTAAAGTGTTACTATTATTTATTTTAATAGTAATTGGCGGCCCACCTGCAATACCATCGCAACCCACAGGTTGAAAACCACTGGCCTATAGGATGCATTTTGAATGTCCGGTAGTCCTCAGATAACATTATAGTATCAGTCTCGTCTAGTTAACAAAGACGTGGCATACATTTTGTCATAATTTCGTCATCAGATATTATTTTTAGCTCGTCAACGTCTCGTCTTAGTCACATAAAAAATGTCCGTTAACGAAATATTTTTTGTTGTCGTCTCCGTTGAATGAGGGACTGACTGGATTTATAAATTGTTAGACATTATTTTTGACAGGCTAAATTAATTATCTCTGATGATTGTTTCTTTGAAATTAATATACGGTGATGAATGACAGAAAAATGCAATATATTAGTTGTTTGTTATTGAAATCTGTTTGGGGGATTAGTTCATATTTCATTATTTTTACTTTACTATACTGAATAGTTTAATTGGTAGCCTATGTCTACTACATCTACTTTATCACTGTTACAACGGTTACACAAGTCAAGTGCAAAATATATAAAAAAGTATATACACTAATTGATACAAATGTAATATCTGATTAATTAAAAAATAATAATAATAATTGGATCAAAGTTATCCAAATCCTACTGACAAGTTTTGAACAACACAAACTGAAGGTATGATCCAGATTAAAACTAGGATTGGATTCCGTGATCTAATCTGATTTCATATTCCTTCTTTCCCTTTTGAACAACCCATTTTCAAGTTTTGATCCAATCCAATAACCAAAATCCGATCAGCTTATCTTTGAACAACTGGCCCTATAAAATAATGAAATAACTGATGATTGTGCATGTGGTAAAATCAACTGCAAATCAAAGACAGCAGAGCAGCAGAGGAGGATCAAACATCTTCACAAACAGCTTCACCAGCTTCACCCATTAGATTGAATTTATTCCTGTCAGCCATCTGAAGCTCTTATTGAGAATTAACAGAGATTTAAAGGTTGATATTTGATTAATTTGTCACAAAGTCACCATGTGGTGGACAGTGTTTGGTTTAGTTGGGATATTGTTCCAGGTACTTCTTGTGTTAGTTTCTCTTTGGCTGCTGTATCTTTGTGTTTGTGAAACACTGTTTTTTTGTGGCAAAGAGAAGCAAAATTGAGAGAGCTCAGATGTTATCAGCTCTTTGTTGATGGTGAAAAAAGTAATCAAATAATTACTATCTAAGTTCATGAAGTTAGTTTTTTAAACATCCTTTACATTCTACAGAACAGGCACCAAGAGCAAAATACTTGCTTATTTTGAAGATGGACAAAATGGATGTGTTTAAAATAATTTGAGAAAAAACATCAAGAACTCACCCAGAAATCTAGATTTTATCATATGCATCACGGCAACGGTAACAAACAAAACCACTTCATAGCACAATCTCTTCCTTATTTTCCAGGCTTTTTTGTTTTGATTGTCAACAATGATTTTATGCATATCCAAAATCTTGATGTCTGTGTGTGACAACATGACGCGTTTCCTAAAAAAAAAAAAAAAAAAAAAAAAAAAAAAAAAAAAAAAAAAATATATATATATATATATATATATATATATATATATATATATATATATATATATATATATAGGTATCATTTTGATTCACACTTCATACCAGTTGGTGGCGGAAATACACTATTTTGTTGTTTGTTAACCGAAGAAGAAGAAGAGCCGGTGTTCTCTTTCTTTTACTGTCTATGGTGTTCTCGCTCGAGACTGGAATACTCCAAAACAATGAACCCCGACACGGTGGTCAGCAAACAGCGTGCCTTTCAAGTTGTCTGTGCACTGATATGCAGCGAAAAACATAAAAAGAAAAACAGACGAATATGGAAGAGAGAACGTGTGGGACGACAACGGGAGCAGCCCGGATTGTCTGTTCTGCAGAGGGAGCTGGAGGTAAAGAAATTAAGTACCGCATATTTTTCGAATCATTGAAAAGTCTATGTGAATTTATTCTGTTAGAAACTACGTGTTTGTGCTTTCCATACAATAGATGACTGATGAGAATGGGTTCAATGAGCTGCTGCGGATGACAACAGAGGAGTTTGAGTTCCTGCTGAGGATGGTCGGACCCCTAATAACCAAACAACACACAAAAATGAGACGAGCGATACCCCCAAGAGATCGCCTGTCTGTGACCTTGCGCTTTTTGGCAACAGGTGGGTCTGCCAGGACAACAGAAAAATAGCCACTGGTTTAGCTGTTGTCTGTTACTGTATATTTTGTAGTTACTCTATTTGTTATGCAGGGGAAACATTCAGTTCCCTCAGTTCTGATCACGGGATTGGGGCCAGCACTATTTCACAGATAGTTATGGAGACTTGTGGCGCTCTGTACCAGCTCATGAAGAAAGACTACCTGAACGTAAGCTCTGATTACCACTATTTACACAAGTAGTTTACATGTATTGCTTGCTAATTTAGAAAAAAAAGTAAACTGAATTCCACCATAAACATCTGCTGCAAAACACGACAAAATAATTGTAGTACAGTGACTGGGAAGGGAGATGTTTGTTGACCTTCGAACTTGTGGGGACATGATAACGAATCATGACCCTGCAATGCGAAGCCATCAAGATCATATGTTGAGGGAACAAATAGTGTAAACAATCATAGAACCTGGGATTATCAGAAATGGGGATTATTAATAAATAAAATTTTACTTTTAATTTAGGATGACAGTAGAGCTGAAACAACGAATCGATTTAATCGATTAAAATCGATTATTAAAATAGTTGTCAACTAATTTAGTAATCGATTCGTCGCTAAATAAATTTTATTTGCCATAAGCGGCTCATTTCGTGCATATTTCAAATCTGCGGTGACCAAAGTGTGGCAGTAATGAGCCACCGGAGGTTTTACTCAGCCAGTACAGCAGGTGAAGTAGCGAATAGCCAATAGCTGGCCTCGTTTTATGTCACGTGCTTCCCGAACAGCGTCTCTGTAGCATTCAGCGGGAAGTGGGAGTACTTTACTTTGAGCCTTCAAAATGAAGAGTAACCTGTAAACTCTGCACTACTGAACTGTTTAAGGGGCCGTTCACATATCGTGTCTTTTGCGTGCTCAAGTTCGTTATTTCCTATGTAGGCGCGCAGTATGCACTCTCATAATGGAAGCGACGCGGTCGCGACACGCACGCGGTGCGATGCGCCCGTTTTTCCAGGCGCGTCCACACCGCATCCATTTATCCTTTGCTGAAATTTCCGGGTCTTCATGGAGAGGGCACGTCATGGAGAGGACACGTCATGGAGAGAGCACGTCATGGTTGCTTAGCAAAGGCAGACGCCTCAGGGGCGCTTCTGCCCGAGCGCTTTGGAAAGAAGGAGAAAGCGGCGCGACTAGCGTTTTCCACGCGTTTTTAGGTGCGATCTGTGAACGGCCCCTAAGAATTTTATTTGTGCAGATTCTCCAGTACAAGGTTGTTTGCAAATGTTTAGTCGTAAAAGCTGATAACATTGCTTTTTAACAGTTAACATTTAAAGCTTTACAAACATGTTATGTGATCAGTTTGTCGTTTACCAGTTCATAATTCAGACTTGCAGCCTAATTATGACTGAATGAGAGAGGTAAATGTTTGAGTATATTTAAAATGCACTTCTTTTCTAAGTATTCACTGCTCTTTTTCACACAGCAGGTTTTTTATGTGTGTCCCAATTTTTTTTTTTTCTGGACAACCTTCTGATCGATTTTACTTTAAATTGTGAGTTCCATTCAGGTTTCATGCCATTGGCACTTTTTTTTCCGAAGGATTGTTTACAATTTCACAGCATAAGCTATAAAGCTTTTTCCCAGTAAATAATAAAATACAATGCACTGCAATTTTATTCTGTTTTATCCTTATACTTCGTGAAAATATGTTCTCAAAGATTCCTTAAGCTTTGTTTGGGATGTTAAACTACTTTAGGAGCTCTAAGGACTGCCATGGTGAAAACAATATTTGAAATCTCCTTGTGAATTTTGCTGGAGTATGGGTCAGTGTTTTGATTGCAGAAGAGTTCGACAAAGGATTACTAACATAATAAAACAACTCCAGGTATATTTTTGATGAGGATATGACCATGCAAAATGGTTAAAATCTCTTAAAAATCTATGCTGAATGATAAAGACGCTTTATTAATAATTTACTTGGGGAAAAAATGGAAAAAACTAAAATATAAGTACATAAACCGATTAATCGATTAATCGTAAAAATAATCGACAGATTAATCGATTATCAAAATAATCGTTAGTTGCAGCCCTAGATGACAGTGTGGCATTAACCCATTTAACGTAATCCCAAATTTGTCCCAGACATAAAATGATGTGTCGTTAAATAATGTGTCATTAGTAACCCTTTGAAATAATAAATTATTTTGTATAGATTGTTTTGGAAAAGTGTGTGAAAAATTGTGTTTTAAGTTAATATGTGTACAGGATAATATGTGTACCGAAATATTTTTGCAGTCACAAAAAAGGTTAGATATCTTAGCCCAGCTATTTTAAACCGTTTGTTCAAATTCTGTGGTTACTATTATGCATAAAAAAATGCAACATTGATAGGAATACAGAGATAAAAAAAAAAAAAAACAGCATTTCAAAATGTTAATTTTCATTGTAGATTTTTTGTAATATTTGAATTTTATATGTAGTACAATATTTTGTCATTGCAAGATTTTATTGTCATGTGCATGTATTTAATTGAGACCCTTTATTTTTTCCATATTTGCAGGAAGTACACTAAAACATCAGTCAGTTAGGTTTTTAGAGCTTTTAAATGAAAACCTTTTTATGGTCACTGTTGTGACCGGTGGGATTAAATTGGCTAAGATATGGCTATATTACATTACATATGCACAGCATTCAAATGAGGTTTGAATTATTATTTTTTTTGTATTATAAATATATGGTAAAATAATATGTTTAAACATCAAATAATGCTATAATATTTAAATCCGCAGAAATACTGTAAATGCTGAACTGTCATGCCAGTAAATCTTTGCCTGACTATTCCTGAAGCTTACATTGACCTTCTTTTTTATGTTGTTAGTGACTCATTTAATCCTTCACTCAAATGATTGGTGAAAAATAGTGAATCTTTCACAAAATGAAAAAAATAGACATGAATGGAACTATAGGTTCACTTATTTGTTCACAAATGCTTAGTTTGATTAGTTTCTCAATAAAACACAACTAATTATATCTTTATATGAATCCTTAAAAAACTATTAATGATAAGTGTGAAGTGAAATATTATAGCCTAAAACAAATGTTACATTACCGTAAAGAGCAGTTGTGATAATTTATTTTCGCTCACTGTCGTAGGCTTACAGAAAAAGTCAAAATCAAAGCTTTTTGGCATGAATTTCAGACATTTACAGTATTTACAAAACATATACTTGCGTATTCAAATATATAATGTAGAACATTAATTAGGTAAAAAGAAACAAGAATTGAAGGGGAAATAATATTAAGATATCACAAATATTAAGCCATATATTAAATATTAAAAACATTATTTCTTAATTTGTACAGATTCTATGTGCTGCCCACAAGCGCTTGAGTCTATGAAAACTGAACAATAACCTACAATTATTAGTATGTATGTATGCTAGAAAGAGTTGACTTTTTTCAAAGAAACAGTATTTCAACATTGTTTTTTGTTGGATGCCGGCCATATGGCAGATAAAATGGCTAAGAAAGATCTTCAGCTGGAAATAACAGAATGCAATATTCCAGGATCTGATGTTAAACCTATATCGAATCTGTACATTAATAAAAAATCGTGAATGGAATGAATGCATATACAACAAACTATATGATGTGAATCCAGTAGTAAATTATGTAATTACTGTTTTGAAAATATATACGACTAGGTTAATAGATATGACACAAGACGTCAAATTGAACACTTGAGACTGACTCGTTCATATTTATACAAAGGACAAGAGGAACCAGTCTGTGACTTGTGTGAGATTTTTTTGAGTGTAAAACATATTTTAATAGAATGCCCAAATGATTAAGATAACAATATTGTTCAGAAAATATACTAAAATACTTTTTTTTTCTCTCCTGGAAGAATTTTAGAATTTTTATCACTGATTAAACAAAGATTGTTCTTTGCATGTTTTTGTATAATTATTGTTTCTTTAGAAAATTTTATATTATTGTAAACTATGTATTTAAATGATATTGTTAATGTTGCCATGAATATAGCAATTATTGCTGATATGGGGTTAAACATTAATATTAAACCATAAAAAGAAATGATCAGTAAATGGATTTAATAGACTTTGAAATAATAATAAAAAAAGAAGAATATGCATTGTGTAACATATATTAATACATTCAAACTCTAAAATGCAAGGTATCTATAGATGTGCACAATATAACACATATGCGCAATATAACATCTTAACTGACTTTGTAATTCTTAATTCAAAATAAAACGGATGTCATTTCCTCAACACAATAACACATACCGGGAAGTTAATTTGTTGTGGCCACACAACACTGAACATGTCCCTTCCTGGTCACCGTTTTTAGATAAGGATCTGAAGACATCTTTCACTATTGATTTCCATTATTAGACATGACAATAATATGCTTAAATCTCATCTCACAGTATCTGCATAGTAACAGGGTCCTGCTTTAGATTATATTTTTATGTAATTATATTGCAATATAAGTCAATAATGTCTCAAGTCATGAATTCATATTTAACTAGCTGTAGGTTTTTTTTTTTTTTCATGTAAGAAATACAAGAATTAGGGTGCTTTCACACTTGGCTCGCTTGCCTGGTCCAAACCTAAGTTCGATTGCTCCCCACTGCCGTATTATTTTATATCGGTCCGAACCGCGGTTCACTTGCGTCGTCAAGCCAGCAGCTGTTTACTCCGTTGCTTAGTAATGACGGCACAGGAGGTGGTGGCAAATGCAACATTACTCTCTGCACTTTTATGTATTTGCGTTTTTCGTGTACTGTTAGTTTTGTTTACAAAGCTTCGGTATCTAACGGTACTTGCGTCTGTCTTACGATGGTACTGCAGTTGCTCTAAAGAACGCTGAAGGTGAACAGAAATGAGATGTACAGCTCTATATGTTTACAGCGCGTCAGTCATGCTTGTCAGGAATATGAGTGAAACACACACACAAACACACATTTTCATCAAATAATACGTCATTATTAGCAGTACACTTCCCCTATTTGGTATGACTGCGTTCACATCAGCAGCAAACCGTACCGGAGTTCACATGAACCGTACTCCAGACCACCGTTTTTAATCCGACTCAGGTACGGTTCGCTCGGTGTGCACCCAAGTTCAGAAGACAGCGTTCACAATCATCCAAACAAACCGAACTCTGACGTCAATCGAATCTGGGATCGCACCAAAAGTGCTAGTGTGAAAGCACCCTTAGTGTACAAACTTAACTGTTTTTCTGTTCTGTTGCTAGACACCATCAACAGAGGCAGAATGGCGGGCAATAGCCCAGGACTTTGAATCGAAGTGGCAGTTTCCACATTGCTTAGGTGCGCTTGGTGGGAAACAGATTCATATACAGCCTCCAGCAAAAAGTGGCTGCTTTGACAATAATAACAAGGGGAGATTTTCTGTGACAGTAATGGCTGCAGTGGATGCAAATTACAAGTTCATTTATGCCAGCGTGCAAACCCAGGATAAGGTCTCTGATGCTGGACTATTCACTCACTCAGACTTGTGTAAAGCGATGAATCAGGGTCTGCTGAACTTTCCTCCACCTGAACTATTGCCCAACAGTGACATAACAATGCCGTACATGTTTGTGGGTGATGAGGAGTGTCCTTTAAGGCCTGATCTCATGACGCCATATCCAAATGAGCAGATGGACCACAGTCAGTGGGTGCTGAACTATCGTCTTTCAAGGGCACGGAGAGTTGCAGAAAATGCATTCAGCATTCTAGCAAACAGGTTAAGGGTTTTCAGGAGGACCATATTCTTGGAGCCTGAAAAAGTGGTAAAGATCACTATAGCCTCTCTATGCATCCATAACTTCCTCCACAAGAGCAGGTCTGTGGCACATACACCTCCAGACTTTGCAGATGGTGACCAAAGCATAATTGAAACAACCTGCAGGAATTACGGGAATGGGTCTTGTCAGACGGTGGAGCAAAGAAGGAAACCCAATGTGTCTGTCACGGCAGAAATGCAACGAAACCTTCTGTGTGAATATTTTGTCTCGCCGGCAGGTTTTATTCCTTCACAAGAGGAACACATTTAGCATTTTAGGATGTTACAGTAGTTTTTTTGTAGTGGAGAACACTATCAAATATCAAGAATCAAATGTTTTTGTAAAGCACTCTTCACAACACACATTGTTTCTAAGTTGCTTTACAGAAATGTATGTGTGTGTGTGTGTGTGTGTGTGTTGCTCACTTTTTTACTGCATTAACTGCATTTTATTTTAATTTATTTATTGACAAAAAAGTGCATTTACAAAAAAAAAAAAATCATTTTCTTTTTTCTTTTTTTATGTGCTTTTTGTACAGAATGACTTGTATTATACTGTATCTTCAGACCATGCAAATTGCTAATATTTTGATGTCATTAATTCAATTACATGTAACTACAAAGACTATTTTTTTTGTAACCTTAACATTGTACAATAATTTAAAGTGTATAAAATAATTGTTTAAAGTTTTACGTATATTAGTGTACAGATTCAAAAAAAAGTTTTTAACCTGTAAGGTCAACATTGCTTTTGTATTTTACATCCGTTAAATAAATGTAACCCTGTTTACACAATCAAACCGACAATGTAACCATTTTGCTAACAATCCAGACACACACACACACAAAAGTACTGTGTAGAAAAGTTTCCTCTGGCTTTCAGTAAGATCAAAGGGTGGCAGTGTTTGGAAAAAACTCCTCCAGATCTCTGGTGCTGTGTGTGTATGCCCTGCATAAGTACCCTGTGAATCTGAACGCAGCTTCTTTTCTCTCTGTTCTTCCCTCCATCCATAGCAAGAGAGGGAGAGGGAGGCAGGGCATTTCGGGGCTTTCTGCAGTAGCAAGATCTACACAGCAAAATCCCCAGTGTTAATTTAACAGTCTTGAGTGTGGACTCATATAAACACTGAAGTAGAGTTGAAGTTAATGAGGTAATTAAGAAATTAATTGAGTTATGATTGACCATTATAGAAGACACCTGATGTTAACAAGCAGAATCACCACCCGAGAAAATCACCATTATAGTCACCATTATAGTGGTCAGTGTTTGCTTTAGTTGGATCTTGGCTTGTAACCTTTTAACTTTCAAATTTGTGTGTCAAGCCAAGGGCAAAATTGGCAATAATTATGTTTTTGCAATCATTGCTTGACCTTAATTACTGAACTCATTTACAGTTTTTTCTCTTCTTATTGCTCATTATCAATTGAAACAGCTTTGATTCTGCAAAGAAAGTCTGTATTTTCTATACATTTTGAAGGCATCTCTTGTGATTCTGTGATTATGATTTTTTTTCTTTTATTAAAGCGTTCTAATTTTAGGCACACACAGATAACAAGAATCAGCGTATGAATCTCAACAATGGTGACAAACAGCATATTCAGATAAACAGATCTACTCTGAACATCACAAAACTAGATACAAAAAATTCACATAAAAACAGCAAAAATAAAATATATTTAGAACAAAAAGTTAAAAAGACCGTTCAGCTCATAATCTATTCATGCCACAATGCATGATGGGAGCCATGGATGAGTTTTTATTGGCTATAACATGCTTTATTGATGGTCACCTTTGTTGTGATGCTCGCGCTGATTCTTGATGTCTGTGTGTCTAAACTAAAGAATCTTTATGTAGAGCTAATTTTTAAAAAACATGTCATATTATGGCAAAAATGCTGGATCACTTCATCCACCTAATTTATGTACCCAATAAAGAAACCTGAGCTAAGGGATTCAGGTTACTCCATGACAATAAGCCCAAACCATAATCAGATCCATAAGAATGCATTGGTTCTGGTCTGTATGATATAACTCAGTCACCACAGCCACACAAAATCTAAACTTAATAACTGAAGGGTCAAGATCCCAACTAAATCAAACATTGACCACTATAATGGTGACACACAAATTGTGATTTTTCTCAGTTGGTGATTCTGCTTGTTAACATCAGGTGTCTTTATTAATGATCAATCATAAATCAATTAACTTCTTAATTATTTCATTACCTTCAACTCTGCTTCAGTGTTACTTTTAACACTGCTTCAGTGTTTATATGAGTCCACACTCAAGAGTGTTAAATTAACACTGGAGATTTTGCTGTGTAATAAAGAACAGATCACACACAAACACACTGATGTGTGTCCTATTGTAGCGCAGTGTGTGTGGGGTGTGCTCTAGGGGAAGTCGTGGCCTAATGGTTAGAGAGTCGGACTCGCAATTGAAAGGTTGTGAGTTCTAGTCTCGGGCCGGCAGGAATTGTGGGTGGGGGAGTGAATGTACAGTGCTCTCTCCACCCTCAATAACATGACTTAGGGTGTACTCACACTAGCCAGTTTGAACCGTGCCCGAGTGCGTTTGACCACCAAAGCGCGGTTCGTTTGACTAGTGTGAGTGCTCCAAACCGTGCCCGGGCGCGGCTCGATTAGCCGGCCCTGGCCCGCTTGGAAGAGGTGAAACCCTTGCTGCACATCAGCTGGTACCTTGCAAACATCCTCATACGAGCAGCACGATTTTCACGCCACTAAGGCGACACATCTGTTTAACAACAGGCTGTGAGAGGGCTGTTGACAACCATGGAACAAACGACACAAAATTATCCACAAAGAAAACAGAGCGATGGACTCCATTGTGTTCAGAGAGCCCCGCTCTTCCTGTTTATCCCGAAACCATCGCACCATAATGACATAAGCATGCTCCGGCATGAATGCTGAAACCCTATATGTGAGTGCTAGCCAGAGGGGGAGTGGGGAGGGGGGACAATCCTACTCGGGCCCGGTTCTAGCAACCGTGCCTAGTGTGAGTACACCCTTAGGTGCCCTTGAGCAAGGTATCGAACCCCCAACTGCTCCCCGGGTGCCGCAGCATAAATGGCTGCCCACTGCTCCGGGTGTGTGTGCACTTCGGATGGGTTAAATGCAGAGCACGAATTCTGAGTATGGGTCACCATAATTGGCTGAATGTCACGTCACTTTCCACTTATTTCACTATCTTGTTTTTGTGACATATCAGGACACAACTCTGTATAATGACATGGGTATGACACAGGTATTACAAGGAAAGGGTGACTTAAAAGGACATAACCCATGTCCTCATTTTTCAAAACGCTTATAAATCATACAGAATTAGTTTTTTTGAGAAAGTAAAAATGCACAAAGTTTCCTGTGAGGGTTAGGGTTAGGTGTAGGGCCATAGAATATACAGTTTGTACAGTATAAAAACCATTACACCTATGGGATAAACACACTTTACACAAAAACAAACTTGTGTGTGTTGGTCTGAGTGCAGAGACTCTGAATTCAGAGGGACACTTGTCTGTCTACTTAATTCAGTTACAGTGAAGCACATAAACTCATTACACGTGCCACTTTAATTGACTGAAGTAGAAAAGAGACAGAGCGAGTGCATTGTGCCTCCGTTTTGTTCTGTCATCTCTGCAAAGTTTGTGTGATAAAGATCATCCATCCATCGATTCTTCTGCTCACCAAAGATGAGAAGAGAAAGACAAACACACGTAGACAGCAGACCACTGATCAAAGCGCTGATGCTTTCTGATGCTGCAGAAGAGATTCCCTCTCCTTCCTCCTCAGCTTCTCTTTTATCATACTGTAGGGAAAATTATCCCAGATAATACCACGGTGTGGGTGGGACGGTACTCGTGCTTCTGTGGAGGTGCTTCTGTTTTTTTCTTTCTTTCTTGAATATCATTAATCATGGTTGTGATGTTCATTTTCCATCTGGTTATGTTGTCTTGTAATAACCCTAATTCAGATCTTACTCATTTTTTTATATATATATATATATATATATATATATATATATATACATAATCTTCCTTAAATTAATCACATTTTGTTGCTTTGCAGCCTAAGATTAAGATGTACACAGTTTTTGTTTTATCCAGCTGTATTCCAAGTGATTATTAAACCAACATGTCAGAAAACTTGGAAAAAGGATCTCGCCCCTACTAAAAATAAATTGTAAACTATGTGGCTAATCACCCTTTCAGTGGCATACAAAGCCATTTGACTTTTAACTTTAGCTGTGGTAATTTTACATACCTATAAAGTCCTTAATGGTTAAGCTCCTGCGTACCTAACTAGTCTTCTACCACGCTACGATCCATCACGCTCCCTAAGATCACAAAACTCTGGGCTTTTAGTTGTACCTAAAATAGCAAAGTCCATTCAAGGAGGTAGAGCTTTTTCGCATTTGCCTCCCAAACTCTGGAATAGCCTTCTTGATAACATTTGGGGTACAGACAAACTCTCTCTGATTAAATCTAAATTAAAAACACATCTTTTTGGCCATCCCATGGTAACTGGGATTTACACAAGCTCCAGTCTGGATCTAGAACACCTGAGAAGAGATGATGTCACCCCCTCAGATGAAGCCAACCCTGAAAAAACATACAGAACTACAAGCCATCAATTTGAACTGAACTCTAGCAGTTCTGCAAAGAAAAGTGTGCAGATATTTCAAAGTTAGTAGACAAATCCCAACAGGCTGTAATTAAAGCAAAAGTTGTTCAACAAAATACCGATACAAATCAGTGGAGTGGTGAAACAGGAGTGGTGCCAGTGAACATCAGAGTTCAACAGAAATAGCAAATTATGGTCAGCATTGACCACTTCAATATTAGAGAAGAACAGATTTCCAACATTTAAGCATTATTAAAGGGTTATTTATTATTAAGGGTTTTTCCACCCACAAATGAAAATTAGGCTGCATTTTACTCACCCCCAAGGTATCCTTGGTGTATATGACTTTCTTCTTTCAGAAGAATCCAGTCGGAGTTAAATAGAAATTTCTCTACAATCTTTCAAGCTCTATCATTTCAGTCAGCGGGTGCTACAGTGCATCAGTCCAAAAGATGTGAAATAAAAAGTGCCCTTCCATTAAAAAAAAAAGTGTCTCACACGGCTCTGGGGGTTTAACAAAGGCCTCCTGCAGCATTTTTGTAAGATATATTTTCATATTCAAAACTTAAAGGTAAAAATCACTTTAATAGCTTGTGCCAACAGAAGTGACGAAGGTGGAAACGCAGCGGAGAGATCAAAACAAAACAATGGTCACTAATTGGAAGTACAAAACGAGGATTTGTAAAGAAGATCGTCAAAGGATTTAAATATAAGCCATGAGGAGACTGGTTTTCCTTTGCTAAAGTAAGGAAACTTTGCTTCCTTTCCTCATGTTAACAAATGTTGGTTTTCATGAGACTCACTGGTGCATGAGCAAAGCTGACCTCATACGTGCTTCTGTGTACAACTGTTGGCACAAGCTAGATTAAAATAATTTTTACATTTTGAATATGGATATTTTTCTCACAAAAACACATAAAGTCGCTACAGGAGGCTTTTATGCACTCCCTGGAGCCGTGTAAGACATGGACATCCAGTTTTTTATGGAAGGCTGCTTTTTATTTCACTTCTTTTGAACTGATGCACCTCAGCACCTGCTGACTGCAATGATAGAGCTTGAAAGATCAAAGACAATTTTTAATATAACTCCGACTGGATTCTTCTGAAAGAAGAAAGTCATGTACACCTAGGATGAGTAAAACGCAGCCTTATTTTAATTTTGGGTGAATTAACCCTTTAAGTAGGCTATTACAGTACATCTTTTTTGGATGGGATTCAAACCTTTGATTTGGTCTAGGTTGGATTAGTATGTCTTTATAGGAAGTGACATTAATACTTGCTTCTTGTTATTAAAACTTGCCTGTTGGCAAACTAAAATATTATTTGGAGAAGAACTAGCAAATGGCAAAAAGAGACAGAAGTTCAGAAAGTCACAATTTCAGAACTCCAAAGCTTGTTTAATGCTTACCTGTTTTGCATTTATTTACAGATCATAATCTGTTTATTTGGAAATACAAAACATTTCCAACCCCACACAGCAAAATCCCCAGTGTTAATTTAACACTCTGAGTGTGGACTCATATAAACACTGAAGCAGTGTTAAAAGTAACACTGAAGCAGAGTTGAAGTTAATGAGATAATTAAGAAGTTAATTGAGTTATGACTGGGCATTATTGAAGACACCTGATGTTAACAAGCAGAATCACCACCCGAGAAAATCACAATTTGTGTCACCATTGTAGCGGTCAGTGTTTGATTTAGCTGGGATCTTGGCTTGTGACTTTTTACTTTTAAAGTTTGTTTGTCAAACCAAGAGCAAAAACCATTGCGTGTTGATGATTATGTTTTAATGTAATTGTTGTTTGACATGAGTCACTGAACTCATTTACAGTGTTTTCTCAAAGTAAAACTTCTGTTATCGATTGTCACAGCTTTGATTCCTCAATGAAAAAGTCTGCATTTTCTATACAGTTTGTAGGTATCTCTTGCAAGTGATTCAGATTTTTTTTTTTTATTAAAGAGCTTTAATTTTAGGCACACACAGATAACAATAATCAGTGTATGAATCTCAACAATGGTGACAAACAGCATATTCAGATAAACACACCAACTCTGAACATCACAAAACTAGATACTAAAAATGAACATAAAAACAGCAAAAATAAAATATAGTTAGAATAAAAAGTTAAAAAGACTCATAATATATTTATGCCGCAATGCATGATGGGAGCCATGGATGAGTTTTTATTGGCTATAACATGCTTTTTTGATGGTCACCGTTGTTGTGATGCTCACGCTGATTCCTGATGTCTGTGTGTCTAAACAAAAGATCTCTTTTTATTTTTTTATGTAGAACTAACTATTAAAAACATGTCATGTTATGGCAAAAATGCTGGGTTGCTTACTTTTCTTTTTCACTTAATTTATGTTTACAGGAAAGAAACTTAAACTCAGGCATTCAGATCACTCTATAACAAATAGCTCAAATCACAATCAATGGCACACATGATTGCCTTTGCTGTGGTCTGTCTGTATGATATAATTCAGTCACCACAGCCACGTAAAATCTAAAGTTAATAACTGAAGGGTCAACTAAAGCAAACACTGACCACTACAATGGTGACACACAAATTGTGATTTTCTCGGGTGGTGGTTCTGCTTGTTAACATCAGGTGTCTTCAATAATGGTCAATCATAATTCAATTAACTTCTTAATTATCTCATTAACTTCAACTCTGCTTCAGTGTTACTTTTAACACTGCTTTAGTGTTTATATGAGTCCACACTCAAGAGTGTTAAATTAACACTGGAGATTTTGCTGTGCATAAGAAACTAATGGGTTTTGCAATAAATTTTGTAGCTTAAGCTTGATACTGATTAAATTATATTTTCATATTAACATTAGTATTAATTGTGTTGAAAAGACTAAGAAAATCATTAATTAGCACTGTACTGCTTCTCATAAAATGTTAGTAAACCCACAGGAGAACAAATGTCCAAAAAAGTCCGGAGATATTGAATATATTACTTTTAAAACCTACCGTCGCAGAGATGAATCACAACTACTTGCGCGTGAGATCATGAACGACCATCTCTGAAATGTTACTGTCATCTAGTGGTATCTAAATGCACAGTTACGAGTGGTATGCTATATTTGTAGATGATTCCGTGCAACACAAAAACCGTGAAGAGAAAGTCTAAAAAGGGCAGACTCTAAAAGAAGCCACGCGTGTCATTTGATCCACGAGTGAAGACACAGTTCACAAAACCATTTCGTGATTGATCTGCAACATCTTCCTTTGATTGCATGCATATACACGATAACAACAATATTACAAACTATAAAGTCTTACCAGTTGTAGTAAGGCATACGTGACGCTTGATTATTAAACGTTTTATTTAATATAATTATTACGTTCCCGAAATAAATTCTGAGAGTCGGGCGTGGTGGGGAACTCATAAATATTCATATATGTTCCACCCATTTAAGTTACATCGAAAAGCTCAGAAGTCGGAACACCGGCGCGGTCTACCGTTAGGTGCTAGGTTTGTGTGTGAGGATGGAGTGTGAGGGCATCGCGGGCATTGAGCAGTTCAGCAGCCCGGGGAAGGGCAGAGGACTGCGGGTGAGCAGAGCGTATGAAGTCGGTGAATTGCTCTTTTCGTGCCCCGCTTATTCATACGTACTGTCCGTCAGCGAGAGAGGATTCATCTGTGAACAATGCTTTGCAAGGTCTGAATTTATTTATTTATTATTTATTTATGCAGGGATGGTTTTGTCTTTGTATTGTATAATGATTTTGTCTTAAAGGCTAGGCTACTGTTGTTACGCAGGCTATATTTTTATGATAGTACTATTCTAACAAATTACTCTCTTAATGGAAATATAATATATGCAGCAAAATTTGTAAATAGAGATGTGTACGTCCTCATTGTTAGCATTAATGTATTTCTACAGCTTAGTTTGAACTTTCTTATGAAGCTGAATGAATGGCAGGATTTCACAGCATGAGTAGAGGTGCAAACAAGCTTTGAGATTTACACATCTTTGAGAGAGAGAGAGAGAGAGAGAGAGAGAGAGAGAGAGAGAGAGAGAGAGTAATGTTTAAATAAATCTTATCTCTCAGTTGTTCTATTGATTTTAGTCTGAATGATGTCTAAGGTATGGTCTAAAGTTAATATATATAGAAACAGAAAAGAAGACAGCAGTAGACAATATAAACAAGGCCTTTTCTACTTTTAGATTTATTTCTCTTTTCTGTCATGACCAGCAGATAAGCTCCAAAAGGGCACATCTAAAAATACAGCAGAATGTCCTGAAGCAGCTGCCCAAACTCAGGACATTTGCTCTGGCCCTGTGTGGTGACAGCACACTCATTGTGACAGCTGCTAAAGAGAGATTGCTGCTCTAATACCTTTCTTTATCACATTCTGTTCCGGTCTCTCTTAGTTATAAATGTACCGCAAGTCACTTTGAAAATATAGTTAATGCATGTCAGTGATGACGTTAAATATTTTAAGTAGTAATAAACATAGTAATTTACATATGAAACATGCTTACCGTTACATGAAAATAGTTCTTGTTCTTTCAGACACATAAACACATTTTTTAGCATGAAGTGTTTTAATGAACTTTGGTGGTTATGTGTGTTTTTTTTTTTTCTTTTCTGTCATGTACAGGAAAAAGGGTCTTGCAAAATGTGGAAAGTGCAAAAAAGCATTCTACTGCAATGTGAACTGTCAGGTAAAACACACACATACACAATAATATACATACTAACAGTAATAAAAAGAACAAAGAAACAATCTGCAGGCAAAAGATCTGATAAGGAAACTGGAAGAAAGACATACATGAGTGAAAATTGGGCAATGCATGTACTGTGCTGATAATGAAATTAATATCACAAGACCTTTGTTAAAACTATAGATCAAACTTCCACATTTTTATATTCCTGCTCAGTTGGATCAACAGATGGTGCCAAAATCAAAGGTTAATTATAGGTGACATAAGAAGGTCTTTATATGTTTTCCCTAGTCATGTACAAAATGCTATTTCAGAATTAGTTTTTTTTTCAACATTCTACTGTAGAGAAAGCCAAGTTACAATTATGAAAAGTCCACCATGTCAACAGTGAATTTCCCTTTTAAGTGGCTGTTGGTTTATGAAGTTCAGAAACATCAGCAACTCCTCATGCATGGCAGCAAGTCATTGATATGTTTTTTCCCCATATTTTTTTAGGCTCCATCTGCAAAGCACATTAGGATTTAAATATAGCATCTCAACTCCGTCTGAATTTTATGTGTACAGTTGTCCACAGCAATCACATCACAACACTATTTAGTTGTCCACACAAATCAGTTTAATTAGTTTATCCATATTATTCATAAGGGGGCGACATAGCTAAATTTTTTCATCTTAATATATTCCAAAACTGTGACAATATTTTTTACATTTTTTTTACACTCTTGGTTTATTTATTTATTATAAATAAAATTAGGAAAAATAACATTAGTTAATGTAAAAATGTAAATAATTTTGAGTTTTGCTCAAACCCTAATCAAACACAGCTAAACATTATTAAGTTCTGAAGAGTTACTAGAAAGCTACAGGCAGGTGAGATTTAATTAGGGTTGGAGCTGAACTCTGGAGGGCCCTCTCCAGGATCCACCACCCCTGCCAGAAAGCATGTGTATATTCCACAAATTCTACAGTTATCTGAAAATCAGTAACCATTGTTTCCTGAAAATCTTTTAAATATTTTCATAATCTGCAATCTTGCAAGGCATACAATAAGCATCTTATCGCTGCATGTCTTTATACCTTAAAGACATTCATGATGTGTATAGTGTATATGCAGTAATGAGTCTTTCATGTGTAATTTTTTTTTTGTGTATTTGACAGAAAAAAAATTGGCCCATGCACAAGCTGGAGTGTCATGCTATGTGTGTGTATGGAGAGAACTGGTGCCCCTCAGAGACAGTGCGACTGATGGCCAGAATCATCGCCAGGCTGGTCAGATACAAACACCATTTTATTACTCTCTTTGTCGATACAGAATCAATGAGTGATTGACACATACTTACTGATACAGAGACACCAGAAAGAGAGAAGCCCATCAGAAAGACTACTCTTACTGAGAGATATGGAAGCACGTAAGTACCAGAATTCATTCAGTGCGTCTGACAGAGAGGGCATGCTGTGTTTTGTATTTTTTACATTTTATTTTGTGTCAAATTGATTTTCACATATCAAGTCTTTTTATCTAGAGATGCCCTTTAGTGATGCTATGTTTTATTATTTTTATTTTGATCATATTTAAACTCATAAAAAATAACTACCACTCTTTAGGTCTTAAAACTGGGGATGGTAAATGGGAATCATGTAACGGGAGTTGGTGGCCTAATCTAATTATTAAGCTACAAAAGTATATTATTTAATTAAACTACAAGTACAAAGTAAAAATGTGGCACTGTTGAGCATTCTACAGGCTTGTGGTTTCAAAGTAGTTTGCAATTAATGTGTAACAAGGACTCTTTAGATAGATCCTAGTGGAAGCTTTATTAATACAAAGGTGAGGTAAGCTCAAGATCCAACAAACAGTGTAATCCAAACCAAATTTTCAAAAGAGTAATCCAAAGGAACAGGCAATGTTCAAAATCCAAGTGAGCAGTCCAAAGTATAAAATAAACAAAACAATGGAACAAGGCAAATGCAATGGTAAATTAAAATGCTTGGTAGAGTCTGCAACAGCAAAACAATATTTCACCATGTGAGAGTGATTGTGTGTAACTTAAATAGTCCTCCTAGTTCCTGACATGGGGTGTTATGGGAGATGTAGTCTGTGAAACAATGGTACAGGTAAATGATGGAGAGCCCTCTAGAGGATCTCATGGGCACTCTAGCTGGAGATCCTGACACAATGAGTACGCATTTATGATAAGCATTATGATCTACTGTTGATTAATTATTGCAATGTTTACTTTATTGTGCATTTTATCTACTTCATCTTTTTTAAATGTACAGCGGTGTACTGTTCTCGCTGAGGTGTAACAACTCCAACTAAACAGTGAGATAAACTCTCTCTATTCATGAACATGAAGAAATCCGGAGTTCTTTTTATGTAGATTTATTTTCTTCACATTGAACTGAATCCATACATATGAGATGACTGATGAAAAACGAGAGAGTGAAACTAGAAAACAAACAGCAAAATACTGTAATTAGCTAAGCCATTTAGTTTTCATGAACATTACTTCTACAGCACAAAATCAAATGCTTATAAGTTAACTTAGTCAGAACAAAGATTATATACATACAAGCGATGCTTCTGCTGGGGAATCAACATGCAGGATGAATTTTCTCTGAAGAAATGACTGTTTTCATTTTTTATCCACACTGTAAAAAATTTGGAGTGGGATTTACTTGAAAAAAGCTTGGAAAGTTTTTTCACTCAGAAAAGGCTAGTAAATTTACAAAAAATTGTCAAGTAAAAGCCTAAACATAATTATAGTAAATTTAATTAGAAATTTAAAGTTACGTTTACTTGGGAATTCCCAGTAAATTTTGTCGACTCTTTCTTTGTAAATTTTACATTGTGTAGCCTAATGCTTATTACTGAAAAAAAGTGTACAAATGTATTTATTTTGCAAATTTTGCACTCATATATTTTAAGTAAAACTCAACCATTGAATTTAATAAAATCTGGGAGTTTATGCAATTTACTTTAACAACCTTAACACTGGTAAATCACCGTGCTATTAAGCATTTGGTTCACTTGGAAACATGCATGTAAGCATGTAGACAGGCTGTTATCATTTAAAGATAATATGCCCACTCAATAAAAGTAGTAGCCACCTGAACACAGAGACCTCAATACTTGGTACACCACACACAATGACGGTGAATAGTGTTTGAGTATCAATGGGTCATTTTAAATAGAAAATAAACTCCAGGTGTCACAAAACGGTATGTTACTAAAACAAACAACAACTAACAACTAAAATAAGCAACTAACAACAAAAACAACCATAAACAGTGTACATTTTTTAATTATTCATGCCCCATTGCATGATGGGAAATATGGGATCATAACTTTGATATTTACTTAAAGAATCATTGTAAACATAACAAACAGTTCCAAGTAAAATATACTTATGAGTTTTAACTTTCATTTCTACCTAGGCAGTTCCATTTAAATTTACTTATGTATTTAAGTAAAATAAATAAAAATGAAACCTCAAGTAGCTTATTGAATTAAACATGATATTTTGAAGTAAAAAGACAAAATAGTATTTGTTTGTAAAATGTACTTAACTGATGCTATCTTTATTTACAAGTTCAAAAAATATTTTTTTACAGTGCAGTCTACCGTTTCTATTGCGTTCTTTCATGCGTTTTTTTTTTTTACTTCCGGTTTTGCTCAGTAAACAAACGTCAAAATAAGAGTCTGCATGAAACTGAAAGTATACCAAATTAAAAGCATAAACTTTAAACTTATTAAACTTAAATGCCTGAAGGGCAGAACACTCCCCGTCTGACCTAAAAGGTCACTATTAACTACCAAATGAACATTCAGTCATTGGGAAGAAGAAGAACTACTTCTGACACTGGTCTCAAGAACACCCTCTCAGAACCTTGATTTGATGTCCTGAGCTCCACCTTCCTTATTTTACTGTCTCTCCCAGGGAAGACAGCTGTGATCCTTGCCATAGGCCATGTGTTACGTGCAGCTTGACTGTCCTTCAGGAGCACAATGTCCCCTTCTTTAGGTCCCGTTGAGAATCTCTCCATTTCTGGCGGACTTGCAGGGTGGGGAGGAACTCCTGACGCCAGCGACGCCAGAATCTGTCAGCGAGAGCTTGGACTTGTTTCCATTGTCTGCTGAGAAGATCCTTGTCTGTGAAATCTCTGTGCGGTGGGGCAACCCCAACCTTCTGGGTAAGTATCATTGAAGGAGACAATATGAACGGTGACGCTGGGTCGGTGGAGACTGGAACAAGAGGCCTGCCATTGATTATCGCAGTTACTTCCATCATGAGTGTGCACAGGACATCGTGGGTAAGTTGAATGTTCTCTTGAATCAGGATTGCATCCAGGATCCTTCTTGATAGGCCTATCATACGTTCCCATGATCCACCCATATGGGACGCATGAGGAGGATTAAATATCCATGAGCACCCTTGTTGACTCAAGAAGTTCTGCACTTTGAAGTCAGGTTGTTGTTGGCTTAATCCCAGTTCCTTTGCAGCGGCCACAAAGTTTGTTCCGCAGTCCGATCTAATCTGCTTTGCAGGTCCCCGTATGGCAAAGAACCGTCTCAATGCATGGATGCAACTTGACGTGTCTAGGGAGTCGATGATCTCGATGTGCACGGCTCGGGAGCTCATACAGCAGAAGAGCATCGCCCATCTTTTGCTTTGGGCCTGTCCACCTCTTGTACGCCTGGAGATGATTTGCCATGGTCCGAACACATCCACTCCTACATAGTTGAAGGGGGGACATGTGTGCAAGCGTTCTGGAGGCAAGTCTGCCATAAGTTGTTCCTCTGTTCTTGGACGTAACTTTCGACACACTACACATTTGTGCAAGACAGAGGCAATAAGTCGTTTTCCACCTATGATCCAGAAGCCCGCTGCTCTCAGGGCCCCTTCTGTGAAGTGGCGGCCTTGATGCTTTACCTCTTCATGATACTGTCGCACCAACAGCAGAGAAATGTGGCTGGTCTTGGGCAAGATGATGGGGTATTTTTCCTGAGTGCTCAAGTCAGCGTGCTTTAATCTGCCACCAACACAAATCAGATTACCTTCAAGAACAGGTCTGAGCTTGTGAAGAGAACTGTCCTTGGTTACAGCTTGTCCATGCTCAAGAACTGCGAGTTCTTTTGCATAAACATCTTCCTGTGCTGCCCTGATGATAATGTGTCTCGCCTGAGACAACTCATCCGGAGTACGTGGGAAGTTGCAGTGATGCCACCCTTTACATTTACTGGACTTGTTGTGTCTGTAAGCACTGGCTATGTGGATGAGTAGGGCAATAGCCCTGATGAGGGAGCGCATACAAGAAAAGCACTGAAACCGTGCAGCGGTAAGGCCTCGGTTTTGAGTCTGAGTAAGAAAACTACTCACTTCAGGTCGTATTTCCATGTCTGATTCTGGGTTAACAAGTTCAAACATCCTGATTGCATGTGTGTCAGATGGATTTGGCTTGTGTAAAAAGGCTGGTCCAGTGAACCACATAGTCTTTGTCAGTTGGGACGCAGGAACTGACCTGGATGCGTGGTCAGCCGGGTTGTCCTCTGTGTTGACGTAGAACCATTGGTTAGGTCTTGTTGATTGACGAATACGTCTGACTCGATTGTGAACGTAGACGTAGAAGCGTTTTGTTTGATTGCAAATGTATCCAAGCACGACCTTGCTGTCACAATAGAACTTGATTTCATCCAGCTTCAGGCCCAGTTCAACTTGGATGAGTTCGGCAACTTCTACGGCTAATACTGCGGCGCACAATTCCAACCGAGGAATGGTAGGTTCGGACTGTGGTGCCAGCTTAGCCTTCCCTAGAATGAATCCTACTTCGACTTGTCCCTCAGCTTGAATGGTCCTGAGATATGCCACAACTCCAATGGCTTTTGTGGACGCGTCAGAAAACACACATAGCTCTGTGTGTACAGCATTGGAAAGTGACGTTGCGGTGTATGAACGTGGGATATGCAGCTTACTTAAGTCATGGAGTGACTCACACCATGCCTCCCATTGCTTCAGCTTTTGTTCTGGAAGAGGAGCATCCCAATCACTTGTGTTGACACTGAATTCCCTCAAAAGACTTTTGCCCTCAATAGTCACCGGTGCGACCATGCCTAACGGATCAAAGACACTATTCACTGTTGACAGAACTCCCCTGCGAGTAAAGGGTTTCTTGTTTTTTGAGACTTTGAATGTGAAGGTGTCTGTCGTTGTCTCCCACAACAGTCCCAAACTGCGTTGGGCTGGTGTTACTTCACCGCTTAGGTCAAGATCTTTCAGAACAGCCCTGTCCTCTGGTGCAAAGGCCTGAAGCACAGCTTCTCTGTTTGAGGCAAACTTGTGAAGCCTAAGGTTCGATTCACTGAGAGAGTGCTGCGTTCTCTGTAGCAGACTGATGGCTTCAGCTTCAGTAGGCACACTGATGAGACCATCATCTACGTAAAAATGATGTTCAACAAACTGGACCGTGTCTTCTCCATACTTATGTGCACCTTCATGGATGGCTCTCCTTAGTCCGTAGATGGCTACAGATGGTGACGGACTGTTACCGAAAACATGAACCCTCATCCTGTAATCGATAATGTCCTTAGACATATCATTGTCTCTGTACCACAAAAACCTCAGGTAGTCCCTGTGGTCTCTGCGGACAAGAAAACAGTGGAACATCTGCTGTATGTCAGCAATCACTGCAACCTGTTCCTTGCGGAAGCGGATCAGCACCCCAATGAGTGAGTTATTGAGGTCTGGGCCTGACAGAAGAACATCATTTAGAGATGTGCCAAAATACTTTGCGCTGGAGTCAAACACCACGCGGATGTTTCCAGGCTTTTGAGGGTGGTAGACTCCGAAAGTAGGCAGATACCAACACTCATCATTCTTCTCCAGTGGAGGAGCCACTTCTGCATGTCTGTTGTCAATTATTTTCTTCATGAATTCTTGAAACTGGTCTCTCATCTCAGTTTTTCTTCGCAACGTTTTCTCCAAGGAGGCGAAGCGAGTAAACACCTGTTCGCGGTTGTTGGACAAGCATTGACGGGGAACTCTAAAGGGGAGAGGAGCGACCCAGTTGTTTGACTCATCTCTATGCATTTCTTGGTCCATGATTTTCAAAAAGATTGTATCCTCCATGGACTGGGCGGGTTTGTGGTCAGACTCAGTTTCCCTGAAGACATGCAGTCCAAGGGCTTCCAACGATGCCTTGTTTGGTTTGTTCTTCTGCTCCTTGCCATTGGACACATCTTCGGTCAGCTTCATGAAGCCTTTACATGGTCTGAGAATGGAGGGTCGGCCATTGTCTAGCACACTTGTCTTGAATGCTCTAACATCTGGTTTGTGTGCATTCCCTAGGCACACGTCTCCTATCAAGACCCATCCCAAATCCAGTTTTTGTGCAAAGGGGGCGTTGTGAGGTCCGCTCACTTGCTGTCGGACTTTATGGACTCTCACAATGTCTCTGCCTAGCAAGAGGAGGATTTCCGCTTTGGGGTCGAGTTCTGGAATGTGTGCCGCTACACTTCGTAGGTGTGGATGATGACGGGCTGCATCGGGTGTTGGTATTTCAGAGCGATCAATGAGAATGTCATTACACTCAATTAGCGGCGGTAGCAATAAGCTAGTCTGCCCATCGAGCGATTCGACCTGGAAACCCTCTGCCTTTCTGCCGGACGTCTGAACCAATCCGGCACAGGTCTTCAGTGCATAGGGAAATGATTGGCCCTTGATGTTGAAAAGCTCGAAAAACTCTGAACGCACCAGTGAACGGTTACTTTGATCATCCAAAATAACGTACATGTTGGTTGCCTTTTCACGTTGACCTTGAGGGTATATTCATACCAGACAGATCTTCGAGCAGGATCTTGCGGTATGATCTGGACCACATACTTGGGTGCAGTGTGAGGAGATGGCTTTGCTGTCGCTAGCATGTTCCTCTACCTCCCCGCCGTTGTCTGGTGGGGGTGTAGGCCTTCTGTAGACTTGAGGTGGTGGACCTGGATGCATAGCAGTATGATGTCGTTCGCTGTTGCACTCCAGGCACTTTACTGCTGCTTTACAGTCTCTTGCAAGATGACTAGCTGATATGCAGCACTTGAAACAAATTCCATTCTCCTTGAGAATGCTCTTTCTTTCTTCAAGAGGCTTACCTCTAAATACTCTGCATTTCCTTAGCGAATGTGGTTTGTTGTGAATGGGACAGTTTTTCTCTGGCCCACCGAGCCTTCTCTCAGGTGAGTTCGCAGGTGGATCTTTACCCGAAGAGATGTCCGTCTTGTGAACTGATATATTTCTTCCATAATTATTTGAAACTACCCTGTCTGACTTCAGTCCGTTATTGCTGGCATATAAAAGGATGAAACTTGGATCATTCCTCCGCCGTGCTTCGT
The DNA here is from genome assembly GCF_003368295.1 of Carassius auratus. Classification (NCBI taxonomy): domain Eukaryota; kingdom Metazoa; phylum Chordata; class Actinopteri; order Cypriniformes; family Cyprinidae; genus Carassius; species Carassius auratus. Next base: position 19,424,484 of record NC_039287.1, on the reverse strand, counting down.
CGCAGATGAAATCGGCAAAGTAATCGAATGGAGGGAAGTAGCCGTTATTATCTTCCTTAAATTTTGAGCCAACTGAGAGCCATTTCTCCTGTAGTCCGTGAGGAAGTTTCTCCACGATGGGCCCAATGCCTCTGGCAGTATCCAGGTAGGCCAATCCTGTGAGGTAACCTTCTTCTCTGGCACCCTGGATTTCCATAAGAAGATCGCCTAAGTCTCTCAGCTTCCCGTAGTCTTTAGTTGATATTCTTGGGAATTCATCCAATCTCTTAAAAAGAGACTTCTCCATTACTTCAGGCGCAGCGTAGCATTCTTGGAGGCGACTCCAGGCCTTTTTAAGTGCTGCATCTGGGTTCCCGATATGCACAGAGCGAATCCTTTTGATGTGTTTCACAGACTCTGGTCCGAGCCATTTAATCAGCAAATCTAACATTTCGGGGGAGGTGAGTCCTAAGCCTGTAGCATTGTTAAATGATGACTGCCATGCTAAATAATTTTCAGGTTTATCATCGAATCGGTAGAGACTTGTACTCACTAAATCACGACGAGCCAGGTATCGTGCCAGGTGTTCCGTTTCAGGTATTACGCTTGAGATGGGTGGTGCATACACAGGCACGTATGATGGCGCTGTTGCTTTAAGTGGTGATTTGTGAGGATGTTTTGTTGTCTTGGGTTTTGTTGGGTATCCGTTGTCTCTAGCAGGTTTTGTGTGAAGTCCACCGCCTCCAATGGGTGTTGTATGATGTCCATCATATCTTACCAAACCTGTATGACCTCCATTAAGTGGTGTGCTGATTTGGGTTTCATCCCTGAATTTAGCATGGTTGCTGAAGAATGGCTTTGTCGGCGCTGTGTTATACTCAGATGGTCTGTTAAGGGTTTCTACCTCTTCTTGCCCATCCACTAACTGTAATTTGCCTTGTACTGGAGGATTCCATGTGACATAGCTCTCTTCTGACAATGTTGCCTCGTGTAATGTTGCATGTGCAGATGGTTGAGTTTGTGGAACGTTATGTTCAGCTTGTGCTTCAACATATTCATTAGTGCGTGTTACAATTTCATTTTGTAAATTTGCTTGAGAAGATACATCGGTCTTACTTGAATCTTCTATATCTAGCTCGGCTGCTTCTAATGCCTCAGCTTGGGCAATAGCCGCCGCTGCTTCTCTTTGAAGTTCAAGTGCGCCTAGTTCGGCTTCCAGCTTTGCTTTTCCTAATTGTAGCTCTGCTTCCTTCTCTGCCCTTTGTACCTTTAGCTCTGCTTCTTTCTCTGCAAATGCTGCTCGTGCTTTTGCCGCCTCTGCTTTAGCGCGCGCCCTTACTGCTGCACTCGACGCTGATGAGTGAGAGCTCTTTGTTCTTCTTGTGCGCGCAGATGCATTGTCAGTCGTTTCTGATTCCATTTTACTCTTTCTTGCTTCTCAAGACGTTGAAACTTCAGCTGGATTACGCTTTTTCACTGTACTGTTCTCGCTGAGGTGTAACAACTCCAACTAAACAGTGAGATAAACTCTCTCTATTCATGAACATGAAGAAATCCGGAGTTCTTTTTATGTAGATTTATTTTCTTCACATTGAACTGAATCCATACATATGAGATGACTGATGAAAAACGAGAGAGTGAAGCTAGAAAACAAACAGCAAAATACTGTAATTAGCTAAGCCATTTAGCTTTCATGAACATTACTTCTACAGCACAAAATCAAATGCTCATAAGTTAACTTAGTCAGAACAAAGATTATATACATACAAGCGATGCTTCTGCTGGGGAATTTTCTCTGAAGAAATGACTGTTTTCATTTTTTATCCAGTCTACCGTTTCTATTGCGTTCTTTCATGCGTTTTTTTTTTACTTCCGGTTTTGCTCAGTAAACAAACGTCAAAATAAGAGTCTGCATGAAACTGAAAGTATACCAAATTAAAAGCATAAACTTTAAACTTATTATACTTAAACGCCTGAAGGGCAGAACAAGCGGTCTAGAGGTCTTCACAGTGCACCCGAGACCCGTCGACCCCGGACCCGACCCAGGACCGGTACGGGTTCGGGTCTATATTTTAAATCATCAGCCGGGTCCGGGTCGGGTCCGAATCTATTACCTCGGGTCCCGGGTCTGTTTAACATTGTGTGTAATACCCGTGCGATCGGAGTCATTGGACTCGGAGAACATCCGGCCGTGATCAAAGACTGCTTGTGTTTTTTGTAACTGAGTGAGCCAAAAAAAGTGATCTCTCTCTCTCTCTCGCTCGCAGACTCAGAGTTAATACAAGTGCACGCACGGTATTAATGCTTGCAGACTTGACACACTCATGTTTAATATATTTCAAATCAGCAACACAATCTGAGGTGAACTGTCACATGAATGTTTTCTATGACGCTCAAATTGCATTAAAGCATTTTAGGTTGATACAGCTAGCACGCATGTGCAGTCTCGAGTGCATTTCATGTTTCTATGGAAAGCAGTGAGGGACACTTCGACCGCCAAACCGCGATTTACATTTTCTCCCATTTTTATATTATTATAAATGAACCGTTTAATCTTAAAGTTTTAGTGGTTCAGATTCAGACTCGATGCAGAGCAGAGAGCACAGACAGAGATCAGATGATAATAGTAAATAAATAACGTCAGCGGCCATGGCATTGCACGAGCGATTGTTATTATAGTTCAAAAGGGCAAACAGTGTAAGTTATTATGCGAATTAACTCGAGTCAGAATGTACATGTGCACAGTAGCATTTGTCATCCGTCACCGTGACATCAAGTGGACATTTGAAGCTGAAATAATAATGAATGGATTCAGCTTGGACTTGGAATAACGAGAGGAATAACATGAATAACTTTCTTGACGCAGGATTGTAATGCATCACAGGCAGTCGGGTACAAGGAAGAGAGACTACGGCTCTTTAAATTAGGTAAGACAAAAAGCTGTATTCTTCGCAACATGTTTATTGACTTGTAAAAGCAATTTAAGGTGGATTATGTGAACGTCGGGTCCAGTCGGGTCTGTCTTCCCGGCGGGTTCGGGTCCAGATTTCAAATAATATACGGGTCCGGGTCGGGTCCGGGTAGGCATTTCTCGGATCTACACGGGTCCGGGTCCAGCTTTTGAAATAATAGACGGGTCCGGGTCGGTTCGGTGTAGTACATTAGGGGTCTCTGTCGGGTTCGGGCGCGAATTTTTGGACCCGTGAAGACCTCTACAGCGGTCAACTCTAGTAGCTTTTCACATTATCATATCAGCAAATATATAATACATATACATATATGTATTAGTGGTGTCAAAATTAGCGCGTTAACACAAGCAATTATTTTTTCAAATTTAACAAGCTAAAAATATTTAACGCAATTAACGTAGGGGCGGGGCTAGGATGGGCCACCCTACTCAAAACTGCTGATTCTGTCACTTTTTCTCTTGACAAGAAGTGCATTTATTTAGGCCCCGTCCACACGGAGACGCCTTTAGCTGTATTTGCATAAATTTTGTATCGTATAGGTGTTTCGTCCACACGGATCCATCGTTTTGGGAGAGTGAAACCAATATTTTTTTAAACCGGGTCCCAGAGTGGATAAATTTGAAAACGCTGCCTTTGCGTTTTCGTGTGGACAGTGAATCCGTATATTTTCTGAAACGATGACGTCATCAGCCTACGTCTCGCCCATAGTCAGACACCTATATGTCACGTAACAAAACATGAACACACACTGAGCGATTGTCTTTTTATTAACTAACATTTCATTAACACAGATTAATAAATGTATTGTTCCATGTTCGTTTGTGTACCACGCACAAGGTTTATGTGCGTAGGTCATGTCTTCTCCATTTTTAGTGTATCTCTGTGGCAGACTTAAAGCACCACATGTTGGTCTGGCATGTATACTACATCGTTTTGTGGTTTCGTGTGGATGAGGATATTTCTTGAGACGAGGGAAAAAAAGATTGGATAGAGAAAGCTCTGGCTTCATCTGGACATAGCCTTAGACGCAGAGTGACTGAGAATGGGAGATTTTCAGATGCACGCTCCACTTCACTTCAGCGCCAGGTGCGATTCAAGTGAGTGCAAAAACTGTATTGTGCTCACAGCACGTGCTCCTCAATTGCATGCACAAAGGTTTTGGCACATGCTGTAGCCTATATCTTTTCATAAATAATATGTGCATGTAATGTCGGACTCAGTTAAAGAGTTAGTTCACCTAAAAATTTAAATAATCCCATAAATTACTTACCCTCATGTCATCCATGGGGTATATGATTTTCTACTTATAGACAAATCCAGCCGGAGTTATATAAAAAGTTGTCTTGGATCTTTCAAGCCCATCATTGTGTCAAAAAAAAAAAAAAATCTCAAAAGTGTCTCACATGGCTCCGGGGGGTGAACAAAGGCCTACTGTAGTGAATCGATGCATTTTTGTAAAAATAAAAATATCCATATTCAAAACTTAATAATCAGTTTTTATAGAGAAATCAGTTGGTATCATTGGCTACATTTACATGCACCATTTTTGTTTGATTCAGACTGGATTCATTGATGAATCAGATTTTAGTGTTTACATGAATGCTGAATAAAGTGATCGGGTTGATGTGAAGTGTGAAAGTGAAAGTGACATTCAGCCAAGTATGGTGACCCATACTCAGAATTTGTGCTCTGCATTTAACCCATCCGAAATGCACACACACAGAGCAGTGAACACAAACACACACACTGTGAGCACACACCCGGAGCAGTGGGCAGCCATTTATGCTGCGGCGCCCGGGGAGCAGTTGGGGGTTCGATGCCTTGCTCAAGGGCACCTAAGTCGTGGTATTGAAGGTGGAGAGAAAGCTGTTCATGCACTCCCCCCACCCACAATTCCGTCCGGCCCGAGACTAGAACTCACAACCCTTTGATTGGGAGTCCAACCCTCTAACCATTAGGCCACGACTTCCCCTTAAGTGTGGGTATATATGTGCGGGTATATATGTCACAAGCTTCCAATTGGAATTGATTTTTTTTTACATGCTCACACTACACAATTACACACTACAGAGAGCATAGGTCATAATTTAGATATATTTTTGAGATGGAAAAATGCTGTTTTACAAATGCTAGAAATGTGGCTTTCAAAGGAAAGCTTGCCATCAAATAAAACACCTAGGTTCCTAACTGATGACAAAGAATTGACAGAGCAGCCATCGAGTCTTAGACAGCGTTCTAGATGATTACATGCAGAGTTTTTAGGTCCTATAATTAACACCTGTTTTTTTTTTTTTTTTTTTTTTCAGAATTAAGCAGTAAGAAATAACTCATCATCCAGGTTTTTATATCAACTATGCATTTCGTTAATTTTTCAAATTGGTATGTTTCTCCAGGCCTCAAAGATATATCGAGCTATAGTGTTTCAAAAGCTAACACCGTGCTTCCTGATGATATCTCCCAAAGGGTAACATGTAAAGTGTGAAAACTAATGGCCCTAGTACTGAGCCTTGAGGTACTCCACACTCCACTTGTAATCAATATGATATCTCTTCATTCACTGCAACAAATTGATGGCGGTCAGATAGGTATGATTTGAACCATGCTAATGCACTTTCATTAATGCCAGCAGTAGCATGCACAGACCTCCTAAGCGGCAGGGGCATAACCAAATGAATTTTTAAATACATTTTTATACCAATTTTTTTATGAAATTATCTGTATTTAAATCAGTATTCGTCTTTCTGGTGCCATTTTAAATATTTGAATGACTTCCTCCCGATTAATTAATAAAAAAAGCAGCAGTAGGTCAGAACAGATTTCACAAGTTTTAACTTAGAAAATGACCTCTCAACTGTAGAAGTGGAGACGGGAAATGTTGCATAAATTTTTAGCAGTTAAGAAAGAGAGGGTAAAACAGACTCAATCTCATTGTCTTTTAGGCACTTTAGCATTTCCTGGAAATCAAATTTTTGGAGGAGGATTCATGAAAAATTTAAGTTCTGTGAAGACCTTTTCTTCATCAATCCCGTATAACTTACTAACTGTTCTTATAAGTTCTGCATCACCAGGTTCTACTCCTTTTGACCATTTGGATGCTACTGTCAGACTGTTTAAGCTTTTGAGGATAATGCCAGTTGAACTAGTGTCCTTTCCTTTGAATAAGGTATCTCTTGAGTAATGGTATCCAAAAAGGTGTAGTACATCTTTGTTTCGGTAGAACTCCTCCAAATTCTCAGGGTGATGGTCTTCCCCTGTTGACTTGGAACTGTACTTATACCTTGCAGGTATTTTTCTGGCTCTTGACTCGCCAGGTATTTTGTCAGGAGGTCAATTCCAGCAGCCTCGGGCTGCTTCTTTGCTTTTTCAAAGACAACCTTGAATTTACTTTCTGTCCTCAGTTCTTGAAGCCTTTTTAGCACTCCTTCTACCAGTGTGTATGACACTGCTAGATCCACATCTTTACGCTGAAGAGCAGCTGAGGCAAGAGCAGTATCGGGAAACAATGTGTCAGGAATGCACACAGGAAACGAGAGATCCAAATGCAGTGTTTTAATGGGGTAATCCAAAATCAAACGTTTTCAATGAAAGTAGAGACAGCTGAGTGCAATTAACAGGTGTGCAATTAACAGTGATGAATGGGACAAAGGCTAGTGGGAAATGTAGTGCCTGCAGTGGGGTGACTATGGGTAAGTGAGACCACTAGTGGACACCCAAGAAAACACAGACCAGACACAGTGACATTACCAACCACAGCCCACCACAGCCGAGCAGAAGGGACTGGCGCCCACCAGGTCAGTGCAGAGAACCACCACCTCCGTTTGGTCCAGACAGAAGCCCACCAGGGAGGCGCAGAAGACCACCACAGCTGTGTGGTCGAGACAGAAGCCCACCAGGGCTGCGCAGAGGACCACCATAGCGGTGCAGTCGAGACAGAAGCCCACCAGGGTTGTGCAGAAGACCACCACAGCTGTGCAGTCGAGAAAGAAGCCCACCAGGGCGGCGCAGAAGACCACCACAGCTGTGCGGTCGAGAGAGAAGCCCACCAGGGCGGCGCAGCAGACAACCACAGTGGGATCGATGGCACAGGAGAGCAAGACTGGTTAGGTAAACCTGAAATAGAGAACATGAACAGGTTAAGGGTGGCCTCCGTGGCCCTGATGAGATGGTGGATGGTCTCCATGGCCATGACAGGGCAGGTGGTGGGTTCCTGGATGACCTCCATGGCCATGACAGGATAGTACGAGCACTCAGGAAGTTCGGCTGAAACATGACAAGGCTCTGGAAGTTCGGCAGAGACGTGACGAGGCTCTGGTAGTTCAGCAGAGATGTGAAGAGGCTCTGGTAGTTCAGCAGAGATGTGAAGAGGCTCTGGTAGTTCAGCAGAGACATGAAGAGGCTCTGGTAGTTCAGCAGAGACGTGAAGAGGCTCTGGTAGTACAGCAGAGACGTGAAGAGGCTCCGGTAGTTCAGCAGAGACGTGAAGAGGCTCTGGTAGATCCTTGGTGATTTGACTGGGTTCAGGAAGATCAAATGTGGCTTGACTTCGTTCAGGAAGATCAATGGTGACTTGACTTGCCTCAGGAAGATCAACGGTGACTTGCCCTTGCTAATGAAGATCATTGGTGACTTGCCTTTGCTCATGAAGATTCTTGGTGACTTCACTTTGCCCATGAAGAACACTGGTGACTTGACCTTGCCCATGAAGAACACTGGTGACTTGACTTTGCCCATGAAGATCATTGTTGACTTGACTTGACTCCTGAGGTCTAACTTGATTCATGAGTGTTAATGGTGACTTGACCCAGTGGCGCAAAAAGTGGGTATGCGCCATATGCTGCGCATAGGGGCGCCGGACCATGGGGGGTGCCAAAGCGATGGTTAATTTTTTTTTTTATATATAATAAAAAATAAAAATCTGTATTTAAATTAGATATATATTTTAATGGACTAACAGGTGCCTGTGCCTTCATAATATTCAATCATAGAATTTAGACATAGAACCTCGCGAGTGGGTGGGGCGCCGTGAGCGCTGAGTAAGTAGCAGTGACGTTAGTGCATTGTCGTTGAAACTCGAAAAAGATGAATGAAACAAAAAAGCTCTCGGGGGCTAAAAATAGAAAAAGAAAGAGGGAAAAGGAGATGGCATTTGACAGCAGCTAAATAAGTGAATGGTGAAAGGCAACATGTAGGATTTAAAATGTGACGTCTACGCTCAGAGAATATGTAAAACTGGAATATGACGCAGTCATTTATTCCATCATCACAGATGAGACCTGAACAGCACGCGTTGATATCTGTGTTTAAACTAAACAAATTTAAGATTTGTAAGTTTAAACAATTAAGAGGCAGAGGACGCGAGCTCGCGCGCGCAGTGAGAAGATTTGTGCATGCGCTCATCCGAAGCGCAAACCCACGCCTTGGCACGCGCGCAAATATAAGATCTCTCTGAAGTATTTTATTTAAATGGCCAAATTCATACAAAAATTATGTCAAAATGCCCGATGCCCGTCTTGGTAAGTAACGTTATACTATCAGACATAGCCAGCCTAACGTAGGCCACTGTATCAGTGCATTCTCTTATAGTGACAGTCTTTATATTAATCAAACAGCAACAACAAAGAAATTACTCACTGATCTTGATTAAAAAGCTTTTGTAAATCAAATGGGTTGGTAGTGATGCCCCCTCTACTCAGATGTGGAAATCTGATATCTGAAGTTGTAACTCTAGAACAGTGTTTCTCAAACTTTTTCAGCCCAAGGACCACTTTATCTCCTATTTTTTTTTCTGAGGACCACCTAACAGAATCCCACTCTAACACGCCCCCAAAAACCAACAAAATAGGAAGGATAAGCTACATTTAAGTTTAATATGCGACTGTTTTAAGTCAAAAACTAATTATTCAAACACAAATGCAATGATATGATCAGAAATTATTATATTAATTTTTATTTAATTTGAAAAAGTAAATGCGAAATGAGTTGCAGCTTAATATGAACAACAAACTGCACATGTGAAAAAAAAAAAAAAACCTGCAATTAAACACTGTAACAGCCTAGGTCCCACTTAATGCCATTCCATTAGTTCCATGTAGGGAAACGAAAAAACTGTAACAAATGGTTCCTATGGTTTCTACGACAATCGTGTGAGACACTGGATCAGTTTTTTACACAGCAGTGTTTTCCAGGCATTCTAGAATAGTGCGACAACCTCCTCTACTACCAATGTAAACAATGAAATGTGCTTGCGGGTATCCTCCCAAAATGGCGGAAAGGGGAGGAGACGCGGTCTCTGGGGGCGGGGCGCTGTGTCGTGACGACATCTCCTCATTCACAATAGGAAGTCTATGATTGTAACTATGTTAACAATAAAATGCTGAAAAGAATGTTACCCTTAATGTCCAATATCACTGAAATTACTGGGATTTTACACATGAAACAAAACTAGAACATTACAAAACTAATAGATCTGTGGATTTTAGATTTTGAGATTTCCATATAAAACTTTAACGTGAATATTAATGAGATGGGTGGTGCTGCTTATCACACATCAGTTTCTGAATGTCTGGCTCCAAAGAGGAGAGTTTTAGGTCATCTTTTCGCGGACCACTAGGGGGCGATGGCGGACCACTAGTGGTCAGCGGACCACACTTTAAGAATTACTGCTCTAGAAAGATTGAGGTATTGTCGCAATGGTAAATCGCACCTGTTTAAAAAATGGGAGAATATTTTTAAGTGTCTAAAGGTTAAACGGTCATAAACAAAAACTGGATAAAATTTAGGTACAATCATATGATGAAATGCTGTATGTAAATTGTCCACATGTTCATGAATATGTTAATTATTTCCTGTGCTGAGTTTTAGTTTTACTATGTTTTTGTTTGTAATAATTAAAATGTTTAATAAAAAGAATATCTAAAAAATATATAATTTTATTTTTTTAAAAAGCTTTTGTAACTTTAATAAAGAACAATCTTTAATTTTAAGTCAAATATGTGATGCTGTTTTACATTTGATTACTTTATTCAATTTCTGTACCTAAAAAAATAATACTATACCTCAACTGTGTGTGTGTGTGCATATATACCATATAATTATGGTAGGCTTACAGTGGCTGTCTGATATACTTTAAAATAAACATTTATTATTTAAAAGCCCATACATGATGATGTCCGGCACAATTATTTATTTAGAAGTGGCGGTGGGGGGTGGGGCGCCAAAATGTTTTGCTGCATACCCCTCTAACCTGACTCAGGACGGTCAACGGGGACCTGACTCAACTCAACGGGGACCTGACTCGACTCTCGAGGGTCAACGGGGACCTGACTCGACCCAACGGGGACCTGACTCGACTCAGGAGGGACCACGGGGACCTGACTCGACTCTGGAAGGACCACGGCAAAAAAGCATAAACTGAAAATGTATGCTGCGAAACAAAATTGGAGCATCACCTGCAGCTGGATCAGGTGGAATTCTGTCTGATTTTTTTTCAACAGCTGCATAACTGCAGGAAATTATTGTTCCTGTGCTTTTGAGGAATTTTCTCAAAACAGGCCCAGCATGTGCCACTCAGCTGTTTCAATTCCCACATTCTCTCTCCAGCATAAAACAAGTTATGAATGCAGCATGACGCTTGCTAGAAGACAGGAAAGTGTAGAGTCTCTCTACCAAAAAAAAACAAAAAAACACACACAATGGGGGTTTGATTTAGCAATCTACACTAACACTAAGTTTAAACAGTGTGCGTGGCAGTGCACAAAGAGTGCTTTTTCATTTTGCCTCTGAATTCTTATAGATTATTAACTTCCCCTATACTCACATCACCCCTATTTTATTTCATCTTCACTAGCTGCTTGTATCTATTCGTGTGCAATACAAAATTCTTCTGCTCACTGTTAAGGCACTTAAAGGTCTTGTTCCCTCCTATCATTCCGACCTACTCTTTTCTTATATACCTTCTCGGACACTCCGGTCTTCTAATTCTGAACTTCTTTGTGTACCTTGGTTCTGCCTATCTTCAATGGGTGGCAGGTCCTTTTCCATTATTGCACCCAAACTTTGGAATTCACTTCCCTGGCGCTCAAAACAGTCACCCCTTTAAGTGAATTCAAATCAAAACTTAAAACTTATTTACATAATCTGTGTTATGTGCAACTGCATTATTTGCAACTGAATTGGGCAAATGTCCAATTAAATAGTTCCTTGTTATCAATATTTGTTGCTTTGGTGTACCATGTTCAGCGTCCTTGAGCTCGAGAAAGGCGATATATAAATTAAACATATTATTATTATTACCACTTCCTCCAAGTCTTGCCCAGTTGTGGATTTAATGTGACACACTTGGATGAAACGCTCCTTTATTTGCATGTCATGGACAATTCGGACCACAAAGGATACTTGCTCTGAGTGTGACACGTCAGTAGTTTCATCCATAAGAATTGTAAATATCTTGGCCTCATTAATCTCTTTCAGAATGACATTTACTGTGTTCCAAGAGATTGTCCAAAATCCGTTAAATGCTCATGTTTTGGAGACTCATGGCTATTAGATACTGCTGCATAGCGCTGCAAAGGTAAATCCGCCTACCGCTCCACCTCCGCCAAAATAACGTTATGTCAGCCAAAATCTAAATATTTTAATTTGTGTTTATTGTCTTACTGTCCTTAAAGTTTGGATGCGTGTCTCTAATTTTTAAACCTTCTCTTGTCAGCCTAACTATTTCCCTGCATTTAATCACCTATGAATCCCTCATTGCCGACAGAGAGAGCTAAACTGTGGTAAGTGGTGCAAACAACAATAGCAGGAGACAGTGTCGTAGTCAAGACCAGCTCATTCGAGTCCGAGTCAAGATTGAGTTCAGAAAGGGTTGAGTCCGAGTTCAGACCGAGACCAGAGAGGGTTAAGTCCGAGACAAGACAGAGACTAGAGAGATTGGGTCTGAGACAAGACCTAAAGAAATCTTCAAGAGTATGTAAAATGTTTGGTGGAAACAATAAAATTGGTACCATACTCAAACAGTATATAAAATATAACATGGCATGTACACTGTATTTTATTGTTTAAAAAATTTTGTTTAAAAAATATTATCAGTTAAGGGTAAAAAGGCCACATATGAGTTTTACTGCACACACACACTCTTTGTGGCTCTTATATGCAAACTGAATAAGAGATGATGTAACAGACATTTTAAAAGTTAATGTGTTAAGTTCATGAGACATCCTGAACTGAGTCCTGCTGCCTCTGCACTAACATTATGCTAACATCTCATGTCACAAGAAAATCACTAATCATTGAACGTGTCAATCATAGGGCCCTATGAAATCCGTTAATTTTTTTTTCCCAAATTACATTTAATTGTTTTCCGATTTTTTTTTTCTGAGAAAAGAAGAAATGTTGTGTGATTATTCCTTTAAAAAATAAAGTTTGTTTCATTTTCGTAGTAGTAGTAGTAGTAGTAGTAATAGACTATGTACATTCTGCTGAACAACAGTTATACATTTCTGGCAAATATTTTGACGGGTTACCATGAATACCTTAACAGTTCTGTGTATGTGATATGACACTAGTTTAACTCAAATCAAATGGTCAAATGCTCATGAAGTGATTCTCAGAGCAGTTCTGGAGATGTTTTTCATGTTTACGTCCTCCTTTAATGAGATGACAGATGTTGAAGTCATCGTGAGTGTCACGCGTACTTCCTTGTGTGTAATAAATGCACTTCTGCGCCATTCATTAACAGAGACATGCAGAATTCATATTTAAATAGACTTTTCCAGCTTAATAATTACACATACTAGTCCATATCATGATTTGATATAAGTGGAATTACCTACTTTTGATTAATTCATTCAAAATAGGACAAATTTTGTGACATTCTGTGTTAAACTGTAAATTCCGTTTTATATGACTGGATTCTGTGATTCCGTCCACGTTTTCTGCATTGCAGAAATCATAGGGCCCTACAATCATATATCAGTGTAAAGAAATATTAGCATACAGTAATAATTATGATATATTTTGATTGGGACTCGAGTTGACTCGGGAATAAGTCAGATTCCTAATATGTTCGAGTCAGAGTCAAAATGCACACGAGTCCATGACAAGACCAAGACCATTAAAATACGGTCTTGAGACAGAGTTCAAGACCGAGTCCAAGTCTCGAGTACTCAACACAGGCAGGAGAAGTAGCCATTACTCACCGTGATTGAAGAATGATTCTGATTCACCACTGTTGTTTGATTAACTAAAAATGGTGTGCGAGAAAATAAAGGAGGCAAAAGAAAAAAAGAAAACAATAACAGATGCAAACATAAATACAGATTGCAACGTGAATGTTAAACTAACCGGCTAACAAATGGTAACTCGCTGCAGGTGTGCTGCACTCGCAATTTACAATTTTTAATCGGACCGTCAGATTAGTCAAATTAGACTGATAGATAATATTGTATATATGGTGGGAATTAAGTTTAGATTTTATCACTTTAGGCAACAGAGAGTGATCGTAAGATAGAGATTCAACAGAAAAGCAGAGCTACAATCACAAACCTCTCTGCAGCACGCAGACAAGAACCGGAAGGATAACACTATCTGGGCAATTTGTCCACAAAGAGTTAAAGTTAATGAGATAATTAAGTAACTAATTAAATGATGATTGTGCATTAGTGATGAACATCTGCTGTTAACACTCAACATCACTGAAGAAAAGAGAAACACAAGAACTGTCACAGCCTTAGATAAAAAAATAAATAAATAAATAAAAACAGACACACACAACATGCCACCATAATTGTGGTAAAGCTTTGCCTTAGTTTGTCTCTTGACCCTTGTATTAATTCAAAGTAATGCTATCAAGCACTCTGTTTCACAATGAACATTTGTGCATTGCTTATTCAAAAGCTCAAAGTAGTAGATAGGCTCACACCTTCTGCTTATAACACATGATGAATGAACATCATGAAGTGGTTTTTCTTTGATTTATTGACTGACATTCAGCTATTAGTGAACTGCAAAAAAAAAAAGTGTGTGAGTGTGAGACATTGATATCAGAAGAGAAACTGCATGAAAAGCGCATTTCTCCGTCTTAACAAAAAGCCCATTCTCTAGCAACCTCTGAAGCACTTGTCTGATGTGTTGAGCATGCTCCTGGAGAGACGAAGAAAAAGTAAAAATGTATATCTATATAAAAAAAAAATGTATATCTATATTACTACCACCTACCCTACCTTTCTATATTTTCTTATATAACTTTGTTGCTTTCAAAAAATATAAAATAAATACAAGACCTTCATATTCTTTGAAAAAAACTATTAAGTATAATCGGCAAAATTAAAGAATTTATGCCAACCTCAATTTAATAGTTTTTTTTTTTTTTTTTTTTACTGAATTATTTCCCTTTCATATGCCATACAATTTTATATGCCAGACCCTCTTACTTGTCGACTGTAATCATCGATAAGGGAGTGATCCAGGATGTCCCTAGCAGGAACTCAACTCCTCTCCTCCGGACCATAACCTTCCCAGTCCACCAGGTACAAGAATCCGCAACCCCTCCAGGGTCTCGAAAGGACAGGCAGCAGTTGAAGTAACGGTTGGGGGTCGATTGGAAGTCTTACCAGTGGCACAAACCGAGCAATCCAAAACAAAGCTGTAAATTTCACGAGCCATGTGTGACCACCAGAATTGTTGCTTGACCAAAAAAACTAGTGCGATTAACTCCTGGATGACAAGTGTAGCAGAAATGAGTCAAATCAGACAAATCAAAGAGTCTATCAGAGCTGTGTGCATTGAAACATGAGCTGAATTCCTCAGGAAGTCATAAATCAGTTCTAGTGCCACAGGAACCAAACAAGATAACCAACCAACCAACTTGTTCACACAACAGCTTTCAACATTAACACCAATAGAACAATTATTGACAATTTTAATTCAAAGAAGAGATTGTCAAATTTATTGTTCGTGATTGGAATGCAACGCTGGACATCACATGTAAACCCAGGAGATCAAGTTAAATACTTGCATTGACTTCCCCCCCCAGCCAGTGAAACCAGACTGAAATTCCTAAGGGGGAAGGGCTTTAAACCTTTGTCTTCACAGAAAAGTCCTTTGCCAGAGAATGGCAAAGAAACCCTTTTTATACATTATATATGGACCAGAATGAACTCAAAAAAGACTTATGAATGAATCATTCTATTGCTTAACTCCATATTCATTTACGTGTAACCCACACATTTGACTATCATGTTATAATCACTTATCGTGTATGTTTTCTTTAAATGACTATGGTATAGCTGAAGGGTACATAGTCGTGTTTGATATGTGTGTGATTGAATTTTCTTGCTTGATATTGCCCTGACAATCATTTATTTGTAAAATATATCATAATCATGTTATAGGAATCATGTCCAAAATTAGACCCTGTGAGGCAAGAACCACATGCTTGGTAAGATAAACAAATGATTTATGATACCCAAGACTCAAGAACATATCTGATTGGTCAAGGCAACATTTGAGGGGTGGCCAACAGGAAGTTTTAAATACTTTGGACACGATGTAATTTCGCTTTTAGTCATGCCTTGCTTTTAGTCTGCTTTTAGTTCTAGTCTAGCTGCTGCTATTAGCCATGTCGGCTTTTAGTTCTAGCATTGCTCGTGCTATCAGTCATGCCTGCTCTTAGCTTTTAGCTTGTAGCTTTGCTACCTAGCTTTAGCTTGTAGCATCTAGCCATGCGGTAGTCATCATTGTTCTTTGAGCGCGGTTCCAGCGTGCCTGCCTGCTGCTACTATGAGAAGGAACACAACCTAGTCTCGGCAAACTTTATTTCTTTTCTTTTCCGTTTGAGAGTTTCGTGTTCTGAGTTAAGTTTTGTAACGTCCATTCAACTTCAACCAGCGAACACGACTCTGCACTTTCAGCCAACGCCCAGCAACCACGGGCTTCCCAAGACGTCACTTCAGAGACTGAACTTCCAGCCAATCAACGACCTCGGGATAGCCCTTTCACCGAGGCTCCTTTTTTCACAGGAAACTAAGGCAACGTATCCCCAGATATTTGTTGTGCTGGTGTATCTAATATAATTTTAGTCACATTGAGGAACTCAATGCAAGGGCTAATTACGTGATTGATGGTTGTTCATGTCTATGCAATATAACGTATTGCTGTAAACTTGGGATTCCATATTTCCATTCTCTTAAACTCATCTTTCCCTAACTTTCGATATTCCTGCAACTTGTGTGAATGTGTGTGTGCGTGCGTTTATGTGTTAGATTAGTTTATATGTCTTAGATTTATCTAATAAAGCCTTATTCATATTGAAAAGAGAAGTATCTTGTGTTTTGTGCTTACAAGTTAATGTCTTAAGCTGCCGATCTTGTTACTGTGCTAATTGATAGTGTTTCACTATAGTTTGGATATTAGTATCCAGCGCAGATTTGATGTTAAACGGCTCGTTCACTGAACCGCAGGCGCGTCTCCGTGAACAGCCGTGAAACAGTGATTCTGTTCAAATTCCCTTTAAAATCTTAAATGATTCCCTTTGAGCTAAATTGACCTGTTTCCCTTACACAAGCCACATTGGAACAATGCCCCCACTGAATGATGTCTGACTGTAATCTCTCCGGCACAAATAAGCAATTCGGTGGGCACCCGGGCAGAGGGATTACCCCTTTAAAGGCCATCTTGACCTTCGATTCAACCTCCCATGTGAGTGTGGAGACAATAAGGGGCTCGGGTAAAATGCACTCGGGAGTAGATGGGCGTTCAGAATCAAAAGTCAAAAATATCATCAGTCAAAAATATGCGATAAATAATCAGGTTTGATGTTTTTGGAACCCGGGGGGTATGAGAGAGAAAAATCAAAATGACTGAAAAAAAGTGCCCACCGAGCCTGCCTGGAGTTCAATCCTTCGGTGGTTCTGATTTATTCTAGGTCAGAGATCCTCAAATCTGGACCTCGAGATCCACTTCCCAGCAGAGTTTAGAACTAATCCTAATCAAACACACCTGAGCATTCTAATCAATGCCAATCAATGTCTTTGGGATCATTAGAAAATCACAGACAGGTGACTTTGACCAGGGTTGGAGCTAAACTCTGCAGTCCATTGGACCTCCAGGGTAAGATTTAAGGAAGGGGGTTCTAGGTTCTTGTGATTGATCCAGACAATAAAAGGTACCCCCGACCCCTCTAACCAGTGACACCACTCCTCCAACGCTAACTTGACTGCCAACAACTCTCTGTTACCAATGTCGTAGTTACGTTTGGCAGGCAATAAACGACGAGACAAAAACGAGCAGGGATGCATCTTGTCATCTGTGGGAGAATGCTTGGACAGCACTGCTCCTAGCCCCACCTCTGACGCATCGACCTCCACCACGAACTGACATAATGGATCAGGGGCAGGTGGTCAGCTGTGTCTGACCACCTGAACGCCGTTCTGGGGGAGGTCAAGGCAGTCAGAGATGCTGCTAGTTGGCTGAAGTTGTGAATAAAA
Organism: Carassius auratus; assembly: GCF_003368295.1. Classification (NCBI taxonomy): domain Eukaryota; kingdom Metazoa; phylum Chordata; class Actinopteri; order Cypriniformes; family Cyprinidae; genus Carassius; species Carassius auratus. The sequence continues at coordinate 19,407,053 of NC_039287.1, read as the reverse complement.
TGCCGTTAGAAGTTGGTGAAACCCAGAAACCTCTGTAGGGCCTTATGGGAATCTGGGCTTGGCTACTCCACCATAGCCTTAACCTTCTCAGGGTCCATCCGTATTCCCTCAGATGAAATGATGTACCCTAGAAAAGGAACAGACTGTGCATGAAAAGCGAATTTCTCCACCTTGACCAAAAGCCCATTCTCTAGCAACCTCTGAAGCACTTGTCTGAGGTGTTGAGCGTGCTCCTAGAGAGACGAAGAAAAAATGTATATGTCATCCAGGTAAACAAACATAAGACCGGTGGGGAGTTGGAAAGACCAAGCGGCATAACCAAATATCCACCGGGACTGTGTTTTCAGTTACACATTTGCATATGAAATTCCTTTAAATACTCTTAAACATTGAACTTTCTCAGCATCTTTCCTTACCTTACAACCCCCGTAACCTGCACTATGATTACTTCTACAGTTGCAGCATTTTGGAAGAACTCCATGTCCACATTTCCCGTATTCATGCTCACCTCCACACCTTGCACAGCACAGTTTTCTCTAACAACTTTCAGCAATACGACCAAATCTCTGACACTTGAGCCATCTAACTGGTGGTGGTAGATATGGCCAAACTTTGTAACTTAGGGTGTACTCACACTAGGCACTGTTGCCATGAACCGGGCCCGAGTATGATTGTCCCTCCTCCCCACTTCCCCTCTGGCCTGCACTCACATGTAGGGTTTCAGCATTCGTGCCGGAGCATGCTTACGTCATTATGGTGCGACGGTTTCGGGATAAACAGGAAGAGCGGCGCTCTCTGAACACAATGGAGTGCATCGCTCTGTTTTCTTCGTGGATAATTTTGTGTTGTTTGGTCCACAGTCTGTTGTTAAACAGATGTGTCACCTTAGTGGCGCGAAAATTTTCACGTAATTGTGCTGCTCGTATGAGGATGTTTGCAAGGTACCAGCTGAAGTGCAGCAAGGACTTTGCAGTTTTTTGTTTTTATGGGTTTTGCACCTCTGCCGTAGACCAAAGCGACCCTTTCCCTGCAATGTTGGTTTTGGAGCGTCGCAAAACCGTGACGCAACGCGTCCTTTTCCGTGCTCCAGCACGGTTAGCGCTCACAATGCATGTGAACCGCGCCCGAGTCCAACTGAACCGGGCCCTGGCCCACCTCTTCCAAGCGGGCCAGGGCCGGCTAATCGAGCCGCGCCCGGGCACGATTCGGAGCACTCACACTAGTCAAACGAACCGCGCTTTGGTGGTCAAACGCACTCGGGCACGGTTCAAACTGGCTAGTGTGAGTACACCCTTACATACCCAATACACACTTTACCCAGCAACTTTTCTTCATCAAACTGAATCATAACTGACAAGCTATCCGCCTATTGTTTTTTCTTTATCTTTTACATATTTCAGTCTCTTCGCATCAATCACCCTTACCCCTGAAAGGTTTTCCTTAATTGATTCAACTGATCTATCTGTCAGAAGCCCTGAAATCACTCCTTATACCAATGTCTTATATTCCATCAAAGAACACAATATTTTTATTCCAAGTAATATTTTTAGCCCCACAAAAAACTCAATTAGCTCATGCTTTTAGACATGAACATTTATCATATGATCCTCATCATCGGTGACAATCATTTTTCATACTGAAGTGCACGATGGGAGTTTTTACTGCGGTGTTACCCAGCATGCATTGCAGCATGAATCATTTTGTTGATCATCACTATTGTTGAGATTCATATGCTGGTTCTTTGTGTGTGTGTGTGTGTGTGTGTGTGTGTGTGTGTGTGTGTGTGTGTGTGTGTGTGTGTGTGTGTGTGTGTGTGTGAGAGAGAGTGTGTGTGTGTGAGTGGGTGTCTGTCGAACTAAAAATAACACTGATCTACATAACCTTTTTTTTTTTTTTTTAAAACATTAAAGTCTGATCCTCTGTAAGTCTTAGTAACAACCGGTGTTCACCACTAATGCACAATCAATCGTCATTTAATTAGTCACTTAATTATATCATTTACTTAACTCTTTGAGGACTTGAGAGATATGACTTGAAGACTTGCTTGTGACTTGAAAGTCCCACCTCAGCTTCACAGTGTTGAGATGCATAACATTTCCATCACACACTTGAGGCATTCAGCCAATCACAGTGCACTGGGAGGCTGGCCAATCAGAGAACACCTCACTTTTTTAGAATGATTTTTGAAAAATGTATGCATTTCAGAAAGTTTGGGCGAAACAATAATGTACATTATGTGGAAAATAATATGTTTTTACACATAAACACATTGCATTACACTAAACACACATTATTTTTAGCGATGTCATATGACCCCTTTAATATAAACTATAATAGTGTCTCAATGATACTAAAATAACACTGTTGCCCCAGCCTGTTTAACTAAATAAGAAATCTGAGATACATCATGAAGGGGAACTCAAGTTGCACATTGCAACACTAAATCGACTATGTCATGGCTGATCGGTTCCCCCATGAACGTGGGGGTGATTGAAGAAGATGTAGACACCACCACACTGTGCCCACTCTCCATGTTTATTCCAGGGCATGTATATCCAGAGAATGGCACAGCACAAACACCCAGGCTCACCCAGAGCCAAAGCCAAGGCCCTACAAAGACCCATTTTTTTCTCCATGTTTAAAGAGGGGTGTTATTAACACCCATAGAATAATTTTTGACTTGGGTTTTACAGTGCGTTGCAAATGTAATTTTATGTTAACTTTAAGCATGTAAAGCTGTTACTGCATATAATGTTATTATGTCTTTATTTTCTTGCAGACATGGAGGATATGGATAATGAGAAAAGAGAGATGAATGAAGCACATATAGCCGGTCTCCATCACTTCTATTCCAAACACCTGGATTTCCCTGATCATCAGGCCCTGCTCACACTTTTATCACAGGTAAACACAGAAGTTTTGACAGCTGACCCTTAGCAATGCCCTTCCTTACCGCTTTACTGATCAATCCTTCTTTAATAAATAACATGCAATCACGCATGATTTTTCTACAGAGCAAATGTCATCATGCAACAGCAAGCAGGTCATTTGCAGAGGATATGGATTGCAAATATTAATTTTGTAAATGTTGCCAATTTTCAAGTTTGAAAACTTCTTATTTAGGGGGGACATGGAATATAATCAACTTTACAGTTTACAGTTGTTGTTGTTTTTGTTTTAATAATTCTTAAAAAGAAGAATAGGAGTTTTTTTTTTTTTTTTTCTGTCGGATCATTTTAAGGTTTTTTTTTGTTTTGTTTTGTTTAGTTTTAGTTTTAGTTTTTTTACCTCGAGTTTGAATTCAAAAAAATCAAATGGAATGTTTGTTTTGACCTTTTTTTATTATTATTTTTTAAAGAATATTTTAATTAAAATACTTTTAAATAGTAAAAGACAATTTGATTAATATTGATGTGTGTGTCTAAATGGTTCTTGTTAATGTTTGGAGCACTAGAGTAGATGAAATATATCCAGGAAAAATTATCAGGCCAGTACGGATATGAGATGTGGCCCAAAACAACAAATAATAAATATGCTTTTTGAAATATTTCACATCATTCTACATATGCCCCCCAAAAGTGTGCACTTTATGAACATATTGTACTGACAATCAGACTAGAATAAATCCTTGGAGTGTTTTGCTAAATATGTCTAAGCGAGCAACGGTAACCAAAAGGGGTCTCTGCAAAGGGTCAGTTAATCACTTAATAGTCCAATTAAAGTAAACAGACAGGTAATGCAATGATACATGATGTTTTGTGTATACTTTATTCAGGTTCACTGTAATGGCTTTACTGTGGAGGATGAGGAACTCTCAAGCTTGGGTTTAGCTATTTTTCCAGAGTAAGCACAAGAAAACACATATACAATCTGTGTTACAAGACTGTTGGATGGTGAATAATCATATATGCTGCTGTAGTAGGGAACTTTAGATGGTCCAGCCTCTCTTGGACATGGTGTGTGAGCAGTCCTTAATGCCCATAAAACAGTGTCCTGCTATTGTTAAAAAATTAGCTTTGTTAGATATCGTATTTGCAACTGATACTAATGCTGGAGCTTTTGTTTCAATTCTGCACCAACACACATACTAGATAGTTTTCCCATAAGTCTGAAAGACTTGATTAGTTGGATCAGGTGTGTTTAATTAGGGTTGAATCCCTCCAGGAACCGAATTTAGCCAGTAGCTGGTTTTCATCAGTGGTCCCTTGGCAAGTAATCATAATCACAGATAAACATAAGAACAAAACAACAAACACATACAATAAATTATTTCACAATATTATGGTTTTTAAGAATAAATGCAGTCATAATGAGCAGAATAGACTTCTTTAAAAAACATTACAAATCTTACTGATCCCAAACTTTTGAGCTGCAGTGTATTTTTTTAAAAAACACTCCATATTAGTCACTAATTAAATTATTATAAATTATTTTTTGTTATTATCAGTGATTATCGGTAATGGATTGATTATTTAAAAACAGATACTCACAGATACTCGTTTCTTTATTTAGTTTCAGAAATAAATTGATCTTGAAAATGGTTGCGTAAGTGCAGTTTTGCATTTAAATCCAGTATTGCATGAGCTCTGAAGCATCTACGGCATAAAGTAATTTAATTAATCCCAGGAGCAGGGTTGAACACCTATGGAATTAACAATATAATTTCCACATTTTTACTTTTCTAAGAAAACGTTGCTAATGCATATAAATATTTTGCTGTGATTATATATAAATTCATATTTCTGTTGACAAAGCAAAAACTCTGTCAACAAACATTTTCATTAATTTCGTTAACAAAATGAACATTGGACAAAAAAGCTAAAACAAAACATAAGGGGTGCTTCTCATTTCTTATTTGTGCATCTTCGTTTCCTTTCTTCACTAACTTTTCTCGCATCTTACCTCCATCCCTTAGGATGTGAGGGAAAGGTACACCTGTGTATGCTCTCTCATGACTCCTCAGGAAGCTTCCTTGATTCTTGTACCTCGCAGTGCAATTAGAGAATTGAGATGCCCTTCAAGATGGCTAAGTTTGATCGGTTTCTGGATCACATGCTGGAGGACGGAGCAAGGAAACAAGGAAGCGTCAGTTTCAGTATTGAGAAGCACCCCGAGTAATTCTGGCAAAGATTATCAATATTATGGCATTGTTAAGGGATTGATTTTGTAAGTCTTAGAGCCTAACACATCAAAAGAAAGTAAAGCAAGACACTGGCCAAGCAAATAGCCATGGCAAAAAGCCATAGAAATTATGGAAAGATTGCTGTTTGAGAAAAATAAGAATTGCCTCAACTTTCAGTGAGGTGGAATTTGAAAGGAATTGACCAAACCTTATTGGCCATGCCTTAAGTTGCACAGGAACCAAACTGACATTAAAAAGGTAATACTTCAAAACTAGTTTGAAGCACATGCCCCTTAACCCCAAAAAGTATAATTGTTTTTTTATGTGTGCCAGTGTAGCATTTTCACTACCTTGTATACTCTTTAAGCTCAGCTAATTACTTTGTCAACAAGGTTGTAACACTCTCCAGGTCCACTGTTTCACATTCAAAAAAAAAAAAAAAAGGAAACTTATGAGACAGAAAAACAAACTGAAGATGCAAAACCGGCAGATATCTTTGATGACAAACACTTGTTTGAGGGAATTAAGAAACCTGTGCCAGCAAATCTAGTTCAAACAAGTAGAAATGTTTTCTCCTGTTCACATCCACATTCCCAGCATTGTACCACTGGGTTACTGATTACAAACGATTATTTTATTACTTACATTGGCACAAATAACCCCGGGCTTCCTTACCCAACAGTTTCAAACCAGCATTTAGGCTGAAAGTGTAATCCAACGTTTTGTGTTCTTAGAGAAATATCTTGGTATGTCTGAGTGGGGACATTTTTCTCCTTTACAGCCTTTTGTATTTCAAATTTCTATTTTAACTCTTTATGGTTCTTTCTAACACTCCTTTTATCCACTTTTCACCTCCCACATTTCGGTATTGTTTTTCTGTTGCTCTCTCAGCATTGCCCTCTTGAACCACAGCTGCTGTCCCAACGTCATAGTCACATACAGGGGTATCAACGCTGAAGTACGGGCTGTGCAGAAAATCGGTCAAGGGCAAGAGGTCAGTATGCCAAGTGTTAAAGTAGTGAAATGACTAACAAAATGTTCATTAACATTATTTCAGGGAACAAGAGTTACAATGGTAACCATTATATTTCCTTTCTGTCGGTTATTTTTGATATTGTGTCAAAGATCCAACAATAGTGGTCTCTATAAATGCCAGAACTAGCTGAACTGAAAACAATTGTCACCTTGTTGTGTCCTGGGCTATCAACATCAACTCAAGACAAAGAAGAAACAGAAACTGAGGGCTTATAAAGGAAGTCAAACTAAGGAGCACATGAGATGATTAATATAACACAGGTGGAAACTAATGAATCAAGATTAACTGATAAGAACGGGAAATTAACTGAAATGAGGACAGGTGGGAACTAAATCACTTAACCACCATTTTTCTTCATGCCCCCAAAGTAAGCAAATGTTAACGTTTTATTTTATGTTAATTATTTTATTTTCTTAGCATGTTTTTTTTTTTTTTTTTTTTTTGTGGGATGACAGTTCCTAAATTAGATTGTTTTAGCTCAAAGTAGGTTGGCAGACGTTTTTTTTTTTTTTTTTTGGATGAACTGAACTGTGACGTGTTGTTTTTTACTTCATGAGAAAAAAAAAACTTTGTTTAAATAGTATTCTATTAAATATAAAGTACTTGTATTAAACTTAGTTATACTGACTTTCACTGAGCCAACATAGCAAATTTAAACATAGTCATTTAAACTTTTTCAAGTTGGGTTTTTTTAATGTAATGTGGTCATATGCTTCATGAGTGACCATGCTTTTGGATTACCCAACATGCCCAAAGCCAATAGCAGGTAAAACTGAAGCTGTCATGAACTTGTCTTGAATATGAATTGAAGTTACTGACAGCTTTCTCTGTTCTTGTTCTGTGTGTGTACAGATATATACCAGCTACATAGACCTGCTGTACCCTACAGAGGACAGGATCGAGAAACTCCTAAACATCTACTACTTCAGCTGTGACTGCAAAGAGTGCACAACCAAATCCATGGTGTGTGGAATGGATGGAATCTATTTTGTTGCATTTGCGAAAATTTGTCTTTGACCCATTTACACAGCAGCCAGATACACAATAAACACATACAGACATGTATAAAAAATAAAAACAATTTGAAATTACTGGTTTACAAAAATACCCTAAAAACTAGTGTTAATTTTGTCAGCTATTTTAATTTAGACTTAGTCTTAGTCCTGTGTCAGATGTAACTTTTATTTTTTAGTCCATATTCATGAAAACAGATTGTGTGTGCCTGTGTGTGCACTGGTTTGGGTGGTTTATGAGGACACAAATTTGTATAATGACGTGTATGCCATAGATATTACAATATGATGGTGGTTTATGAGGACACTTCCTATGTTAAAAAACATACTAAATGGTGTTTTTTTTTGAAAATCAAAAAATGCACAAAGTTTTATGTCACGGATAGGTTTAGGCATAGGGCGATAGAAAAAAAAAAACTGTTCAGTTTAAAAACCATTACACTTATGGAGAGTCCTTGTAAACCACCAATACCAACGTGTGTGTGTGTGTGTGTGTGTTGGTTTTGGTGGATTACAAGGTCATTTCTCCAATTTACGTACCAATACTATAAGGACATTTGGTGTTATAAGGATTAATACTATAATTAACACTACTAAAAACCTAATTTAATCAGAACCTCAAGAAATCTAATTCAAATGTCTGACTGAGGATGCCTCATCTATCTTAAAGTAAAAATGTGTATTCATTACATGTACAAGAGAGAGCTTTTAGTAAATTACTTACAGTTAGGTTTGTTTTATAATATTAATATAATATAACATGTAGATTATATATTTTTTGTGGTTTTGTAGGATATGGAGAAGATGAAGGTGCGGAAACTGAGTGATGAAATCAGTCAAAAGGAGATCCGGGATATGGTGTTTTATGCTCGGAATGCCATGGAAGACTTCCGCAGGGCCAAACTTGAGAAAAATATCCTTTTTTGACCCTTTTTTACTTCTTGAAGTGTGCAAAATTGATTGCATAATTGCAGTGCTGCTTAATTGCATCATTCATAAATCTGTCATTACAGTACTGAGGTATCCAAAATATTAATCATTGTATAATTCAAGTATTTTATTTATTTATTTATTTATGTTTGGTAACTAAAGCATCACTATTATTACTGCCTAATGGGTTGTGATTTAGGAGTGATTTAAACAAACCTGTCACTTGTTTTAAAACCTCAGTGTCTCAAATTGTGTTGCTTTTTGAAGAGAACTGTTGTTTTATTTTGTCCAAAGCCATATCTTGAGACCAAAATGAATGAGACCTTGAATGACCTTGAAAATGAATGAGATCTTGAGACCGTAAATGAATATAGCCACTTAGATTAGGTTTGCAACACCCTAGCAACCACCCAGAACACATTAGCCCACCACTGATGTTGTTTAGTCAAAGGTCATTAAATAATTTGAAGCTTAAATCAAATGTTTATTGAATCTTGACTCGTTCACGTCCCGCTGAGCTGCTAGAGATGTGTGAGCTCAGCATTGATAAGATGAGCGCAGTGTTTGATGACACTAACATCTACATCCTTCATATGATGTACCAGGCCATGGGCATCTGTCTTTTCATGGAGAATTATGATGGAGCGGTTAGATATGGAGAAAAAGTCTTGAAGCCATACACGTAAGAACACACACATCCTCATGTTTATATTATGGTACAGGAATTATGTAATATATGTGCATATACCAATATATTAATGTCTTCTTTTTATCTGTAGTGTCCTTTACCCAGCATACTCTTTAAATATTGCATCAATGTATCTAAAGATGGGCAGACTCTACATGGCTCTGGACAGGAAGTCCACTGGGATAAGTGCACTTCAAAAGGTACAAACTCCTCCAAAACTAACTTGTCATTCCAAACATGTATGGCTCTCTTGTGGAAGACTTTAAATGTAGTGCACAAATCTAAACTATTTGGAGCATGACAGCCCAAGTCCCTTTTCTCTTTCATTGTGTGGAAGTTTTTTGTGTTGCATGGGAGAAAGTGAAGACAGTCTGAAATTGTTGTGGTGCAAGGTGATGTGTCAAGGGTTGCGGCCAATGTCAACACGGTGTTATATGGGTTTGCAATTACATGAACGTAAATGTGAGAGTAAGTGATTTATACTCTGGCTTTTGAAATATAACAACAGAAACTATAAATCTCTATTTAGAATTTCCAGATTCCATCCAAAGTTACAAAACTGGAATGTTGCATAAAATAATTGTGAATAAGCACCGTTTGCATCCAACAAGTCATAGAGCACAAAATCATCACTTCCTGATAAACTGGCACTAAATATCACTAAGAAAAGTAGGAGGGGCCATTAAATATAATAATTTCCATATGTAATAAATTAAATGCACCTCAGAGCAAGCAGATGAAACACAATAAATGTGGTCATTGCTTTTGAAGGATGATGCATGCTGTTTGGGAACTCAGTCGTGTAAGTCAGGTCTGGGAGGCAATTATACAGAAATACTTAACGAGATATCTGCTCGGGCTTTTCAAAATGACCATAATAACATTTCAGATGCTGTGTAACGAGTTTGGTTCACTGGTTAGTCAGGTTTTTTTAATCTACAGCTTTAATGTGCTAATTGCCTCCCAAGTTTTTTATTTTTCTTTATTTTTCCTTTACTACTTTGTTAATTCCAGAAGTGTGTGATAATTCTGTTTGTGTTACAGGCATTGGCCATCATGGAGGTTGTTCATGGAAAGGACCACACATATGTTACAGAGCTTAAACAGGAAATAAGAGGAAAATAATGTAAATAGTGTGTACTGTTTCAGATTGCACTTCAGTTTCACTTTATGGAGAGACTTCTTCATCTTCTGTAATATGCTTAAGAGGCTGATAAAGTATTTCTGTAAAAGATAAAACTCTAAAAATAAAGAAGTGCAAGTGTAACAAGTGTGCAAAAATGGAAAACAGAATAAGTAATTCATATAATTTAAGCAGATGGTCAAGTAGAACAGTAAGAGCAGATAAACAGAAAAATAAAGAAAATATACCGTAATCATACAATTGAGCAGACATCAATACACAACAGAAATCACAGAGAAATGAATGGAGGGACAGGTACAAGGAGAATTCCACCAGGAAGCAAAAGAAAAGAGGCTTATTTTAGGACCACTATCATCAACATGATTGATACTTAGCATACAGTTCGGGTGAAGTGACATCCCAAACTCAGAATTTGTGCTCTACATTTAACCCATCCAGGTGCGCATACACACACACAGCAGTGCATAGTGAACACACACCCAGAGGAATGGGCAGCCATATTTGTGCACACGGACAATTCCTGCTCGACCTGAGACTCAAACCCGCAACCTTTGGGCTACAAGGCCGACTCTCCAACCATTAGGCCACAACTGCCCCAGTCTGCCGTGTGGATTTGGCATCAATAACCTCCCCGTCGTATTCCTATAGGTAGATGTGGATCAGTTGAGAGTTAGCTGATTCGAGCTTGACTCACGCGACCTGCCAGAACTAACACCATACACTTAATGTCTTAAACAGCTATGCTTCAAATCAGCACAAAACACAATATATATTGTGTACAAAGAGTGAAACGACTATAGGAAATTTACTAAACCAATCAAATTTGAGGACCGGAACTATTTTCTGTATAAATAGTCTATGCATTCATTTCATTTTTTACTGCAAATGCCAGTTGTTTGAGAATATTAAATACATAATGAATCAATTCTGTTTTATATTGGTGAATGTTTACTATTTGCCTGTTTCTGTTTGTGAATATATTTCCCAAAAGTAATAAACAGATGAATTATTTGACGTCTTTTTTTTTTTTTTTTTTTTTTTTTTGCTGAGTGTTCTGGCGTGTCATACATGATTTTTAAACAATGGAACTGTCACGATCGGTGTTATGGAAAACACAGAGAAGGAACCAATTGCAGGTAAGTCGTTTATTAAGGGATAATCCAAAGGGGTAAACAGTCCAGGCAGGGTCAAAACCAGAAGATCCAAAACAAAACATAAACAAGACACCAACACAAGGCAAGGCAAGGCAAGAATGACGGACATGAAATAACTTACACATTAAACAAGGACTCCGTAACACAGACTGAGACAAACCGGGTATAAATACACAGAAGTATTATGAAGGAAGTGGAGACAGGCGGGGGAACAATCAGTTAACACAAGAAGGAGAAAGGTGACCAAATAAGGGAAAGTGAGACCTCTAGTGGACACCCAGGGATACATAGACCAGTCACTGTGACATTCGCCCCCCCCCCCCCCTCTAAGGAGCAGAAGAGAAACCTTGGGGAACAGACACCAGAGAGGAGGACTGGAGGAGGTTCAGGGGGAGGGATGGAGGGCCAGACTAACTGAAGGGAACAGACAGAAACATAACAGAAACCAAGTACACAAACCAGAAGTCCATGAAGGGCATGTTGAGGCGCCCACCAGGGCGGAGCAAAGGACAACCACAGCCATGTGGTCAGGGCGGAAGCCCCCCAGGGCAGAGCAGAAGACCACCACGTCCTCGTGGTCGCCGCCAGAGTCCCCCAGGGCGGAGCGGATGACCACCACGTCCTCGTGGTCGCCGCCAGAGTCCCCCAGGGCGGAGCGGATGACCACCACGTCCTCGTGGTTGATGTCAGAGTCCCCCAGGGTGGAGCAACAGACCACCCAGTGACTTGACTTGGCTCTGGAGGGTCATCGGTGACTAGCCCTGGCTCTGGAGGGTCATCGGTGACTGGCTCTGGCTCTGGAGGGTCCACAAACACCTGACTCGACTCTGGAGGGTCCACTGGCACCTGACTCGACTCCGGAGGGTCCGCTGGAACCTGGAACCTGACTCGACTCCGGAGAGTCCACCGAAACCTGCCTCGACCCCGGAGAGTCCACCAGAACCTGACTCAACTCAGGAGAGTCCACCAAACCTGACTCGACTCCGGTGAGTCCACCGGTACCTGACTCGACTACGGAGAGTCCACGGGAACATGACTCGACTCCAGAGAGTCCACGGGAACATGACTCGACTCCGGAGAGTCCACCGGTACCTGACTCGACACCGGAGAGAGTCCACGGGAATCTGACTCGACTCTGGAGAGTTCACAGGAACATGACTCGACTCTGGTGAGTTCACGGGAACCTGACTAGACTCTGGACTGTCTGTGGAGACCTGAGGCGCCTCGGCTTCGGGCACTGCCTCTGGAATGGTCTCGGGCACCGCCTCGGTCACGGCGTGGGGAGCGGCCTCGGGCACTGCATCGGGAACGGCCTCGGGCACAGCCTCGGCATCGGGCATCACCTCGGCCTCCGGAACAGCATCGGGCACCACCTCGGCCTCCGGAACAGCATTGGGCACCGCCTCGGCATTGGGCATCACCTCGGCCTCCGGAACAGCCTCGGGCACCACCTCGGCCTCCGGAACAGCATCAGTCACCGCTTCGGCCTCCGGAACAGCATCAGTCACCGCCTCAGCCTCTGGAACAGCATCGGGCACTGCCTCAGCCTCCGGAACGGCATCAGGCACCGCCTCGGCATCGGGAACCACCTTGAACTCCGGAACAGCATCGGGCACCGCCTCGACCTCCGGAACAGCATTGGGCACCGCCTCGGCATCGGGCACTACCTCGGCCTCCAGAACAGCATCGGGCACCACCTCGGCCTCCGGAACAGCATCGGGCATCGCCTCGATCTCCGGAACAGTATCGGGCACCGCATCGGGAACGACCTCGGGCACCACCTCGGTCTTGGCATCGGGCACCGCCTTGGCTAAGCCACCACCTCGGCCTCTGGACCAGCATCGGGCACCGCCTCGGCCTCCGGAACAGCATCGGGCACCGCCTCGACCTCCGGAACAACCTCGGGCACTACGTCGGCCTCCGGAACAGCATCGGGCACCACCTCGGCCTCCGGAACAGCATTGGGCACCGCCTCGGCATTGGGCACCACCTCAGCCTCCGGAACAGCCTCGGGCACCACCTCGGCCTCCGGAACAGCATCAGTCACCGCTTTGGCCTCCGGAACAGCATCAGGCACCGCCTCGTCCTCCGGAACAGCATCAGTCACCGCCTCGGCCTCTGGAACAGCATCGGGCACTGCCTCAGCCTCCGGAACGGCATTGGGCACCGCCTCGGCATCGGGCACCACCTCGAATTCCGGAACAGTATCGGGCACCACCTCGGCCTCCGGAACAGCATTGGGCACCGCCTCGGCATTGGGCACCACCTCAGCCTCCGGAACAGCCTCGGGCACCACCTCGGCCTCCGGAACAGCATCAGTCACCGCTTTGGCCTCCGGAACAGCATCGGGCACCGCCTCGTCCTCCGGAACAGCATCAGTCACTGCCTCGCCCTCTGTAACAGCATCGGGCACTGCCTCAGCCTCCGGAACGGCATTGGGCACCGCCTCGGCATCGGGCACCACCTCGGCCTCCAGAACAGCATCGGGCATCGCCTCGATCTCTGGAACAGTATCGGGCACCGCATCGGGAACGACCTCGGGCACCACCTCGGGAATGTCACCCTCGGGAACGTTCTCCAGGCTTTGAGGAGTGGTAGAAGCTTGTCTCCTCGTCCTCCGCCCTCTACGACGGCGAGTCGGGGGCACCTTGACTGGCGACTCAGACGTTGAGTCGGCCATCTTGTGCTGTGGCTCTAAGCTGGCGACCATCTTGTGCTGTGGCTCTAAGCTGGCGGCCATCTTGTGCTGTGGCGCTGGGCTGGCGGCCATCTTGTGCTGTGGCTCTAAGCTGGCGGCCATCTTGTGTTGTGGCACTGGGCTGGCGGCCACCCCGCCGGAAGAGACAGGAGTGACTGGGGCATCCCACCGACACCGATGCTGCAGGTAGCGCACAAATTCCCAGAATTCCAGTGTCTCTAACTGCGGCATCTCCAGAGACACTGGATCATCCAGACCGCCATTAAAATAATCTTTAAGGGCCGTATCGTTGTAGCCCATGCCCTCTGCCAGGGACCAGAACACCTGAGCCAGGGCACCCACTTCATTGCCCTCTTGGCGGAGGGCGGTTAACCTCAGATACTTGGCTCGCCTCTCCGCCATCTTGGCTGGGGAACGGAAAAATGACATACCGCTGGTTCCTACAGTGACGGACTCCTTCTGTCACGATCGGTGTTATGGAAAACACAGAGAGGGAACCAATTGCAGGTAAGTCGTTTATTAAGAGATAATCCAAAGGGGTAAACAGTCCAGGCAGGGTCAAAACCAGAAGATCCAAAACAAAACATAAACAAGACACGAACACAAGGCAAGGCAAGGCGAGAATGACGGACAAGAAATAACTTACACATTAAACAAGGACTCCGTAACACAGACTGAGACAAACCGGGTATAAATACACAGAAGGATGATGAGGGAAGTGGAGACTGGCGGGGAACAATCGATTAACACAACAAGGAGGAAGGTGACCAAATAAGGGAAAGTGAGACCTCTTGTGGACACCCAGGGATACACAGACCAGACACTGTGACAGGATCTGCAAAGGACAGGGCACACAGGGAGAATAAATAATAGACAACCTGCACCCTATTAAGTCTACTTGTAGGCAACATGAAACCTGTGCAGTGAAAAATTATGTTAATTCCTTACATGGTGACATCATAAGCAAATTTGTATCAGAGTCTTGCCTGAAACAGATAACTTACCAAGGCCCAAAAAAGCCACTGGCATGTGTAGAACCGAAACTATCATCCAGAGAGCATAGTCTCATCTCCAGGACTGCAGCTTAAACCACATCAAGCAGACAGGCTAGAAAAACATCCTGTAGAAAGGGTGGTATGGGAGGTACAATCAGTTATTTGTATGTAATGGAAATATGAATTGTATGCATTCCATGGGCATCTGAAATATCTAATATAATGCGTGGAGGCTGAAAATCATCCTTATCCACTGGTGTGTTCTCACTTGGCATGGCCTATACTGAGGGTTATAAAGGCTGTAGAATAAATTTTATTTCTGGTAAGAAGATAGCAAAATGTATCAATATTAAATGCTCAGAAATGTCAGTCTGCAGAAGATTTTTCTTCTTTGTCTGCAGAGAGCTAGTCACTGATGATGTACAATGCCTTTGAACTCACAACAGGGCTGAACCATGTTGATAAGACTAACAAACGAGTTAACGTCAAGGATCAGCCAGGCTCTGACATCACCCAGTAACAACTTACCCTCACCCATTACTAACCAGCCACACCTGCACCATATTAAGTCTGCTACTTAAAGGAGCTATGTGGAGGTTTTTACTTAAAAAAATCTTTAAGATAGAGTTTTCATTTGTACATGTATGAGCCAACCATGATGTTAAAAAAGAATGACACCTCGACTGTCCACCAAGGTTACCTCTATCAGCCTGTATATCAGCCATTATAGTAAGCAGCTGCAATAAATAGTGTTTTCAGATGGACTCTGTGGATGGAAAGAAGTGACCAGCCCCGGGCAGCACAATTCAGACACCCACGGACACTCCTCGTAAGTAAAAAAAAGTGATCAGAATCTCCAGCTGAAATGCCCCTGAGATCCTCTAGAGGGCATGCCATTCTTAAACTGTACCATTGTTTCACAGACTACATCTCCTATAACACCCCATGCCAGGAACTGATTAGACCTTCAGTTGTTTCCAATTAGAAGGAATATTTAAGTGGCACTCATTCACATGGCAAAGTATTGTTTAGCTGTTGCAGACTCTACCAAGCGTTTTCATTTGCTATTGCAATTGCCATTGTTTCATTGTTTTGGTAATTTGTTTCTTTGGACTGCTCACTTGGATTATGACCATTGTCTGTTCCTTTGGATTACTCTTTTGCCACTGCCTTGGATAAGCTCGTTTTCTGGTTCTCAGCCTTGCCTGTTGTGTTGCCTTTGTGTTAATAAAGCTTTCACTTGGTTCTGTCTAAAGACTCCCCATTACAAAATAGTTTCTCTTTTACAGTCCGATCTATAGCTACATGCTCTAATGCATTTGTACAGTAAGAAAGTTCCTTTCTTAGAGTTGATATGAAATTACACTGAATGTTCGCTGGACGAACAGATTAGTTGATTATAATATAAATTCTGCTACAGTTACTAATAGCAGCTGAGGTAAAAATTTGTAATTAATTGAAATTATTTATATACATTTCCCTTTTGAGCGAATTTGCTACAACATGATGATTCTATGCTCTTTGTCTGTCAATAATGCAAAATGAAAGTTAAAGGCAGTTCATAATTGAATTCAGTTATGTTATCATTCAGTTCAGTTTAAATAGTATCTATGCTATAGGTAAAGGGTTAGTTCACCGAAAAATGAAAATTATGTCATTAATAGCTCACCCTTATGTCGTTCAAAACCCGTAAGACCTCCGTTCATCTTCGAAACATAGTTTAAGATATTTTAGATTTAGTCCGAGAGCTCTCAGTCCCTCCATTAAAATTGTGTGTTCACGAACCGGATATCATTGAACTGTTGTGTTTAGAACTCACTCACGACAGACTCGGAAGAGAAGACAATGCTGAATAAAGTCGTAGTTTTTGCTATTTTTGTACAAAAATGCATTTTCAATGCTTCAAAAAATTCTAACTGACCATCTGATGTCACATGGACTACTTTGATGATGTTTTTCTTACCTTTCTGGACATGTACAGTATACCATACACACAGCTTCAATGGAGGGACTGAGAGCTCTCATAAAATTTCCCTCTCAATCCTTATTGACGCTGTTTATGTTTATTTCTGTTCTATGTGAACACAAATAAACCGCTGCTGACGTGACTGAATATGAATGATTGGTGAATTTCTATTAAAAATGTGGCATAATACGGATTTATTATTTTGCACTCCTGACATAAATTACTAAATAACTGTCACTGCAACAATGTTTTATCAAAACACCGGTCAAATATTGAAGCTAGAGTCTTTAAACTTTCAATTGATGCACAGTTTGTCCAGATTCAGTAAGAGAGTGATGTTTAAAATGTTGTGAAAGTGAAACAATAATAAACTGTGGCCGTCACCGACCTTGCGAGCAAAGGGGTTAACATCCTGTTAGGAGTGAAACCTTTGTCATTTCGTCAATGGGTTGACTGCTCCGAAGTGAATCAACAAAGTTGCTGAAAACTGCCAGATGATCGGACTCACAAGCGTGTGTCGGTAGGTGTCCAAGGTGATGGGTGTCTCCATGGACCGCAAGTTAAGAGAAAACTTTTTGGGTGTTGAAGAGGTTTTATCTGGTTTCCCGGTAACACCCCTTTTGGTTAGATTGACCAATAACAAGCTATATAGTTTCAGCGGAAAGTGTTTCTTTGTCTCAATGAGACCTTATTTGCATATTTTGCATATTTTATGAATGATATGATGAACTGGTTATCTGGTAACCCAAACTATGGTACAAATAGTATGATGCATTTAAGGCTCACATAGTAGAGATATTTAGCTAAGGCAAAACGAGAGGTTTAATTAGGTACCAAAAAAGATATGGAAGAAAGATAGAAACATAAAGATACATTCTAATGCTTGAATATAGGCACTTAGAGGTCAAACTAAAATGACTAGAGAATCATAACTATGCTAATATAAGCTGGGAAACATCCAAACACACAGGAATATATTGTGTACATTTGGATCTATCATTGGCTCTAAGCTGTGATTTACATGAGGTCAGTCAGTAGATTAATCTTTCTAAATATTAGAATGAATGTGTTATCATGATCTGGTCCATATGCTACACACATATCTAAAATGCTGCAGTTGTCACTTAATTTAATAGTAAAAAGAATCTGAAAGGGGTGTCCAAAGTCCAGCCACAGGTCAAATGTGGCCCATGGATGAATTTAAAATAGCTTGTCTTTTGAAATGTAGGCTGTTATGTGGCCCGCCAATCAAAATGTACAAATCGTGCAGTTTCACAATGTCAACAAAAGGTGAAAGCACTAAATTATAGGCCAGATGTATCAGTAAAACGTGACTCATATGCGCTGTCATTACTTTAGCACACTGAAAGCAGAAGAGTGCTACATGTGTGAAGTCCGCTCCATGGGACAATGTGAACTGAGAACAAATGCGTTTACTCGCAGGTTTTGATCACTGAACAGCGCTGTGAGAAGCGTTAGAGTTTGGAACATATTTGGAACCGATACAAACTGCAGACTCCACAGTGATTTAAAAGGGTCATATGATGTTGCTAAAAAGAACTTTATTAATTGTATTTTGTGTAATACAATGTGTTTATGCGGTTTAAGGTAAAAAAAAAAAAAAAAAATTATTTTCCACATAATGTTCATTATTGCTCCTCTATGCCTCGCCTTTTCGAAACGCGTAGATTTTTACAAAGCCGATAGTTCTGTAAAGCGAGGTGTATGTTGATTGACCAGCTATCCAGTGCATTGTGATTGGCCGAATACCTCAAGTGTGTGACGGAAATGTTACTGTGATGCTGTGTGTTAATGTGTTCTCTTTGGACTGCTGCTCAACAACACTGATGTGGAACATATTGTGTGACAACAATCAGTTAGAATACTTTTCAATCCACAAATTAATATTTACAGTAGATTTACTGGTGTAACACTAAACCTACCTAATTAAAGCTGTGGTAGGTAACTTTTGACGCTCTAGCGGTTAATAAACAGAACTGCTTGCATCTTGCGGAAGAACATCGTAGCCAGAACTACTTCTCTCTGTTTATGTCTATGAAGAATCACAAAGGTACTGGCTTACTCCGCCGCGGTACCCCCGAAGCAATCTAAAATAGTCAGAATATAAACTCTTATTATAGGTGCACCCTAGTGATTCAGGACAAGCTAAAAACACGGTTTGGATGGATTCATGGTGTACTCGCTTATTATATACTTTTTTCTACATTTTGAACACAAACAAAGTTACGGACCGCAGCTCTATTTGGTTGTTTCTTACCAGGAGAGGATGACTTTCTGCAAATGGCAATAGGACACTGGGAGGAGCCAGAGGAGCTTGATTTTTTTCACAGATTATCTGTCTCATATTCTACTGTCAGGACATAATGACAGGTTTAACAAATATGTAAAAAATATATTTTTACAAAAGTTACCTACTGCAGCTGTAATACATTATTATTAAACAGTCATTAAACAATAGATTTTTTTTGCTCAAAATGTAACACGTTTGTTTCCTCAAATTTCGCGTAATTTAATGAATTTATTCTCAACTTTTTAATCTCAAGATGCTTTTATTTGTTATATTGCTTGGCCCTAATCCTTTTCCATAAAATAGGGAGTTAATCTTTAATTTAAACCATAAAAATGTCAAATAAAAACTCCTCTGCTGTGAGGAATACTATGGTTGCCAAGCCATGATGACCTTAGACCGGCAGGAATGGATATTTCTCTTGTAGTAAACTCAAAGCTGAAAGTATTCTAGACTCATATTTATAAATGAATTCTAATTTTCTTTCTCTCTCTCTCTCTCTCTCTCTAATACAGCAAAACATAAAAATAAATCAAATATTACTATAGTTATTTGAGCAAAAATTTGCTTGCATGTTGTAGTTTCAAAGGATTGATAATACAAAGCCTAAACATAATAATGGTTATATATATATATATATATATATATATATATATATATATATATATATATATATATATATATATATATATATATATTATGATATAATGATTAACTCATATAAAACAGCTAATAGCTTTGTCACTGTATCATGAAGTGTTCCTGAGAGAGATTTAACACAAGAAGTCAAGAGCCCAAATAAAGCAAACAGTGATTTCCATGATGGTGGAAACATTTTAACCAATAAAACATCAAAATCTCATCATGTGTAATTCTCAATAAAAGCAGGTGTTCAACACTAATGCTCAATCATCATTTTAAATAGTCATTTAATTATCTCATAACTGTAACTCTTTGGGGACTTGGGATTTGGCTTGAGATTCTGTTAGTAACAAACTCACGTACTGAAAATCATAGTCATAGAGCTGCACCCCAACTAGTCTCTGAAGGCTTTTGAGAGCCGCATTTTTGTGATATTGGTTGTACGTCTAAGATGGTTTTAACCCTCACAATCAATTATGATGATGATGATCATAGTGAGCATTTTCAAGCATCAAATAGTGAAAAGCATAGGTTAGACGAAGTGTTATCATAACATATTGACATGTGAAATTGAACTAGAAGCATATACATTCCTGTTCTTGGAGTTTATTTCAGACTGAATCTTTTATTTACCAAATGTACATAAAGTTTCTCTAAAAGCACAGTTACTTTGAGAAATGTACCATATGTATGCATGCAAATTCTGCAGTTATAATTTATATTGTATTTCTAGTATTTCTATACTATATGACTTTCTACACTTGATCACGTCATGGCAAAGGTCAAATGTTTTAGGGGTGAAATAAGAAAAATAATAATCATAGTTGTTATGTAGCTTATACTGATTTCAATATAGCTAAATCTAAAATCCAGAGGATCACTTGTTTCATCCTTACATATTGTCATATCACCCAGAACCTAAAACTTGCTCTGTGGTAAATTACAGATGTAATGGTGTGAGTTTCTTCAAAAATGCTGTTGATGACTTGACTTGATTATTCCTTATAACATCCCAGTAAGAACATAATTTGTTCCATAACTGCAGCAAAAATATTGCTTTTCAGTTCAAGAAGGCATTTCACATTCTTTCAATTCTTTCAATTACATTTCTTTTTAATTAATTCTTTATTATAATACCTTGTCAATAATAGTACAAAACTGCAATCACATTTATTTAAATTAAATATTCATAATTAAATTGAATTAAACAATATACATAATATTCATTACTTATAAAATGTTCTCTAGTCTGACTGGGCTCTGGGAATTCCCTTCAAAAAAGTTTTTATTGAAGTAATTTTTACTTACTCTCTGTGAAAGAATTTTTTATATATATACTAAAGTTCAGTCATAAACCAAGGCTGAAGAAGATAAAAGAGTGAGAGATTATACATTAAACTGTGAGTATATTTCGGAGTAAATAACTTGGGAAGTAGAGATATCCTTTAGATATCAGAAACCTTAAGATTTGGCAGCTGTTCAGAAATCACAATCCCAGCCTGAAAATTCCTCGTCTGCTTGGGTCTTATCATAGGGAAAGCGGTCAAAGTTTATATAGCAGGGACCCTGTAAACCAAAGAACCCACAAAGATCCAATCAATAAAACAGTTTGCATTTTTGGTTACTTGGTGGCTTGAGATATACAGCTGTTTCATCCTGAAGCAGTTTTTAAAAAGCAGACATTATCTTGTATTTGTTTGATGTTCTGCAAGATAAAATTATTAAAATTTTGAAAATTACCACATTCAAAATGTTTTTCCACTGTGTCAGAGTAAGACATCAGAAAACCAGAGGTGGAAAGTAACGAATTACATTTACTCGCGTTACTGTAATTGAGTAGCTTTTTTGTGTACTTCTACTTTTTAAAGTAATTTTTAAAATCTGTAATTTTCCTTGTACTTAAGTATATTTTGTTTGAAGTATTGTACTTCGCTACATTTTAAAACACATTAATTACAGAGTAAAAAAAAATTAAAAATCGCTCTCTGGAAACTACTGCAGTAAATAATGTGCAGGAGGGCAAACTGGCGCTAAAATCACAAGAAAGATGCAGACGGACAAAACAGGCGTTAGTAGTGCAGATACCGCTGAAAACGACACCCCATCATATTCTGAAGTTGAACTCGAAGGAAATGAAGTGAACACATTATGCTTTATTATGCAGTTTAAGCTGTGCTTACCTAGGGAGACCAAACTAGCAGCTTATAAAATCTCGACAAGACATCAACCCTTTGCAAGCATGTGGAGGTAAGCTAAATAATTGCATCGTTGTATTGGTGGTTAAAATGAAGCTTTGACATTTTAGCAAGATGTTTTGCACAAATTAGCCAAAAAGATAGTGGTGTGGAGTGTGCAATATATCGTCTGTGATAATATCATTATTGTTGTTTTAATGATGTGCACACACATTTATAGTGCGTTCTTTCACTGTGTGATTCAGTCTCTAAAATGCATTTAGAATGATCACAAAACTGAAGATATAGTATTTACATATTTATATCATTTCATATAGTAAATCAAAATCACACAAAGCATGCCGTCTTTTCCTCCAAAAATCATGATTATATATATATATATATATATATATATATATATATATATATATATATATATATATATATATATATATATATACACACACACAACAGGTCAGTAAACAAGTTAATTAATAGACTTGCGTTTTAGACACCATATTGTCAGTTTTTTGCTCTATTTCTACAACAAAAAAATTATTCCAAACACAGCCACCAAAGCACAGTTTTGCATCTCTGAGCAACATGACAGTGTTTCGTTCCTGAATGAATCAACCGTTTAAATGACTCGGTTCAATCGCAATGACTCACTTATTAACAGTGTGTCATGGTAGGAAATCCATTGTTTCCTCCGTGTCATGTTTTGTGTTTGTATTTGTACTCTCGTAGTCTCCATGTGCTCGTTTGGTTAATTGTTGTCACCTGTATGTTGATTGTCTCGCTCCAGCTGATCCTCATCTCCACTCAGCTATAAATACTCACCCATCTCTCTGTCTGTTGTCAGATCCTCATTCATGTTTCAGCCATACAGTTGGATTACCGTCTCCCGTGTTCGTGTTCTGGATTATGTTCGTGTTGTCGTCTTCGTGTGAGTGTTCCGGTCTGTTCCTGGTTTCATCCATTGACCGTCTTCACCTTCACCACCGACTTCACCGTCCAGCACTTCTCACGCCACCGTAGACCTTCTATCACCATTGCCTACATTCTGGACAAGTTTTCAATAAACCATTTCTGATTGCCTGCATTTGCTTCCTCCTCTCTTACGAGCCGTGACAGTAGGATCTGACCATCATGGAAGCAGCAGGCGATTGCTCCCCATCTCATCTGGAGGAGTTTCTGCAGAGAGCCGTTGGTCGTATGGATTGCCAAGACAAGGCGATAGATGAGATGGGTCGAGCTTTCCAAGCAATGGTGACGAAGGTGTCCGAGCTCGCTCTCCAGGCTCAACAACAACCGCCACCCGCTGCGCCTCCCACGCCACCCACACCGCCGATCGTCTCCTGGGGGATTTCCCAGTCCGAACCACGCCTCCCCATCCCTGAGAAATATGCGGGTGAGCCAAAGTTTTGTCGATCATTTCTGTCACATTGTTCTCTGCACTTCGCCCTGCAGCCCCGCACGTTTACCACCGAGGAGATGAGGGTGGCATTCGTCTTGTCACTTCTGACGGGGAGGGCTGCCCTCTGGGGGACGGCGGTGTGGGAGAACCAAGACAGCTGCTGTGCCTCGTTCCACGCCCTTTCGGAGGAGATGAGACGGGTCTTCGACCGCTCCGTCGCCGGGAGGGAGGCGGCTAGACTTCTCACGGACCTATGTCAGGAAGACAGGTCCGTATCCGACTATTCTATCGAGTTCCGCACCCTGGCGGCGGAGTGTAAGTGGAATGAAGAGGCGCAGTGGGATCACTTCCTGCTTGGGTTGGCTGACCGCATCCAACAGGAGATCCGCGCCGTTGAGCTCCCCACTTCTCTCAATGGCCTGATTGACCTCGCCATCAGAGTAGACAACCGACTCGACCAAGCCGCCAGACGGAGGGGGAGAGCAGTTCTCACGACCAGACCGGAGGCTCAGCGTCAGCGCTCAGAGGTTGCGGTCAGCCCACCTGGAGATCTTGAACCCATGCAGGTGGAGCGAGCTCGGCTCTCCCGGGAGGAGAGGATCAGGCGGAGATCCCTGGGACTGTGTTTATACTGTGGCAGCCAAGAACATCACATCCAGCGCTGTCCGGTAAGAAGACCAAGCCCGATAGTAAAACGGAGGCTACTATCAGGTGGGATCTCTGCCAGTAAGACCTCATCTACATCGACACTCCTTCCGGTGAGCCTACGGTGGTCCACCCACGCACTCGATCATCACGCTTTGTTGGATTCTGGGGCCGAGGGTAGTTTCATGGACTTCAGGTTTGCTAGTAAGCTCAACATTCCTCTCACCTCCCTCAAACACCCCATTGCACCCTTTGCACTCAACGGACACAGACTGCCAGTCATCACACAGACCACTTTACCTGTTTCTCTCATCACATCTGGTAACCATACGGAGGAGATTTCATTTTTCATCACGGACTCACCTCAATCTCCCATTGTTCTCGGTCACACCTGGCTCCATAAACACAACCCCAGGATCGATTGGCGCCTCGGATCGGTGGTTAGCTGGAGCGAGGAGTGTCATTTGTCTTGTCTTTTGTCTGCTGGTGTTAATGTTTCTGAGTCTGTGTTTCAGGGGGAAGCAGTGGAGTTGGCTAACGTGCCCGCGGAGTACCACGACCTGAAGGAGGTGTTCAGTAAGTCTCGGGCTGATTCTCTTCCTCCTCATGGTCCCTATGACTGTGCGATAGAGTTATTGCCAGGTACTTCTCCGCCTAAGGGCAAGTTATATTCTTTGTCTATTCCAGAGACGGCGGCCATGGAAAAATATATATCCAGTTCTCTAGCAACGGGGTTCATCCGCCCTTCTTCTTCTCCAGCGGGGGCGGGGTTCTTTTTTGTGGGAAAGAAGGACGGATCCTTGCGACCTTGCATTGACTACCGAGGGCTGAACAACATAACGGTAAAGAATACCTATCCTTTGCCGCTTATGTCTTCAGCTTTTGAGAGGTTGCAGGGAGCGTCCGTTTTCACTAAATTGGACTTACGTAATGCTTATCATTTGGTCCGCATCAGGGAGGGGGATGAGTGGAAGACTGCCTTTAACACCCCTAGAGGCCATTTTGAGTACTGCGTGATGCCCTTCGGGCTAACAAACTCACCAGCAGTCTTCCAAGCACTAGTTAATGACGTGTTGCGAGACATGGTCGATCTGTTCATATATGTTTACCTGGATGACATATAGATTTTTTCTTTGTCTCTCCAGGAACACGTGCAACACGTACGACGAGTGCTTCTGCGGTTGCTAGAGAATGGATTGTTTGTCAAGGTGGAAAAATGCGTTTTTCATGCACAGTCTGTTTCTTTTCTAGGACACATCATTTCGACTGAGGGTGTTCGCATGGATCCTGAGAAGGTTAAGGCTGTGGTAGATTGGCCATCCCCAGAGTCTCGCAAGGCCCTGCGGAGATTTCTGGGGTTCGCCAATTTTTACCTGCGTTTCATTCGCAATTTCAGCCAACTAGCCGCGCCTCTGACCGCTTTGACCTCCCCTAGTTTGACGTTCAGGTGGTCAAACGCAGCCTCGGCTGCGTTTGCCAAACTGAAAAGCTGCTTTGTTTCAGCTCCCATTCTCGTCACACCCGGTTCGCTCACGTCAATTCATAGTGGAGGTCGACGCGTCAGAGGTGGGGGTAGGAGCAATGTTGTCCCAGCGCGCATCCTCAGACGGAAAGATGCATCCTTGCGCGTATTATTCTCACCGTTTATCTCCTGCGGAAGTTAATTATGACATTGGCAATCGAGAGTTGTTGGCAGTCAAACTTGCACTGGAAGAATGGCGTCACTGGCTTCAAGGGTCGGGTGTACCTTTCATTGTATGGACGGACCATAAGAATCTTGAATACATTAGAATCGCCAAAAGACTTAACTCCAGGCAGGCTCGGTGGGCATTGTTTTTTGGTCGTTTCGATTTTACACTTTCTTACCGGCCGGGTTCCAAAAACATCAAACCCGATGCTTTATCCCGTCTTTTTGAGCGTTCCGATCTTACTGCTACTCCCGAGCCCATTTTACTGGGGACCATCATTATCTCCGCGCTCAGATGGGAGGTCGAATCGAAGGTTTTGACTGCCTTAGAAGGGGTAACGCCCCCGGCTTGTTGCCCACCGAACTGATTGTTTGTGCCGGAGGGGTTACGGTCAGACGTTCTCCAGTGGGGTCATTGTTCCAGTGTTGCTTGTCACCCAGGGGTTAGTAGAACAAGGTTTCTAGTCAAGCAACGATTTTGGTGGCCTGGTATGGCTCGTGACGTCCACGACTTCGTCTTGGCTTGTTCAGTTTGCGCTTTTGTTAAGACTTCCAATCGACCTCCAGATGGGTTACTCTTACCGCTGTCTGTCCCTTCTAGACCCTGGTCCCACATTTCGCTAGATTTCATTACCGCCCTCCCGCCCTCTAAGGGCAATACAGTGATTTTAACCGTAGTGGACCGGTTCTCGAAGGCGACTCATTTCATTCCCTTGCCCAAATTACCATCAGCCAAGGAAACAGCGGTAGCTGTCATTGACAACGTCTTCCGTATACATGGCCTTCCGACAGACGTGGTTTCTGACAGGGGTCCCCAATTTGTGTCCAAATTTTGGCGAGAATTCTGTAAATTGTTAGGAGTGACTGTTAGTCTTTCTTCCGGGTTCCATCCCCAGAGCAATGGTCAAACCGAGCGAGCCAATCAGGATGTCGAAAGGGTTTTGCAATGTTTGGCTTCCAATAATCCTTCATCCTGGTGTCGGCAACTCTCAATTGTGGAGTACGCACACAATTCTTTGCCAGTGTCATCTACGGGCATGTCTCCATTTAAGGGTAGTTTAGGGTACCAACCACCTAATTTTGTCAGTACGGAATCCGAGCTTTCGGTCCCCTCCGCACACGCACTAGTCCAGAGGTGTCACCGCACCTGGACCAGAGCTCGCAGAGCTCTGCTCCAGGCTAGGTCGCGCACCAAGGCTAAGGCCGATCGCCACCGGTCGAAGCCTCCCCGTTACGTCGTCGGTCAAAGAGTGTGGCTTTCAACCCAGAATATTCCTATGCGTTCCGTTTCGAATAAGCTTGCTCCCAAATTTATTGGCCCGTTTTCTGTTACCAAAATCATTAATCCGGTAACAGTGCGTCGTAGCCTTCCTCCGGCGTACAGGAGGGTTCATCCCGTGTTCCATGTATCCAAAATTAAACCGGTGATTTTTTCCCGTCTTAACCCGCTTGCCCGGCCAAACCCCCCCCCCCCCCACCCCCCACCCCCCGCCTCGTATCGTTAATGGGGAAACCACGTATTTGGTTAATCGTATTCTGGACTCTAGACGGAGGGGACGCGGATTTCAGTACTTGGTGAATTGGGAAGGTTACGGTCCGGAGGAGAGAAGGTGGGTTCCTGCTCGGGACATACTGGATCATCGCCTTATAGATGATTACAATCTACAGGTAAGGCAGGCTGGGAACGTCAGGTGACGTCCTAGGGGAGGGGGTACTGTCACGGTAGGAAATCCACTGTTTCCTCCGTGTCATGTTTTGTGTTTGTATTTGTACTCTCGTAGTCTCCATGTGCTCGTTTGGTTAATTGTTGTCACCTGTATGTTGATTGTCTCGCTCCAGCTGATCCTCATCTCCACTCAGCTATAAATACTCACCCATCTCTCTGTCTGTTGTCAGATCCTCATTCATGTTTCAGCCATACAGTTGGATTACCGTCTCCCGTGTTCGTGTTCTGGATTATGTTCGTGTTGTCGTCTTCGTGTGAGTGTTCCGGTCTGTTCCTGGTTTCATCCATTGACCGTCTTCACCTTCACCACCGACTTCACCGTCCAGCACTTCTCACGCCACCGTAGACCTTCTATCACCATTGCCTATATTCTGGACAAGTTTTCAATAAACCATTTCTGATTGCCTGCATTTGCTTCCTCCTCTCTTACGAGCCGTGACACAGTGACTTGCTGACACATACTGGCCATTTTAATTTCACATTTAAAGTATCTTTTGATTTTTCTTTTTTTATATATAATTGATTTCGTATAATTTCAAATGAGTATTCAACATTTTATGTCTTGTATATCAAAACATTAAAAACAGGTTAAATGCATTCTTGTCCTGAACTAAACAGTGAAGCTTCCAGGGAATCTTCTGCATTTCCTCTGCATTAAAAGATGAGTTTGTTGATACTGATTTGCCTGGTTACAGCCCAAATGTTTTATTATTCTAAATAGCTGATTCCTTTAATTAAAAACAACTAGTTTAAGATTAATAGGCCTATCCCAGGGGTGTCAAACTCAGTTCCTGGAGGGCCGTAGCCCTGTAGAGTTTAGTTCTAACCCTGTTCCAGCACACATATCATGTAGTTTTCAAATAAGCCTAAATGATTAGATTAGCTGGATCAGGTGTGTTTAAATAGGGTTATATCTAAACTGTGCAGGACTGTGGCCCTCCAGGAACTGAGTTCGACACCCTTGGTCTGTCCCATTTTTGACTCCCTCCCACTGTTAAAATGTAACTAAGTAATTTTTACTCTGAGTAAATTTTAAATGAGCTACTTTTTACCTTTACTTGAGTAGATTTTTAGAATGGTACTTTTACTTGTACTTAAGTAAAATTTCATTAATGTAATGGTACTTTTACTTGAGTGGAATATTTTTGTACTCTTTCCACCTCTGCATACAACCCAGGATGGCAAATGTATCTTTACAATTCAAATCATTATAAAACAGTAAGACAGTACACTTTTTCTAAAACTTAATTTATGTTTAAAATGTGACCTTTCTTATAAGCCGAATAGTCGGTGCCTCCAGCTGCCCCATTCTTAATTTATGCCAGTTAATGCTGTGAAACCACCTGAGAAATAATGGATAGAAAATGTCAATTCACACATAACAGCAAAAAACATTAATAACAATAAAAACGGCACAAAGGTCACAGAAACATACTCAATACCATAACCATACTCATCTCAGTACTACTCAGTGTGTGTATATGTGCACACACACACACACACACACACACACACACATATATATACACACGCACATTTAAATTTAATACACACTGAACTAAGCCTAATATTCGTTCATAAAGCTTGCCTGTGATGTCGGACATCTTTGATTCCATTTTTTGTATTGCCCAGACGCTGTCCAGGACGTGGCCTGCATGCCATGTAAACAAAACATTAACTGAAGATTAAAAATGTAAATACCTAAAAGAAATGTAGGGGTGATATTTAAATTTAAAAATAAATAAATTAAGATTAGATGGATTCAGAAATTACCTGCACAATTTACTGATGAGAGACTTGGCACCTTCCCCCATATATGATGGGAAATTCAGCACACCATCCAAGATCTTGGCATAAATCTTCTGTGGGTCTGAACTAGAGAATGGTGGACTTTAGGACAAATAAAACATTATTAATAATAATTCAATTTTGCCATAAACAAGAGAAATACAAATGTAAACATAAATAGATGATATATAACTTATTAATTAGCTTAAAAATGTATAACAAGTGCAAACTTGATAGAACATGGACACTCAGAAAAAAAAGGGGTTGCACTTTATTTTACAGTACGTGTACTAACATGTACTTATAGTGTACTTACAGTGTATTTATCTAAGAAAGTTCTGGTAACACAAGGTAACTACATGGGGTAGGGTTAGGTTTAGGGGTAGGTTCAGGGTTAGTACCTAGTTATTACATAGTAATTGTAATTACTATAATAAGTACATAGTATGTACATGAGGAACAGAACTGCAAAATAAAGTGCTACCTTTTAGGTACTAATGTACTAATATGTACCTTTAAGGTACCAGTATGGACTGTTTAGGTACAAAGGTGTGCCTTTTGAAAAGGTCCTGCCCCAGTGATAGCTTTTGTAGTAACTGTCAGAACTGAGGATTTCATTCTTAAAGTGTGTTCCTCTATTCACACGCAAAATGCAGTTTGTTGATTATGCAACGTGATGCAAAATTATTTAAGTTTGAACAGGGCACAGTATATACAGGATTCATGGAGTTAAATTTAACACCTTTTAAGACCTTTTTAAGACTCTATCCATACATTTTAAAACCTCATCGCCATTCCAAGTTTTAAATGATTACATTGGCGACCCTTTAACTTACATTTACTATATATTGATTGTAAGATAGCACAACTAAACAGACTTACTTTGTGATAACTCATTATCAATACAACATAATTCAGAAGGGGGATATGAATCACAAATAAATTAATTGAGTGATTATCCAATGCAACCCAAGAAAAAAGAATTCTAACAATAAACAAAACAACTGACAATTTGAGAAGGGAAAATAAACCTCTATGAGCTAAAGGGGCAATGCGTTCACACAAAGTAAATTCAAAAGATGTTTTTCTAACATCAACTCTTATAACTGTCTGCAAACCATAGCTGTTTCGTGGAACACTTCTCATAACAAACATCTGACTGATCAGACAGTTTCCCTGATTACGGAGTGCTTGATTTGATGCTGACTTGACAGACTGTAAGTAATACTGGACCTGATCGTGTCTGACCATGGAAGGCAAAATAATGATCACAACTATTACATTTTAATTGTGCATTCCAAGCCCATGCCCGAAAAATAACTAAATAAATAAAAATAGCCCAAAGTACCGCAATTACAGTACCATGTCCTAATATAAACATGCCATTTTCATTCCAAAAATACATATTTTATAGTCATTGTTATGTACATTTATTATAAACACAGCTCAAATGCTTCAGTGTGGCCCAAAACATTTAGCACAGTTTTATTACAGGTAGAATACAAAATGATTCATTACATGCATTTCATCTAAATGTAATTTATGTAGTATTTCAAACCTTTATTTCAAACCCATGGCAACAGTTTTAAAAGCAGTCCAATTTCATGCATCCAATATGAGCTGCAGAAGTGTCACGGTTGGTAAACCGTGGCCTCGGGATTTGCACTATGTGGGTGGAGTTTGTGTGTGTCTCGCGTCAGCACTGATTGTTTCATGTGGGCATCTCCGTTAATTGTTCATCTACACCAGCTGCTACTCATTACCCCATCCCTACTTATTGCCCTGTATCTCACAAAATTCACACATACTTTGATACATTGCACAAGTAGTCTAACTTAAAGATCTGAAAATCCCATCTCCACTTTTTCAAATTCTGTTACATGTGTTTTGTGTAGGTTCATTTTGTTATTTGGACTTTTTATTTTTTAGTTTTTTTTTGTGCTGTATTTGTAGTCAGTTTGTAGCCTTTGCCTTTGATTAGTATCCTCAGTTGTGTCTTGTTATCTCATTATGCCTTTGTGTGTATAAATAGCCCTAGTGTTTCACTTGATCTTTGTCAGTGTCTAAACATAATGTCTGTACTTTTACCTATGCTTCTGTTCATTTTTTCCCAGTGTTCCTTGTCATTTGTTTACTTTGCTTCTTTACCTGCAATTAGATTCTCTTTTCTACTTTCCTACACATGTTTTTGAGTTTGTAAAACAATCCCCTCACCCAATTTAACTTCTTTACTAAAAAAATAAAATAAATAATAATTCAGCACATGTGGATTACATGAGAAAACTTTGATACCTGCCCACGAGCAGCTCGTAGATTAGAATGCCAAGTGACCAGAAGTCAGCAGCGAAGTCATGGCCATGGTTCTGAATGATCTCTGGAGGGATGTACTCAGGAGTACCACAAAAGGAATATGTCTTTTCACCCCGAGAAAGCTCCTTTGCAAAACCAAAATCAACCTGAAAATAATTCAATAAGAAAGTAAAACTTTCAGTAATTAATGCATCAAATATATTGAATTTTACTGTTTTTTTTACTCGGACAAGCTTGTCACCTATTTACCAAATATTTGCTGTTGGGGGGGTAACACATTACAAGTAACATGAGTTAAAAGTGATAGTGGCATGACAAGTGGCTAGGAATTGTGTCCCATACTCAGAATTTGTGCTCTGCATTTAAATATGTAGGTCTACTGCAATCCAAATTCACACATAAAGAAGTGAGTAGGGAACAAACACACACACACACACACCGTGAACACTCACACAGAGCAGTGAGCAGCCATTTCTGCTGCGGCAACCGAGGAGTTATTGGGGGTTCAGTGCCTTGCTGAAGGGCACCTCAGATGTGGGTAATGAGGGTGGAAGAGAGCACTAGTCATTCACTCTTACAATTTCAGCTGGTGCTGAGACTTGAACCTACAGCTAAAATGTCTTGACTTTTTAGCTGTAAAAAGTCAAGCTAAAATGCTACCAGCTAAAATGTCTTGACCTTCTAACCACAACTGCCCCATTCAGATTACTTTTTTCAAGTTACTACAGTGGTAAATAAATTCAATACGTTTTTTTGATTTACAAGAAAAATATTGGAGTTTCTTTTACAAATAAGTAACACCAGTTCCCTTTCAGCCGGTCACCCTCAACGCCATGTTGGTGACCAACAAATTGGGAATCTCGCTAGAGAGACCACTACTTCAAGTGTAGACTAAAAAAGCCAATGCACATTGGCATGCCATGATTACATCCAGCTGCCACTGATCACAGCATGAGTATAAATAGGCAGCAGATGAGCTGCATACTCAGGTTTTCACTAAAGAGCTGAGCTGGTGATCAGGCCACTCAGTGGTGATACAGCATCCGTGGTGACAGGATGTGATGTCTCCGTTCCCTCCTGCAGGGAATGAGGGTTCAATACAAACGGAAGAACAAGAGGACCTAAAACCCATACCCTGAAGGAGGGCCGGGCGGAGAATCTTTTGTTTCCTTTTTCCATGCCACTGACTTCACACTCAGTGGTACCCAAATCTTCAACAAAAGAGCTGTTTCTTCTATTTCTGGGTCCCCAGAGGAGACGGGGTTGTGGACGGGCAAGTCTCGGATCACACTTACCCTTCTCTCTCGCCAGAGCAACTGTGGGTGATTCAAGAGTGAGATCAAACATTCCTCTAGAGCTCCCCAGTCCAACTTGTGGGCCCCTTCAGACCATCAGACTCAGCTATGCGATTCAGCATAGGATGTGATGGAGCCAGTCCCTCCAGCCGATATAAAGACAGGGTTTTACAGCCCTTACTTCATTGTGGCCAAGAAAGGCAGTGGATTAAGGACAATCTTGGATCTGCGCATCTTGAACCAGGCCCTTCACAATCTTCCATTCAAGATGCTCACACAGAAGTACATCTTCAGGTGCATCCATCCCTGAGATTAGTTTGCAGCGATCAACATGAAGGATGCATACTTTAATGTTTCAATCCTTCTGTGACAATCCTTCAATCCTATTCCTGTGATTCGGGTTCGAGGGACGAGCATACCAGATGAGCATCCCTGTCACCCTGTGTCTTCACGAAAGTTGCGGAGGCAGCCCTCATTCCCTGATAGAGCAGGCCATTTGTGTTCTCAACTACCTCAATGACTCATACTAGCTCAGTCTCAGGATCAGTTGTGCAAACACAGGAACTTGGTTCTCTCACACCTCAGCTAGTTGTGCCTTTGGGTCCACTGGGAAAAGAGCAAACTCTCCCTGTCGCAGAGGGAAAGTTTTTTTTTGGTATGGAGTTGGATTTGGTCAAACAGACATCATGTCAGTGTTGAACTGCCTGAATATGTTCAAGAGCAGGACAGCCGTCCCACTAAAATAGTTTCAAAGGCTCCTGGTGAATATGGCAGCTGCAGTGGCAGTTACGCCACTGGGGTTGCTTCATATGAGACCAATTCAACATTGGATCTATGGCTGAGCCTCGAGGTGAGCATGGCAATGCAGCACTCACCGGGGCCAAGTCACACCGGCTTGCCCCCAAACCTTCACCACATGGTCAGACCTTGCATTTCTCCGGGGAGATTGGCCCTAGAACAGGTCTCCAGCCATGCTGTGGTTCACATTGTTGCTTCCTCCACTGGCTGTGGGGCCTCGTTCGACAGGCTAGCAGTCTCTGGGGTTTGGACAAGTCTTTCGGGGACATTTGTGCCTTTGTAGGCAGTTGAGCTGAAGTGTCTATCAATAAAGACTCTGCTCCTGCTTGCACTGGCCTCCATTAAGAGGGTAGGAGACCTACACGCAATCTCGGTTGACAAATCGTGCCAAGAGTTTGGGCCAGCTGACTCCCAGGTAATCCTGACGTCCCGTCAGGCTAAGTGCCCAAGGTTCCCACAGAGTGAACGACTGAAAGGGAATATCTCGCTTATGTGTTGAAACCCTCGTTTCCTGCAGGAGGGAACAGAGGCATTACGTCACCATTGCTGCTGTACCACCTCTGAGTGGCCGGGTCATCTGCTCAGCGGTATGCGGTAAAATTGTGTATGCGGTAAAATTGTGAAAATTATTTTACTATTACATTTATTACATTTATTATTAACAGCTTATCGATGTTAACGGTCATTGCTCTATTTGATCCTTGTTTTAATACACAGTTGCATGCTGCATCACATTATAACTAGATATAGCAAGGAAAAGGGAATTTAATTTGTTTTACCAATTTCACATATCCTTTGGAGTCGAGCATGAGATTTTCTGGTTTCAGGTCTCGATACAGGATCCCTTTGTTATGGAGGTATGCAAAAGCTTCAACCACACACGCTGTTATGAACACAGATATATTCTCCTCAAAGCGTCTTCTGAAACATGACAACACATGTGCCCACATTCAGATATTCAAACAGCTCTAATTAGGGAATATAACAGTTTTCTGCAGTCAAACATTTGACTGAGACAGGAAATGGATTCTAATTTAGGGTCAGCAAAATAAGCAAGAAAGATGACACTAATATGCTGTGGTTAATTGCCAAAGTGTTGCTATGCATTTTTTAAGCATTGCTATGCGGTTGCTAGGGTTTTCCTGCTAGTTTCTATGCAATACAACAACACAGTAACAACAGCTGTCATAAGGATGCTTGCTTTAGCAAACAACACTAATGCATTTGTGAATGTCTTACGCTTGTTTCAGCTTGGTCCAGATTTCCCCACCAGGACAAAACTCCATTATCATATAGATGTAGCGGGAATCTTTGAAGGCAGCATGCAGCCTGAACAACACCAGAAAATTCTGACTTGATGAGAACGGCTTGAAAAAAATCTGATATGATTATAGGTTAGGTATACATAGTTGCACTAACCTGACAATGAAGTCACATTGGATTGCTTGGAGAATTTTTCTTTCTAGGAGAATGTGTGCTTCCTGCTTCTTTGCAACAATGTGTTGTTTACTGATCTTCTTCATAGCAAAGTACGTTCTGTGCTGTAAGGTAGTTACCTGGTAAATAAACAACCAATCCAATCAGAACAACATTAAGCTGGACCAATCAGCGTTTTAACATTAAAGGGACTCATAAAATCCATCATCTATGCTCTCCTCTCATACCAGCTCCACTTTTCCAAACCCCCCGACTCCAAGAGTGACAGGATCTCCTTGATGACTTCCCTCCTGGTACAGTACAGGGACGAGATCTTTCAGCTTTAGAGATGTTTCTGGCCTGGAGACAGTAATACTTGTAATATATAATTCAACAGAAATCACAACATAATATATAATTCATATTATAACTAAGTTCAATAAGAATTATAACTAAGAATCAATAAGGCTTTATTTAGCAGCAGACAGGCACCTAGCTGTATGATTAGAAAAACTCAGATTCATGAAAACTTAAATGAAAGTAACTGAACATTTATGCAAAATTTGCATTTCCTATATCTAATAGTTTGGATTTTATATGGAGATTAATTGTAGCATCCACAATATCATTCAAAAGTAGGAAAAAAACTTTAATATTGTGAAATATTTTTACAATTTAAAATGTTTTCACTTAATATATTTCAAAATATAATTTATTCTGATGCAAAGCATCGTTTTCAGTATCACATGATCTTTCAGAAATCATTCTAATATGCTGATTATTTTCTAATATGCTCAAGAAGCATTTATTATTATTATTATTATTATTATTATTAATGGTTGTCCGGAAACCTGGAAAGTATGGAAACTGTGATGTGGTGTCTTTTTAAGGATTCTTTGACGAACAGATAATTTGAGGATCTATATTTATTTGAAACAGAAATCTAACATTGTTGATGTCTTACTGGTCATTTTTTGATCAGTTTAATGAATAAAATGAAAATCAATTTCTTAAAAAAAAAGTTTTCCTTAAACAGTATATGAAACATGCTTTACATATATATATATATATATATATATATATATATATATATATATATATATATATATATATATATATATATATATATATATATATATTTTTTTTTTTTTTTTTTTTTTTTTTTTTACAAATATTATTATAAATATTACAAAATACCCAACTTACCCAACCTTCTCTGGCTTTACATCATCCTCCAGTAAATCAACCCTAAAAAAAAAAAAAAAAAAAAATCCTTTTTGATAAAGAACAATACTTCAGTACCAAAATAACCTAAACCGCTGTGGCAAAACACTAGAATAACAATATACACTCAGCGATCTAAAACATGAATCCAGCCAGAGAACAGAATGCACATCTGTAAACATATCACTGGAGTAGCACAAATCTTTTCTAATGCCTGACAGATGTCTCACACTTTATAACCACTTATAAAACTAGTGAAGAATGTTAAAAGTGACCGTGTTGAAGACTATGCTAAAAATCTTTACAAAAGTAGAAATCACAAAGCAGGAAAACTCACTCGTCATGGAGCTCAAGGCTTTCAAAAGGAATGGTCTCCTCAAAAACCCTGTGAAAAAATAAGGGACAGTGATCATTTATCAAATATTCGAAATCAAGGGAATTATGCAATTACATTTGTACAAACTAAGTAAAGCAATATTGTCATCACTGACATCAAACTTACTCTTTATCAATGGAAAAGCAAGTGACAGCTCCCACAGCTGTGCATGTGGCTGTCCTAAGGATATCTCTGGATTACACACAGAAGATCTGTTTGACTTTTACATTTAAACCAGATTTTGATATCATAATTCAGAACTGTTTATGTTTACCTGATCATTTTATCTAGAAAATTACATCTTTAAAAATAAACATTTAAAGAGACCAGCTGATCAGTTTAACAAATATTTATTCCTGATATTGTATTTCTAATGATCGCATGTTATCACTAAGGGACCACGGTTACCGTATTAGAGCCAGTTCTCCAAAGTGTTCCCCCTCACTCATCTTACGAATGATTTTCTGCTGTCCGTTCACTTTTTTTGTCACTAAAACCTAAGGGAAATTGACAAAATCCTGACCAGCTGTTGTAAGTTAAGATTTATTTTTGTAAGTAACATTATTTAAATGTATTATGTTTAATATAAACACAAACACACAAAATATTTTGTAGCATCTTTCATAATAAAGCTCAGAAATATGTGCAAAGTTTGGTTCTTGCATATTTTGTGTTTGTAAAAGTGCTTAAAAAACAAACAAACACATATTTAACCTCTCCTTTGAGAATGATGTAAAACGTATTGCCCTCTGCTCCCTCTCGGACAATCACTTCATTGTTCTGAAACTTCACCTTGGAAGGGAAAAAACACGAAAAAGACTTCATGAGTCATTATGTCATGCTTTGGTAGAAGAAAATATACTGGACTTTGTGTCAAAATAAGATTTTTTTTTTAAATG
The DNA here is from genome assembly GCF_003368295.1 of Carassius auratus. Taxonomy (NCBI): domain Eukaryota; kingdom Metazoa; phylum Chordata; class Actinopteri; order Cypriniformes; family Cyprinidae; genus Carassius; species Carassius auratus. The sequence goes on along the minus strand of NC_039287.1, from coordinate 19,369,602 downwards.
TTCTTTGTGACTAAATATTGAGGCCTTCGTGTGGTATTTGCTTTCTATTGTGGGCTCACAAGACAAAATCAGTGACATATTGAATTAATATTCAGTAATGCTGCATTATCGATTTAAATGCATTGACACCACTCGCTGAGAATTAAACTGACTTAAGCTGCATGATGACACTGTTTACTTCTGTAGAGCTGCTTTATAGCTAAATTGACTGCATTTAATAATTTAAGAATTGTGCTACATCAATAATGAACTTCCACACCACATCAGACTTCAGAGGCTGTTCAAAATCCTGCTGCATAGACTTTTGCCTGTATAGATTCACAGTTTTGGAGTGTCGTACAAATCCCAACATCCGCCTAGTCTATTTTCTCGTACATAACAAGATTCCAAAAAACTGTGCTGTGCATAGCAGGCTTTGCTTAAAGTGAAACACGATAATTATTGTCAGTTCCATTTTTTATCGAATACTGCAGTTCATTATAAACGATTTATATGTTCACATCATTATTTTTATGGATATATATATATATATATATATATATATATATATATATATATATATATATATATATATATATATATTTAGAATTCATGTGCCCTCATATCTTTAATAGTAATAAAAAAAATAATTAAAAAAAATGTTTCTCTCCCCCTTGCAAATACATCTCTTTTCTGACGATGTGCGCTCCCTGAAAAGATGGAAATAATATCCTAGCTGGTCAGTGAGTGACTACAGTGTCTCATTTGAGTTTAAATACTTTTACGATGCAAAGATTTCTGTCACTTTTGGCAGTTTGAAGGAGATTTGACATTATCATGTAAACATGCACTTTATCTCAAAAATGGGTTAGAAAAAATTAAAGACATGACTACAACTAAATAGACATTATATTATTCTATTCTATATTTTCTATATTTTACTATTTATAAGGGTAAAATCACACTGACTTCCTCCATGGAATCAATGATCTTTGACAGCTGAACATCATTCAGGGCTTTCAAAGTGCGAGACCTGATGGAAACAATCAAAAACAACAGAACTTACTCAGCAATAATACACTAACAAAACACATTTACAAGGACAACCTCTTGTCTAAGAATCCAAAACACACAAAACACAAAGCATCTGGGCCCGTATTCATAAATATTCTAAGAATCCTCTCAGAAAACACTTAATTTAGCTTAAAAACTTTTACGTAGGAGTCTTAGCTTAAGAGCGATTCGGGATCAATCTGAGAGCAACTCTGAGTAAGGAAAAGACAAAAACTTTCATCTTTTAAATGATTAAAACATTTACTTAAAATTAATTTAAAAACAGTTAGAAAATGTGATAGACACTATCTAATCTATAGCATCTAAACTCCCTGTCACTGATTGTTTGTAACACTTTTCTTCTGCCTATTCTTCTTTCTGTCATTTTCTCCTCTGCTAAAGAAACTCTTAAGCCTCTTAAAAGTCCTCGTCTGTGCTCCTAACAAGTTTGACCTTAAGACCTATTTTAAGGGTTAAGATGCTTTCTGAATTACTTTTTTCTTTACTAGGATTTTTTCTTTAATTTTAAGAGTAAACACCCACATTTCTAAGAATTTTCTTAGAATTTTGTCACTAGGAGCTACTTTTTGCATTAAGATTCTTTATGAATACGGGCCCTGATATTTTACTACTACAGCCTTGATACAAAGTGATGCCAGAATGTCTTACGTTTTCAGGAAGCACATGAGTTGCTCTCTTTTCTTCTTGGATTTGTTGGTCATGATGCTTCGATATGTTTGTCTCTCAATGCACCATAACTGTACTGCAGTGATGGCTGTGGCAAAGAGAGAATCAAAACACTAATGTACCACACAGGAAAGGGCGATCCAAATTAGCCATCACTCCAAAATACGAACTGACCTTTGACAGATGCTGTGCGTTTACAGTTGTATAGAATGGCCAGTTCCCCAAACACATCACCGGGGCTCAAAGTTCGCAGATCACGTCCAGACTGAGTAACCCTCAGCTCACCCTCTAGAAAAATAATGGAATTTAGGTTCATCAATTATTTACACAGAAGGTCATCCTCGCTCTCATCCAAAGCATGAGAGATGAAGCATCTGGTTATGAGCAGCCCCTCATTTAATTTAAAAGTCTGTAAAAGTGACTTTGTGCTTCTTTGGGATGGCACAATCAAGCGACATTCACTTGCAGGATGCAAGCTTCTAGAGGCACATAAGTCTGAAGTAACAAATTTAGGTAAATGGGTGCAGAGACAGTGGTGGTTTTGTAGGCAAACAACAATTCCTTGAATTTTATGCGAGCAGCTATTGGAAGCCAGTGCAAATTGATAAACAGAGGTTGCGACATGTATTCTTTTCGGCTCAGTAAAAATGTATCTTGATTAATTGTAAAGGTTTGATAGAACTGGCTGGAAGACCTGCCACTAGAGTATTGCAATAGTCCATCCTGGACAGAACAAGAGCTTGAACAAGGAGTTGTGCGGCATGTTCCCGAAAGAAAGGGCTTGATCTTCTTGATGTTGAATAAAGCAAATCTGCAGGATCAGACAGTTTTAGCAATAGCAGTGGTCTGAGAAAGTAAGCTGATCATCAATCATAACTCCAAGGCTTCTAGCTGTTTTTGAAGGAATTATGGTTAATGTGCCTAACTAGATGGTAAATCCCTTACGAAAGGAAAATATATTTACCAATATATTTCTTAAAATATATTGTGATATATTGTAATATATTATTTTCCCTTTTTATTTTCTAATATTTTATATATTTGAATACATTTAATAATATATTGATGATACATATATTACATAATATATTAGAAAATATACAAATGATTGTCGCTTTCAATATATTGCAATATATTGGAAAAAATAAATATATATAAGAATATATGCCTATATATTACATGATATTTTCCAATATACTGCAATATATTTTTGTTTCATAAGGGAAATTGTGATTAAACAATGGGTTTGCTGGAATCACAAGCAGTTCTGTCTTGGCAAGTTTGAGTTGAAGGTGATGGTCCTTCATCCAACAAGAAATGTCTGTTAGACAAGCTGAGATGCGAATAGCTACCGTCGGATCATCAGGATGGAATGAGAGGTAGAGTTGAGTGTCATCAGCATAGCAGTGGTATGAAAAGCCATGTTTCTGAATGACAGAACCTAATGACGGCATGTAGACAGATAAGAGAAGTGGTCCAAGAACTGAGCCCTGAGGCACCCCAGTAGTCAGATGTTGTGAATTGGACACCTCAAAGGAGCCTTAAAGGACCTATCTGATAGGAAAGACTCAAACCACTGGAGCGTGGTTCCTGAGATGCCATTTTTCAGTAGGGCTGACTGGAGGATCTGGTGGTTATTTGTGTCAAAGGCAGTGGATAGATTAAGCAAGAAAAGTATAGAAGATTTGGATTCCGCTCTTGCCAGTCTTAGGGCTTCAACAACTGAGAGCATGGCAGTTTCAGTTGAATGTCCACTTCTGAAGCCAGATTGGTTGCTCTCAAGGAGGTTGTTCTGTGTGAGAAAGGTAAGACAACAACAACAACAACAACCTTTATTTATAAAGCACATTTAACACAATAAAAATTGATCCAAAGTGCTGTACATAGTGCATAGCAGGACTACAACATTAAAAACAACAATTAAAAATTTCCAAAAGCTAAAGAATAAAAATGTGTTTTCAGAGTAGATTTAAAAATGTCCAATGAAGGAGCAGACCTCACATGATAAGGAAGAGCATTCCAAAGCTTGTAGACTGGTGGTTGAACACAGCCCGTTTTTACGGATCACTCAGGAGACAGAGGAGTAACAGATGAAAATGTTATTTATTAAAGACACAAGCAGAAGAGCACGTAGTGAGGAGTGGATGGGTGTTGGGATCCGTGCCGGGAAGATCGTGACCTCGAGAAGGGTAGGTGAACCACAAACACACGCACTGTTGGGGACTTGAGGACTTCGGAGGCAATCCTTAGAGAAAAGATAGAAGAGGAGTCTTCAGAGGTAATCCTTAGAGAGAAGGTAGAAGAGGAGTTAGTCCTAATAGTTAGCACACAGGAATGATCTTGTCGCGAATGTGACCGGACGATGATTGAGTGTGTGTGTGGCTTTTGTGGTGCAGCGATGATGGGTAGGTGATGAGGAGCATCAGGCGGATGTCCCGGGTAGACAGCCAGACCTTCTGACCGGGTTGGTACTGGGGGGCCTCGGACCGGCAAAGGTCGGCTGGCGTCCTGCGTCTGTGGAGCAACCGTTGAAGCTTGTGATGGGCCGCGTCCCAGACCCTCTCGCTCTCCCGGAACCAATAGTCGACAGCGGGAACATCAGAGGGCTCTCCAGACCAGGGGAAAAGAGGTGGCTGGCCATGACAGAAGGTACGGAGGAAGCGTCCGATCTCCTGGACCTTTCTTTCTGTCTGCCCGTTAGACTGTGGGTGATAGCTGGAAGACAGGCTGATGGCCACACCTAGGAGGGAGTGAAACGCTCTCCATACCCAGGAGATGAACTGGGGGCCCCGATCTGACACAATGTCCTCTGGGATGCCGAAGCACCTGAAGACATGGTTAAACATCAGTTCTGCCATTTCCATGGCAGAGGGGAGACCCTTCAGAGGAAGAAGACGACAAGCTTTAGAAAATCTATCCACAATAATCAGAATACATGTGTTATTGTCAGAGGGTGGAAGGTCCGTAAAGAAATCCACCCCTAGGTGTGACCATGGGCGATTGGGAATGGGCAGAGGATGGAGTTTGCCAGATGGTAGATGGCGAGGACTCTTGGACATGGCTCAGCTGGTACATCCACTCACGTACCTTCTGACATCCGAGGCCATGTTGGGCCACCAGAAGCGTTCCCGTAGGGTTTCATTGACCCCCGGGTGACCAGTGCCAAGTGATGTATGGGTGGAGTGGATGAGTGGAGTGCGCCGTGTCCTGGGGATGTAATGGTGTCCTGGTGGGCAACCAGGCGGGGTGTTGTTAGGAGCTTCGGCTGGAGGTAGAGTCTCTGCTGACCAGGTGATAGGGGCGACTATGACCTTGTCCGGGAGGATGGGTTCGGGGTTCTCTGACCTTTCTTCGGGTGCGTAACATCTGGAGTCTATGACAGGGATTTGGGCTTCTGACGAAGGAGGTTGGTTAGAGGACTAGTGATAGTACTAAAATTCTGAATGAATCGTCTATAAAAGTTGGCGAAGCCAAGGAATCGCTGCAGTTCCTTTATAGTGGTAGGAATGGTCCAGTCAATGACTGCACTTACCTTCCCCTCGTCCATCCGGATGCCACTGCGGTCGATGGTTTATCCAAGGAACTGCACTGAGGGTTGATGGAATGAACACTTCTCTGGTTTCAGGTAGAGCTGGTAGTCCATCAGGCATTGCAGGACCTCCGCAATGTGGCGCTGATGTTCTGCCAGGCTCCGGGAGTATATCAATATGTCATCGATATAGACTAGGACGAACTGATGGAGGAAATCTCGGAGCGCCTCATGTATGAAGTCCTGGAATACGGAGGGGGCGTTTACAAGCCCATACGGCATAACAGAGTACTCATAGTGACCAGTAGGGGTGATGAAGGTGGTCTTCCACTCGTCCCCCTCACGTATCCAGATGAGGTTATACGAGCTGCGGAGGTCCAACTTGGTGAATACAGTGGCACCACGGAGATGTTCTAGGGCCGCTGGGATGAGGGGAAGAGGATACCGGAACTTCTGAGTTATCTTGTTAAGGGCTCTATAATCGATGCATGGCCATAAACCTCCATCCTTCTTGGCCACGAAGAAGAAACTGGAAGCAGCAGGGGAGGTAGATGGGCGGATGTATCCTTGTGCCAGCGCCTCCCTGATGTACTCCTCCATGGCCTTCTCCTCGGGAACGGATAGGGGATAAATCCGTCCCTTAGGCACTGGTTCATCCGGCAGCAGATCTATTGCACAGTCCCACGGCCGGTGTGGAGGCAGCTTGGAGGCCCGCTTGGGGCAGAAGACATCACTGAAGGGGGCATAGCACTGGGGAATGGAGATGGACTGGTTTGCGACAGGGCTTTCAATGGAGGTTGAGCCACAGTAAGTGTCACCACAGTGGTGAGTGGTTTCATTTGGTATTGTGAAGGGAGGATGGCACTCACCATGGGATGAGGAGGACGAACTGGGCACCCAGCTATGGTATGCCCCAGAGCTGCACAGTACAGACAAAGGTTCTGGGCCAGCCGTCTTAGACGCTCTGCCATAGTGAGGTGGTATGAGTCCACCATCATGGGTTTGTTGGCTGGTTCTGGGGAGCTGACGTTCTCTGGTCGGCAGAGAGGTGTGGAGGAATGTGCCTGGCCCTGGTTCTCTTCTAAGCACGACTGCATACGAGTGGCGAAGCGGATGGACAGCTGGATGAATCGCTCGAGGCCGATGGTATCCTCATATGCAGCGAGATGCAACCGCACTCTGGGTTCCAGTCCTTGGCGATAGGTAGTGAGCAGGGCCTGTTCGTTCCACCCACTGGAGGCTGCCAGAGTTCTTAACAGTAAGGCATAATCGTAGACAGACATTTTTCCTTGTTTTAAATTGTACAGTCTCTCACCTATCGAGGAGTCCCAGGCAGGTTTGCCAAAAACTTCGCGGAAATGTTCGATGAAGCTAGAATATGACTGAGTCACAGGGTTATTTTGAGTCCAGAGAGAATCTGCCCACTGTAATGCCTTGCCTTGTAATTGGGAAATGATGAAAGCTACCTTAGATCAGTCCGTAGGATATGAGAGCGGTTGCATCTCCAGGACCAGTGAACACTGAAGCAGGAAACCGCTGCATTCCTCCGCCGAACCAGAGTAGAGCGCTGGCCTGGCCAAGGGAACGGCGTGCACGGCAGGTGAAGGAGGGAGGACGGGATCAGCGGAAGTGCTCGCTGGTGGTGGGGACGCGGGTGCTGACATGAGTGTCCGACGGAGTGCATCAACTAATTCCTGAAAGGGGTCGGTGAGGCTCATGCTTGCGTCTCTCGGTGCAAGTCCGGTCATCTGTTACGGATCATCAGGAGACAGAGGAGTAACAGATGAAGATGTTATTTATTAAAGACACAAGCAGAGGAGCAGGTAGTGAGGAGTGGATGGGTGTTGGAATCCGTGCCAGGAAGGTAGTGACCTCGAGAAGGGTAGGTGAATCACACACACACGCACTGTTGGGGACTTGAGGACTTCGGAGGCAATCCTTAGAGAGAAGATAGAAGAGGAGTTAGTCCTAATAGTTAGCACACAGGAATGATCTTGTCGCGAACGTGACCGGACGATGATTGAGTGTGTGTGTGGCTTTTGTGGTGCAGCGATGATGGGTAGGTGATGAGGAGCAGGTGGTGATGATTTAGTATTCAAGTGAGGGTGTGCGCTGTGATTGTGTGGAGGTGGAACCTGGCGTGTTTGTAACACCCGTTCAAGTGTTTTTGCATTTAAAGGAAGAAGGAAAACTGGTGTGTAGTTTTCTAAAAGAGATGGGTTGAGGGTGCGGTTCTTAAGTAGTGGAGTCATACGAGCCTCTCTAAATGTTGAGGGAATAATACCAGTGTGGAGGGATGTGTTAATAATGTGAGTGAGTGCAAGTACAACTGCAGGAAAAATGATTTTTGAACCTCTCTTTTCAGTATTTCCTTCACCAGCAAGCAGTCCCCAGCACTCTAAACTAGTTTAAATGGCCAGCTCGCTTCAATCCTGGAGGGCACATCTTGTTTTACACATATTTGGCGCCACCTATTGTTGCCTCGGTATCATTGACATGTAAAAGGCCAGGGGTCTCCAAACAGTTGTTTGTCACAGTATTTGACATAACCATATACAAACAATATGTCCTGCAGAGTTTAGCTCCAACCCTAATTAAACACACCTGCACCAGCTAATCAAGCTCTTACTAGGCATACTAGAAACTTCCAGACAGGTGTGTTGAGCCAAGGTGGAGGAAAACTCTCCCTGAAAAATGTCTTATATTCAGAACATACAGTTGCATATTAGAATGATTTCTGAGGAGTCATATGAAACTGAAGAGTGGAGAAATGGCTGCTGAAAAATTAAACTTTACTATCACAGGAAAAAAGTACATTTTAAAATTGTAATAATATTTCATGATAACATTATTTTTGCTGTATTTTTATCAAATAAATCCAGCCTTGGTGAGCATAAGAGACTTCTTTTAAATCTTAGAATATTTAGAACCAAAAATACTAAGGGTGTTATGCAAGTATGCATATCTGAATTAACAGTTAACTCTGTTATGTCTATACATACACACCAAAGACAATGTACATGCTGTCTCCCTCTGTGCCCTCTCGGATGATGTCCTCGCCAGGACGACAGTCCATAACCTTCATCAGATCAACCATCATACTGATCTGCTCCTCATCCAGACGACGGAGGAAATCATTCTTACCAATGGCCTTCACAATCTGAGCTTTTTCACTGATGGCAAGACACATATAAACAAAGCACAACTTTTGGAGTTAGTAAAACAAAATAATTTATTAAGTTATTTTGAGACTGGATTATACCACTGCTGTTTAATTATGCCTTTTTCAGACTGTTAGTAAAAATCAGATTTTTTTGTATATCCATATATTATCCAAATAGATTTTGAAAGTCTGGACAGCATGTAACATCACAATACACACTGGTTTTCCTTGTGTGACAGAGGAGTTCTTGACTCTGCAGGCGCATATCTGAAAATCAAGATGATGCACTTTTTTTTTCTGCATCTGTTTTGAAAGCCTCGCCACATACAAGGGTACATCTGTGTTGTAACCAGAGCAACCCATGCAGATAAGTCAGTTATGTCTGGATACACAAATCAGATTTTTTTATGAAAATGTTGATAATATGCAATCATGTGCTGGACAGTCTGCCTGAAAAGATCTGATTTGAGAAAAAAATCCAATTTGCCAGCAGTCTGAACATAGCCTTGTATTCGCAGGGTTGTTGATTAGTATGTGTATAAAGTAACCTGGCAGTTTTATTGACTCTGTTGGCAGTGATTTCCAGGACCTCTGGGACACGCTCCCTGGCCATGACAGCTGCCCGACTCTGTCGAACCTCAGGCATTTCATTACTGTGTCGTTGTGGTGCACAATCTGACAGACAACATTAGATGTGATTCAGTGTTTTATAGACACTAAAGATCAGACTGAAATGTTCAGGGATATTATGAAAAATCTACTTCAGCTGAATGTTTCTAACATTAGGATATACAGAATTGCAGATGCTACACAGTTTGCTCTTGTCATTAGTTTTTTGTCCATGTATTTTGATCACCAAATGGACAATGTTGATACATATTGAAATATGAATTGTGCTGTCTTTAGGCAAAAACCTTTGACATATATATATATATATATATATATATATATATATATATGTTTGTATTATTAATAACATATGAAGGAAGCAGATGAAAGAGGATGCAGATATAGTTATTAGTCTGTTGGATCTTACCAAGCTCATCCAGTTGTCCTTGCAGTATCTGTAACAATCTCTCTTTCTGTTCAAGCTGTTGCTCTGTAATAAAAACAATATTCTAGTGTGCATAGCTCACATCAGATAAACAGTGAAAAAGTCATGGCTCAGATCTGGTCTTACTTAGCTCTGTGTTCTGGTTCTGGAGTTCCTGGTTGAGCTGGCATTCTTTCTCCAGCATTTGTCGTAATTTCTTGAGTTGTGCTTCCATTGGCATGATGAGATTCACCTTTACTAGAGCAGCATGACACTGGCAAAGAGCAGTAAACTGTAAAAAAAAAAAAAAAAAAAAAAAAAAAAAGTTGCGTCAACTTAAAAAAATAAGGCAACTTATTGCAAGCACTTTTTTGAGTAAACTTTACAAACGGGACTAAAGTCCACCCAACTTAAAATAACTTAATATCACATGTTTTCACAACATAAATAGTCATGTTAAGCTAAAAAATATCAGAACAAAATATTTTTTGTTTACTGAACACAAATGCCTATTATCTATAAGCATACACAATTTTAAAGTTAAAAAAGTGAAGTGACATTCAGCCAAGTATGATGACCCATACTCAGAATTCATGATCTAGCCATCCGTTAAAGTGACAAAAATACAACAACAAAAATGTTTTAGGAAGAGAGTGAAATTAAAACACATTATAGTGTTCTAATTTCTAATTGGAGAAAAAAAAATGTTAGTTTTTTTTTAACAGGATGTGCACAAATGGATGGAATTGAAATGAGTTTATCTGCGGAACACAGATTTAACCTCTTATTCTGACCCGATATTGATTTAGTGACTAAGTTATATAGATTTACAGGTCCTTCACAAAAAATTTGCATATTGTGATAAAAGTATAATGTAATGATAAAAATTTAACTTTCATATATTTTAGAATCATTGCACACCAACTGAAATATTTTAGGTCTTTTATTGTTTTAATACTGATGATTTTGGTATACAGCTCATGAAAACCCAAAATTCCAAAAAATATCATAAATTTAGCATATCATGAAAAGGTTCTCTAAACGAGCTATTAACCTAATCATCTGAATCAACTAATTCATTCTAAACACCTGCAAAAGATTCCTGAGGCTTTTAAAAACTCCCAGCCTGGTTCATTACTCAAAACCGCAACCATGGGTAAGACTGGCGACCTGACTGCTGTACAGAAGGCCATCATTGACACCCATCATTGACACCCAAGCGATAGGGTAAGACACAGAAAGAAATTTCTGAACGAATAGGCTGTTCCCAGAGTGCTGTATCAAGGCACCTCAGTGGGAAGTCTGTGGGAAGGAAAAAGTGTAGAAAAAAACGCTGCACAACGAGAAGAGGTGACCGGACCCTAAGGATGATTGTGGAGAAGGAGCGATTCCAGACCTTGGGGGACCTGCGGAAGCAGTGGACTGAGTCTGGAGTAGAAACATACAGAGCCACCGTGCACAGGCGTGTGCAGGAAATGGGCTACAGAGAAGCAGCACTGGACTGTTGCTCAGTGGTCCAAAGTACTTTTTTCGGATGAAAGCAAATTTTGCATGTCATTCGGAAATCAAGGTGCCAGAGTCTGGAGGAAGACTGGGGAGAAGGAAATGCCAAAATGCCTGAAGTCCAGTGTCAAGTACCCACAGTCAGTGATGGTCTGGGGTGCCATGTCAGCTGCTGGTGTTGGTCCACTGTGTTTTATCAAGGGCAGGGTCAATGCAGCTAGCTATCAGGAGATTTTGGAGCACTTCATGCTTCCATCTGCTGAAAAGCTTAATGGAGACGAAGATTTTGTTTTTTCAGCACGACCTGGCACCTGCTCACAGTGCCAAAACCACTGGTAAATGGTTTACTGACCATGGTATTACTGTGCTCAATTGACCTGCCAACTCTCCTGACCTGAACCCCATAGAGAATCTGTGGGATATTGTGAAGAGAAAGTTGAGAGATGCAAGACCCAACACTCTGGATGAGCTTAAGGCCGCTATCGAAGCATCCTGGGCCTCCATAACACCTCAGCAGTGCCACAGGCTGATTGCCTCCATGCCACACCGCATTGAAGCAGTAATTTCTGCAAAAGGATTCCCGACCAAGTATTGAGTGCATATCTGAACATAATTATTTGAAGGTTGACTTTTTTTAAATTAAAAACACTTTTCTTTTATTGGTCGGATGAAATATGCTATTTTTTTGAGATATGAATTTTGGGTTTTCATGAGCTGTATGCCAAAATCATCAGTATTAAAACAATAAAAGACCTGAAATATTTCAGTTGGTGTGCAATGAATCTAAAATATATGAAAGTTTAATTTTTATCATTACATTATGGAAAATAATGACCTTTTATAACAATATGCTAATTTTTTGGGAAGGACCTGTATATAAAAGGTATACAATTTGCATCAATAAAGCAATCATGCACAATATGAAACCAGATTCAGGAGCATTTAGGGTTTATGTTGTAGTAGTCACAGTATACGTAGTTAGTGGATAAAAAAATACTGTTAAATGATTGCCATTCAGAATGAACTGATATCATGGATTCTCACATGATAAAATCCACTAATTACCTTTTTTGCTTAAAACATCTTGCACAACAGGTCTTCCAGCTAGTTCTACCAAACGTCTAGAACTAATCCATAATGTGGCAGAAAGATGAAAAAATGCATGTAACACATCTGTTCATTAATTTGCACTGGCTACCAATAGCTGCTCAAACAAAATTTAAGTGATTGATATTTGCTTACAAAACCACCACTGGCTCTGAGTCTGCATCCCTTTACCTAAATCACTACTTCAGACTTATTTGCCCCCCAGAAGCATTCTGCAAGTGAACAGTGAATTATGTGCCATGCCAAAGAGACACAAAATTACTCTCACAGACGTTTACATGAACTGTTCCCTGCTGGTGGAATGACCTGACCAACTTGACCCAAGCAGCTGAGTCTTTAGCCATCTTCAAAAATCGGCAAAAAAAAAAAAAAAAAACCCCGAACACTAGCACTCTCTATGCTGTTTCTATGTTATCTACTTGTTTAAGAAAACACATAGATAACATAGAAACAATGTAAATATATAATTGACACTCTAACGTTGTATCTGCTTTTCTTTTTATTTATTATAAAAAGATAACAGTAACTTGACCCTTTAACACTAGCTCTGTCTATTCTGTTAAAAAAAAAAAAAAACTAAACCAAAAAAACTAAACCCTTGCTGCATGTACTACGTTAGACTAACTGGTCACAGCATTTATATTCTTATATTGTCATATTTTTGCCCTTTTATTGGTTTGATTGCTGCTATTTTCCTCATTTGTAAGTCGTTTGGATAAAAGTCGTTTGGATTAATGTACTAGCAGGGGATCCCCTGGTTCAGTTTAGCTATAGGGAGCTTCTTTGAATAAATTTATTGACAACTAAATTAGCAAATGTTTTTGTTTATTTCCCTTCATTACATCAGCCAGTGTGTCATCAGCCATCACCAGATGGACAGAAATTATAATTACAAAGGACACATTTCTTCTAATTTCTTCTTTGTTTTTTGTTTTTTTACACATCCAGTCACAAAAAGACCCTGTTTTACAATCATTTCTGGGTTTCATTTTTTTTCCCCATGCAGATCTGTTATTTAAGTATTGTCTTTTTCAGCTAAACTTTCTTCTAAATGTCTTGTAGAAACAAAACAATCTCTAAATGGGCACTTTCGGACAGTCTCTTTCTTATGACGTGGACAGTTCTTGACCAGAATAAGCTACAAAATGGGCCAGATGTTATGCTGCTAGTCAAAAGTAAGGCTAACTAGGAATGACTTCCATTCATCCATTTTATAAAGCAGTGTGTTTGATAGCAGCATTTCAAAACCATTGTTAACCTTCAAGGAAATGATTAGCTAGCCTTATTACCCTCTATGCTGTACACTTTATGACTGAAGAGGCGGTCAGGGTCTACTGAAATCCTGCTGGTGCCCAGCCATCACCATTGCTAAAGAGAACTGGAGGATTTAGATAGGGCTGGTGGTAACACTATTGTTTACACTGGTGCAGAGATATAAAATTATCTTTGGATTAAAGCTCTCTGTCCTGTCACGTGTCTAGAAAATTGCCAATTGTAAGGCGTAGCAGATGAAAAGTCCTTGACACAGCACAGCTACAGATACACACTTCTGATCTATGCAAATAATACCAGTTTGTCATCTCTCTTGACCATAATCAAATCTCTGTTTTATTTCTTAATGAAACCTACCTGAACATTCACGCTCTCACTCCCTCCAGATCGATGTGTGTTCTGGCAGAAAGATCAGCTTGACGGGTATAAATCATTAACCTGACGCTCCACCCTTCTGCACAGGTAAAAAAGGAATGCTAGAACAGAAGCGTACAAAATCTTTCATGGTTAGACATTACACTTTCAGCAGATTTATTGTAGCTTTCAGTTATGTTTTACCTACTTCAGATGTGTCTCCTAACATTACATTTAAGAGAAGTAACATAAAGGACTCCCAAGAATAGTAATGAAGGCTAGTGATAAAAGCTCCATCAGTGTTATTATAATGTACCCTTAGCAATGCAGGCATGCAGACATTAGGAGTAAAATATGCCAGCATCTCATCAGCCAAAACGGTCTCTAATCAATATTGTAAACGAGAATTTTCAAATGTGCCTAAAACAAAGAATATTATATGGAAATGAAAGAAAAATGACGAATGGTTTAAAGGTTTGTACAGCACTAAGCTTGTCTGAAAACACCTCTGGGATTCGCTGAAGAATTATTTTTATTGGCAGATCAAAAGTCACTTTTTTCCACAGTGAAAGTAAGTTTCCTGTACTCCAACTAGGTTTGTCCAGAAGGGCGTGCTTTTTTATTTTTTATTTTTTTACAACGACAAATAGCAAATTCACATTCTGCTTGTTATATTGCACTGGCATATTTAAATACCCCAGCAATAAATCTGCTCAAGAATGTAGAATAGTTACAGCTAAATGTTAAATGTTTTGCTGGAGTCAAAAATGGAATAAATAAATGATGCATCAATAAATAAATGACAAAAACTCAGATGTATAGATTTTTTAATATACTGGAAATGCAATTATCAATATTAATATTCCATTATATTGCAGCAAAATTTTAAAATTGTTGAATTAATATTTTACTTCAATTAAACTATTGGAACTATTACATTCTCCTTTGTAGCTGCCTTAATTAATTAACCTTAGAGTTAAATGTACTGTATAGTGTTAGTGAGATCATGGCTCAGGCAAAAACCACGCTCCTCATTAAAATGGTTTTATGGTTCTATAACAACAATAACAAAATAATTAATAATTAATAACAATAATAATAAACTATGAACACATGAAACTAAAACAATCTCCATAAAAGTGACTTATTTCCTTTATACTATCCAATATTTAATACTACATAATAATACTATATATTACTGTAATACTGTATATATTTCTGACCAAACAGTACAGGAGTTATGAGCAAAAATAGACGTTTTTCCTAACTCCTGACTATGAGGTGGCGCTGTGCTGAAAGTGTGCAGGAAAGTCATGGTTGGCATGTCACACCCAAGTTTGGTCTCAATATGCTAAAGCATTGCAGAGATATTCCCTCACATCCTTTTTGACTTGCTCTTTGTTGAATCTGTTGAAAAATTATTTTTTTCCATAACTATTGCATTATATATATTTTTTTTTCCATAAACAATTGTAATGAATTTTTAAAATGCATTATAATATTTTGAGGTTTGATTGTCGTGTTTTAATGCATTGTACTTTTTACTGATGTAACAATGATTGCATGTATAGCTGGTTACAATTATTCATGAGATCATACAATGTATTATAAGGTTCATTACAATGCATAATTAATTTATTCAAACTACTTTTATAATGCATTACATAAAGGCTTAAACGAAATGTAACAATGTTCGTTGTGTAGGAAGGAAGACGACAGGGTCGGCTTTTACTACTGACTGCTTTTTACTTCAACAAAAATAATAACAAAACAAAATGGCACATAAAATAGCAACTGACAACATAAATTCCATGGTCCAGGAGTGTAGCAGCCAGCAGTCCTTCTCTCTCCCCCGCTCCTGTTTCTCCTGGTGATTTATACTCTCAACGCCAATTACTGCAAGCAAAGACAGGTGTTCGTTATTTGCGTTTAACCCACTCTCTCACCGTGCGTCCCCTGACTCTCTCCCGCGCAGCAGGTTCGCTAAACCACACCCCCCCTGCCAGAGGAAATCCGCCACAGCCATCTGAACACCTGGCCTGTGGACCACCTTGTACTTAAAAGGCTGTAAAGCTAGATACCAACGAGTGATCCGCGCGTTGGTATACTTCATGCGGTGGAGCCATTGCAGGGGAGCGTGGTCCAAACAGAGGGTGAATTCCCGTCCCAGGAGATAATAGCGGAGGGTGAGGACGGCCCACCTGATGTCCAAACACTCCTTCTCCACGGTACTGTGCTTAGTCTCTCTCTTAGAGAGCCTGCGACTAATGTACAGCACTGATTCGCACACTTCTTCGGGTTGGCCGTGAGCCACGCCCCTCTCAGCGACCTCAGTACTGCCCGCACATGCTGCATGTGCCACTGCCAGTCATTACTAAATATAATGATATGATCTAGATAGGCATGACCATGGGGCCGCAACACCCTGTCCATCAGTCGGTGAAACGTAGCTGGCGCGCCGAACAGCCCGAACAGGAGTGTAACAAATTGGTGTAATCCAAACGGTGTCGTGAAAGCGTTTTTTTCTCTGGATAATGGAGACAAGGGGATCTGCCAATAACCCTTTGTTAAGTCCAGTGTAGAAAAAAAAACGAGCCGTACCGAGCCGGTCAAACAAATCGTAAACCCGTGGCATTGGATATGCGTTGAATTTCGACACAGCATTTACCTTGCGAAAATCCACACAGAACCGCACTGAGCCGTCCGTCTTAGGAACCAAACCTATCGGGCTCGCCCAGTTATTGTTGGATTCTTCTATTAACCCCATTTCAAGCATCGCACTCAATTCTTCCTGAACTATTTTTTTATTGTTTTCAGGCAAGCGATATGGCCGGCTGCGAACCACCACGCCCGGCTCTGTCTCAATATGGGGTTGAATGAGATTTGTACGGCCAGGTAGGGGAGAAAACAAGTCAGCAAATTCTGCCTGTAATGTAGTCAAATCAATGAGCTGGGAGGGCGAGAGATGATCTCCCCCTGGGGCCAGAGTGAGAGATTGTTTTTTATATTCGCTTCTGGTCCAAGATCATCCTCTCCACTAATCACCGTCACCAGCATCACTGATTCTCCCTCATTCCATTTTTTAGGAGATTGAGGTGATAAATTTGATGCGTTTCTCTCCTATCTGAGCATATTACCTCATAATCGAGCTCTCCAACTTGCCGTGTGACCTCAAACGGTCCTTGCCACTTTGCAAGTAATTTTGAACTTGACGTTGAGTTTTGATCTCAGGTCCATCACAAACTGAATTTCGTTTTTAGATTGAGAAGGTCCATCCTCCCAAGTCTCTCTTATGACATCCAGCTCCCCCCTGGGCTGGTGACCATAGAGCTTGAACTTGACGTTGAGTTTTTCTTCTCAGGTCCATCACAAACTGAATTTCGTTTTTAGATTGAGAAGGTCCATCCTCCCAAGTCTCTCTTATGACATCCAGCTCCCCCCTGGGCTGGTGACCATAGAGCAACTCGAAGGGGGAAACCCCGTGGAGGCTTGCGGGACCTCTGCGGCACAGCGAACAACAGGGGTGCCAACCATCTGTCCTAATTTTTGCCGTCTTCCTGAACAAATTTACGAATCATTGTCTTAAGCGTGCGATTAAAATGTTCGACCAGCCCGTCCGTTTGTGGGTGAAAGACGCTGGTTCGAATCAATTTAATGCCCAATAATTCGTAAAGTTTGTGTAATGTCCGTGAAATAAACGCCGTGCCCTGATCAGTAAGGATTTCCTTAGGAATCCCAACTCAGGAGATTAAAGAAAACAGTGCGTCAGCAACACTCTTAGTGGAAATGATGCGGAGAGGCTCTGCTTCTGGATATTGTGTTGCAAAATCCACAATGACTAATGAAAAACGATGTCCTCATGCTTATCGCTCTAATGGCCCAATGAGGTCCATGCCAATTTTCTCGAAGGGGACCTGCATTAATGGGAGGAGGCGCAAAGGCGCTTTTGGGGTGTCCGGTGGGTTTACCAACTGACATTCACGACAAGCCACGCACCACCTGCGCACATTCACGTGAAATGCCCGGCCAAAAAAAAAACGGGTTATGAGGCGGTTTAGTGTTGTTCCTTGTCCTAAATGACCAGCCATTGGATTAGAATGAGCTGCCTGAAAAAGCATTTCCAGGCGGCTCATAGGAACTAATAACTGGGTTGTATCTTCTTTTGTCTGAGAGTCTTGGTTCACTCGATACAACCAATCGTTAATTATTGCAAAATATGGATAGGTAAGCGGCTGTCCAGGATGGAGAGGCTGAACGTCGATGACCTGACCTTACCCGTCTTGACCTGTTCAAACGCGTGTTTCAGCGTCTCATCCTGAGACTGCTCCAGGGGAAAATCATCGCGCTCCGAGAGAATAATTCTCTCGATTTCACTCTGTTCCCCTGAGGCAGTACTCAGTGGTCCCGGTTCAGTCTCTCTCCCGCCTGCACACTCGCATCCTCCTCCGGTGCATTCTTTCCCCAAGAGGCATCCGTGCATAAAGCCCCCAATAATTCTTTAAACGCTGGCCAATTCGTCCCCAAAATTAACTGCCACCTCAACACTATGGTTTTGTCCCCTAAATTTGTAACGACTGGCAAAATAGGATACTCAACCACATCCCCGTGTACACACCATACTTTAACCATGTGGCTCTTATCCAATGCCCAGATTGTATCAAACTTTGATGGATTGAGGTGTGGTTACATCCTGAATCCACCAATGCCTGATAGGTACCCCCCTTGATACTCACAGGTATTTGGTAGATTCAAGATTCAAGATTTTTATTCGTCACATACACAATTATATATAGCATATATAACCAGCAGTGAAATGTGAGTCAGGTCCGCTCCATGGACAGTGCAATTATTAAAGAAACAACACAGATGAAAATATTCATAAATATAGCTATGTAAGAATGAAATTAAAGTAAACAATAAAAATATAATAATAAAATATAAAAAACTCTAGTCTTAAATATTGAGATGTACAGGGATGTACAATGTGCATAAATGCATTTTACTGTGCTCTTAAATATTAAGATACTCAGGAATGTACAAGAAGCAAATGTGCAAACAGGGTGACACTGTAGTGTGTCTATGTGAGGTAGTGAATAAAGTGAAAAAGATAAAGTGAACATTAAGTGGATGCATGAGGATGTTAAGAGGCTGGTTTAGAGTTTAGGAGCCTGATGGCCTGTGGGAAGAAACTCCTCCTGAGTCTCTCGGTTTTTGCCATCACGCTACGGTAGTGGATTCCAGATGGCAGCAAAGTGAAAATATGATTACTGGGGTGGGTGGAGTCTTTGATGAATTTAGCAGCTCTACTTCTGCAGCATTTGAGGTAGATGTCCTGCAGAGAGGGGAGAGCAGACCCTGAAATGTGCACAGCTAAGCGCACAACTCGCTGCAGGGCTTCGGTACCACCCAGCCTGACCGGGGGCAGCCTGCTGTACGTCCGGGACCCGATCATCATCCCCACCTCCATAACGGGACACCTGTCCACAAAATGGTCTGGATCCCCGCAATGCCAGCAGGCCGGCCCAGACGGCAGGGAGTGGGTTAAGCGGTTGGCGTGGAGAGAGCTGGGAAACAGGGGCGGGGTACAACCCCCTGGGCGGGACTCGGGGAGCAGCATAGTGATTTTGGCCATTCCCGCCCCCGGGCGGACGGGACCTGGGTAAAGGGACAAGTCGAGAGAGAGAAGGAGAAGAAAAAAAGGAGAGAGAGAAGCTGATGGAAGAGATTTGCAGACCCTGGGGCACGTCACCATATGGTCCTCCGCGAGATCAATAGCCGACTCCAGCGACATGGGGCGGTGGCACTGGACCCACTGGCAGTTTTTCTTGGCAGGCGAGTGACGAACTGCTCCAGCACCACACGATCGAGTATCTTCTCCACGTCGCTTCCGTCGGCCAGCAACCATTTGCGGCAAGAGTCCCGGAGCTGTTGGGCCATCACGAACGACCCGCTGGATGATGGCCCTCTTCAGGTCGTCAAAAACAAGGAGATTCTGCACCGGAAGCTGCTGTGCCGCTACCTGGGACTCCCCGGAGAGCAACGGGATCAGGCGCATCGGCCACTGGTCCCGCGGCCAATCCTGTACCTCGGCTGACTTTTCAAAAAAATCCAGAAATGTCTCCTGGTCGTCCTCAAGGCCCGATTTTGTGCAGAGGGAGGTGGGCGTAGACTGTGTCTCCCGGCAGAACCTCCTTGTCCATTCAGCTCTCGTGGTCTTCCTGCTGGGTTTGGAAGATGGCTTGAAACCGCCTCCCTGATCATGATGTATGTCCAGCAGGGCCTGGTGTTGATTGTGTTGCATGACCGCGAGGGATGTAATTAGCTCCGCAAATGGTGCAGCGGAGGGCACAGGCACGGCGGCGGCATCCATCTTCTTTCCCGGGTTTCGGCACTAGTGTAACAATGTTCATTGTGTAGGAAGGAAGACGGCACGGTCGGCTGTTACTACTTACTGCTTTTTATTTCAACAAAAATAATAACAAAACAAAAGGGCATGGAAAATAACAACTTACAACATAAATTCCATGGTCCAGGAGTGTAGCAGCCAGCATTCCTTCTCTCTCCCCCGCTCCTGTTTCTCCTGGTGTTTTATACTCTCCACGCCAATTACTGCAGGCAAAGACAGGTGTTCGTTATTTGCGCTTAACCCACTCACTCACCACGCGTCTCCTGACGCTCTCCCCCGCTGCAGGTTTGCTAACCCACGCCTCCCCTGCCACACTAAAGTGTTTCCAAATTTTGTTTCTAGCCCAAATAGTTCAAAAGTTATTAGCATATACATAAGTGCAGCTTTGGACAGTTAGTGTTACAGGTTTATAAAATAGAGAACAGAAATGCTTCTAAAATATTACTAACCTGTGATTATTTTTTAAAAAAAGACTAATTTTTTTATTTCCACTTGCAACAACTAGGCAGCTTTCCAGGTTGTCTTGTCTATTCTACTCGATGTCAAAATATATACAGTATCAATTCAAAGTACAGGTTTAGTAAGCTATTACTCACCCAGGCATGTGCACACATAGACATCAAAGGGGGCTTGAGCACCTGCCCTTTTTCTTTCTCGAGAGCCTAGAGAAGTTTTTATTTTATTTTTTATTTTTTTTAATGAATGAATATATGTATATATGTGTGCATGTGTGTGTTTCTGTTTGCATGCAGCTTTCCTTGTCAAACAAATAAAAAAATAAGATATCAGGTCAGGTTGGGAAATGTTGAGAGTTCTGATGCCGTGTCTTTGTCCAGGCGAGGCACACATAGCACGTTGGATCGGCACATGCACATCACAGACAGGCAGAGCTCCCTCCCTTTCCAGTTGTGTTTGTCTTGGTGTGGAGGTGAGTGGTGATGAACAAAAGACTAAGCTACCCATGCCTAAAATTTACAGCTAATTATCCAAACGACAAATGGCAAACAAGTTAAAAGGTTAGTTCACCGAAAAATGAAAATATTATATATGTATATATATATATATATATATATGTGTGTGTGTGTGTGTGTGTGTGTGTGTGTGTGTGTGTGTATGTATATATATATACACACACACACAGGTGCATCTCAATAAATTTGAATGTCGTGGAAAAGTTAATTTCAGTAATTCAACTCAAATTGTGAAACTTGTCTATTAAATAAATTAATTGCAGATTAAGTAGTTTAAGTCTTCAGAGTGTTCTGTCCTTTGGCCTCATCTGTGTGTTTGGTAACATGCATGTTAAGGACCAAAGGAAACTGCAGCGCATGATTAAGATGGCTAGCAGGATCATTGGAATTGACCAGGTGTCGGCAGCTCAGTTGTACAATGAGCTTATTTAAAAAAAGACTGACCAAATCACCC
Organism: Carassius auratus; assembly: GCF_003368295.1. Lineage (NCBI taxonomy): Eukaryota > Metazoa > Chordata > Actinopteri > Cypriniformes > Cyprinidae > Carassius > Carassius auratus. The sequence goes on along the minus strand of NC_039287.1, from coordinate 19,348,091 downwards.
TTGAAGTATTACTCTACAGAATCAGAGATGGATCAGAACTTCTTTACTAAGGATTCACATGTTCAGTACAACATACATTTCCGGCTCACGTACTCACGTACACACCCGTACATACGTACACACGTATTACATATCACAACATCCCCCCTGTTTAACATAAGTGTGTAAACACTTCAGATAACCAATACAAACAAAAATATTGCTCTTTTTTTTCAATATGTTGCACTTTAAAACTATAATGAACTCAAACAATCTGTTTAATTACTACGCGGGAAAAATACACATTTAGTCCGTATTTGGTATTCTTTTTACTGTTTGACTATTACTTAATCTTTACACAAAGTCTTTGTATTGGGCTGGCTTGATAATGACCCGTCCAGACCTTGTGCGTGTTGGTCTTGTCTCAGTACCTGTATTGTCTGTTTTTGTATCAAGAGGTTACATGATTTTGTTCTCCACTGGATTCTTGTGGCTTTGTTCAACCTCATCCTTTTGGGGTGTTTCAGCAAACTGTACTTTTTTCTGTATTTTCTGTGTGTGTGTTACATACATTTCACGTAGTTGGCTCCTAGTACGTCGGACTGTGTTTCCATTTGGTGTTTGGATCAGGTAACTTCTCGGCTCCTTGCATCTTTCCACAACAGTTCCTGGGTGCCATGTTTTCCTCTCCTTGTCTAACACTCTTAGACTCTGTCCACGAAACAATGGTGGTAAGTCCCTACCACTACATTGGTCATGGTGTGTTTTCATCCTTGTAATCCTTTTTTCCAGGTGCTGTCTGTGTTCCAGTTTACCTGGATCTGCATGACTTGGTAGGAGTGTGGTGATTGGTCTGCCAAGGAGTAATTCTGCAGGGGATGGTAAATCACCGTCAATGGGTGTCTCTCGCACCTGCATCAGAGCCATTTGTACATCTCCTTTGTGTTGTATTGTTTTTTTTATGATTGATTTGATGTGTCTCACATGTCGTTCAATAAATCCATTGCTTTTTGGATAGTGTGGTGAACTTGTGATATGTTCTATTCCCCAATCAGTTATGAATTTCCTGAAAGGTTGTCCCGTGTACTGCGGTCCGTTATCTGTCATTATTTCATCTGGTCGACCAAATAAAGACATATAACATTGCATTTTTTGTGCGACTGCATGGCTACTTACTGGTATGGGCATTTCATCAACTAATGGATACTTAGAATATCTGTCCACGGTAAGTAGGTACTGATGGCCATGGATCTCGAACAGATCTGATGCCAGGTATTGCCATGGCTTTGTGGGAGTTTTGTGTGGAATGAGAGGTTCTTTTGGTTGTGCATCTTGGTGTTCTGCACAGGTACTGCAAGATCTGCACATTTTTTCAATGTCTGTGTTTATCTTGGTCCAATATACACTTTCTCTAGCCAACCTGCGCGTTTTTTCGATACCTTGGTGGGCTGCATGGAGTTGAGTCAGTATGTCGCTGGTCATGGATTCTGGAATAAGCACTTGTCTGCCCTTAAATACAACTCCAGCTTCTATGGCAAGTTCATCTCGAAAAGGCCAATAGCTGCGTAGGTCTTTTGGCAAGTCTTGAATCCTGTCTGGCCATCCCTGATGGATGATTTCTTTAAGTGCACTGAGCTTGGGGTCTTTTGCAGTCTCCATTCTAAGACTCTCCTGTTTGTTTGGTGAGAAGTTTACAATTGCAACAGTATGATGCTCAGGGTCTTCAAATTCGGTGTCATCAATTCGTTCATCGAGTTCAATGTCTTCATTGTTTTCAGGGTTTGGCAGGCGGCTGAGAGTGTCAGCTTAAATCATTTGGCATCCAGGACGATACACAATGCTGTAGTTGTATCCCTGTGTTTTGATCAACATGCGTTGTAACCTTGGAGGAGCAGCATGAAGAGGCTTTGTGCATATGGTGACGAGAGGTTTGTGGTCCGTTACTACGACGAATGATTTGCCATACAAGTATGTGTGATATCGCTGCATACCATACACAATAGCAAGCATTTCTCTTTCAATGTTGCTGTATCTTGATTGACATTCAGTTAACGTCTTCGAACCGAAAGCAATGGGCCGGTTGTCTTGCACAAGTGCTACACCAATGCCTTTCTGTGACGCATCTACCTCCAGTGTTAGGGTGGCTGCTGGATTATAGTACTTTAAGCAAGCATCAATAGTCACTGTTGCCTTTAGGTCATCGAAGCATTTCTGATAATCAGTGTCCCACACCCACGGTGAGTCACTTTTCAACAATCCTCTCAGATTGTGGGCTTTATCAGCAAACTTTGGTATGTAGGGTGACAGGTAGTTTAGCATGCCCATGAATCGATGAAGGTCATCTTTGTTTTGTGGCGTTGGCATTTTTTGTATGTCGTGGATTTTGGCTGGATCTGGTCTGATGCCTTTGTCTGTGTACAGGTTGCCAAAAAAAGATATGCTCTGCTGTTTGATGATGCACTTGTCACTGTTAAACACCAGACCTGTTTCTACAGCTCTTTCCATCAGGCTTGTCAGATTTCTGTCATGATCCTCCTCGTCAACTCCACAAACTGCAACGTCGTCTGCTATGCTGATTACACCATGAAGACCTTCAAGAATTTGGTCCATTTTGGCTTGGAAAAGGTCTTGGGACACACTGAGACCAAATGGTAAGCGTCTCCAGCAGTATCTGCCAAAAGGAGTGCGGAACGTGGTTAGAGTTTGTGACTCCTCTTCAAGATGTATCGACCAGTAACCGGCTTTTGCGTCTAGCTTGCTGAACACTTTTGCATTTGCAAATTTTGGGTTTAGTTCCTCTACAGTTGGAATTTTGTGAGGGCACCTCTTCAGGCTTGCATTTAGTTTCTGAGGATCTAAGCAGATTCGAAGTGATCCATCTTTTTTAGTGCTGAAAGCAAGACTAGAACACCAATCTGTGTGTTCTTCTACTTTTCGCAGGACTCCTTGGTCGACAAGTCTATTCAACTCATCTTGAAGTTTGTCCTTTATGTGGATACTGCATTTGCGTGGTGGGTCGATGAATGGATTGGCACTTTCCTTTAGGATGAGCTTTGCTGTGCCACTGAAACTGCCAATTTTGTCAAATTGGTCTGGGTATTGCTCTTTTAGTTCTTTGATGCCTTTTATGTGTTGATAGGTACTCACTTTTGTTTGTCGTTCTTCATGTCCCTTATTTTCTCTTTCAGACATTGCATCAACATTTACCGTCACAAGGTTGAGGAGTTCACTTGTGGGTAGTCCAACCACGGCTGGTCCAGGTACATCAACGACATAAAACTTTACATCTATCCATCTGGACTTTTTGTGTTGGCATGGCATGTTGATGGTTCCAAAGCAGGGAATCACATCGCCAGTGTATGACGTTAGTTTTACGTTGGAGGCTGATTTTAAATGTTCCATGCTTTGTGGAGATGCACCATACATCTGCTTGAATGTACGCAATGGAAGTGTGTTTCCAGATGCCCCCGTATCTATTTTCAGACGAAGTGTGTACCCATGTCCTTGCAAGAAAGGTGGTTTAATATTTAGGTTTGTGTATGCCTCATCTCTAGGTGGTTTCACATGGATGCTATGCATGCATTTAGAACTGATGGTGATGGAGTAGAAGTGTTGTTGGTATGTATACTCATCATCTTTAGTGCTTTCTACAGTGCTAATGCTGGACTCGTCTTTGCGTTTGTGCTCTTTCCATGGGCGACCGTGGCTTTGGTATCTATTGCGAGTTCGTGACTTGCTTCTTCTGTGCTGGCTGGATAACTCTCTCTGTCGTCTGCTCTTTTTACAGCACTTTGCCCAGTGGCCTCTGTTACCACACATAGAGCATATATCATTGTATGCAGGGCATTGCCTTGGCTTGTGGTTTGTGTTGCAGTTTTGACATGTTCGTCCTCTTGTTACAGCATGGACATTTTCAGTCTGTGACATACCAAGTTGTTGTATCTGTTCATTACCAGCTGCTAAGGCTTCGTACTTTCGCCCTTCTGCAAGAACTTCAGCAATTGGATGACCTTTAGGTTTGCTGTATAGGTCATTTCTTAAAGCATCAAAAGGAGTACTGGCAATGATAAGTTCAACTAAACGTTCATTGAGCTCATCGTCATTGAATTGGCATTTCAGTGCTAAAGTTCTGGCTCTAGTCACAAAGTCATCGATGCTCTCATTTGGCTTTTGTCTATACTGCATAAGATGTAGCCTGTGGATTCTGAAGTTCACATTTAACTTTAGTTGTCCTTCAAAGAAATTCCACAAGGTGTCAGGCTCTCTCTTATTTGCATCACTAAGCCCACTTGCATTTAGTCGTTTTAATCCTTCATCTCCAATTCCTCTACATATTTTCCTAGCTTGTTTTTCAGCATCTGTTATTTCTTCATCTTCGAGGTACAGATTCATTTTTTGTTTAAATAAAGACATTGCTTCACTCAGATCGGGGTCAGACCAGTTCATCATTGGTAGATGTGCCGCCATTTTTGCACATGTATCTTGTACTCACGTTAAAAGTAGTTGTCGTTTTCTGTATTTTGTTGTATCCTCGGACTGATAAGCAATTATCACGCAGACAATGCTCTTTTACGATCCCACACGTGTATAAGAGAGCGCGTCATGGAATGTACTCCCGCGGTAACTTTACACAGCCATCTAGCGTTAAACAGATTGGGCTCGCGGCATAATTTCCTCGCTTCACTGGTCACGAACACTCACGTGGATGATACTATGGTTGTTTTACCGCTGCCACCATGAAGTATTACTCTACAGAATCAGAGATGGATCAGAACTTCTTTACTAAGGATTCACATGTTCAGTACAACATACATTTCCGGCTCACGTACTCACGTACACACCCGTACATACGTACACACGTATTACATATCACAACAACCCTACTCACCCCCTATATCATAAACTCGATGAGAAGTAATACATCAACTGGTAGAATTTTACAACAGAGAATTAGAACAGAAAGGTATAATAAATAATTTGTCCCCGTAGCGATCAGATTGTATAATGATCAAGCACATCGTAAGCTATCATAGTTTTAGTTACCTGTTAACATTATATATTTTTAATATTAAATGGTGGATTGTAATTTTTTTATTTGTAATTTTGTACTTGGATTGTAATTTTTTTTTTCGTATTATTTCTTTTTGTCTTTATTGTTATATTTATAGATTGTTTTATGTGTTTTGTTTTTGAAGAATGTGTTGTGATAAGGGCATTTAATGAATGAATGACCATATGAATTTCCTCTTGTGGGACAATAAAGTTTACCTTGACCTTGACCTTGGTTCTTTTAATTTGTGATAATTTTGGCTCATATTTAACAAATCTCAACAAATTAGAATATGTTGACATACCAATCAGCTAATCAACTCAAAACACCTGCAAATGTTTCCTGAGCCTTCAAAATGGTCTCTCAGTTTGGTTCACTAGGCTACACAATCATGGGGAAGACAGCTGATCTGACAGTTGTCCAGAAATCAATCATTGACACACTTCACAAGAAACATTCATTGCCAAAGAAGCTGGCTGTTCACAGAGTGCTGTATCCAAGAAAGTTGAGTAAAAGGAAAAACTGTGGATGCACAACCAACCGAGAGAACCGCAGCCTTATGTGGATTACCCATGAAAATAAATACATAGTTGCAAAAAAACATTAAGATCATATTTTGCTATAACTTTGTCACCAATAAGAGCAAGATGTGAACATTTGATTTCAACGCTCTCTGCCACAATAAGAGTGTTTTATAACACACAGTTACAACCGCCAGAGACAAGCTAACTCAGAAGGTTCAGGTATGAGGACCAAGATACCAACTAAACCAAACACTGTCCACCACAATGGTGACTTTAAATGAATCAAATATCAACATTTAAACCTCTGATAATTCTCACTAAGAGCTTCTCTAGATGTCTGACAGAAATAGTCAATATAATGAGTGAAGCTGGTGAAGCTGTTTGTGGAGATGTTTGATCCTCCTCTCCTGAGATCTTCAGAGTATAAATTTAAAGTATCCTGTGAACCTTAAAGTTTTAGTTTTTAACCTTGTAAGGAGGTTCTGCGAATGTCTAAATCGGACGTATAGAACACGGAAAAAAATAACGTCATAAAAACTTTCATTCTGGCTCCTCAGTTGACGCCTTTTCAACGTCTGCAAAGACATAAAAAGACGTCCACTGGACGTACTTTGCCCAGAGGGAACCAGCACAGAAAGGGACTTAAAATATTTACTGTAGATTCAGGATATATTCAGTGCTGTTAAATTAATTATGTCTATAATAATTATATGGTTACAGCTTTGTACCACATGATTAGGATTAAACAAACACTGTCCGTACCAATAGTTATCATAACCTTAAGCCTAACTGTATAGCTTAACATAATTGCAAACTTACATTTTAAAACCACTTTGCTTAGTGAATTTTTTTTTTTATAATAATTTAATTAAATTAAATAATTAAGATGAGACAAAAAAAATTCACTCTCCTTAATAAAAAACATTTATATATATATATATATATATATATATATATATATATATATATATATATATATATATATATATATATATATATATATATATATATATATATATATACATTCCTAAGGAATAGGTTTTATTTTTGCACTTCTTACAAAGTGATTAACAGAAACATGAACCTATCTGATAATCCAATGTAAAACAATCACATAAATATCAAATGAATGTTTTATTTTAAAGGTTTAATGTATCAACTACTGACTAATCTTCAGTCTTGAGTAGCATTTAATGCACAGTATAGCAGTAAATGACTGAGAAATATATTTTTGTTGATTTTGTCTTAATGCTGTTTGTCTTTGCACAGGTGGGAGGTGTGTCTACATTACAGACAGTTTACCAGATTAGACAAATCTGCTAATCTGACACCAGATTATTGTGGTAGAATCAGGCTCTTAATCCAGAGAGTAGTCTGTTAATCACACACAGACATGGCTGCGTGTCCCAAGCACAATATATATATATATATATATATTCACATTCATATGCATTTTCACATCTAAAATGCACACACACACAAACACAAAAAGTTATTTTGCAGAACACATTGCAAAGATAGAAAATTAATAAGTACACAATTTAATAGAAAAAGTTTTGGTTATGTATGTAACTCTCATTTCCTGAAGACGTTACATTGACACTAACGTTAGGGGTCTCACTTGAGAGCCCCAATCACATCTTTATAAGAAAGCAAATGACAATTGGTGAGTGGAATTTGCATGCCAAAATGGCGGCATGCATCCAATCGAGAGCCCAGAGAGCATCCCAGGATTAAGCACAGTTCACTGAGGATTAAGCACAGCTCTGATACGTTCCCTTTCAATCCGTCAAGTTCAAGGTTGCATAGACTCTGACGTTAGAGTTCCCTATGAAAGTGCCACAACCAGAACTGTTGTATCTGTAAGAACAGTGAGATGCACCTCAATCTGTAACCCACCCCGATTACCCATAAGGAAGATCACATATCAAGTATACAGGCTTACCAGGGAAGCTGGAAAAAGGTTGTCCTGCCATTCTGCTGGGGTGCGGAGACACATACAAATAGGAATGTGATAGTAAGACTGGTTGCAGAACAACCAGTGATTCCTGTCTGGTTTCTGTTGGACTCTTGCCTTCACACACGGATATATTCACCTCACTTGGAGTTATCACCACCGTCATCGTCATCAGCGCACTCAATCCATCAACTCACCAATCTGTGCTGCCATCGTGGTTCCTGCATCACTCCCAGACCTTCCATCATCTATCCAATAAACTCTATTTTACTTGCTATTGTCTCCTGTCTTCCATACACAACGTCACAGAACAATCTGACCAACATGGAGGCAGCGAGTATTCAACCATCTGTTCTGGAGGAATTTCTCAGCGCCAGTGTTCGGAGGATGGACTCCCAGGAGAGGACTCTTAACGACACTGGTCGCGCGGTTCAAGCCCTGGTGACGCAGGTGTCCGAGCTCACCCAGCAATTCCATGTTCTTCGAGCTCCCACTGCACCACCCACACCGCCCGTTCTCCCGATACAACCAGTGACCGCCTTCCAGCCGGAACCACACATTCCGATCCCGGAAGCATACTCGGGTGAGCCTAGCTTCTGTAGAGCATTTCTAAACCATTGTGATATGCATTTTTCCCTTCATCCCAGAACATTCTCAAATGAAAGAGCTAAGGTGGCCTTCGTTTTAACGTTGCTCTCTGGGAGAGCGGCACTATGGGGACGGCGGTGTGGGAAAACCAGGACCCATGCTGCGACTCGTTTCAGGCGCTCTTCGCCGAGATGAGGCGGGTCTTTGATCGGGCCGTCGCAGGACGGGAGAAGGCCAGGAGGCTGGCGAAGTTACGCCAGCATGAGAGATCCGTCTCAGACTTTTCGATCGAGTTCCGGACCCTGGTGGCAGAGTGCATTTGGAACGAGGAGGCGCAGTGGGACATGTTCCTGCATGGGCTAGCTGACCGTGTCCAGAGGGAGATCTACGCCCTGGATCTTCCCCCCTCTCTCAATGGACTCATTGAGCTGGCGTTACGGGTCGATGCCCATCTCACACGGATGGAGAGGAGGGGTCTACTCAACACCCCATCCAGGGGACCGGCAGACGGGCGATTCAGTGGCGGGGACGTGGTCAGCCCCACCTACGATCACGAGCCCATGCAGGTAGGGCAAGCTCGGCTTTCCCGGCAGGAGAAGGAGAGGCGGAGGTCCCTGGGCCTCTGTCTTTACTGCGGGGGAGCCGGACATCAAGCCCATGCCTGTCCGGTAAAAGGCCAAGCCCGGTAGTACGCATGAGGCTACTATCGGGTGGGATCTCCGCCGAGAAGACCTCATCACCATCATCATCTACGCTCCTTCTGGTAAGGCTGCGGTGGTCAGCACAGACACACCACTGTCAAGCACTACTGGACTCTGGGGAAGAAGGTAACTTCATGGACAGTACTTTAGCACACAAGCTCCACATTCCCCTCAGACCCCTTCCGCACCACATCACGGTTCACGCCCTCACTGGACAGCAACTCCCCACTATTTCTTACATTACTGAAGACATTACACTCATCACCTCTGGCAATCACTCCGGGACCATCTCTTTTCACATCCTTGACTCTCCCCTGGCACCCATTGTCCTCGGGCACCCTTGGCTCCTCCTCCATAACCCCAAAATAGACTGGTCCTCTAACTCCATTTTGTCCTGGTGTAAAAAGTGTCATGAGTCTTGTTTAGTGTCTGCCTGTCCGTCTGTGTCTGTGTCTGTGTTACAGGAGGAGGCGGTGGATTTATCTAACATGCCCGCTGAGTACCTCCACCTGAAGGAAGTGTTCAGTAAGTCTCGAGTTGCTTCTCTTCCTCCGCATCGTCCTTACGACTGTGCCATAGATTTACTGTCAGGTAAGTCTCCGCCTAAGGGCAAACTTTATTCACTTTCTGTTCCAGAAAGGGAGGCTATGGAGGAATATATTTCTGATCCTCTAGCTTCCAAATTCATCCGTCCTTCCTCTTCTCCTGCGAGGGCGGGGTTCTTTTTTGTGGGAAAGAAGGACGGGTCACTGCGACCTTGTATTGATTACTGAGGGCTGAACAACATCCCGGTTAAGAATACTTATCCTTTGCCGTTGATGTCTTCAGCCTTTGAGAGGTTGCAGGGAGCGTCTATTTTCACAAAACTGGACTTAAGCAATGCGTATAATTTGGTTCGGATCAGGGAGGGGGATGAATGGAAGACCGCTTTTAACACCCCCAGAGGGCACTTTGAATATTTGGTTATGCCCTTCGGGCTCTCCAACTCCCCAGCGGTCTTCCAGGCACTCGTCAACGACGTGCTGCGAGATATGATTGATCAGTTCATTTATGTCTACCTGGACGACATATTGATTTTTTCTTCCTCTCTCCAGGAACATGTGCAGCACGTCCGACGAGTGCTTCAGAGGTTGCTAGAGAATGGGCTTTTTGTCAAGGCGGAGAAATGCGAGTTTCATGCACAGTCTATTCCATTTTTGGGGTATATCGTGTCGACTGAGGAAATACGCATGGATCCCGAGAAGGTTAAGGCTGTGGTAGAATGGCCAAGCCCAGATTCCCATAAGGCCCTACAGAGGTTTCTGGGGTTCGCTAACTTCTACCGGCGTTTCATTCGCAATTTCAGCCAACTAGCTGCGCCTCTGACCGCCTTGACCTCCGCCAAGACTGCGTTCAGGTGGTCAGACACAGCTGAGGCTGTGTTTGCTAAACTTAAGAGTCGTTTCATTTCAGCTCCGATTCTGATTACCCCTGACCCTACACGTCAGTTCGTGGTGGAGGTCGATGCGTCAGAGGTGGGGGTAGGAGCGGTGTTACCCCAACGTTCTCCCTTAGACGACAAGGTCCACCCTTGCACGTATTTTTCATATCGTTTATCTCCTGCAGAACGAAATTACGATATTGGTAACCGAGAATTGTTGGCAGTTAAGATGGCACTGGAGGAATGGCACTGGTTAAAAGGATTGGGGGTTCCTTTTATAGTATGGACTGACCACAAGAATTTAGAGTACATTAGCACTGCCAATAGGTTGAACTCCAGGCAGGCTCGATGGGCATTTTTTTTCGGACCGCCCGGGTTCCAAAAATATCCAACCCGATTCTTTATCACATATTTTTGACCATTCTGAACGCTCGTCTACTCCCGAGTGTATTTTTCCTGAGACATTAGTGGTCTCCACTCTCACATGGGAGATCGAATCAAAGGTCAGAATGGCCTTAGAAGGGGTAACGCCTCCGCCCGGGTGCCCACCGAACCGCTTATTTGTGCCGGAGGGATTAAGGTCCAACGTTATCCAGTGGGGACATTGCTCTAATGTAGCTTGCCATCCAGGGGTTAACCGTACTAGATTTTTAGTCAAGCAACGATTCTGGTGGCCACTTATGGCTCGCGACATTCACAGTTTTGTTTTGGCTTGCTCGGTTTGTGCCACTGGTAAGGCTCCAATCGCTGCCGGTTCCTTCGAGACCCTGGTCCCACATCGCTCTAGATTTTATTACCGCCCTCCCAGGGCAACATGGTTGTTTTAACCGTGGTGGACCGGCTCTCGAAGGCCGCCCACTTTATTCCCTTGGCCAAGTTGCCCTCAGCCAAGGAGACAGCGTTGACCGTCATAGACCACGTCTTTGGTTTACATGGCCTCCCGATAGATGTGGTTTCTGACAGGGGACCCCAATTTGTGACTAAATTTTGGCGAGAATTCTGTAAATTACTGGGAGCGACTGTAAGTCTGTCCTCAGGGTTTCACCCCCAGAGCAATGGTCAAACCGAGAGAGCCAACCAAGATTTGGAAAGGGTGTTGCGTTGTTTGGTCTCCAAGAATCCTTCCTCCTGGAGCCAACAATTGTCTATGGTGGAGTACGCCCACAATACCTTACCAGTATCAGCTACGGGCCTATCTCCTTTTGAGTGTAGTGTAGGTTACCAGCCACCTATTTTTCCCAGTATGGAATCTGAGGTTGCGATCCCCTCCGTTCACGCCTTTGTCACCGCACTTGGAACAGAGCCCGCGAGACTCTACTCCAAGTGGGGGCGCGCACCAAGGCCAAAGCCGATCGCCACCGGTCTAGGCCTCCCGTATACGTCGTGGGTCAAAAGGTGTGGCTTTTTACCAAGAACATTCCTCTCTGTTCCGTATCTAATAAATTGGCTCCCAAATTTATCGGCCCGTTTACTGTCACCAAGATCATTAGTCCGGTGACAGTCCGCCTTAAACTCCCTCCTACGTACAGGAGAATTCATCCCGCCTTTCATGTATCCAAAATCAAGCCCGTATTTCATTCTCCCATTAATCCACCTACCCCGGTCCCTCCCCCACCGCGTCTCATAGATGGGGAAACCACCTATTTGGTTAATCGCATTCTGGACTCTAGAAGGAGGGGATGCGGATTTCAGTACTTGGTGGACTGGGAGGGTTACGGTCCTGAGGAGAGAAGTTGGGTACCTGCTAGGGACATCCTGGATCATTCCCTTATCGATGATTACAATTGACAGGTAAGAGATTCTGGGGACGCCAGGAGGCGTCCCTAGGGGGAGGGGTACTGTCACGGTTCGTGAATGCACCGCTGTATTCATGTTACGTCATGTTGATTGTTTCATGTGGGTGTTCAGACGATCAGCGGCAGGTGCTACTCATTCCAACAGCCTATTTAACACCCTGTCTTTCGTCTCCTGTTTGTCAGATCGCTGTTTGTAGATTCCATGTCTGATGTCTTGTTCATGTGTTCCTGCCTTGATTTGTCTCCTGTCTGGTTTCTGTTGGATTCTGTTGCCTTCACACACGGATATATTCACTGCACTTGGAGTTATCACCACCGTCATCGTCATCAGCACATTCAATCCATCAACTCACCAGTCTGTGCTGCCATCGTGGTTCCTGCGTCACTCTCCGACCTTCCATCATCTCATCTATCCAATAAACTCTATTTTACTTGCTATTGTCTCCTGTCTTCCATACACAATGTCGCAAATTCAGTTTGGATATAGTAGCACATAAATTAATACCTTCAATTTAAGATGTAGGTTTTCTTAAAAATCCTGTGATTATACATTAAACGTTTAATATTACATAAAAAATGAATCTGAAGTACAGTGCTTAAAAGAACCATTGTTTCTAAGTCTGAAGAGCAGTAATGCTGTGTCTAGGAAGCATAGTCAAATAATTATATCTAGGATTAATCCCTATAAAATATTTTCTTGGGACGCTGCACCGATTGGGAGTACTGGATTAAATAGTTAATCTTTAGCTTGTAAAAGTGTTAGAGTAGATTTGGACATTTATCTGCAAGATCAGATGGGGAAACAGTGGTGGGGTACTGGAGGGTGTGCTTGCTCACTTTGGAAACTGACAATACTTCGCACTGGCCTGTTAGCCAGGTCCAGCTAAATAGCAAAGAGGAAGTGAACCTGTGCAGCAGAGGGAGCGGAACACAGTCAATACTCAGGAGAGGGCTCCCTCTGCTGATGTGGCATTACAGACCCATACCAGCAGTCATGTGGACCGGTTTCAGGAGGGAAACATGGAAAGATGGAGAGACACGATAATTAGCAGGAAGCTCCAACTGGTATGTGACCTCATTAATCTGCTTTAGGATTTTAAATGGGCCTACATACCTTGGGGTGAGCTTCCTGCTTGGTAGCCGTAGCTTGAGGTCCCGTGTAGAGAGCCAGGCCCTCTGTCCAGGTTGGTAGGGAGAGTGTTGGCGATGTCGCCTATTAGCCTGAAATTCTGGGTTCCTGACTGCCCTTTGAAGACGTACATGAGTACTGTCCCACACCCTCTTACTATGAGGAATTCAGTCATCTACTGCAGGTATTACTGATGGTTCTTCTGACCACAGGAACATGTGGGTTGGTATCCAAGCACACACTGAAATGGGGTGAGACCAGTCGAAGAATGGCTTAGCGAGTTCTGCACATACTCTGCCCATGGTAGAAACTCTGACCAATGATGCTCTTCACAACTACAGTATGACCGTAGATACCTGCCAATTTCCAGGTTCAGTCTTTCCACTTGTCCATTGGACTGAGGGTGATATCGAGATGTTAGACTGACATTGATTTCCAGATGTCTGCAAAAGGCTTTCCATACTTGTAAAGTGAGCTGTGTTACTCTGCCGGATACAATGTCTTCAGGTATGCCATGAACTCAGAAAACTTGATGGAACAGTGCTAATGCGGTTTCCATGGCCGTGGGGAGGGCTTTCAATGGGATGAGACGGCAGGCATTAGAGAACCGATCAATAATAACTAGAATTGTAGTGAATTCATTAGACATAGGTAGATCAGTGACAAAGTCTATTGAAAGGTGTGACCAAGGGCGTTGGGGAATGGGCAAAGGCTGTAGCAAACCAGAGGGTAACTCTTTGGGTGTTTTGGACAGGGCACAGACTGAGCAGGTCTTGACATAATTAGCCATATCTTTAATTATTGATGGCCACCAGAACAAGTTGAGATGGAGAGTTCTTGAGATACCTGGGTGGCCAGAGCAAAGCAATGTATGGACCCATTGCATGACTCTAAACTTAAGATTTCCAGGTATGGAGTGCTTGTTGGGGGGACAACCTTGTGGTGTGGGTTCATTCTGTTGCTCTCTTTGTAACTCATCCATCAGGTCCCATAAAATGGGCGCAATGATTAACGATGGGGGTAAGATAGATTCTGGCTGGGACTCTGTTTGAGGATTTTCATGTCATCTAGAAAGTGCATCGGCCATACCGTTTTAACTGCCTGGTCTGTATGTGACTGTAAACTGGAATCTCCACCCAGCGTGCTTGACGAGAGTTCAGTCGCTTTGCATTCTTGATGTACTCAAGATTTTTATGGTCTGTGATTACCTGGAAAGGGTGACTGGAACCAAATTCCACTCACCAATTGTCATTTGCTTTCTTATAAAGATGTGATTGGGGCTCTCAAGTGAGACCCCTAACGTTAGTGTCAATGTAACGCCTTCAGGAAATGAGAGTTACATACATAACCAAAACTTTTTCTATTAACCTCCAGCTAATGTCTCCATTCTTCAATGGCAGTCTTCATGGATAAGAGCTCCTTGTTGCCGACACCATAGTTGCGTTCTGCATCAGTAAGTTTTCTCGAGTAGTAGGCACATGGGTAAAGCTTCCCTGGCTGTCCATGGCATTGAGAGAGCACAGCACCAATTCCTCTATCCGAAGCATCAGCTTCTATGAGAAATGGCAGTTTGGGATCAGGATGCTTGAGAATGGGCGCAGTAGTTAAACTTTCTTTGAGCTTGGTGAAGGCTAGAGTGGCACTTCCAGACCATTTTAACTTTGAAGGTTTATCTTTCAGCAGGGGTGTCAGTGGTGCAGCAATCATGCTATAATTACGGATAAAGCATTGAAAGAAGTTGGCAAATCCTAAGAAGCACTGAAGTTCTTTGTGGTAGGTTGGGGACATTCATCAACTGCCGAAATCTTTGAACTATCAATTTCCACACCTTGAAGGCTGCTGTTGTACCCCAGGAAGGAAGTTTGCTTGACATGGAACTCACACTTCTCAGCTTTAACATATATTTGGTTCTTTAACAGTCTGGATAGCACAGTCTTGACATGATCTTGATGTTCCTCCTTTAGCTTGGAGTAGATAAGTATATCATCAATATATGCAATGACATACTTGTTCAAGATGTCTCTGAAGATCTCCTTGATGAAGGACTGAAATGCAGCTGGAGCATTTGCTAACCCATACGGCACGACCTGATATTCATAGTGCCCCCTAGTAGGGCTGGGTGATATATCTAATGATATGATCATGCGCATCTAATCAGTAAAGCTGCTTCCATGATCACCGCTAAAATCGCCATCACATAATTGGAGTTGCATTTAATAAACAGCAGAGGTGGGACTTTCAAGTCACAAGCAAGTCTTCAAGTCATATCCAAGTCCTCAAAGGGTTAAAGTTAATGAGATAATTTAGTGACTAATTAAATGATGATTGTACATTAGTGATGAACTTCTGCTGTTAACAATCAACATCACTGAAGAAAAGCGAAACACAAGAACTACAACTGAATTTAGCCACAGCCTTCAACTGAAAAAAAAAAAAAAAAAAAAAAAAAACACTATGCCACCATAATTGTGATCAGGGTTTGCTTTAGGTAGTCTCTTGACCCTTTTACTAATTCAAAGCAATTTGATTCAAAACAATTTCAATATTTTTTTTTCGCAACAAACATGTATGCATTGCTGAATCAAATCTTGTAGTGACAGATGATCTTATGCTTTTTCTGCTTATAACTCATGTTGGCTTTTTGGATTGTTGACTGACATTCAGCTTTTACCAGAGTTGGGACTTTCAAGTCACAAGCAAGTCTTCAAGTCATATCCCAAGTCCTCAAAGGGTTAAAGTTAATGAGATAATTAAGTGACTAATTAAATGATGATTGTGTATTAATGATGAACACCTGCTGTTCTTGAGAATTACAGAGGATCAGATGTTGGTGTTTTATTGGTTAAAGTGAGGCAACCATAATGGAGATCAGTGTTTGCTTTAGTGGGGCTCTTGACCCTTGACTGTCATGTTAGATCTCTTTATGTAACATTGCATGAGGTGCTGTAAAGCAGAGAGAATAAATTAATCTGTATGTGATAGGTGGTCAGACTACAATCAAATTAAAATTAGCTCTATTTAAGTTTAGCATAATCAACCCAGTAAAACTACACTATGGAAACAAAATTAAAGTTAGTGAATTTTAAATCTACTAAGTGCATTCAAAATTTGAAAAAACTATACTCTGTAGACACACACAGACATCAAGAACCAGCATATGCCTCTCAACAGTGGTGACAATCAACAAAATGTTGCATGCTGGGTAAAACCTTAGTAAAAACTCCCGTCATGCTCTGCAGTATGAAAAATTGTCACCACTGTTGAGGATTGTGTGATAAGTGTGTTTGTCTAAAAACCTGAACTGATTGTCTCCTTTTGTGTCTTTCAACATTGAAGCATTGTGTTTTTTTTTTTTTTCAGTAATAGCTGAGTTTCAGTCTACTATCCAAAGATAAACACAATTTCATGATGTTCAGTCATCATGAGTTATAAGCAGAAAAAGCATAAGATCATCTGTTACTGCAAGGTTCGACTCAGCAATGCATACATGTTTGTTGCGAGAACAATATTGCAATTGTTTTGAATCAAATTGGTTTGAATTAGTAAAAGGGTCAAGACACTACTTAAAGCAAACCTTGACCACAATTATGGTGGCATAGTGTTTTCTTTTTCTTTTACTTTTTTTTTCAGTTGAAGGCTGTGGCTCAATACAGTTGTAGTTCTTGTGTTTCTCTCTACTTCAGTGATGTTGATTGTTAACAGCAGATGTTCATCACTAATGCACAATCATCATCTAATTAGTCACTTAATTATCTCTTTAGCTTTAACCCTTTGAGGACTTGAATATGACTTGAAGACTTGCTTGTGACTTGAAAGTCCCACCCCTGATAGACAGAGCCGTAGATCGCTGACAAGCCACGCCATATCGCGGTCATTATCGAAAGCGATTCATCTGCGATAATGAACGCGATATGGCGTGGCTTGTCAGCGATCTACGGCTCTGTCTATTAAATGCCACTCCAATTATAACAGGTGATTGAGATTTTAGCGGTGATCACGGAAGCAGCTTTACTGATTAGATGCGCATGATCATATCGTTAGATATATCGCCCAGCCCTACCCCCTAGTGGACACAAAGGCTGTTTTCCATTCATCACCCTCTCTGATTCTGATGAGGTTATAGGCACTCTGGAGGTCTAGATTGGTGAAAATTGTGGCTTCACGGAGTTGATGTAAAGCAGCGGGCACAAGGGGGAGTGGAAAGTGGAATTTAACTGTGACATTGTTTAAACCACGGTAGTCTATGCAAGGCCGAAGTCCTCCATCTTTCTTTTACACAAAGAAGAAGCCAGCTGCTGCTGCTGGAGAAGTTGATGGGTGATTGAAACCAGAACTGAGAGCTTCTTCTATGTATTCCTCCATTACCTGAGCTTTTGGGTGTGATAAGGGGTAGATCTTACTCTTGGGCAACATCACATTGATTAGGAGATCTGTGGCACAATCACAGGAAGGATGAAGCGGAAGCTGCGTGGCTTTAATCTTGCTGAAGACTTCTTGATACTCCTGGTAGCACAATGGAATGGTGACTGATCTCACATCTGGGCTTTCAATACTTGTAGAGAGACAAGACTTGGTAACTTTGGGGCGCAGTAGGAAAGCAGAATTGTGGCCATTGTGTAATCTCACCATGATGCCAAAAGACGGATGGGTCGTAAACAGACAACCATGGGTAACCTAGGATTACTTTGTGGCGTGGGGAATCAATCACAGAGAAATAGATGGTTTCTATGTGAATCAGTCTTACTTGCAATTGTATAGGCAGGGTTTGCTGGATGATACCACTTCCAATGGGTTTGTTGTTAACAGCAGGAACTCTGTGAGGTTGCGTGGGAATGTTGAATTTTTTGATGAGGTCTTGATGGATCAGGTTCAGTGCAGATCTAGAGGCTCAACGCCTGTTAGCTAGGCCCAGCTAAATAATAGCAAAACAGGAAGCGAACCTGTGCAGCAGAGGGAGCTGAACACAGTTAATACTCAGGAGAGGGCTCCCTCTGCTGGTGTGGCATTACATTCTGACTGTAAAAATTAGCTTGGCTTTCTTTCTTAATCTTCTCATACTTGACCTTATTTGAGGTTATGTTTGAGCTAAAATCACGTGTGTGCGTGTGTGTGTGTGTGTGTGTGTGTGTGTGTGTGTGTGTGTGTGTGTGAATTTTACTGGAGTACTGGTACTGGTGATTTGTGGTTCTTTTCAAATTATTATTAAAAAATGTGTCACTTTAAAAAAAAATATTTTTTTTAATTAGATCTTGGACCTACAGATGTTTCCACTGAACAAAGTATAATGATTTTTAGTCCCTTTCACTGATTGATGTTTTGTTATGTATATATATAAAAAATATAAACTGTTAGATATATAATTTTATTGTAATGTCTGTTTTAAAAATACATTTTTCAAGAACATGCTAATTCCAAGATCCACAGAGAAATTCTAATGTGTGTGTCAGAGAGATTACATATATCACCGTATTACTCCCAATGTCTAAATCAGATTTACTCAGACATTATTACTGTGTTGATTCCTCAACGAGACATTATTACGAGATCAGATTAACAACTTTAGCCCCCCAGGATCCCTAAAAGTGCTAGTTTGGCAATTTTTGCCCACCACTTAACCTCTGCAATTACACACCAAGCCACAAGACAATGTATTATTACTGTATCTAAATTACTGTGAATTTCAGGGTACTTTCTGATGTAAATATAATTCCACAAATTTACTAAAAATAATAATAATAGTTCTACAATGTGCAGAATTTGTAATTATATTGCAATAAATTCTTGCTACAGGACAGATTTAAAATCCTGAATGATTTCCTTTTGGGAATTGGGTAAAGATTTAGTTATATAATATACAATGAGAAAATCTAAATCATTTTTCTACTATTACAATGTTTGCATACATTAACTGACCCTTTATCTAATTTTTCCTGACCTTCATTCTGAAAAGTCAAGAGTTGATTTTTCAGTCACTGCACTAGGTGGCAGCATGTAATGACTCTTTGATTGCTGTGAACCAAATGAGCTCATCAGTCTGTCTGTTGGCTCTATGAATATTATAATAAAACCTGGTCTTGTCAGACATATGTGTATATACTTGCAGGTGTGATGGGTCATGTGGTTACTCCAAAGCACCTGTAAATTCATGTATACATTTCCGTTTTCAAATACATTTTCTTTGTTTTAAGTTTTGTATGTCAACTTTTTAAATCCTTTAGTCATGGATTTGTAAAAGTCCTTGTCTGCTTGATTGAAAAACTTTTTCTATTGGTAGTTTTATAATTAGATTTCTTATTTTATAATTTTACAGGATAAATTTTTTGTATAAGTTGATTGGTGGAAAAACTACAGGAGAGAGAGAGAAAGAGAGAGAGAGAGAGAGAGAGAGAGAGAGAGAGTGAGACGGTATGGATGGATGGATGGGGATTTAGAGCGGGGGGTCAGAGGGGGAGGACTGGGGCACTGTTAGTGGCAATCAGCACCAAAGTGGCTCACACACACTCACACCAAACATATGCTCTCACATTGACACACACACACTCATATACACACACTGGCAGGAATCAATCTGTCAGTCAATACCTCAGGATGTGTATGAGCTGTCTACATGAACACACGGTAAGAAACATGGACATATTAAAACAAACCTTTTCCTCTGTTGTCTCTCCATTTCTCCCTCTGTCTCTCTCTAGTCATGCTAGTTTTATCCTGACACTCTTTTTAATTCTCTATTGTTCTCTTTTGTATTCCACTCTCAAATCCTCTCTTTTCCCACTTTATTTTCTCTTATATTCTTCCTATAAATTTTAAGAAAAAACAATTGAAGATTAACTGTTCTCTCAGCTAAAATAATTATTTGAATAATGATTGTTAAGACTTAAATACTGTTTTATTAGCTTAATGACAGGCATTTTAATGCTAAGATGTCAGTTAAAGTTGGAGTTATAAATGAATGTTTAATAATAAAATGATTTTATCTATTAAAACTAAACACTTCATATTCGAGTTTGTAGATTTTTTACTCTTAATTTAAGGTTGTCTACTTTGCTTAATATTAAGTGAAACCGATTTTTTCATTATTTAAATTTCAGTACATATTCATTTCAAATACTTCATGAACGTTATCAGTTATTAAAATGTATTCCTGCCTAATCTCAGGATGTTACTGTCCTTTCTTTTTTAATTTTTTGTTATTTGTATTATTTATTCTAGAGACAAGATGTTAAATAGTTTAACATAAACCTGGGCAATATTGGAATTTAAATTTGGAATAATTTGAAGTTTGAATTACTTGAAACCTAAAATCTTTTTTTATTATTTTATATTCATATTTGTACTTTTTAGTAGATTGAGTTTATGGTTAAACCATTTAGGTGTCTCTCATTGCTTGCTACCATATGAAGAATATGTAATAAGTTGTTGTTGTTGTTGTAAATTTCAACATATGTATTCTCAGCTCCTAAATATGTAAACTGTGTTGTCTTATGATGCATAATCTTCATTTTTTAACACAAAATTATTTGAATGTTTCTTTTTTGGGATAAATAAAATGTGTTTATTTTTGCCAATGTCTTTTTAACCTACAGTGAATACTTTGATCTGTATTTCATCAGTTCTAACATTAAATATTATTTGAGTGATATATTATAACACTTATGTTAAGGAGCAAATGTCCAATGGAATAACTGGATTTATGGTTTAAGATTATGGGATTGGATTTAGGCATTTCCACTATTAATATGAAACTGTTTGCAACCCATAAATCAATGGAATACATAATTAGCCAATAAATGAACAGCCATTTATCACAAATGTTCTGTAATGTTTCATGAAAATTAATGTGTCACATTGTTTATTTTATTTATTATTATTTAATAAAGGTGTCATTATCAGCCTTTGCTGTAATATCAGGCCAGTCTTTGGAATCTTCATGTCTAATGTGGCATAACCTTATAGTTCCTAGTATGTTAGTCATTGCTAATGTAGTCCCACTGTTATTGGTTGCAGATTACCATGCAGTATATGCACTGTTTTGCTGGAGAAGACTGTGGATGTCTAATCAATATTTTTTCTCTTTCTTTCTCTTTGCCAGTTTCAGATGATAAAACTGGAAGCCTTCAGTTCAAAGAAATCGGCATTTTAACAACAGAGTCTAATTTGGCACATTATTGTTTTCATCTCTGTTTAAAAACTGAAGTCTGTTGTTGTTCACCTTGAAAACTCAAAGACAACAGCTTCCATACTTCCTGTTGACACAGCAATGTCTTCATCTCTTCCGCTACCCTCTTTGCCCCCAAGCCCCCTGGCCATGGAGTATCTCAATGACTTCGACCTTCTCAAGTTTGAAGTGAAGCCGGACACACCTCCGCCTCCTCCAACCTGCCTATACCCCAAACCAGGCATCCATCAAGAGTCGACCGGTTCTCCGTATGCTCCTCGCCCTCCTCCTGACTCCAGCCTCAGCTCCAGTCCCTACACCTCCCTTCCTCCATCACCCACGCTCAGTGACGGACACCCACCACCATCTGCATCCTCCTCTTCATCCTCTCTCTCTTTTCCGTTGTCCATCTCCACCGGGTACATGTCAGGCCAGAGCTCCGGCTCTCAAGGAAACCTGGACGAAAGCCCAGCCACTGGAGGCCCCACGGCGTGTTCAAACCCGACCTCCTTGGAGGATCTGCTCTGGTTGGCTGCACTGCAGCAGCAGTTCGGTGGGGAGCCCGGAGGTGCTGCGTCTCTGCTGGGAGCTCTTGGAGGAGTGCCGGATCGAGGGGACCGGGATCGAGGAGGGTTCCTGGGATGTGAGGATGCAGTGGAGGCTCTTCTAAACTCTGCTGCGGCCGCCGTAACTTCACAGGTAAGATATTTGGAGCATGTATTTGTTTGTGTTAGGCCCAAGCAATTGAACACTAAGACTTGTAATTTTGAGGCTCAATTTTATACACCACTGCAATTTCAAAAGTTGTTGAAAAACACAATTCACTATGTGAGAACATGTTGCATTCTTAAGGCTGGTTCACACGGCAGGATAATTGGGCCGATTTTAGCCCCGATTCAGCCCTTCCGACAATCTTAGGATGCTCTGATTATCGTAAAATAATCTGATCAAATATTCCTGCCGTGTGTGGTGTGTTAAGACTAATCTCCTCTGCTCGGAAGAATGTCGGGACCGCTCCGATCTCAAATCGGGGATATCCAACATGTTGGATTTATTTTGCCCGATTTCTTCTCGTGTGTGGTGTCCCCCGAGGACAAACAATCACGCAGCCTGTGGACTGTGGCATGTAGCCAATCAGAAAGCGAGGTGACGAGGCAGTGATAGTACCGGGAAACAAAATCAAAACAGCCGGCGTATATAATATAACAAATACAAATAAAGTCGATGGGCATAATTACATCCACAACTGCAGTCCACCAGAGTACATGGAAACTAATATATGAACGTTTATTTCAACGGTTATTAATCTGTGTAGTACGTAACAACATTTCTATGAGATAAAACAACAACTTATCTCCATATCATGATATAGCAAGTATAGTCCATGCTCGCGTCGTCTCCACCTCTTTGACCATCACCTTTTCTTATTTTTCTTATGTTTTTTTCCCCGTTAAAAACAAAGCACAAACTATGGCCACTGCATCCTCTTTGTCCGCCATGATTGTTTACTCTAAAGTCACGTTTGATCTCGAGGGATTTTGCGAGATTTCCTGTCTGACCTGGGAATGCTCGGGAGTCAAATCGGTTCGTGTGTGATGTGTTGATATTGCCGTGTGGCTGCACACCACACACGGAGCGACCAAAACTGTTAGACCCGTGATTTTTTATCGCCGTGTGTGGGGTCTCTCAGGTTTGGAAAATCTGCCGACAATTTTAAAATCGTCCCGTGTGAACCAGGCCTTAGCATACAGTCAAATGTGTAGACTTTCGAAGTAGGGTTGCACGATTAATCGCATGTGATTGCCAGGCGTGTCTCATAAAGCTGGTTCTGTGATTAGTAGCAAATGTATATCACCTGCTTTCAAATGGAGTGGCACTTACTACACAGAGCCGTACAGTTCACTGACAAGCTAAGCAATATCGCATCATAATCGCAGATGATTCCTATTCGGTTATGAACACAATATTGAGTAGCTTGTCAGCAAACTATGGCTCTGTGTAGTAAATGCTGCTCCATTTAAAAGCAGGTGATAGACATTAACTGCTAGTCACAGAAGCGGCTTTACTGACGAGACATGCATGACAATCACGTGTGCCTGCACTCTAGACAGGTTCATCTTAGTTCAGTGACCACACTATTATTCTTCAGAAGTTTCGTTTAGGATTATTCACAGATGAAAATGTCTTTGTATTATTTTAAACTAAAGTTGAAGCCCTCACACAAGCGCTTGTCAAAGCAGGCGTCCATTGTTGTTGCAGTCTCTGGTATTTTGTTTTTGATGTTGCTTTGTCTTTTTAGTTTTGGCCCAGGTCAGTGTTACCATCTTGTGAAATAAATGATTAGTGCTAAACAAGTCCAATGTGCATGTGAAACTTGTGCGTACAGTGAGTGTATGTATGGTTATGAAATGGTGATGAAATCTGTGTTGTGCACTCTGTACGCGGACCCTCGCATACTTGTAAAAATAACTTAATAACAAAATAAGTATTATTTGGGCTTTGGCATTAAATTAGCATTAATTTGGTCCAACTTCTCAGTAGGGTAATATACTGTTATGGCAGAGCAACAGTTTGAAAAGAATCTTTCAATTGCACAAGCGTCTCTGTCACCCCACTGAATATAGAGGTTTGTTGCCTCTACAGCAATGAAAAAGGAAATATTTAGTAGCTGTGTACAACAAGGCAGTGTGTCTTCAAGGCATTCCTTTTGCATTATGTAAATCCTGCCGTTTTCAGTTCCAACACACCTGCCTGAATTTTTAAGTACTCCTGAAGACCATGTATACATATAGAGTTTGCTATAGAGCTTAGCACTAACCAAGCAAGCACACTTTAAGAAATTAATCATAGTCTGCCGATCATAAGCTATGTTTCCACCAAAGCTGTGAATTTAACCTTTGTGAAAATTGTTAAATTAGCATAACAATTTGTAAATAAAGAATCATATCCATCCCATGTGTTCATGTGTGAAACTGGCTCAAAGTATTAACAATAAAAATGTAAGTGCAACCAGGAAAGCATGTCGCTATTTTTTTTTTCTACATAGTGAATTATTTGCGCCTCAGACGAAAGTGTGCAGATGAAACACAATAACAAACTGTGTCATGTTATCTTGTGTTTGGAGGCAGATGATGTTTGGGAATGCAATCTTTGTGAGACAGTTCTGGAAGGCAATTATACAAAATCATTTTGATGATGTACTTTTGCTCAGGTTATTAAAACAACATTTGTGATGAGATTGGTCTACTGGTTCATCCACGCATACAATCACATAATCTGTTAATGCAAAGTCACATGAGTTTTTTCTTTCACATCAAGGAACTTATTCTGTAAATGTATTTCAATCGTAGGTAATGTGCATGTTTTCTTATCTTATAGACCAGTGGTTCTCAATCATGGTTCTGGAGCAATAACAAACTGGTCATTTTGAATGGTCTCATTTATCTCACACCAATTTCAAGTCTTGGAGTTTCTACTAATGAGTTAATGACCTGAATCAGGCATTTTTGAATAGGGAAATATACAAAATGTGCAGTTTTTTTTCTCCAGGAACAGGGTTGAGAACCACTGGCCACAAGAACCACTGGCCAAATAATTTTGCCCAAATGTGCCATTTTCATTGTAATTTCTTTCTAATGTGCTCTTTTGTAATCTCTTTGTATCTCCTCCGCTCTTTCACAGTTCCCAGTTTTGTCTCAGAGTTCGAGCAGCAGTCACATGGGGGACTCTAGCAGTGACAGCGGTGCTGATGTTGTTCTTAACAAGCCGTCAGACATGTGTCATCGCCCGATACTAGTTGTTTCTTCCACCCCTCAATCTCTCTCCAATGTCAACACATCGACCAGTCCCTTCTCACAACCCCTCAGTCCACAGAGCCGCCTCCATCACCCACACCATCCAATGCAAGGCCATTATCATCATCATCTTCATCATCATCATCTGCAAGTCACCCAGGTACTTGGCCATGAATGTGTATTTACTTTATTTACACTTTAGTGGCCTTTTATTTCATTAATGGTGTAATTCACCCAAAAATACAACTCTGTCATCATTTACTTTGCCTCAATTTGTTCCAAACCACAGTTTCTTTCTTCTGTTGAACACAAAAGAAGATATTTTGAAAATCTTGGTTTTTAAACAGTTGCTGGTAGCCAAATATACAAAAAAATACTATGGAAGTCAATGGGCTATACCAGCAACTGGTTATTAAAATTCTTCAAAATCTTTAAGAAAGATATTAATTAACATCAGGGTAAGTAAATTATGACAAAAAGGTTTTTAATTTTACATTAGCCGCAAGTTTATTATTTTTTTCTTTAAATATAACTTGAAAATATGAATAAATTTCAGCACACTTTTTTCTCTTCAAAAGTTTGCATAAATTCTGTAAGAATGCCTTGTTTCACATTTTGATCTACAAATGATTCGTAAAGTTGTTTTGAAGCATGTTGAAAGCAATTTGATGGATGCCTATTTCTAAATGTGGAGCAGTACGATCAGATTATGGTAATATCTACTATTATTGTGATGTAATCCTGATCACTGTCACTTACACTCAGTCAGATTATGCTGTATGGAAATGTGCTGCCAAAATCACTCACACTTACACACACACACACACATACACACACACATACACACACACACAGTACACCTCTAACATAGGCTAATCTACAAATTACACACAAAGCTCATACATTTTTTTATTTATTATTTATATTATCCAACGTGTTATGTCATGAGAAGAAACAGAACAGTCATGAAGAAATGTTAATTATTTAGTTGTAAATACTTAGTGTAGTATTATGAAGCTTTATGAGTTTTGTGTCACTACTGGAATTGTGTTCAAACCACTTGATATCAACAACATGCGCAAATTCATATGTTTACTAAAAAGAATGATTGATTTATTTTCAGTGAAGTAGTGTTGGTTGCAATTGAAATTGTCAGGAATTTACAAGATTAAAGAGTATAACTTTATAAGAAGTTACTGTTGTCAGAAATTTACTGTGAAATCAATGCATGCTGGGTCATTTTCTCAGAAATGACTGTGAATTAACAGCAGAATGATGCTAACATCATAGTAATTTACTGCTCTTGTTTTACTATGAATTCACATTACAAAGTTATAAAACCACTGTGATAAATGTAAATGTACTACTGTAATTGTTTTGAAGTCACCATAATGGTGATTAGTCATTAGAATTTGTTTGTGCTCTTTGGCCTTGCATATTCAAATATCTGATCTAGTCATGTCAGAAGTGTGACAAATGAAAACATTTGTTAAAATGATGATAAACTTCAATATGAAATATTGACTCCAAGATAGTCTAACTTTACTTAGCAAGAACAAGATTATTATAAAATAAGCAACACAAACTGCTAAAAGTGAACCAAAAACAAGTTTATAGCGCAAATAAAACTAAGAATTAAAAACTCAAACAGACCAAGCTTATAAGCAGAAGAACTCCATGGTCTAACACCAGTCCTGTCATGGGGGTGCTTTTTCTGTTGCAGGAAGTGGACATTTTGACAAAGAAATTGTGGTTTCTTCAAAGTATCAGGCCATTTTGGAGAATTAGGAAGCCTTTGGTGCAAACACTGAAGCTAATGATCAACAGACTTTCCTGCAGGACAGCCGTCGCAAAGTATAAAACTAAATCTACTTATGCTCGGTTTTAAGAATGGGTCATAAAATGTTCTTGAGTGGCCTGTTCAGTCTTCCGATTTAACTCTCATGCAAAATATTTGGTTGAATTTTAGATAGCAGTAGCAATGTGAAAACCAATGTTTATCAGTGATCTGGAAGCTTTTTCAAATGAACAATGGGCCAAGATTGCAGAAGAGAGGTGACAGAAGCTTCTAAGCACTTAAAAAGCAGCATTTATTATGAAGAATAAAAGATTCTGCACCAAATATGAATTTTAAACATGAATGTTTAGTTTGTTTTTGTTTTTTTCATTACTCATCTACTTCACTCAAATGGGTACATTAGTAAACATGCTCTAATAGTTTATTGATGCCTTTGTTGAATTTCTTTAATAAAATATTATTTTGCAGAATAATTTTGATTGCAACTGTATATCTGATCATATATCTGTTGTTGATATCAGCTGGTTTGAACACAAGCCTAGTAGCACCAAAACAACAATGACAAAAAAAAAAGCCTTGGGCAAGACAAACTACACGGACAAACTAACAAATTAAATTAATCATACTTCTACATGACTGTGGTGTTTTCATCTCACTGTACAATACATCAGACATTTCAACTGCTGTGCACTAATCGTTAACCCATTTCATACATGTGTGTTTGATGTAGCTTTGATTATCATGAACACAGGTAGGGTCCATTCTGTGACAAATCTCTCAGACTTATCTTTAATTGTCTCTTTCTCTTTCAGTGTGGGGTGGATGAGCGTTTTTCCGATGAGCAGTTGGTCAATCTGTCGGTGCGAGAGCTGAACAGACATTTGCGTGGGGTAAGCAAAGATGAGGTGGTCCGTTTGAAACAGAAAAGACGGACGCTGAAGAATCGCGGTTACGCCCAGTCCTGCCGTTACAAACGACTCCAGCACCGGCACGCGCTTGAGTCCGAGAAACACATTCTCACACAGCAGGTACACTACACACACACACACACACACACACACACATATCAGGAACTGAAATTAGACAGATACAACAACAAACAACAGAAGTCAATTATAACCAGTGCTGGGGAAAGTTATTTTGGTAACACTTTATTCTGATGGTCCCTTTTGAACATTCCGTTGACAATAAATAACATTGCACCTATGATCAGAGTATTAGTAGACTGCATAATATCTGCTAAATCTTTAGTGTCATGTTCTCCCAACAGATATTCTACTGACTATAAGTAACTTTTCAAGTACTGTACATGTCAACTTATTCTAACCCTACCCCTACCAGTCTGCTAATACTCTAATGAGAGTTAGTAGACATGTAGGTGCTACGTCAACAGAATGTGTTAAAGGGACCATCAAAATAAAGTGAACCCATTACTTTTAAAAGTAATGGATTACAATATCACGTTACTCCTTAAAAAAAGTAACTAATTGCATAAATGTGTTACTCTTTATGGAAAGTAATGCACTGTTTTACATTTGCGTTCCTTTTTTTTTCATCTGGGCTGGGCTTGCTTGTTTATTTGAACATAAAAAAGTTGCCAATTGTAAATGCTCTTTCACACCAAAAGTGAAATGCATAAAAAGCTTGAAAAGAGATTCTGGATTGTATGTAGAATAGGACACTAAAGAAGAACGTTCTAAAGAACAAACACAAATGCGATGTTTATCCAAAGAAATGTTTGCTTAATCCTATAGTTGCTTTGAATCATACCCGTTTTGCTTCTATTACCCGTTTTCCTTTCTTCCAGTTTCCCATTCCTTGTTTGTTACTATGTTTTCTGATTAACTAGTCATCACCTGTTCATCATTTGACTTCTATCACCCTGTGTATCGTTCAGTTGGTTTCTGGTATTGTTTGTGTGTAAACCCGCTGTTACGTTGACTTCTCGTTTTAGGATTTGAAAAGTTATCTGATTACGTAACTCAGATTTATTTTAATGCGTTACTATATTAGTTACTAGATTACTGTATGTAACTCATGTTTCTTTTAGTGCGTTACCCCCAGCACTGATTATAACACAGTAGACAGTTATAACAGAACTTACTAGTTCTTCCAAAACCTAGTGGACAGCATTTCTAGACATCATTTGTAGTAATCAAATAGTTTTTAGTATTTCAAACCTGTGGTTTCTCTCTGTTTTGGTTCCTCTAGCTGGAGCAGCTGCAGTGTGAGCTGTCTCGTGTGTTGAGAGAGCGAGACACATACAAAGCCCGTTACGAGAAGCTCGTCAGTTCAAACGAGACTCAGCCTTCTCATCCCAACACCTCGCCTTCTCCTACTCCTCCGGATTACTTTTTGTGACAAAATGAACATTGTACAGAAGAGAATTGAAGGAGAGCTGATTATTGTGATGGGTGAGCGTAATTCAAAAGAGCTGTGGCTACAACTCAACTTAAAATAAGCTATTTACCAAAGCGGGTTGATTGTGAGGTGGACCTGGATTGTGAAATAATGGCTCTGTGTTGTGCTACTGCTGATGGGATTGGGTTTTTACCCATTGTGAGCTTGTATAGCACCAACATGGTTTCATTAGCATTCATACGTATCCATACCTAAAGGGCTTCTAACACATTTATGTACATTTAGATAGACACTGAAATGTACAGAATCAAATTAATAAAATACAAAAAGCATTTTACATATGTACAATGAATTCTTTGAAGATCATAGAATATTGAATTAAAGGAATGAGTAGGGTTGTTTTTATAATAAATAAGATTTATTAAATATGTTGGCTATTTATTTATTTAACGTGTTTACAGTTTTTTTTTTGTGATCAACTTGTTTTTGATTCAACAAAACTACATTAATTCAAACAAACAGAACAAGGAGCAACATACATATCAATGCTTGTACAATCTGAAATAAAACAAAACTGTGTACAGTTCTTGAAATTATAATGTTTTCATTCTGTTCTCTATGAATCAATAAATATGTAGCATTATATACTTGTTCATCTTTGATGATTCAGCCATGGAAAGCCTACATATGACTTAAAGGGCCATCATTTACTTACCCTGAAATTGTTCCAAAAAAAAAAAAAAAAAAAAAAAATGATGGAAGTCAATGGGTGCCATCAACTGTTTGGCTAACCACATTCTTAAAAAATATCTTCTTTTGTGTTCAGAAGAAATACATACAGGTTTAAAACAACTTCATGGTGAGTTAATGATGACAGGATTTCTATTTTTGGGTGAAATATCCCTTTAAGAGTTAGGGTTACTTTTATTAGGCCGATACAGATTTCGTTTACGGATGCATTCGACATGAAAAAGGGATTTTCCTTCATTTACCAGTATGTAAAAAGTCAATGACTATAAAACTTTAGTTTTCCCAAGAAAAAAAAAACATTAACATTCTAGATGCTGTTAATATGGATATTGTACAGTTTTGGTGTCTAAATGCACAAAAAAAAATATTTGTGAGCATTTTTTGCTAATACCTATGAATACGAATGAGATCCCCCACAGTTACACAAAAGGCTTGCTTTCTCACTGTTTGTCATGATGATTTGAGTTCTTACAACAGTTTCATTAGCACATTTATTTGGCATTCACCAAAGGGACTGTTAGAGATATAAATCTAAAACTGCTGATGTTTTGAGCAAGAGCGTAACACATATAGAATATGATTATGTGTATAAGCCATATTTGAGTTCTGGGTTCATAGGAGCCACTGCAACTCACTGGAAGACAATGCAAACAACATCCAAACACAGACCACGTGGAAATCATTACAGAACTTTGAGTGACTGTCTTTGGAAGCTACATTTAATGATCAAGCTAAAGTCAATGGTGTAATTTAATTGTGACTTTCAATTCATTTAGCAATTCACAGAGCTGGTCACTGTGGGTGTTAGTAGATGCCTTTTCAGATGCCAACCCATTCTCACTCCAAAGGCGTCAAAAACCGAAGCATGGTCAAGCGCCCCTAGCGTCACTTTTATGACGCCAAATGTGCCTCTCGGCGTCGAATATCGAAGCACTACGACCTTCATTGCTTTCAATGGGAAACTTTTGGCGTCAGAATTTGACACGAGGACATGAGATGTTTATCGCTATGAAATCACGTTCAAGAAGTCTCATTCAGCACACATCGCGATACTTGCTATCAGTTCCACAGTTTGGGTGAGTAGTCGTATATACGCTCTTTTAATGCCTTTTATAAAATGTATTCTGTCTTATTTATTAATCAAATTAGTGCCATATGTTTAATCGCTGTATTATATCGGTCATCCGCGGCTGTCTTTGAGTTTCATTGCGTTTAAATAAATGAACACAGCTGCTAATTAGTCTGATTAAACTCTATCTCTCACGTGACGTGCCATAGACCTTCGAACAGTTTTATATTATTATTAATTTCAGGATTAATGATGTAAGTTGTATTTGTAGTAAAATCATGGTAATCACGACACTTACAATAGTAATAAATGAAATGTGAAGTTAAAACACAGTAAACAGGACATTAGTAACTGTAACTGTAGTTTTACTATGGTATATTAATAATCAATACAACAATACAATAATCACCAAACCAGCTATGTTTGTATCACTGTAATGTTAGTGTTTTTATGTGCTTTTATATGACAGATATCACAGTAATCATATGTTCTGTACCATGCTTTTAATACCTTTTAATGTAAATCCCAAAAAAAAAAAAATCAAATGAAAAATAAATAATAAAACATGTATTTTTCCATTTTGCAGTTCATTCATATCAGTTTATATTTATATATACATTTATATATATTTATTATATCTAAATATTTTGCTCACAGATCATTATTAACATTCTTTATATAATTCAATTTTATTTACTCTCCCCATTTTATTATTTTTATTTTTAGCTGAAAAGACATAAAGGCAGTCAGCCCAGTGGTGTTTCTGGAGAGGGAATCCTTCAGAAATGGAGAAGACAGAAAGCTGCGGAGGCAGATATATGCAGCAGTAAGTCTGTGATAGTTTGTCTCTTTTATCAAACATTCCTGCTGTTAAAATTTGTACAGCATTTGTTGTTTCTTAAACTGTTGCACTGTCCAAATACCCACACTTGCCATCTTTGCACTTGACCACTTGATTACTTATTTGAAGTCTTTCCTGTATTTGGCCTAGTGTTCGAGTGAGCATGATAACCACAAGTGTGTGTCGAACTTTTCATGACCTGATGACTGTGTTTCCCAATCCTGATCCTGGAGAACCCCAGCACTGCACGGTTTTGGCGTCTCTCTTATCTGCCTTGGAGTCTTAACTGATGAGCTGATGAGTTGAATCAGGTGTGTTTGATCAGGGAGACATCTCAAATGTGCAGTGTTGGGCTTCTCCAGGACCAGGATTGGGAGCCACTGCCTTATGGGACACTTATGTGTTTACAGAGATTTTTAATAACTAATTATCAATATTTCACATACTGTACATTGGACAGCTTCCCATGACCTCTTGTGAGATCTCGGCAAAAAGTCTGACGATTTATTCCAAAACATGATGCATGATGGGATACACTAAGCTTTGTATAGCGCTCCGGAGCAGTATTGGAGAGGTTTAGTGTGTGTTAAGGACGCTGTGCTTTGGCATTATTAAGACCGTGGACAGTCTCGTTCACACACTGTCACGTACACACACTCTCAAGTTTTTACAGAGGCTGCTTTTATGGTCTAAACAAAACACAGTGTAATGTATAAGTTGAATGTAATTTAATATTTTCTTCCTTTCTGTCTTACAGGATTGTTTGAGGATAACGCTGTAGCTCCATCATGCACAAGGACTCACCTCGTTTACTCTTTATCACCCACACACACAGAAATGGTCCCTGGATCAGTGATTAGACTTTGCAGTGGTTTGATTTTTGCAGAAGCTGTAACTTTGTTTTAATTATAAGCTCATAATGAATACATTACAGAACCAGTGATGAAAACAATAGTTAAAAATAGCGCTCCATATTAAAAATATATTGCACACTTGACATGCATGTCTTCATGGTGTTTTTTTGTGAGTTTGAAACATTTACATTGTGTTGTATAACATTTTGGTCACAACACTTTTTCCAGTGTTCTCTGAAAGACATACTGTATTTACTGTTTTGTTTTTTAATAAAAGCATTTTCATTTGCATACTGAAAATAGTTAATGTTTACAACATAACTGCCTTTTTATTCTTTATGGTGGCAAAAACGAGCTTGGTGACAGAGGATACAGTGTAGTAATTTGGGCATGTTGTCTTTAAATGAGTTTGACATATAAATAAATAATGGAAGATCCTTACAAAAATATGCATGTTTATTATGCTTTATGTATTTATTTGTTCATTCATTCATTCATTTATAATTTCAGTTTTTATTCCTAGAGTTCAAATGGTAGAGAATGGTAAATCACAGAAACACAAATGTGAACAATTTTAACTTTAAAACACAATGTAATATACAATGTAAAGTTTAGAAGCACGTCATTTGATTAGTAAATATATTTGTCTTTGGTCAAAAAAAATATATATATAAATCTTAAAAATGTGTCTTGTATTTATTATAGAGGAATCTGTCTGTTGGATACAACTGCGACTGCTGGGCATGTGCACATCAATATTGCCCAATGTTTGTCAAGCTGAACAACGGAGGAAGGTGAAGACGTTAATAAAACCGAATCTAATAAGTAGCAAGCTTAATCTATTGTTAACCGAATCTATCCCTTCAGCCGAAAAACGAAAGACGTCGGTCATACATGGATAAGGAAGTGTGTCGCTGCTGCTCAGCTTTGATGTCATTGGCTATGAATTTTCAGGACAGTCTGTGGTTGGACTATCTTTTAACCCATATTAAACAGCGCATCATGTAAAAAAGTATGTTTTGCTGCTATCATCACATTAGTAATATATTAAGTCAACAATGAAGTGTTGCTATCTTGACAAAAATGACATCTTTAGCGAGATCCTAATCCTAACCCTAAGCATTACTTCAATGAACTACAAAAAACAGCCCCCTAGTGTTGCCTTTGCATAGATAGAACGACGGAGGCTTGTGGGTAATGTAGTTTAAAACTTTTTATTAACGAAACGAAATAAATTATTTATTTTAAGGAAAACTGAATATCTAAATATGTTTATTGTGCAAACCTCTATGATATATTTGAGAGGCAGGCTGAAATGTGGTATTTTACAGTGAGCAATATTTAAAATGCCTTTATGTCAGCTTTCCATTTATTTCTGAAAACTGAGCTCAACATTATTTTATCAGCATAGCATAAGTAATAATCCTGCCCATTTTCTCTTTGATATGTTAATTGGACTCTGATTTACAGCCATTTGAAATGTACAGTTTTGGGCTCTTCCGGGGGGTGCTACTGGGCCCCTGGGGGTAGAAGGGCAGTAAAACCTACATATATGTATTCTACTCATCATGGACAACAAACTGAGCTGAGTCACATTTATATCTGACAGTTTTCACAGTCCTCTGTTTTCTAATTCTTACATCATTGCTATTATACCTTTTGACAGGACATTGTGAGGCCATCTGATGAAACATTGAAAAATTAGAAAGAAATGATTTAATAATGAAAATAATAGATTATTTATTTGATTTTTGAAGTATATGGCAAGAAATATAATGGATGAACCTGCAACAACTTGCCTTTATCTATTCCCCACCTGTAAACCAGTAATCAAGGACAATGTATGCACATTGTGATACTTCACTATTACACAAGGACAAATTCATGCAGTGCTAAGAATATTAATTTATATATATATATATATATATATATATATATATATATATATATATATATATATATATATATATATATAACTATTTAGCAAAAATCAGTGTAAAAATGTCCTCCTCACCCCCGTATCTTGCTCCTCAGGTGCTGGACATCATGTGTGTGCTCTTGGTTTTAATGCAGTACAAGATCCACGTTGATCATTCCTGCTACATTCCTGGTCGAAACGTTGCCTTGTAAATAATTAAATACACTTTTGTATGGAGCAGTATTTTTCAGTGTGCAGACTGCATTTTTGTATTTATTGATTGCATATCCAGTTGTCTTGCACCTGGCCCAAAATTTGGGTTCATGTGATGTGCACACCACTTCTGTGTGTTCTGATTCCTGCTACATTCTCAGTTATCCGTCAAGTGCTTGTAACAATAAAGCCCATGGCACCATCTTGTAATGCAGAATAGTTAATCTCGTAACTCCCTTTATTTCACTAAAAAATTTGCATATTTGTTACTAAAATATAAAAAAATTACTTTCTGGTGTACTGATGTCCCAGATGTTATTAATCCGATCAAAAATGTTTATGTCTTAAATAAAAAAATAATCCCAATAATTAATATGTAGTTTTTCCAAGTCTAAAATAAACACATATCAGCCTACCTTTAACAAGAATCTTCAGAACACAATATTCACCATTTTCATTTTATTGAAGCATAGACTATAAAGTTGATAAAGTAGCATCAAGACGAATAATATTCAATGAAAATAATTATCATCAAAAATACATTAACCTCATATATAAATCAGTTCACACAGATGAGTGATGAAATGTCCTTAAAAGTCACACAGTCCCATCCAGTCAACTGTGATACAGATCATGTGATACATATAAGACATGAGATACTGTTCCAGAAAATAATGATTCCCATCATCACATCTAAACTGGTTTCATCTCCCCATCGTGTTCTTCTTCTCTCGTGTCTGGAAACAGTTTGTGGCTGATATCCACTGATGTGGTGTAGCTTGTCCTCAGCCAGAGGATCTCTCAGTCCTAAGATCCCAGACCTGGTCAAAGTGAAACAAACAATCCAGATGAAGTTGTTTAATGGACAGAGAGCTCAGCTTATGTTCTGTGTGATTTTAGCAGTGTGAGCAACTATGACCCTTGTAGTACTGTACACTTACCATTCTTCAAGCTGTTTTAAGACCTTTTGAGAAGCTTTTTCTCTGAAGAGAATTTAGCACATCCTCTTCTTTCACTCCTTTCAAGAGCATCACTTGGTCAAAACCCCTCATTTGGCTGATGAGATCATCTGTACAAATTAAAATACTGCAATAAAAATTAAAGAATTAAGAAAAAGTTACAGAGGCAAAGGTCTTGCTCATGAGACTGCATTAGCATGTGTAGTTCTCAGAGACTCTAGAATTCATCTATTGTTGCAGTAAATGTGTTTTCTTCCTCTAGAATCTTTCTCCAAAGTTCCTGACTTCTCTCACAAATGTGTTTTAGTCTGTGCAGTGTAAGGCCTGGCTTCAAACCACTCCACTATCAATTCACAATTTATAACATAACATTTAGAAAACAATGAAATAATGTACATTGGTGTTTATATCAACTAAACCAATTTCATGATACTTGTCTACTTTTAAAACAGGTGGTGTGTTTTTAAAAACATAATATTAAAAATGTCCAGTCACACTTTGCTAACATGCTGTAATTGTAATAGTATAAAACGAAATCAAGGCTGACATGACCAGTTCTGTGAGAGATCATCATAAAATGTTGTATAACACAGCATTGCTTCAACACACACATACCAGTGGACTTCTGTTTGTTTGAGCACAAGATGGCCATCTTCATTCCTCATCCTGAGCAAATCATTTCCTTGGTCTTCCTTCTCTTCTGTGAAACAAGATAATCTCTACTTACTCTGTGTGCAAATAATATTGCTCATTAAACATAATTAAGTTATTTTAAAGTAAGATTCAGACCAGAGCATTTGAGGAGTAAATGTTGATTAAAAAAAATATTCTAAACAAATGTACCTGGGAAGAGCTGATCATGGCAAGATTCGCTGAGACTCAGTAATAGCTCTTTTAGTTTTTAGGAAGGTTTGTGAGGGTTGGCTCTTGAGTGAGTTGTTGAGCTTGATATTTTAGACCTGAAAAAGAAGAACAGCATTAGGATTATCTGCAAAAAATCCTGTAAGACAGAAAGAAGGAAATATTATTAATTACGTGCAACTTGTACATTACACCTCTGTAAAGATGCTGTATAATTAAATGTTAAATGCATCCATTATTGAAAGCAAGTAATTAATAGCAAGCTATAGTCATATGAATTCTTTTGATAGTGTCAGATGAGGCTGTCCTGGGGCTTGTACAATATCATACAAGTGTTAAACTGGATTATTAAGACTGTGATGTGTTTAGGGATCATTTTTAAGACTTTGACCCTGTCCAGATACCCACACTTGCAGTCTTGGCCACTTGAGAGTGTGTGTACGTGACAGTGTGTGAACGAGACTGTCTTAATAATGCCAAAGCACAGCGTCCTTAACACACTAAACCTCTCCAATACTGCTCCGGAGCGCTATACAAAGCTTAGTGTATCCCATCATGCATCATGTTTTGGAATAAATCGTCAGACTTTTTGCCGAGATCTCACAAGAAGTCATGGGAAGCTGTCCAATGTACAGTATGTGAAATATTGATAATTAGTTATTAAAAATCTCTGTAAACACATACGTGTCCCATAAGGCAGTGGCTCCCAATCCTGGTCCTGGAGAAGCCCAACACTGCACATTTGAGATGTCTCCCTGATCAAACACACCTGATTCAACTCATCAGCTCATCAGTTAAGACTCCAAGGCAGATAAGAGAGACGCCAAAACCGTGCAGTGCTGGGGTTCTCCAGGATCAGGATTGGGAAACACAGTCATCAGGTCATGAAAAGTTCGACACACACTTGTGGTTATCATGCTCACTCGAACACTAGGCCAAATACAGGAAAGACTTCAAATAAGTAATCAAGTGGTCAAGTGCAAAGATGGCAAGTGTGGGTATTTGGACAGTGCAACAGTTTAAGAAACAACAAATGCTGTACAAATTTTAACAGCAGGAATGTTTGATAAAAGAGACAAACTATCACAGACTTACTGCTGCATATATCTGCCTCCGCAGCTTTCTGTCTTCTCCATTTCTGAAGGAATCCCTCTCCAGAAACAACACTGGGCTGACTGCCTTTATGTCTTTTCAGCTAAAAATAAAAATAAAAATAATAAAAAGGGGAGAGTAAATAAAATTGAATTATATACAGAATGTTAATAATGATCTGTGAGCAAAATATTTAGATATAATATATATATATATATATATATATATATATATATATATATATATATATATATATATATATATAAACTGATATGAAAGAACTGCAAGATGGAAAAATGCATGTTTTATTATTTATTTTTAATTGCATTTTTTTTTTTTTTGGATTTACATTAAAAGGTATTAAAAGCATGGTACAGAACATATGATTACTGTGATATCTGTCATATAAAAGCACATAAAAACACTAACATTACAGTGATAGAAACATAGCTGGTTTGGTGATTATTGTATTGTTGTATTGATTATTAATATACCATAGTAAAACTACAGTTACAGTTACTAATGTCCTGTTTACTGTGTTTTAACTTCACATTTCATTTATTACTATTGTAAGTGTCGTGATTACCATGATTTTACTACAAATACAACTTACATCATTGATCCTGAAATTAATAATAATATAAAACGGATCGAAGGTCTATGGCACGTCACGTGACAGATAGAGTTTAATCAGACTAATTAGCAGCTGTGTTCATTTATTTAAACGCAATGAAACTCAAAGACAGCCGCGGATGACCGATATAATACAGCGATTAAACATATGGCACTAATCTGATTAATATAGAAGACAGAATACATTTTATAAAAGGCATTAAAAGAGCGTATATACGACTACTCACCCAAACTGTGGAACTGATAGCAAGTATCGCGATGTGTGCTGAATGAGACTTCTTGAACGTGATTTCATAGCGATAAACATCTCATGTCCTCGTGTCAAATTCTGACGCCAAAAGTTTCCCATTGAAAGCAATGAATGTCGTAGTGCTTCGATATTCGACGCCGAGAGGCACATTTGGCGTCATAAAAGTGACGCTAGGGGCGCTTGACCATGCTTCGGTTTTTGACGCCTTTGGAGTGAGAATGGGTTGCAGATGCAGACTTTTACTTGGCTCGCCATACAGTACAGGTTATCTGGCTATTTTGCTTATTTATTTTATAGTATTTATTCATTGTTTGTAATGTGATCATTCATCATTCATATTTTCTAGCAGAGTAAATATATGAAAGATTATTTTGATTGTGCTCTGTTTGTAGTGGTTTCTTATGAAATAAACACACTTTTACTATTGCACAATTTGTCGATTGTACAACTAACCCATTCATCTGATATGTTATACTTTTTATTTATTTATCTGTTTCCCCTAAGGTCCACTTATAATGTTCATAAAGTTGTTTGCACCAGTAAAACAAGTAAGACAATACAATTTTCAACCCTGTAGAGGCCGCTTGTCTTTTAAAGGAATAGTACACCCAAAAATGAAAATGTAGTCACCTTCAGGCCACCTGAGATGTATGGGAGTTTGTTTCTCATGGGACCATATTTAGATAGATGCAGCATTAAATCACTGTCTCATCAATGGATGCTCTGGAGTGAATGGGTGCCGTCAGAATGAGAGTCCAAACAGCTGATAAAAACACCACAATAATCCACACATCAGTTAGTGTCTTGGGAAGCAAAAAGTTGTGTGTTTGTAAGAAACAAACCCATTAAGACATTTTGAACTTTAAACTGTCACTTCTGGCCAAAATACCATAATCCATAACCCTGAAAAGTCCATATCCTGTATCCTCATTATACTGTTTTTGACTGTTTTCAGGTATAAATAGTTGATCTGTTAATATTTCTCTCCTGATTCAGATGATGAGACCATTTTTTCACTGAACAACACACAATATAATGGATAGAGGACTCGGAAGCAACAGTTTGAAGTTAAAAATGTCTTAACGATGGATTGGTTTCTTACAAACATGCAGCTTTTGGCTTCGGAAGACAACAAGAATTCAGAGTATAAATTATAAATTGTGTATAATTTATGGTGAGTAGTATGGTGCTGGTTGCACTCTTATGGAAAGACTGTGTTAATTATGACTATTGATTGATTTTAAATAAACCTGAACCCTTAACAGAAATGATGTTGAAATTATGAAATTGTGA
Source organism: Carassius auratus (assembly GCF_003368295.1). Taxonomy (NCBI): domain Eukaryota; kingdom Metazoa; phylum Chordata; class Actinopteri; order Cypriniformes; family Cyprinidae; genus Carassius; species Carassius auratus. Next base: position 19,308,103 of record NC_039287.1, on the reverse strand, counting down.
ACTATGATTGATTATAATCTGAATTTCTCTGGCAATGTGGATTTTATCAGTAAAAAAGCAAATCAGAGGTTATATCTGCGAAGGAAACTGAGCCAATGTGTTTTACAAAGTTTTATTGTATAATATAACAGCTTGGTTTGGGCGAATAATGTCTGTGAATAAAGTAAAATTAAACAGGATCATAAGGATGGCAGGCAAAATCATAGAGACAAAAATCAGTTGATCAGTATGATATAGCAGTTAGGAGGAAAGATTTGGCTATAAGTGGAGACTGAATTACAGGACACTAAAGGAATATATAAACTAACCTTTGTGCCATAGTTGTTTTCAATAAAGGGTAGGACTGCAGTGTTTTAGGAGAGGTGAATATATTAAATATGTGTAATGTGAATTTATTGCATTGTCTTTTGTATATAAAGCAAAGCCAAAGACCAATTTTCAGTCAAGGTTGATCAATAAAGTTTAACTGAACTAAACTATAAAACATTAACTGATGTACTGGGGTGGTGTGGATTATTGTGAGGTTCTTATCAGCTGTCTGGACTCTCATTCTGACGGCACCCATTCACTGCAGAGGATACCTTGGCATGTCCAAATCTGATGAAGAAACAAACTGTATTGGGTGAAAACCTACTGACGTTGCTCAGTGTATAAAAACTTTTTGTACTTTTTTAGAACCAACCAAACACACACATGCACGCACGTACTCACACACACCCTCACACACATGTACACACACACACACGCATACACAAACACACACACACCCTCACACACATGTACACACACAAACACACACACACACAAACACACACACACACACACACACACACACACACACACACACACACACCACCTTTTTGCACTTGTAGGGTTCCAATTCAAAAATTACTGGCCTGCAAAAAAAAAAAAAAAAAAAAAAAAAAAGTTTGTGAATCTTATTAAGAAATATTTTTTACCAAATCTTGTATTCAGTCTTTGAGTGAGCACCCCCCCCCCCCCAAAATAAAATAATTTATTTACTTATTTATTTGTCTGTTTGCTTGCTTATTTAAAATGTTCTTGTGAATCTCTTATTATACTTTATTATCATGAAATATTGGATTCAAACTTTTTATTATCATGTTTTCTTTCTTTTAGGGCAGGTAAGATTTATTTTTGGAACTTTTTGGCCCACTGTGTATGGGACTCTTTAATCTAAGATTTTGAGTAAAATCAAATCAAATTAAAAGGAAAGTCATTTTTGATCAAGAACACCAGGTAAAGGATGTTCAGCACGGCACAAAATTATTCCCGTAACAAGTACTCGTTTTAAATAACACTATAGTGAACCTCATTTTCACAAGGGATAAGCTGAGAGCTCTCAAAAGAAAAACGACATGAACCCGTCTCGGCTCGGCTCCATCTCTCCTGTGTTATATTACTGCACGCGTTCAAGAGGTGCTCTTAACCTTCTTAAAGAGACGCTAATCTGATTAACTGTTTACACTAAGAGATAGATTAAATAAATTCATAGAAATTAATAAAGAAGAAAATTTGTATAAGCAAATCAGAAATACTTTATTAAATTAATTAATTAATTAGGAACCTTAAACGATTCTTATCTTGTCAACTATTTCTACTTGTGAGCAATGCAACATGAACAAAGCACCCAGACCATCCAAGAACACACTAGCAGTATGGTCCAGCAAGCACATTCATATATATATATATATGTGTGTGTGCGTGTGTGTATGTGTGTGTGTGTGTGTGTGTGTGTGTGTATGTGTGTGTGTGTGTGTGTGTGTGTGTGGGTGTGTTTATGCTACCTCTTGGGGACATGGATGTGTTTTTTTACCTTCCATGTGGGGACACGATGACCAACTGGGGACAAAATCTGTGTCCCCATAAGGATGCCCATTGGAACTGATAGGAAATAGCATGCTAATATAGCCTGTGCAAATTTCTTAGCTCCTTACTTGTGACCCCAGAAGGTGGTTTTACCAGTGTTGGAGTGTGAGGGTGTGTGTTCGGATTTGCCCCCTGAGCCGGGTCTTGGTACTGCAGTGTGCATATTTAATAAATCTCCGCCTCATATTTACATGTATGGCGGGAAACTAAGAAGACGTGTTTCCCCCTATGGCTCGGTCCTGGTACAGCATTGTGCATAATAAATAAATGCCAGATATTACATATCAATAAATGCTACATATCTTGGACACAAGGAAGTTATCTCAAGTTAACTGCTCAGCTTTTGATGGATATCAATCATGTATTCTAGTAAATTAATAAAGTATGATGAATATAGACTATCGTACGCTTCGACTATAAAAATTAATATAATTTTCAGACACTTTGTATGTTATAGCCTAGTAGGATGTTTAGATCTTGTTCTACAAGCAGCCATAAAATATCAAATTGTTTTACCAAAACGTTGAAAAACAAACACCTGCTAAACATAGTCAATTACTAGTCATGAAATCAGAAACCAATGTTGTAATTCATGTTATGTTAGTATCATGTTAGTAGATCGCGTTGCTGATAGCTTAGGCTAGCTAACAAGATAGCACACGTGATTACAGTAGGTACAGCCTGTCCACGCAACGCAGTAACCCCACCCATTTGTATAGCGCCCAATACAAAGTAATGATAAAGCTATGAAACAACGTATATTATGTAATTATTGTTATCCTACCTTAGACATGTTGTCGGCGAAGATAATGTCCAAACTATCGTTTGATGTCAACAGGGACGGACTGACAATCTGTGCGTTCTGGAAAAGTCCAGAACGGCCGTCCGTTTAAACTTACGGAAAAAAGGCACAGTATAAACATATAAACTACCGGTATTTATTTACTTCAGATCACCGTTCGCGGGGCCGGTATACGTCACCATGGTAACCGCGGCGCGACTCAAGTTATTTTGCCTAGAATTATGGGTAGTGTAGTATTTCTCCAGAAGATCGCAAATAACAAGGTTGATTTTTATACTTTGTGGCTTTTATGGGAGCAGAAACTTTCGTTTCTCAGCCTCGTAGCTCATGGTCAATCTAACTTGGATGGTTTAGGGGTCTCCAAACTTTTTTATCTACTTTTTAAAAATGAAAGTGGCCGAGAGCTATATGCAAAAATTAAATCTATAAAAAAAAAATAACTAACATAAATAATGTCTCATAACTCTCATATTAACAACTATGCCAACTGTTTTAGACCTAAACGAGTTATTGTAAGCCTATATGTCACCTTTAATTGACATATAAAAAAATTATTATACTGTAAAAACACATAATTATTGTTGATTTTATAGTACATCATAACTAATTTCATGATTATAGTGACCAAAATGAGCATTGTTATCACATAATCCTGTTCAAAAAGTACTAATACTACACAATAAAATCAATTCACCAAGTTTTATGTCGAAAATCAGCAAATAACAAATAAACTTACCATCAATATGCACTTTTTGTTTGCATAAACATTAAAATAGTAACATTAAAAATGATGGCAAAATTTGAAAGGAGTGTTTTGCAACATGTTATCTACTAACATGTACAAGTTCAAATAAAGTTTTGACAAATAGTTTTTATAAAAAGATTAACCTTGCATATTTCAGTCTTTAAATCATTTTTATAAAAAGGATGATTCAAAAAAGAAAAAATACTGACATTTACAATACACATTATCTTATCTTTTATTATTAAGAGTAAAATTCGGTCTGATTTTCCCGTGGCGTCGGTCGTTGCCATGTACCATACACTCTCCACAATGACGAAGAAGTATTAATAGCCTAGCTAATGGATTTCCACTACCGATAAACGCTTGCTGTAGTTTGGTTGCACCCCCATCCTTCATATTGACTCGTTGCATCTGGAAAAAATGAGTGGGTCGCTTCAGTTATTTGAAATAATGAACTTCAGCGCGCAAAATACGCTATATGTGAACGGCCCTTGGCGAGCTACCTCCAATCAGGCCACGAGCAACGTGTTGGAGGCCACTTTAGACATTATGTCTGAAAATAAATATCCTAGGGAGAAAATGAATTGGATTTTCCTGTTCTGTTGGGGGCCCCCTTGGAGGATCCACTGAGAAGCAGCTCAATTTAGCGCAGAATTCTCTATTTCTCTTAAAAACCCACAGATGACTATGTGATTTAAGCTTGTTAAAAGCCAGATGAAATATCACTGGTATTCTCAACATACTAACGTAATAAACAGGCGAAACATTGTTCCAAGAACAAACCAGTGAGAAGACATTTCACTCCACAACTTATGAATTAACTGAAGTAAAACAAACATTTTTTTTGGCAGAAATATACCTGTATAAATTCATATTAAAAATGCTATTATATTAATATAGTCATGTAGGCCTATGTAATGCAGTAGGGTAATGTTTTTTAAGAAGTTATGGCAGTTTATTTATTTATATTTATACTAAATGTTTGGGCTACTGTTTTTGATAACACATACAATAGGTTTATAGAAAATCAACAAAAAAATCAATAAATATTTTCATAATTTTTCAGGAATTGTTGATTTTTTTTTTAAACACTTGTAAGTCTGAACCAGAATATCAAGATATTTTATTATTTTGCATATGATGGTGTGAAGTAAAAAAGCACCACCATGTTATATGTATAATAAATATTTGAGTATGACAAACACAAATCCCTTTTATTTTATCCCTTGAGGTAGCCCTCGCACACAAAAGGGTTGGTTGGAGGATGGAGACCCCTGGTATATAACTATGTTTTATAATTATATGTTTGTGTAATTTAGGGTTTCTGCCTGCAGTGACGTTTCATTATTTGCATTTTATGGCATTGTACATTTTTGTTTTTATTTGAAGGCTGAAGCTTCATTAATACATACAACCCCAATTATCATCATTGGTTTGATATGTTACTTGCTGTGAATACTTTGTCTGATGGGCTACAGTATTGTGGCATAGTATCAGGACATCCTGGCTAGTGTCTGTTGCACAGGGGCGAATGACCGGATGATGGGCCTATTTGGGAGATACTCCAGGGCTGTTTTTTAGCCCCAGTCCGTCAAATCTATTTACTCTGCAGCATAACTCCACTGACAGCGAGATTTAACTTGGTAAAAGGTGATGATCCAGTTTCACACAGTAGATGGATATAGTAGGTAAACACAGTAGTGCAAATTAATTATGAAATCTGCACTTATCTAAAAACATTTGATTTCAGTAAATTTACAATTACAATGTCGACTTCTTCAGGTTATCAGGTTAACGCACAGTACACAATCTCTGAAGGCAGAAACTCTCCTTGAGACTGTCACTAACTGACTTCACAAACTCTAACCAAAAATAGTTACACAAAACATATAATTGTAATGAATACACATTTAAAATAATGTTTATGATTAGATTACATTTAGGTGTGCATATTAATCACATGGATTTCTTTCATTGGCTTTACTTTTTTTTGTTTATTAAGTCATATACACTGGGGAGAAAAAGTACTTGATAACCTGCAAAATTGCCAGTGTTTCCCACAAAGTATAGGAGTCTGTATTTTTAATCATAGGTACTCTTAAACTCTGAGTGACGGAAACTAAAACAAAAATCCAGAAAAAAAAAGAAAAAAAAAATCACATTGTATGATTTCAAAATCATCATTTTGCAGTTTATTGCATGATATAAGTATTTGATACACCAGAAAAGCCAAACTTAATTTTTGGTGCAGAAACCTTTGTTTGCAATTACAGACATCATACATTTCCTGACGTTCTTGACCAGGTTTCACACTGCAGCAAGGATCTTCAGCTCCCTCCAAACATGCTCTGTTGGGTTCAGGTCTGGAGACAGAGCTTGAGATGCTTCTTACGGAGCCACTCCTCAGTTGCCCTGGCTGTGTGTTTCAGGTCATGCTGAAAGACCCAGTAACAACCCATCTTCATTGCTCTTATTGAGGGAAGAAGGTTGTTGGCCAAGATTTCACGATACACGGCCCCATCCATCCTCCCCCATACAGTGCAGTCGTCCTGTCCCTTTTGCAGAAAAGCATCCATAAAGAATGATTACCAACCATGAAGCATGGAGGTGGAAAGAATTTCCACAGCAAGAATTTCCACCTCCATGCTTCATGGTTTGGATGGTGTTCTTGAGGTTGCACTCATCCTTCTTCTTCCTCCAAACACAGCAAGTAGAGTTTAGACCAAAAAGCTCTATTTTCATCTCATCAGACCACATGACCTTCTCCCATGAATGAGTATGTGGACAAGTGTCTTTTATACAGGTAAGGAGTTCAAACCGGTGCAGTTAATAAAAAGTGGAGAAAAGGAGGGCTTCCTGTGAGAGCTGGAATTCTTACTGGTTGGTAGGTGATCAAATGCTTATTGTCATAAACAATAAACTGCAAAAATATATATTTTTAAAATATACAATGTGATTTTCTGGATTGTTATTTAAGATTATGTCATTAGAGTAGAAGAGTATACCTAAGATAAAAATGACAGGCTCTTACGTGGTTTGTAAGTGGGAACCTGCACAATCCCCAGTGTATCAAATGCTTTTCCTCCTCACTGTAGATAAATGAGGGGAACACTTATTTTAAAAGTGCCATGTTGACACTGTTTTGGAGTTGCAACACTGAGTTCAAATGACTGCAAACAATCCCATATGATACTTCATCTGGTGCCCACTCTAAAGCAAAACTATATTCTTTCCAGTTATTAATTTAAAATAACTTTCATATTATCTGTAATCGAATGTGTTCCATCCTACAATTCCTCCTTTAAAACCCTTGCCTCACACTTGAATTGCCAGGCAGGAGTTTATTTTACTAACGTGATTGTTTCTTTAACCAACGTGACAAAATATTTTGTCTTTTTTATTTATAATACAGAGCTTAACTGTAGAGACCTACATTTCGGTTGGATAAAGGAGGGTACATAAATTAACCAATATCAAAAGCGTATGTTGGTTGATTGTTGTGGGTTTTTCCATCTTCACACACACACACACTCGAGACCGGTGTATGTCCTGGTTAAGACTATCCGGGTCCCCACATGGTCAACCCCTCCCCCACACCTATACCCGCGCGCGCGTCTGGACCTAATGATTGCATCTCGTCACTCACTCACTGGAGGAGCAGGTGAAAACGCAGCAGAAATCAACGTGTTCGTCTCCAAGGTAAGCTAAACACTTTTATTTCAAATGTAATTCGTATGTTAACATCATAACAAATGCCACTACCATATATTATGGAGAAGGTTAATAACAAAGCAGGCCTTTGCAGTTTTCTGTCGAGTCGGGCTAAAGTCAGTATCATGTTAGATAACGTTAGTTTGCTAACGCGCCTATACATGTGCAATGTAAATGGAAACTATTTAGCTAACTACCACTACCAAGCGACTTTTTAGATAGGCACGATTGAAACTTAATGCATGCCATAAATCCTATTATTTTTTTTTGTTGCGTGTTGTATAATTTAATCACAAATGTGATTGATCGATAAATGTATGTTTTATATGATATGCACACTACAGTAGTTAGCTTGTATGTTAGAATGGACTACTATGACAAATAGCAAGTTAAATAGAGCAGGGCCGGCCCGCGGCATAGGCGGTATAGGCAAATGCTAAGGGCGCCAGAATGAGTGAACGAGTGATTTTTTTTTTTTTTTACATATTTTTTTTTTTTTTATAATGGGCTACTATTTAAAAACCATTAATTCTAAATAATACCAAATAAAGCAAAAAAAAAAAAAAAAGTCCGGCTTTTCAATCTTCCCCCGCCCATCGAGTGCTTGAAGTGCGTCAGAAACAGAGCGCGCGCGCACGATCAGTTGGTAATTTGTTGTGTAGCGTGCCCGACGTCGCATCGAATGTAGACAGCACTGCTTTTGTTAACACACAGCTCGTAGAAACGGGCCTGGCAGCTCGCGCCAGTTCTAGACACGGTGAAAGTTTCCTGATTGTGACGGAAGGCCGAATTTACATGACACATTATAAATGAGCATAGTCTGCGATAGATACAGTGCCAAAGAGAAGAGGATAAAGACAGAGGTAAAGAGATGTAGTGAAAGAACGATTTATTGCATAGGAGTAAGATACTATAATTTCATGGCAGTTATTTTTACCTTAAACTTAATGTTAGCAGTTGTTCTGAGTTCTGAGTCCCCAGACTGTGATTTTGTACAATCATGTCAGTTTTAAGACGCATTTTTTATTATCACTTTTTTATTCATGTTTTACTCTGCAGTTGTGCAGTTTTGGGGGGATACAGTACAGGCCAAAAGTTTTGAAACATTACTATTTTTAATGTTTTTGAAAGAAGTTTCTTCGGCTCATCAAGCCTGCATTTATTTGATCAAAAATACAGAAAAAATTTAATATTGTGATATATTATTACAATTTAAAATATTTTTTTTTCAATTTATTATACTTTAAATTATCATTTATATATCACATGATCCTTTAGAAATCATTCTGAGTGTTGGAAACAGTTCTGCTGTAATGTGTATGTGTGTGTGTGTATATATATATATATATATATATATATATATATATATATGCTAAATCATGAACACAATGACAGGGTGAAATGGGCTGTGATGCATGGGCGGCAGGTAAAATCTTGCCTAGGGCAGCAAATTGGTCAGGGCCGGCCCTGAAATAGAGTATAGGATCTGTTGTCACTACAGCGTGGTTCGGTTGTATGGCGGGAGAAAAGCTGCCATCAGGGGTAGGTACATTAATTATCTGTAGTAAAACTAATTAGACCATTTTTAAATAACTGAATGTTCATTTAAATTATTTAAACATTATAATGGACCTACTGTATAGGTGTTTTATGTCGTAGAACAACTTAAAACATCTTTAAATGCTTGAAATCATTGATTTTCACTGGTAGTTTAAGAAAACGCTTGACTGCAATGTAGGCAACACAATCCCAATTATACCATATAAAGACTATTATTGTGTTATATCTGACAGGCTAAGAACTACTTTGTCATACAATTGGCTAATCAACAAACTTATGTCTCTTGCTACTTAGGTTTTCACTCATGGAGAGAAGACGACGACGACTTGGACCAATCCAGGATGCGGAGTACCATATCCAAGCGGGGATTGATAAACCATGTCTCCAGCAGCGTTTTATCAATCATTTTAAAGGTAAATGTTAAACTCCTTAATATGATTTAGCTGGAATCAGTGAAATGCCTTCAGTGATCAAGTCTCTTGCTCAAGAGCACACTGCACAATGGTGGTTGCTAGTACACAGGGATATTAGAACTGACAATTCAACAGCTTTTAGACATTTGATAAACCATTTTTTTTCCTTCAGCCCAGCCTGATTGCCGTAATCTAAGGGTTTGACAGGGATTATTCCTTGTAAAATTATAGAGCACAAAAATGCCTTATTTTTTTGGCTCTAAATTGTTAAAATTTAAATAATTGGTAGAATTACGGACACTTATTGTTATGTTTAAAGCAAAAAATAGAGTATTGCCCACAGACCTTCAACAATTGTTTGTCCTTATAGCAGACCTGCCAACATGTACGCATTTTTCGTACTCTGCATGCATTTTGACCCATAAGTACGCTTGTACGATTCGCTGCTCTCTAGGTACGCATTTTGTTGCTTCTCGCATTTCGCCGATTTCAGTTTCTATGCAATCTATGACGCTGATTCTGCCGCTGATCCACAGCGTGTAAGTGGAGTGAAAAGCTTTCGGCCAATCAGAGCGCTGCATGTTAACCCACCGCCCACCTGCCCCTCCTATCCACAAGCTTAGTTTGCAGTTAGAAAAGTGGTGGAATGGCTTGAAATCTAGAAGTTTTAGACAGGCCAGGTGCTGATTAACGTAAGATAAAGGTAACAGTTAGGCTATGTTTAGCCTAATTGAATTTATGAACATTAAAAGTGACCTTGACATGACATCATAACAAGCAGTCCAGCTGTGACGAGCTCAGTTCAGTTCACGCTTCCATTTAGGCTAACATGTAAGGGTGGCCCTGCCAATAACGCACCTAAAAGCTGTCACAAAGAACCGGCAAAAGTAATGATTATGGATATTTAAATAATATAATTATTAATAAACAAGTGTTTTCTGTATCAATGTCGTGTCGACTGCAAAGATAAAGTTGACGATGCAGTCTCGCGATCTTCGCAGTAGTGAACGCGCCAGAGAAATGCACATTTCATACGGATTAACGTTACATAAGCAGAGAGCAGTCTGTTTCCTTTCGTTTTGAATTCTGTTCAACCCTCGAGTCATTTTCTCCCGATAACCTTGAAAAGAACTTAAATTACGCTTTCAGTTTTGATCGTACAGATAAGAGCAAAATCGAATCTGTAAAGGGTCTACTTTTATTTGTATACAGACATAATAACAAAACTTTGTGCCCATAAAATAAAGATAACAAACAAGGTGTGTTGTCTGCAGCCTTTGTGTGCGCTGATCTTACAAACACGTCATTAAAATGAACTGTAACTCAATGAAGAGACATGAGAGAGAGGTCTATAGAAAGCTTGACATGGCTACTTTTAAACTAAACAAGTACCGCCGAAAAAAAATATTCTGTGATAAAGTAATCTGTATGAAAACAACGGGATGTCTTGTCCGTTTTTCACATCTCCCTTCATTACCTTCTAATTCGACCACGCTCCCGCGCTGAACGCTCTATTCAGATTCTAATGTTAAATAAAGTTTTTATTTTACTGTTTGCTTCGCGATGAGAGGAATAAGATATAAGTCACCCCAAAATGTGATGTGGTTGAGTATTTGAGATTTGGATTTCCTCAGAAAAAAAGAATGAAGCACTTTATTCAGCAGAGATCATAAACATGAGTAAGTCTCTTACTATTTATTTATATACTTGTACTAATTTTCATATAACGTATAAACATTTTACTAGCTAGACTTTTTCCAAACTATAAATCCTGACTAAATGTATAATCAAATGAAACATTATGAAGTTTCAATAACAATATTGCAATATTATACCATTTAAAAGCTTGATGTAAATAATATAAATTGAACAAATAAATGTAACTGTAACAAATGTAACAAACAATGCTGTTTTTTAAATTAATTCCCCCGAAAAAACCTGAAAAAAAAAATTCTCAGCTCTTTTCAACATTAATAATAATCTATTAATATGAGACCAGAGATGTTTAGTTCTCTGGTGACAAGAAAAGTCATGATTGCCTCCAAAGGCAGCATTTGTTACAAAGAGACTTTCAGTGGTGCACTACTAAAAAAAAGCCAAATCTGCAACCTTTAACAGGTTAAACAATGCAAAAGTTTAAACACTTTGCATGGAAATTTATAAAAAAAAAATTGTTGTTTGTTTTTAGCAAACTGATTTTGATATTGATAACTGCTGGTTTTGCACATTTATTTAATGTTTGATGTATTTATTTAGAAAGAATGTCCTCAGTTTACTTTTATTTCTGACAAGATTTTCAGGTGGAAGAAGTTTCCATGGGCTATGCCTCCAGTACAAAATGTCCGGAGTGATTGCAGAAATTGTATAACATTTATGGTTTACTTGTATATGTTATGGAGTAACTAATAAATCTTAATTGGTGAAAGGATATTATGTGTATAATATGTATTATAGTGTTAGGTATCTCATAGGTTTCTCACAGATGTGTGTGCAATGGTGGAGCATACATTGGCGGTGGGCTGTAAGGTTCGTGCGCGTGTGTGGTGGGGGGGGGGGGGTAGTACTCGTAAATTTCTTCAAGTTTGGCAGGTATGTTATAGAAAATGAAGGAAGAAGAAAGGGACATTTTTAGGTATCAAACTGTAAGGACAACAGCAAAACAAATGTGTACTTCAGTGGTGGGAGTGAAAGTTTGGAATTCTCTACAAAATTAACTAAAGCAATGCAAAAATATATTAATATTTAAAGAGAAAACAATGGATTTGTATGAACACTTATAGAAATTGATGATGATGGTTGTGATGATGTTTTGCTTTTGCTTTGGAATCTGTTTTAGGTTGATGTTTTGGTTTCTAGTTTGTTTCATTTGTTATCGTCATGCATTGACGTTGTTGTTGTTGTTGTTTTTTTTATTGTTGAGGGGGCAGGAAATAAGATTCTTCATACTTTTCATCATGGTTTTATAAATTAAATATGTGAGGATGAAGTAAGTTTTGTTGGAAAAATATCCATGAATGAAATAAACATTATCAATAAAAAAAAGCCTTTTTTTTTTTTTTTTTTTTACCTTTTAATTTAACCAGGTAGGCCGATTGAGAACAATTTCTCATTTGCAACGGCGACCTGGGGATCAGCTGGATTTGAACCCAGGACGTCGTACACCCAAAGCATGCACTCTACCACTGAGCGACCAACTGCTAATTTAATCATATTTTTCTTTTGTCATAGGCCGAGGTGTTTTTGCACTGAACTCATATACAGAGGCGACTTTGTAGTGGAGTACCGAGGAAAACTACTGTCACCGCAGCAGGCAGAGCTCCAAACTGAGTACAATGAGTCTGCGAAGGTTTTTCTTTTTGATTTTCAGTGGAAGAGTAAAACATGGTGGTAAGTAGATGAAGTGGCTATGTAGCAACTTTACAATGCAAGGGCCATGTCTAAAATCTAGAGTTGTTCTCTTTATGTTAGTGCCTTTGTCACCTTCACTGCACCTTATCTGCCCTCCACTGCACCTTATCTGCCCTCCACTGCACCTTCACTGCACCTTATCTGCCCTCCACTGCACCTTCACTGCACCTTATCTGCCCTCCACTGCACCTTCACTGCACCTTATCTGCCCTCCACTGCACCTTCACTGCACCTTATCTGCCCTCCACTGCACCTTCACTGCACCTTATCTGCCCTCCACTGCACCTTATCTGCCCTCCACTGCACCTTCACTTGCACCTTATCTGCCCTCCACTGCACCTTCACTGCACCTTATCTGCCCTCCACTGCACCTTATCTGCCCTCCACTGCACCTTCACTGCACCTTATCTGCCCTCCACTGCACCTTATCTGCCCTCCACTGCACCTTATCTGCCCTCCACTGCACCTTCACTGCACCTTATCTGCCCTCCACTGCACCTTATCTGCCCTCCACTGCACCTTCACTGCACCTTATCTGCCCTCCACTGCACCTTATCTGCCCTCCACTGCACCTTCACTGCACCTTATCTGCCCTCCACTGCACCTTCAGTGCACCTTATCTGCCCTCCACTGCACCTTATCTGCCCTTCACTGCACCTTATATGCCCTTCACTTCTTAGTGAGTCATCTGCTCTTCACTGCACTGGTTACTTGAACTAGTCATTATTGTATTAAAAACCCTATTTTGAAACCCTATTTTCAGAAAAGGCAAAAAACATGGTGTGAGTCATTTGTCCAGTTTGCTTTTACAAATACATTATTCCATACAATAGTCGCTTATAGAATTGTTTTCATTGGTATATCCTGCTCATATAATTTAAATTAACCAAATACTGCCTCTTCATAGTCGAACCTCTGTGCTAATACATATTAATGAAAGAAATGTTTCTATACAGCATTGATGCATGTGAAGAGGACTCCTCCCTTGGGAGACTCGTTAATGATGACCACAGACGACCTAATTGCAAAATGAAAACCATAAAAGTAAATGAGACCCCACACTTGTGTCTCTTCGCGGTTAGAGATATTACAGCTGGAGAAGAGTTGACTTACAACTACGGTGACTCAAACTGGGCATGGAGAGCACAGGTGAGTTACCTTTTTGTTTCTATATCCAATATGCCACCTACCTGGAGAAGAGTTTATATTTCATGCAATTTGTTGTTCTATCTTGGTTTACTTAGCAGGTTAACAAGGATGTACTACTTAGTGTGAAACCTGAGGTAGGAATTTATTAAGCGCATACGGTTTAAATCTTATCAAATGCAAAGATACATGTGAGTTGTTGTGGATCAGCTGTTGAACTTTTAGGTGTGGACTATGGAATTGCCACATTACAACTTGTAACATTTCCCTTTGTAGATTGGGAGTATAAAGTCTGCTGCTGCTATAGTACATGCTGATTCAGTAGGGACTGAACTCACCACAGTCACAACTGCAGACTCACAGCCTGCTGACACAGGTATAGACCACTACAACCCTAAAACCCTTTCCTGAAACGCTGCTCTTTAATTGTTCAGGCAAATTTGTTTTTATGAGATACACTTCCTATGCCAGGTTTGATCACATCAACTGGTTTTTATTTATGGAAATACCCTTTATTTCCATAGTTTTTAATGAATTGCATTAGTTCAGATGTCACAGTGGATTCTGTTTTGGAATTATCTATTGTATGCACCCATTGTGTACACCCAATTAGAACATACGAAGTTGTAGCAAAAAGTAAATTTAACTTGTTGCACTCATGCATCTATTAAAAATGATTGAATTACATGCCTATATTACAAAGATTAGAACCACGTATGCAGAATAAATGCAGTGGTGCTGTCTGATCAATACCTATCCTCCTCTGCAAGGATGTCCCATGTTTTTCTCAGTGTAAATGCCCTCTTACTATATTTCACTTGTTGCCATCTGTGTGGTTTCCTCTCCTAGCCCCCAAAACACACTTCACTGGCACGGACACCCTGTCCAACATGCCCGTCTCAGGTAAAAGCAACTGCCCCCCACCCCATCACACATATCAGTGTTGCAGGTCTCAAACTCTAGACTGATTGATTAGTTAATGTGTAAGGAAAGTGAAAAGTATAAATAAGGACTAACAAATGATGTTGTTCTTGCAGATGATAATTTGCAGAGTGAGCGCTCGAAGGTAAGTGCGTAAGTGCCCCAGACTGGGTCAGTCTGTGGATCTGCACTATGCATTCATGATTGTCAACGTTTCCAGTGTCTGGTTCCAAAGTCAAATGAACATTGAATTATACTTTTGCATAGCCCAAAAACGTCACTACTACATCTATTTGTTGCTATATTAATACTTCAAGCATAATATTGGCCCACATAAGTATGGACAATAAAGCATTTCTCATATTCTGTACTTTAAATTTGAAATTACACAAAGACAATGTGGATACATGGTGTTTTGACTTTAGTCGAATAACTAATCCATACCGCATGACCGTAACAAAGCAAGTCTGGTTTCCAAACCTGCATTTTTTTTGCT